>NC_092054.1:131346019-131994699 GCF_003086295.3 Arachis hypogaea
TGTGTGAGCTGAGCCTGAGTGTTGCACGTGTTGAGGTCCTTCTTGGAGTTGAACGCCAGTTTTTGTGCCAGTTTGGGCGTTCAACTCTGGTTTTGGCTCCTTTTCTGGCGCTGGACGCCAGATTTGGGCAGAGAGCTGGCGTTGAACGCCAGTTTACGTCATCGATTCTTGGCCAAAGTATAGACTATTATATATTGCTGGAAAGCCCTGGATGTCTACTTTCCAACGCAATTGGAATCGCGCCATTTCGAGTTCTGTAGCTCCAGAAAATCCACTTTGAGTGCAGGGAGGTCAGAATCTAACAGCAGCAGCAGTCCTTCTTCAACCTCTGAATCTGATTTCTGCTCAAGTCCCTCAATTTCAGCCAGAAAATACCTGAAATCACAGAAAAATATACAAACTCATAGTAAAGTCCAGAAATGTGAATTTAACATAAAAACTAATGAAAACATCCCTAAAAGTAACTAGATCCTACTAAAAACATACTAAAAACAATGCCAAAAAGCGTATAAATTATCCGCTCATCACATTATTTTTGGCATTGTTTTTAGTATGTTTTTAGTAGGATCTAGTTACTTTTAGGGATGTTTTCATTAGTTTTTCTGTTAAATTCACATTTCTGGACTTTACTATGAGTTTGTATGTTTTTCTGTGATTTCAGGTATTTTCTGGCTGAAATTGAGGGACTTGAGCAGAAATCAGATTCAGAGGTTGAAGAAGGACTGCTGATGCTGTTGGATTCTGACCTCCCTGCACTCAAAGTGGATTTTTTGGAGCTACAGAACTCGAAATGGCGCGCTTCCAATTGCGTTGGAAAGTAGACATCCAGGGCTTTCCAGAAATATATAATAGTTCATACGTTGGCCAAGAATAGACGACGTAAACTGGCGTTCAACGCCAGCTTTCTGCCCAAATCTGGCGTCCAGCGCCAGAAAAGGAGGCAAAACCAGAGTTGAACGCCCAAACTGGCACTAAAACTGGCGTTCAACTCCAAGGAGGACCTCTACACGTGCCACACTCAAGCTCAGCCCAAACACACACCAAGTGGGCCCAGGAAGTGGATTTATACATCAATTACTTACTCATGTAAACCCTAGTAGCTAGTTTATTATAAATAGGACCTTTTACTATTGTATTAGGCATCTTTGGTCTCAGTTTTAATCCATTGTTCACCTTAGGAGACTATTGATCACGTTTTAGGGGGCTGGCCATCTCGGCCATGCCTGGACCTTTCACTTATGTATTTTCAACGGTAGAGTTTCTACACTCCATAGATTAAGGTGTGGAGCTCTGCTGTTCCTCAAAGATTAATGCAAAGTACTTCTGTTTTCTATTCAATTCATCTTATTTCGCTTCTAAGATATCCATTCGCACCCAAGAACGTGATGAAGGTGATGATTATGTGTGACGCTCATCACCATTCTCCCCTATGAACACGTGCCTGACAAACACTTCCGTTCTACATGAAATAAGTTAGAAAAAATATCTCTTAGATCTCCTAACCAGAATCTTCGTGGCGTAAGCTAGAATGATGGCGGAATTCAAGAGAATCCGGAAAGTCTAAACCTTGTCTGTGGTATTCCGAGTAGGATTCAATGATTGAATGACTGTGACGAGCTTCAAACTCGCGATTGTTGGGCGTTAGTGACAGACGCAAAAGGAGGGTGAATCCTATTCCAGCATGATCGAGAACCGACAGATGAATAGCCGTGCCGTGACAGGGTGCGTGAGCATATTATTCACTGAGAGGAGGGGATGTAGCCACTGACAACGGTGATGCCCTTGCATAAAGCCAGCCATGGAAAGGAGTAAGACTGATTGGATGAAGATAGCAGGAAAGCAGAGGTTCAGAGGAACGAAAGCATCTCCATTCGCTTATCTGAAACTCTCACCAATGAATTACATAAGTATTTCTATCCCTATTCTATTATTTATTATTCGAAAACTCCATAATTATTTTATATCCGCCGGACTGAGATTTACAAGGTGACCATAGCTTGCTTCATACCAACAATCTCCGTGGGATTCGACCCTTACTCACGTAAGGTATTACTTGGACGACCCAGTGCACTTGCTGGTTAGTTGTATCGAAGTTGTGAACCATGGTATTGGCACCATGTTCTTGGCGCCATTGCTAGGGAAAGAAAGAGCCATGAATTTTACATAATTAAAGTGTAATCACGATTACGCGTACCAAGTTGCTCACGTTGCCAGGGATTGTTCGAGCCTGGACATCACAATTTCGTGCACCAAGTTTTTGGCGCCGTTGCCGGGGACTTAATTGTTCTTGTTTGGCGCCAAGAATCGTCTGAGATCCCAATCCCGGCAACAACACCAAGTTTTTGGTGCCGTTGCCGGGGATTGTTTGAGTTTGGACAACTGACGGTTCATCTTGTTGCTCAGATTAGGTAATTTTCTTTTTGTTTTCCTTTCAAAAAATTTTCAAAAACCTTTCAAAAATTTCTCACTTGTTTTCAAAAAAAAAAAATGTTTTCAAAAATATATTTTTCTTCAAAATTTTTAACAATGAATTCTAGTGTTTCATATAACATGTTTTAGCTTGGCCGGCTATTAAGCCTTGTCTAATTCCCAGGATTTTGATTGAGGACTATGAATTCATTGCTTCCTTTTTCCCAAATATTTTCGAAAAATACAAAAAAAATTAGAAAATCATAAAAATCAAAAAAATATTTTTTTTGTGTTCTTGTTTGAGTCTTGAGTCATGTTATAAGTTTGGTGTCAATTGCATGTGCATCTTGCATTTTTCGAAAATTCATGCATTCATAGTGTTCTTCATGATCTTCAAGTTATTCTTGGTAAGTCTTCTTGTTTGATCTTTGCATTTGTATGTTTTGTGTCTTTTCTTGTTTCTCATATGTATTCTTGGATTCTTAGTGTCTAAGCGTTAAAGAATTCTAAGTTTGGTGTCTTGCATGTTTTCCTTGCATTAAAAATTTTTCAAAAATATGTTCTTGGTGTTCAGCTTGACATTCAAAGTGTTCTTGGTGTTCATTTTGGCATTCATAGCATTCTTGCATGCATCACATGTTTTGATCTAAAATTCTCATGCATTGCATAATTTCATGTTTTCCTCTCTCATCAAATTCGAAAATTTGGATTGACTTTTTCAAAAATTTTTAAAATCAAGTTGTTTCTTATGAGTCAAATCAAATTTTCAATTTGAAAATCTTATCTTTTTTAAAATCTTTTTCAAAAATCAAATCTTTTTCAAACTTCTTAGTTATTTTCGAAAATTATAAAAATATTTTTCAAAAATCTTTTTCTTATTTTTATATCAAATTTTCGAAAATAACAATAACAATTAATGTTTTGATTCAAAAAATTTCAAGTTTGTTACTTACTTGTTAAGAAAGATTCAAACTTTGAGTTCTAGAATCATATCTTGTAATTTCTTGTGAATCAAGTCATTAATTGTGATTTTTAAAAATCAAATCTTTTTTCAAAACAAATTTCAATCATATCTTTTCAAAAATATCTTCTTATCTTATCTTTTTCAAAATTTGATTCTAAAATATCTTCTCTAACCTCCTATCTCCTTATCTTTTCAAAATTGATTTTCAAATTTGTTTCAACCAACTAACTAACTTTTTGTTTGTTTCTTATCTTTTTCAAAACCACCTAACTAACTCTCTCTCTCTAATTTTCGAAAATATCTCCCCTCTTTTTCAAAAATTTTTTTTAATTAACTAATTATTTTAATTTTTATTTTAATTTTCGAAAAAAAAAATTTTTTTTAACATTTTTCAAAAATTATTTTCGAAAAATTACTACCCTTTTTCAAAAATTATTTTCGAAAATTCTCTTTCTCTCTCATCTCCTTCTTTTCTTCTATTCACACAGGGACCTCTATACTGTGGTAAAAAGGACCCCTATTATTATTATTTTTCTGTCCCTCTTTTTCATTTGAGCAGGAGCAAGGACAAGTAAATTACAACTATCCAGCAAGCACCTGTCAGAAATTTTCAAACAGGAAGAGGACATGGCAGCCGAAAATAATAATAATGCAAGGAGAATGCTTGGTGACTTTACTGCACCAAATTCCAATTTACATGGAAGAAGCATCTCCATTCCTGCCATTGGAGCAAACAACTTTGAGCTGAAACCTCAATTAGTTTCTCTGATGCAGCAGAACTGCAAGTTTCATGGACTTCCATCTGAAGATCCTCTTCAGTTCTTAACTGAATTCTTGCAGATCTGTGATACTGTTAAGACTAATGGAGTAGATCCTGAAGTCTACAGGCTCATGCTTTTCCCTTTTGCTGTAAGAGACAGAGCTAGAATAAGATTGGACTCTCAACCTAAAGATAGCCTGAACTCTTGGGAAAAGCTGGTCACGGCTTTCTTAGCCAAGTTCTTTCCTCCTCAAAAGCTGAGCAAGCTTAGAGTTGATGTTCAAACTTTCAAACAGAAAGAAGGTGAATCCCTCTATGAAGATTGGGAAAGATACAAACAGTTGACCAAAAAGTGTCCTTCTGACATGCTTTCAGAATGGATCATCCTGGATATATTCTATGATGGTTTATCTGAGCTATCAAAGATGTCACTGGACACTTCTGCAGGTGGATCCATTCACCTAAAGAAACGCCTACAGAAGCTCAAGAACTCATTGACATGGTTGCTAATAACCAGTTCATGTACACTTCCGAAAGGAATCCTGTGAGTAATGGGACGCCTATGAAGAAGGGAGTTCTTGAAATTGATACTCTGAATGCCATATTGGCTCAGAATAAAATATTGATTCAGCAAGTCAATATGATCTCTCAGAGTCTGCATGGAATGCAAGCTGTATCCAACAGTACTCAAGAGGCTTCTCATGAAGAAGAAGCTTATGATCCTGAGAACCCTGCAATAGCAGAGGTGAATTACTTAGGTGAACCTTATGGAAACACCTATAACTCATCATGGAGAAATCATCCAAATTTCTCATGGAAGGATCAAAAGCCTCAACAAGGCTTTAATAATGGTGGAAGAAACAGGTTTAACAATAAGAAACCTTTTTCATCATCCACTCAGCAACAGACAGAGAACTCTGAACAAAATGCTTCTAATTTAGCAAATCTAGTCTCTGATCTATCCAAGGCCACTGTGAGCTTCATGAATGAAACAAGGTCTTCCATTAGAAATTTGGAAGCACAAGTGGGCCAGCTGAGTAAAAGGATCACTGAAATCCCTCCCAGTACTCTCCCAAGCAATACAGAAGAGAACCCAAAAGGAGAGTGCAAGGCCATTGACATAAGCACCATGGCCGAACCCAATGAGGGAGAGGAGGACATGAATCCCAAGGAGGAAGACCTCCTGGGACGTCCAGTGACCAATAAGGAGCTTCTCTCTGAGGAACTAAAGGACTCTGAGGCTCATCTAGAGACCATAGAGATTCCATTGAACCTCCTTATGCCCTTCATGAGCTCTGATGAGTATTCCTCTTCTGAAGAGAATGAGGATGTTACTGAAGAGCAAACTGCCAAGTTTCTTGGTGCAATCATGAAGCTGAATGCCAAATTATTTGGCATTGATACTTGGGAAGTTGAACTTCCCTTGTTCATCAGTGAACTAAGTGATCTGGATCAACTGACATTGCCTCAGAAGAGACAGGATCCTGGAAAGTTCATAATACCCTGTACCATAGGCACCATGATCTTTAAGGCTCTGTGTGACCTTGGTTCAGGGATAAACCTCATGCCCCTCTCTGTAATAGAGAAACTGGGAATCTATGGGGTACAAGCTGCTAAAATTTCATTAGAGATGGCAGACAGTTTAAGAAAACAGGCTTATGGACAAGTAGAGGACGTGTTAGTAAAGGTTGAAGGCCTTTACATCCCTGCTGATTTCATAGTCCTGGATACTGGAAAGGAAGAGGATGAATCCATCATCCTAGGAAGACCTTTCCTGGCCACAGCAAGAGCTGTGATTGATGTTGACAGAGGTGAAATAGTCCTTCAATGGAATGAGGACTCCCTTGTGTTTAAAACTCAAGGATCTCCCTCCGCAACCATGGAGAGGAAGCAGAAAAAGCTTCTCTCAAAGCAGAGTCAACCAAAGCCCCCACAGTCAAACTCTAAGTTTGGTGTTGGGAGGTCACAACCAAACTCTAAGTTTGGTGTTGAACTCCCATATCCAAACTCTAAGTTTGGTGTTGGAGAGTCTCAACAAAGCTCTGCACATCTGTGAGGCTCCATGAGAGCCCACTGTCAAGCTATTGACATTAAAGAAGCGCTTGTTGGGAGGCAACCCAATTTTTATTTATCTAACTATATTTTTCTTAGTTATATGTCTTTGTAGGTTCATGATCATGTGGAGTCACAAAATAAATATAAAAATTAAAAATGGAATCAAAAATAGCAGAAGAAAAATCACACCCTGGAGGAGCATCTACCTGGCGTTCAAACGCCAGAACAGAGCATGGTTCTGGCGCTGAACGCCCAAAATGGGCAACATCCTGGCGCTGAACGCCCAGAACAAGCATGGTTCTGGCGTTCAACGCCAGAAATGGCAACAAATGGGCGTTGAACGCCCAAAATGGGCACCAACCTGGCGCTGAACGCCCAGAGGTGTGTGCAAGGGCATTTTGCATGCCTAAATTGGTGCAGGGATGTAAATGCCTTGACACCTCAAGATCTGTGGACCCCACAGGATCATCTCAGGATCTGTGGACCCACAGGATCATCTCAGGATCTGTGAATCTCACAGGATCCCCACCCACCTCACCCTCTATCTCCCCATTCATGACCATCCCTTCTATTTTCCATCCACCACTCACATCCATACACACATCCCTCTATCTCCTCCATATCTTCTTCTTCTTCTATTCCTTCTTCTTTTGCTCAAGGGCGAGCAACATTCTAAGTTTGGTGTGGTAAAAAGCATAGCTTTTTTTTTGTTTTATTTTTTCCATAACCATTGATGGCACCTAAGGCCAGAGAAGCCTCTAGAAAGAGGAAAGGGAAGATAAAAGCTTCCATCAAGGGTCTATAGCTCAGTGGTAGAACATTTGACTGCAAATCAAGAGATCCCTGAGATACCTCAGGGGATACATTTTCTTCCACACAATTATTGGAAGCAACTAAGGGTGGAACATCAAGAGCACTCCATCATCCTTCATGAAATCAGAGAAGATCTAAAAGCAATGAAGGAGGAGCAGCAAAGACAAGGAAGAGACATAGAAGAGCTCAAGGACATCATTGGTTCCTCAAGAAGGAAACGCCACCATCACTAAGGTGGATTCATTCCTTGTTCTTGCTTTTTCTGTTTTTCATTTTCTATGTTATGTGCTTATCTGTGTTTGTGTCTTCATTACATGATCATTAGTAGTTAGTAACTTTGTCTTAAAGATATGAATGTCCTATGAATCCATCACCTCTCTTAAATGAAAAATATTTTAATTCAAAAGAACAAGAAGTACATGAGTTTCGATTTTATCCTTGAACTTAGCTTAATTATATTGATGTGGTGACAATGCTTCTTGTTTTCTGAATGTATGCTTGAACAGTGCATATGTCTTTTGAAGTTGTTGTTTAAGAATGTTAAATATGTTGGCTCTTGAAAGAATGATGACTAGGAGACATGTTATTTGATAATCTGAAAAATCATAAAAATGATTCTTGAAGCAAGAAAAAGCAGCAAAGAACAAAGCTTGCAGAAAAAAAAAAGAAAAGAAAAAAAAATAGGCAAAAAAAAAAATATAGAAAGAAAAAGAAAAAAACAAGCAGAAAAAACCAATAACCCTTAAAACCAAAAGGCAAGGGAAATAAAAAGGATCCCAAGGCTTTGAGCATCAGTGGATAGGAGGGCCTAAAGGAATAAAATCCTGGTCTAAGCGGCTAAACCAAGCTGTCCCTAACCATGTGCTTGTGGCGTGTAGGTGTCAAGTGAAAACTTGAAACTGAGCGGTTAAAGTCAAGGTCCAAAGCAAAAAAAAAAAAAAAAAAAAAAAAAGAGTGTGCTTAAGAACCCTGGACACCTCTAATTGGGGACTTTAGCAAAGCTGAGTCACAATCTGAAAAGGTTCACCCAATTATGTGTCTGTGGCATTTATGTATCCGGTAGTAATACTGGAAAACAAAGTGCTTAGGGCCACGGCCAAGACTCATAAAGAAGCTGTGTTCAAGAATCATCATACTGAACTAGGAGAATCAATAACACTATTCGAAATCAGAAGTTCCTATAGATGCCAATCATTCTGAACCTCAATGGATAAAGTGAGATGCCAAAACTATTCAAGAGGCAAAAAGCTATAAGTCCCACTCATATGATTGGAGCTATGTTTCATTGATAGTTTGGAATTTATAGTATATTCTCTTCTTTTTATCCTATTTGATTTTCAGTTGCTTGGGGACAAGCAACAATTTAAGTTTGGTGTTGTGATGAGCGGATAATTTATACGCTTTTTGGCATTGTTTTTAGTATGTTTTTAGTAGGATCTAGTTACATTTAGGGATGTTTTCATTAGTTTTTATGTTAAATTCACATTTCTGGACTTTACTATGAGTTTGTGTGTTTTTCTGTGATTTCAGGTATTTTCTGGCTGAAATTGAGGGACTTGAGCAGAAATCAGATTCAGAGGTTGAAGAAGGACTGCTGATGCTGTTGGATTCTGACCTCCCTGCACTCAAAGTGGATTTTCTGGAGCTACAGAACTCGAAATGGCGCGATTCCAATTGCGTTGGAAAGTAGACATCTAGGGATTTCCAGAAATATATAATAGTCCATACTTTGGCCAAGAATAGATGACATAAACTGGCGTTCAACACCAGCTTTCTGCCCAAATCTGGCGTCCAGCGCTAGAAAAGGAGCCAAAACCAGAGTTGAACGCCCAAACTGGCACTAAAACTGGCGTTCAACTCCAAGGAGGACCTTTACACGTGCCACACTCAAGCTCAGCCCAAACACACACCAAGTGGGCTCAGGAAGTGGATTTATACATCAATTACTTACTCATGTAAACCCTAGTAGCTAGTTTATTATAAATAGGACCTTTTACTATTGTATTAGGCATCTTTGGTCTCAGTTTTATTCCATTGTTCACCTTAGGAGACTATTGATCACGTTTTAGGGGGCTGGCCATCTCGGCCATGCCTGGACCTTTCACTTATGTATTTTCAACGGTAGAGTTTCTACACTCCATAGATTAAGGTGTGGAGCTCTGCTGTTCCTCAAAGATTAATGCAAAGTACTTCTGTTTTCTATTCAATTCATCTTATTTCGCTTCTAAGATATCCATTTGCACCCAAGAACGTGATGAAGGTGATGATTATGTGTGACGCTCATCACCATTCTCCCCTATGAACTCGTGCCTGACAAACACTTCCGTTCTACATGAAATAAGATAGAATGAATATCTCTTAGATCTCCTAACCAGAATCTTCGTGGCGTAAGCTAGAATGATGGCGGCATTCAAGAGAATCCGGAAAGTCTAAACCTTGTCTGTGGTATTCCGAGTAGGATTCAATGATTGAATGACTGTGACGAGCTCCAAACTCGCGATTGTTGGGCGTTAGTGACAGACGCAAAAGGAGGGTGAATCCTATTCCAGCATGATCGAGAACCGACAGATGAATAGCCGTGCCGTGACAGGGTGCGTGAGCATATTATTCACTGAGAGGAGGGGATGTAGCCACTGACAACGGTGATGCCCTTGCATAAATCCAGCCATGGAAAGGAGTAAGACTGATTGGATGAAGATAGCAGGAAAGCAGAGGTTCAGAGGAACGAAAGCATCTCCATTCGCTTATCTGAAACTCTCACCAATGAATTACATAAGTATTTCTATCCCTATTCTATTATTTATTATTCAAAAACTCCATAATTATTTTATATCCGCCTGACTGAGATTTACAAGGTGACCATAGCTTGCTTCATACCAACAATCTCCGTGGGATTCGACCCTTACTCACGTAAGGTATTACTTGGACGACCCAGTGCACTTGCTGGTTAGTTGTATCGAAGTTGTGAACCATGGTATTGGCACCATGTTCTTGGCGCCATTGCCAGGGAAAGAAAGAGCCATGAATTTTACATAATTAAAGTGTAATCACGATTACGCGTACCAAGTTGCTCACGTTGCCAGGGATTGTTCGAGCCTGGACATCACAATTTCGTGCACCAAGTTTTTCAGATAAGCGAATGGAGATGTATCAATGCCAAATAGTTTTGAATCACACTTTGAGATGCCAAATAATTTGGTGCACGAATTATGAATCACACTTTTCACAACTCGTACCACTGACCAGCAAGTGCACTGGGTCGTCCATGTAATACCTCACGTGAGTAAGGGTCGAATCCCACGGAGATTGTTGGTTTAAAGCAATCTATGGTTATCTTGTAAATCTTAGTCAGGAAGTCAATTATGTTTATCAGTTAAATTGTGAATAACCAAGAGAGCATAAATTAAAGGTTACTTGTTATGCAGTAATGGAGAATATGTTGGAGTTTTGGAGATGCTTTGTCTTCTGAATCTCTGCTTTCCTCTGTCTTCTTGTTCACGCACGCATGTCCTCCTATGGCAAGCTGTGTGTTGGTGGATCACCGTTGTCAATGGCTACCTTCCATCCTTCCAGTTAAAACTACGCTCACGCGCTCTGTCACAGCACGGCTAATCACTGGTTGGTTCTCGATCCGGTTGGAATAGGATTTACTATCCTTTTGCGTCTGTCACTAACGCCCAGCCTTCAGGAGTTTGAAGCTTGTCACAGTCATTCAATCCTTGAATCCTACTCGGAATACCACAGACAAGGTTTAGACTTTCCGGATTCTCATGAATGCCGCCATCAGTTCTAGCTTATACCACGGAGATTCTGATTAAAGAATCTAAGAGATACTCATTCAATCGTACATAGAACGGAGGTGGTTGTCAGGCACACGTTCATGATTTGAGGAAGGTGATGAGTGTCACAGATCATCACCTCCATCACAGTTAAGCGCGAATGAACATCTTAGATAGGAACACGCGTGTTTGAATGGAAAACAGAAATACTTGCATTAATTCATCGAGACACAGCAGAGCTCCTCACCCCCAACAATGGGGTTTAGAGACTCATGCCGTCAGAGAATACAAATTTTAGATCTAAAATGTCACGAGATACCAAATAAGTCTCTAAAAGTTGTTTAAATACTAAACTAGTAGCCTAGGTTTACAAAAAATGAGTAGACTATGATGGATGATGCAGAGATCCACTTCTGGGGCCCACTTGGTATGTGCTGGGGCTGAGATTTAAGTGAGTCACGTGCAGAGGCTATTTGTGGAGTTGAACGCCAGTTTTTGTGCCAGTTTGGGCGTTCAACTCCAGCTTTTGATCCTTTTCTGGCGCTGGACGCCAGAATTGGGCAGAGAACTGGCGTTGAACGCCAGTTTACGTCATCTATCCTTGTGCAAAGTATGGACTATTATATATTGCTGGAAATCCCTGGATGTCTACTTTCCAACGCAATTGGAAGCATGCCATTTCGAGTTCTGTAGCTCCAGAAAATCCACTTTGAGTGCAGGGAGGTCAGAATCCAACAGCATCAGCAGTCCTTTTTCAGCCTGAATCAGATTTTTGCTCAGCTCCCTCAATTTCAGCCAGAAAAATACCTGAAATTACAGAAAAACACACAACTCATAGTAAAGTCCAGAAATATGAATTTTTCCTAAAAACTAATGAAAATAGACTAAAAACTCACTAAAACATACTCAAAACTATATGAAATTAACCCCAAAAAGCGTATAAAATATCCGCTCATCACAACACCAAACTTAAACTGTTGCTTGTCCTCAAGCAACTAGACAAATAAAATAGAAGACTAATAGGTTGAGAAGCAATAATATCTCAGAGTTTTTGATTGAAGCTAAGATTCTAATTAGATGAGCGGGACTAGTAGCTTTTTGCTTCTGAACAGTTTTGGCATCTCACTTTATCCATTGAAGCTCAGAGTGATTGGCATCTATAGGAACTCAGAATTCAGATAGTGTTATTGATTATCTTAGTTCAGCGTGATGATTCTTGAACACAGCTTCTTTATGAGTCTTGGCCGTGGCCCTAAGCACTTTGTTTTCCAGTATTACCACCGGATACATAAATGCCACAGACACATAATTGGGTGAACCTTTTCAGATTGTGACTCAGCTTTGCTAAAGTCCCCAGTTAGAGGTGTCCAGGGTTCTTAAGCACACTCTTCTTTTTGCTTGGATCTTGACTTTAACCGCTCAGTCTCAAGTTTTTACTTGACACCTTCACACCACAAGCACATGGTTAGGGACAGCTTGGTTTAGCCGCTTAGGCCAGGATTTTATT
Source organism: Arachis hypogaea (assembly GCF_003086295.3). Lineage (NCBI taxonomy): Eukaryota > Viridiplantae > Streptophyta > Magnoliopsida > Fabales > Fabaceae > Arachis > Arachis hypogaea. Next base: position 131,358,307 of record NC_092054.1, read on the forward strand.
CCTTTAGGCCCTCCTATCCACTGATGCTCAAAGCCTTGGGATCCTTTTTATTTGCCCTTGCCTTTTGGTTTTAAGGGTTATTGGCTTTTTCTGCTTGCTTTTTCTTTTTCTTTCTATCTTTTTTTTTTCGCTTCTCTTTTTTTTTCTGCAAGCTTTGTTCTTTGCTGCTTTTTCTTGCTTCAAGAATCATTTTTATGATTTTTCAGATTATCAATAACATGTCTCATGTTCATCATTCTTTCAAGAGCCAACATATTTAACAGTCTTAAGCAACAAATTCAAAAGACATATGCACTGTTCAAGCATTCATTCAGAAGACAGAAAGCATTGCCACCACATTTAACTAATTAGAATTTCTCTTATTAAAACTCGAAATTTTATTGCCTCTTATTCAAAAGATCTACTACTTTATTCATGTTTGCCGATGATGAGAAAAATAAACTATAGCTTAATTGGAGATAAAATCAAAATAGATACTAATTACTACTATATGACTCCTAAGGTAAACTTCTATAAGGACACTGTCACAGAGTTAAGGCAGAGATTGGAATTTAATAACCTTTATTCTGGGGGAACGGGGGTTCCTCTGATCCTTGGGGTGCTTGGTCCTACAAGAGAAAAGTTTTGGCGCTTCAATTCCCTTAAGTCACGCCCTTGCTCCTCTTGTTCTTTAAACATATAGGTCAGCATTTGACTGTGTTCCTTCTGTTCTTTTATTATTTGCTCCATAGCTTCCCGTATCTTGGTAACGGACGTCTCAAGATACTCCCAGTATTCAGCTTGAGGGATCTCTGGGAGGAATTCCTGTGCTTGTTGTTTTTCCATTGATGCTTTGGTGATTGGCTTTTCAATTAGGATATACTCAGTTATTCCCATCCTTACTCCAGCGTCCTTGCAGAGCAGAGAAATCACGTTTGGATAAGCCAACAACTGGCCTCTTTTGAATTTTTGTTAGCAATCTTGTAGAGTTCAGTTGAAATCAGCTGATGAACCTCCACTTCCTTTCCCATCATGATGCAATGGATCATCACTGCTCTTTTAACTGTGACTTCAGAACGGTTGCTAGTAGGCAACAGAGAAACTGGGAATCTATGGGGTGCAAGCTGCTAAAATCTCATTAGAGATGGCAGACAATTCAAGAAAACAGGCATATGGACAAGTAGAGGACGTGTTAGTAAAGGTTGAAGGCCTTTACATCCCTGCTGATTTCATAGTCCTAGATACTGGAAAGGAAGAGGATGAATTCATCATCCTAGGAAGACCTTTCCTGGCCACAGCAAGAGCTGTGATTGATGTTGACAGAGGTGAAATAGTCCTTTAATGGAATGAGGACTCCCTTGTGTTTAAAACTCAAGGATCTCCCTCTGCAACCATGGAGAGGAAGCAGAAAAAACTTCTCTCAAAACAGAGTCAACCAGAGCCCCCACAATCAAACTCTAAGTTTGGTGTTGGGAGGCCACAACCAAACTCTAAGTTTGGTGTTGAACTCCCATATCCAAACTCTAAGTTTGGTGTTGGAGAGTCTCAACAAAGCTCTGCACATCTGTGAGGCTCCATGAGAGCCCACTGTCAAGCTATTGACATTAAAAAAGCGCTTGTTGGGAGGCAACCCAATCTTTATTTATCTAACTATATTCTTCTTAGTTATATGTCTTTATAGGTTCATGATCATGTGGAGTCACAAAATAATTATAAAAATTGAAAATGGAATCAAAAACAGCAGAAGAAAAATCACACCCTGGAGGAGCATCTGTCTGGCGTTCAGCGCCAGAACAGAGCATGGTGCTGGCGCTGAACGCCCAAAATGGCCACCAACCTGGCGCTGAATGCCCAGAGTTGGGTACAAAGGCATTTTTACAAGCCTAATGGGTGCAGGGATGTAAATCCTTGAACACCTCAGGATCTGTGGACCCCACAGGATCCACTCAGGATCTGTGGACCCCACAGGATCCCCACCTACCTCCACTCACTTCTTCTCACCACTCTCTTTCACACAACCCCATAAACACTCTTCCCCAAAAACCCTTCACCAATCACCTCAAACTCTCTTCCCCATCACCTCTTCACCACTCACATCCATCCACTCTTCCCCATAAACCTACCTCATAAACTCCACCTACCTTCAAAATTCAAAACCAATTTTCCACCCAAACCCACCCATATGGCCGAACCTTAACCCCCCCTCCCTTCCTATATAAAGCCCTCCATTCTTCTTCAAATTCACACAACACACCCCTCTACACTCTTCTTGGCCGAAACCACATCTCCCTCTCCCTCTCCATATTTCTTCTTCTTCTTCTTCTGTTATTTTGTTTATTGCTCGAGGGCGAGCAATATTCTAAGTTTGGTGTGGTAAAAGCATAGCTTTTTTGTTTTCCATTACCATTGATGGCACCTAAGACCGGAGAATCCTCTAGAAAGGGGAAAGGGAAGACAAAAGCTTCCACATCCGAGTCATGGGAGATGGAAAGGTTCATCTCCAAAGCCCATCAAGACCACTTCTATGATGTTGTGGCCAAGAAGAAGGTGATCCCCGAGGTCCCTTTCAAACTCAAAAGAAATGAGTATCCGGAGATCCGACATGAAATTCAAAGAAGAGGTTGGGAAGTTCTAACAAATCCCATCCAACAAGTCGGCATCCTAATGGTTCAAGAGTTCTATGCTAATGCATGGATCACCAAGAACTATGATCAAAGTAAGAACCCGGATCCAAGGAACTATGTTACAATGGTTCGGGAGAAATACTTAGATTTTAGTCCGGAAGAATGTGAGGTTGGCGTTTAACTTGCCCATGATGCAAGGAGATGAACGCCCCTACACTAGAAGGGTCAACTTTAATCAAAGGTTGGACCAAGTCCTTGTGGACATATGTGTAGAAGGAGCTCAATGGAAGATTGACTCCAAAGGCAAGCCGGTTCAACTAAGAAGATTGGACCTCAAGCCTGTAGCTAGAGGATGGTTAGAGTTCATTCAATGCTCAATCATTCCCACTAGCAACCGGTCTGAAGTTACTATAGACCGGGCCATCATGATCCATAGCATCATGATTGGAGCAAAGGTGGAAGTTCATGAGATTATATCTCAAGAACTCTACAAGGTGGCTAACAAGTCCTCCACTATGGCAAGGTTAGCCTTTCCTCACCTCATTTGCCACCTATGCAATTCAGCTGGGATTGACATAGAGGGAGATATCCTCATTAAAGAGGACAAGCCCATCACTAAGAAAAAGATGGAGCAAGCAAGAGAGCCCATTCATGGAGCTCAAGAGGCGTATGATGCTCATCACCATGAGATCCCGGAAATGCCTCAAATGCACTTTCCTCCACAAAACTATTGGGAGAAAATCAACACCTCCCTAGGAGAATTGAGTTCCAATATGGGACAACTAAGGGTGGAACATCAAGAGCACTCCATCATGCTTCATGAAATAAGAGAAGATCAAAAAGCAATAAGGGAGGAGCAACAAAGATAAGGAAGAGACATAGAAGAGCTCAAGGACATCATTGGTTCCTCAAGAAGGAAACGCCACCATCACTAAGGTGATTCATTCCTTGTTCTTATTTCTTCTATTTTTCGTTTTCTATGTTATGTGCTCATCTATGTTTGTGTCTTCATTACATGATCATTAGTAGTAGTAACTTTGTCTTAAAGTTATAAATGTCCTATGAATCCATCACCTCTCTTAAATGAAAAATGTTTTAATTCAAAAGAACAAGAAGTACATGAGTTTCGAATTTATCCTTGAACTTAGCTTAATTATATTGATGTGGTGACAATGCTTCTTGTTTTCTGAATGTATGCTTGAACAGTGCATATGTCTTTTGAAGTTGTTTAAGAATGTTAAATATGTTGGCTCTTGAAAGAATGATGACTAGGAGACATGTTATTTGATAATCTGAAAAATCATAAAAATGATTCTTGAAGCAAGAAAAAGCAGCAAAGAACAAAGCTTGCAGAAAAAAAAAGAAAAAAAAAGGGCGAAAAAAATAAAAAAAAATAGAAAGAAAAAGAAAAAGCAAGCAGAAAAAGCCAATAACCCTTAAAACCAAAAGGCAAGGGCAAATAAAAAGGATCCCAAGGCTTTGAGCATCAATGGATAGGAGGGCCTAAAGGAATAAAATCCTGGTCTAAGCGGCTAAACCAAGCTGTCCCTAACCATGTGCTTGTGGCGTGTAGGTGTCAAGTGAAAACTTGAGACTGAGCGGTTAAAGTCAAGGTCCAAAGCAAAAAAAAAAGAGTGTGCTTAAGAACCCTGGATACCTCTAATTGGGGACTTTAGCAAAGCTGAGTCACAATCTGAAAAGGTTCACCCAGTTATGTGTCTGTGGCATTTATGTATCCGGTGGTAATACTGGAAAACAAAGTGCTTAGGGCCACGGCCAAGACTCATAAAGAAGCTGTGTTCAAGAATCATCATACTGAACTAGGAGAGTCAATAACACTATTCGAAATCTGAAGTTCCTATAGATGCCAATCATTCTGAACCTCAATGGATAAAGTGAGATGCCAAAACTATTCAAGAGGCAAAAAGCTATAAGTCCCGCTCATATGATTGAAGCTATGTTTCATTGATAGTTTGGAATTTATAGTATATTCTCTTCTTTTTATCCTATTTGATATTCAGTTGCTTGGGGACAAGCAACAATTTAAGTTTGGTGTTGTGATGAGCGGATAATTTATACGCTTTTTGGCATTGTTTTTAGTATGTTTTTAGTAGGATCTAGTTACTTTTAGGGATGTTTTCATTAGTTTTTATGTTAAATTCAAATTTCTAGACTTTACTATGAGTTTGTGTGTTTTTCTGCGATTTCAGGTATTTTCTGGCTGAAATTGAGGGACTTGAGCAGAAATCAGATTCAGAGGTTGAAGAAGGACTGCTGATGCTGTTAGATTCTGACCTCCCTGCACTCAAAGTGGATTTTCTGGAGCTACAGAACTCGAAATGGCGCGATTCCAATTGAGTTGGAAAGTAGACATCCAGGGCTTTCCAGCAATATATAATAGTCCATACTTTGGCCAAGAATAGATGACATAAATTGGCGTTCAACGCCAGCTCTCTGCCCAAATCTGGCGTCCAGCGCCAGAAAAGGAGCCAAAACCAGAGTTGAACGCCCAAACTGGCACAAAAACTGGCGTTCAACTCCAAGAAGGACCTCTACACGTGCAACACTCAGGCTCAGAACAAACACACACCAAGTGGGCCTAGGAAGTGGATTTATGCAACAATTACCTACTCATGTAAACCCTAGTGACTAGTTTATTATAAATAGACATCTTTGGTCTTAGTTTTAATCCATTGTTCATCTTAGGAGACTATTGATCACGTTTTAGGGGGCTGGCCATCTCGGCCATGCCTGGACCTTCACTTATGTATTTTCATACGGTAGAGTTTCTACACTCCATAGATTAAGGTGTGGAGCTCTGCTGTTCCTCAAAGATTAATGCAAAGTACTACTGTTTTCTATTCAATTCATCTTATTTCGCTTCTAAGATATCCATTCGCACCCAAGAACGTGATGAAGGTGATGATTATGTGTGACGCTCATCACCATTCTCCCCTATGAACACGTGCCTGACAAACACTTCCGTTCTACTTGAATTAAGCTAGAATGAATATCTCTTAGATCTCTTAATCAGAATCTTCGTGGCGTATGCTAGAATGATGGTGGCATTCAAGAGAATCCGGAAAGTCTAAACCTTGTCTGTGGTATTCCGAGTAGGATTCAATGATTGAATGACTGTGACGAGCTCCTAACTCGCAATTGCAGGGCGTTAGTGACAGACGCAAAAGGATAGTAAATCCTATTCCAACATGATCGAGAACTGACAGATGAATAGCCGTGCCGTGACAGGGTGCGTGAGCATATTATTCACTGAGAGGATAAGATGAAGCCATTGGCAAGGGTGATGCCTCCAGACGATTAGCCGTGCCGTGACAGGGCATTGGATCATTTTCCCGAGAGATGACCAAAAGTAGCCATTGACAATGGTGATGTATCACATAAAGCCAGCCATGGAAAGGAGTAAGACTGATTGGATAAAGATAGCAGGAAAGCAGAGGTTCAGAGGAACGAAAAGCATCTCCATTCGCTTATCTGAAATTCCCACCAATGATTTACATAAGTACCTCTATCCCTATTCTATTATTTATTATTCGAAAACTCCATAATTATTTTATATCCGCCTGACTGAGATTTACAAGGTGACCATAGCTTGCTTCATACCAACAATCTCCGTGGGATTCGACCCTTACTCACGTAAGGTATTACTTGGACGACCCAGTGCACTTGCTGGTTAGTTGTATCAAAGTTGTGACAAATTATGAATGTGTAATCACGATTACGCATACCAAGTTGCTCACGTGCCAGGAATAGTTTGAGCCTAGACATCACAATTTCGTGCACCAGGCAACAAGCCTGATAGCCCTTTGCATCGATGTGCATTGATCGGTGAGACTCCTTTCCGGAGCATTTCCTCCCATACAATGAAGCCAACATTGAAATAACCATTTGAGTGATTGAATATCTTCGTTTTTCATCAAAGCGCATCCAAGAAGTGTTGACTGATTGTGGTGATTCACGCCGACAAAAGAACCACAAACTATATTATACCTGAAACAGATTACAACAAAACAAAATTAAAATCATTAAATACACCCAAATAATTAATTTATACACCCAAAAACCTCTAATATACACCTCTCCAGCAGATTCATAAAACAACATTAATTCAGCATCATAAACTAGAACAGCGTATTACCTGTTTGTATTATGAGTGGTGTCGAATGAAATAACATCTCTGAAATACTCACAGGCAGCTCTGCTCCTTTCTTCCGCCCAAAAAGCAAGCTTAATCGACTAATCGTCCTCGAGTTCGAGTTCGAAAAAGAACTTTTGATTCTTCTCTTTCATTCTTAATAAGTATTTCCCAAATTCTTTTGCATCGTCTAGTTCCGAAACATTTCGCACTTCTCTCGTGATGTAATTCTATACGTCTTTTTCGATAAAATTTAACTCGCGGTGATCCCCGATTGCTGCAACAAATGATTGGTAAGCTTTGCTTGGTCTGATACCGGCTTCCTCGTTATTCTCTATGGTACGATGCACGGATATGCTTAGTTCCCTGTGCTGTTTGAGCATCTCTGCTTGATTTGGACAGCAAGAATGTGAATGATGCAACACGACCTTCGAAATGATCCAAACACCAACGTCCTTCAATATGTGTATATAAATTCATGTAGGACAATTTAAACCAGCAGAGGGATTTGTCTTCTCGGTGGGAGATATTTTCGATTTCCATTTTCCCTCTCTACTACATGTAATCTATTGATTCTTAATTTCGTTTCCCTTCTTATTTGTGCTCTAAACTCTTGTAGAAAAACTTGCAACCTTCGCATAATCCTTGTAGAAATTGCAGCATCTTCAAGGGTGTTAAAAGTCATCCCAACCTTGGGAACAAACTGCTCATCAACAACACAGAAGGGATGCAAAATACACTGAAAAATACACCATATTAAACACAAGCATAAACTATACAATGCAAATACAACTATAAAACTATCATAAAAAATCAGATTCATAAATCATCATTAACAGAAACTAAAACAATTCAACTAAAAGAATAAGACAATTCACTCTCAGTCAGATAAAAAGTCATAAACTTTAAATACACCCAAACTTTCCTAAAATACACCCAAGTATTCCTGATTTACACCCGAATTTCTGATATAAAATGCAGAAAATTCATCAGAACTAATACATTGGATTCAATTCAAACAAGGAACAATGAACAACAAATTTTACAGGCAACGTTCACGCATTATTCAGCTGCACCATCATAAACTACTAATTGGATTCAAATTCAGATTCAATTATTAACTGGAATCAAACCACACATCAGGAACTTCATTGGATTCAAATTCAAAATCCACTTCACTCTGGTTCAGTTGACAATCTGAAGTTGAATCATCCATTATCTTCAAAATGATTTTAGAGCTTGATTTCAGAAACAATGGAAAAGGAGAAAAACGAAGAAATAGAACCAGAGAGAGAAACTTATGTAAACGACGACGGAAAAGACAAAGAGAAACACACGAAAGAGATCGAAAAGAGAAAGCAAGAAAACGAAATCCTTTCAAAAAATGAAGTAAAATATTCGTGCGTTAATTGATTGAAAAATTTATTAAGAAAGCACGTGAAACGTACATGTCATAAAAAGCGCGTTTTAGAGCAAAGGAAATTTCAGGACTTATAAAATTTGTATAGTGAAAATATTTGTATGTAAAAATTAATTGATATTTCAATTCATCAATTCATAATTTTTTATGTCTCAATTATAGAATAGACTTGGTCAAATTAAATGTGTAATCTTTCACACATTAACTAGATTATGAAATAATCTACGATCCGAGTTGCATGACAAGATCGTCCTGTCAAAGTCTATTACATGTTCTTTTCGTACACAAGTAATAACGCAAGAAATTTGTTGGATTTTTCACTAGAATATTCTCTCCTTTTTTTGGTTGGCTAGGCAGCAATTAAAGAAAAGAAAACAAACATATTCTCTTCATTTTAGTAGGAGTTTAATTTTAATGTATTGAGCGTGTTTATTTTTTTAATGATTATTTATATAATTAAATATAAAATATAGATATTTTTGTTAGTATGATATTATATAATAAAATTTTAAATACACCTATAAAATTATTTTACTATAATTAAGTGACTGTATATCAAAATTAATCTGTTTTAATATAACTATTTAAATTTAAAATATTTAAACTTTAAAATATTTTTTTGGGGTGAATTTTAAAATATTTGTTTAATTCTAATGTGTCAAGGAATATTACAAAATTATAGAAAAAGGAAGACAATAATATGATTGTTTCGCAGCTTTAAGTTTATTTGTTCCATATGTTTTGGACCTACTCTGATAAATTTACTTTTATATATATAAGTATTTAATTATGTAATATCATATTAACAAAAATAATTAGTTATTATATTAATTATATGAATGATCATTTAAAAAAATATATGTAATTAAATAATTATATAAATACATTGTTTGTACATCAAAATTAAATTTTATTTTATTTTATAATTAATATTAAATCAGAATATTTTTATTAAGATATGATTATGTTAGTCTTTTTATTCAAAAATATAAATATTTTTATTTGTTTTAATACATAAAATTAAAGAGCTCAACTGACTAAAATATATCAAAGTAAAAATACAAACATAAAAGCCTCTTCATAGAACAAATAATAATAATAATAATAATAATAATAATAATAATAATAATAATAATAAAAGAGTAAATAATCAAATTTATTTCTAAAAGAGTAGCTAGTCTTATTCAAATTAGTCTCTAAAAAATCTTTTTACTCGAATTTATTCGATCCTTTAAAAATTTTAAATTAGTCATATTAGTTTTTTTGTTATTTTTGTTACTAATTACGTTAAAAAATTGAGTGAATACCCCATCCGACCCCTGACAATTATCTTGAAAGGACAATGAGGCCCCAAGAAAAAAAAAACACACAATCTGGCTCTTGATCTTTTTTTTTGGGACAGATTAGCCCATGTGCCAAAAAAAACAACATTAATTTTTTTGGCATAGGGATCTCGTTGTCCTTTCGAGGTAATTGTCAGGGGCCGGGTTGAGGTTTTTTTTGTCAATAGCCTCGTTGTCTTTTGAGGTAATTGTCAGGGGTTATTTTAGGTTTTTCTCTAAAAAATTTACTAATATGACACGTTAAGTGACACCATATTAATCATAGCACATATCTGACAGTCCTAATTGACTGTTAATATGATAAATTTATGAAATTAGATCAAATAACCTCAAATTGAGGGGATCTTAATTGAGGCATTGAAATCCCTCAATAATTTGAAATTAATGATCTAATTTCATAAACTTATCGTGTTAGCAGTCAAATAAGATTGCTAGGTATGCAACGTGGTGTCATTTAATATGTCATATCAACAAATTCTGATATCATCAACAAAGGAAGTAACAAAAGGAAAATAATACTCAATTAGTCCCTAAAATTTGAAGTCGAATTCAATTTGATCCTTAAAATTTTAATAGACTCAAATAAATTGGACCCTGAAATTTATAATTGTAACTCACATAACCCTTCAGTTAATTAATCTCCATTAACGACGTGTTAATTTGGTATATTAACCTGTTGCGATTTTAATTCCTAGTCTAACTTTCATGTGATCAAGATTTTGCTTCCAAAGGCATAAAATTTTCAAATTGAACTTACTATTGTCATTTTTGTGAAAATGTTGGAGAGTCAATCAAGCTTTTAAGAGCTCTAATAGGTCTTAGTTATATAAAATTTAGGGAAGAAATCCAAATCTTAGCAAGTTAACATGCAAAATCAACACACTATTTACAAAAATCAGCTCAAGAGCTAACATAATTACTATTATAAATTTTGAAAGCCGAATTGAGTCAACTGTAATTTTAAGAGTCAATTTGAATTCGACCTTAAATTTTAGGGACAAAATTGAATATTAACTCAACAAAAAAAACTAACCAAGAGGAACAACAAAAAACAACTAACTTAAAAATAGGAAAATAAAATTAAAACTAACCAAAGAAATCAAGAGACCAGTGGCAGCACATATAAGATCAGATAAGAAAAAAAGTAAAGTAAAATAAATTCTGAAAAATTTATATTTTGAATAGATTAATCTTTAAAAAAATATCAATAAAATTTTTTAGGATAGTAAATATTAACGCATTACCTTTAAATTATCTCAGATGATTAGAATAGAGGATTCTAATTTAAACTAACTTATTTATGTTTGTTATATATCCTAAAAGACTTATTATTAATTTTTTAGAGACTAATTTATCTAAAATTAAATTTTTAAAAATTTATTTATCGTTTTACTCTAATAAAAAAAATCTCTTATGTATATTTATCAATTGAATCTTACTTTTGATATTTTTTGTGAAAATCTACATGGTGATTTTTATATAAAATTATTAATTAAAAATTATTAAATAATTTAATACATTTAATTAAATTATTATTTAATAATTTTTAACTGGTAATTTTACATTAAAATAACGGTAAGTGACTAATTTTTCCCCTAATAAACTGCGATTCTTCACAGCCTTTTCATAATAATGAAGACAGATTAAACACCTAAAATGTCGTGCCGTTCTAACATTGTTCCCCAGTCACATATACTAATTTACACAGTTTTCACGTCATGCGCACTATTAATTAAAGTCTCATATTTCTTAACAATACAAAAGCAAATGAATTGCATATTTCCTACTTTAATTTGTCAAGAATTGCTTGACAATTCAATTCGGATGTGTTTTGTGCATTCTAGAACGTGAAATTATAGGTAAGGGTGTGATAGGGTGGACTTTCAGAGATAATAAAAAGAGGAGAGAAAGAAATGTAGTATGTATTTATGCTTAATAAAAAAAATTTACAAACAATTAATAAGTGAAGAGCATGTATAAAAGTTGTAAATAGAAATAGAGAAATAAAAGAGAATAGCGCCATAGAATGATGCAAAAGTATAGTAATTTTTCAATTATTCTAAATATTAATAGTACCTGAAAATTTGAAAAAGAACAAGAGATAAAAAAGAAAAAAGAAGAAAAAAGAATAAAGGAGTACAGAAAAAGGAAAAAAGATCAGTATAAGGAGGAGGTAAATGTACCAACAATCTTAAAGATCATAACCAACCAATTTCTTGTAATTCTCTCTCTAGTGCTCTTTTTTGAGTTCGTATCTTGTTGATTGAGTATCAACTGTCTTTCTGTTGTAATAATATTTTCTTTTGAGATTGTAAGTTTTTTAATTATGTACTCTTCTTCATTCATGTGCCTAACATTACTCTCTTCATCAAGAACAACCTTATCCTCAAGGTTGAATTCGAAAAAGAGCTTGAGGAATTCATTAACATCTTCCCAACTCGTTTCTGTGACAGCGTCGTGTCCCCATTGAATTTGCTACTGTAAAACTTCCTTGTCACCACGCAAGAAGGAACATTAGGATAAAATCCGAGAAGGCTCCAGGATTGGTCCGAGTTCCATTGTAGTTAAAGGCAGTGGTAGATACTGGGATTATTAGTCACCACGAAATTTTTTTAGTGCCGATATATGAAAAATATTATAGATACAGGCTTCTGGTGGTAATTCCAACTGATAGACTACCTCACTGAGTTTTCTTCCAATTCTAAAAGGGCCAAAATAACGCAACCCAAGCTTCTGATGCTTCCACAATGCCGCCAAATATTGGCAATATGGCTGCAATTTGACTAGCATTAAATTGCCCTCTTGAAATTCTAAGTGGTGTCGATGTCTATCTACAAAATATTTCATGAATTATTAGGATCTGCCAAGATTGAATTTAAGTTGATCAAGTAATTTATCTCAAGCTAATTGTAGTTCCCGCAAAGATGGCTCATCCTCATGAGAGAGTTTTTATCTAACAAGGGAAGGGGGGTCTCGACCATAAAGTACTTTGAATGGAGTTACTTTGATGCTACTATGCCAAGAGGAATTATACCAAAATTCAGCTCAAGAAAGTAACTCTAGCCATTTCTTAGGATTGTCAAAATAGAAACACCTCAAGTACATCTCCAGTGTTTGATTACATACTTCACTCTAGCCATCCCTCTGAGGATGGTAAGCCGAACTCATAGCTAAGCGAGTGCCCTGTAATTTGAAGAGATGCTGCCAGAATTTGCTAACAAAGACTTTGTTCATGTCGGAGACAATGGATTTTGGAAATCCATGCAACTTCACCACATTTAGAATAAAGGATTCAACCACTGATTTACTGGTAAAATCCAATTTTAGTGGACTGAAATGAGCATATTTGGTTAAGTGATCAACGACGATCATGATCACAGAAAAACCACATGAAGCAGGCAAAGAGATAATAAAATCCATGGAGATGTCCTCCCACACCTGTGAAAGAATGGGCAATGGTTTGAGCAGCCCTGCTAGTACTTTAGCCTCATGTTTAGCTTGTTGGCAAGTGCAACAAGTGAGAACATAATGTTAAATGTTCCTTTACATGTTAGGCCAATAAAATTGAGCACAAATTCATTATACTATTTTTGCAATCCCCGCATGGTCTCCCACCACACTATCATGATATTCATGAAGAATGAACTTGATCAAGTGGCTATTTGGCAGAATAACCAAACGGTTCTTCTACAATAGTAACCCATTGTGACAAGTATAATTGGGATCCTCAGTAGAATTAGAAGCACATTTCTGCATCAACTCAAAAAGAGTAGCATCCTTCTCAATTGCAACTCGAAGGTGCTGCAAGAAGTTAACATGAGGTGTAGACCAAGCACCAAAAAAATTTCTTGATAAGGCATACGTGGCCTCATTTTCGGTACCGGCCTTGTAATGAATTTCAAAATCATAACCAAGGAGTTTGTGAAGCCATTTATGTTGTTTACGTGTGTGCAAATTCTGCTCCAAAAGAGATCTCAAACTCTTGTGATCAGTTTGAATAATAAATTTTTTGTCCAAGAGATAGTGTCGAAACTTAGCAATTGCTTCAGTTATCGCATAAAACTCTCTAATATAGGTAGATTGCTTTTGCAAGGTAGGAGGAAGTTTCTTTGAGAAATAAGCTATAGGATGGCGCTGCTGAATCAGAACAGCACCAATACCCGTACCTGACGCATCAATCTCTACTTCAAATGGAAGGTTAAAATCAGGCAATGCTAGCACTAGTTTAGTGGAAATCGCTTGCTGTAATTGATGGAATGCCAATGTAGCTTGATCAGACCAAACAAAAGTGTCCTTTTTCAGCAAATCAGTAAGAGGAGCAGTTAAGGTTGCATAACATTTAATGAAGTTACGATAATATCCCGTGAGGCCTAAAAAGACACGAAGCTGATTAACACTACTAGGTTGAGGCCAATCTTGAATTGTTTGCACTTTGGCCAATTCTATGAGAACACCACCACCTGTAATCGTGTAACCTAAGTAATCCACCTCATTAGTTTCAAAAAGGCATTTAGAGAGCTTGGCGAAGGGAGTCTTCAGTCTTAGCAGCTTCAATACCAAATCCAAATGCTCAAGATGACTATCAAAAGAACTAATGTACACCAATATGTCGTCAAATAATACCAACACAACCTTACGTAAGTATGGTTTGAAGACATCATTCATAAGGCTCTAGAAAGTAGCAGGGCGTTAGTGAGGCCAAAAGGCATTACCAGCCATTCGTACAGGCCATGATGAATACAAAAAGCTGTTTTAAAATGGTCCTCAGGTTTAACCAAAATCTGATGGTATCCGGATCATAAATCCAACTTAGAAAAGACAGTGGCCCTAAACAATTCATCCAATAACTCCTCAATAGTTGGGATAGGAAAACTATCGTTAATAGTGACATTGTTCAATGCTCTATAATCAGTATAAAATTGTCATGTGCCATCTTTTTTTAACCAAGAGGACTGGTGATGAGAAGGGACTCTTGCTAGGTTGGATTATCCCTTCTTGTAACTTTTCTTACACCATCGACTTAATTTACGATTTTAAGCTACGGGGATACTGATAAGAATGAGCTTTCACAGGTTCAGCCCCAGCCACTAATGGAATGCTATGATCCTGAGTGCGCTGCGGAAGGAGACGTGATGGCATGGCAAAAACAGTGACATACTTACACAACAGGAAAACCAAAGCAGGGTCTAAAGAAACAGGAAGTGGTAAGTTGGGCTGTGAGGTATCAGCTGGTGTTTGAAGTTCTAGAGTGAAGGCTTTGGTAATTGCATGTGTAGAGACCAGCCTTTGAATGTGATGGAATTGAATCTGAGAAGATACAGAGTTCTTTTCGCCCCAAATCGTTACAAATTTTCTTTGGTGCAAAAAGCGCAAGAATGAGGTATCATAGTCCACAATATGTGCTTTTAAGGTCATCACCAAGTAGTCCCTATGACCAAATCACCACTTGCCACATGAAGGACATATACCTCAGATATTGAGATGGTACAACCTACCGCAATGATGTCCAAATTAGCAATTTTTTCTTCTACTGTGAGAATATTGAAATCACCAACAATCACCTGAATTCTCAGAGTAGGTTCGATAGGAAGATTCAAAAATGTAACGATGCATGGTTGGATAAAGCTATCAGAGCTACCGTCGTCAATTAAGGCCTGCACCTCTAAGCCATTTATGGAAACTTTGACATGAATGGTCGACGGTCTCGGAGCACCATTACAGGACAAATGGTGGTCCAGCACCTGACACTCCAAGGACTCAAGTGTGCTATCTGGTAATACCGGTTCAATAAGGTCGCAAAAAGGGGCCATATTCTCATCCATTTCTAATTATAGAAATATAAATTGACAATTTGTGCAGCGGTGGCTGGCGTAGAACCGTTTGCCGCACCAGTAACAAAGACCCTTTTCCCATTTACTCTGAATCTCAATAGGGGTCAACCTCTGAACTAGGTTTTTGAGTGGTGGAATGGGAGAGCGTTGTGATGGTGTTGGAAGTAATTCAGGAAGAGTGTTGTGGTTGGGAGGGCGTAGGGATGGAGAAGAATTAGGAGTTGTGAATTATGGTTTGTGAGCAGCAGGGACATATGTGGTTCTTGGCGAAGAAGTCAATTTTTTTTCATAGAGTCTAGCTAAGGACACCACCCTCGTCAAAGATGGAGGACATTGAGCTTTAACCTCCCTCCGTACCTCAAATTTTAGTCCACTAACAAAACAGTCTTGAAGCGCCTCAAGAAGATCAATGTGAGTATGATTTGCCAAAGTGACAAATTCTGAATAATACTCGCTTTCTGTGCCACCTTGCTGCAATTTGAATAATAATTCTCGTGGTGACTCGAACAGTGACGAGCCAAATTCGAGCTCAATCGCCCGCTTCACTTGGTTCCATGAACAAAACTAAGCAAAATGTTGGGACATTTAAAACCAAGGGATGGCAGCACCAGTCATATGAATCGCAGCAATTTCAACTTGTTCTTCTTCAAGAACTCAAAAAAAAAAATTCAAAGTACTGGTTCATTGAAAAAATCCACCCTAAAGCATCAGTACTATTGAATTTCGGCAAATCGAAATTCACCCGACGAGGTTGCAGAGATAAATGATGCTACAGAACAATGCCTGAGTTCGAACCATGGGAGAGCTTAGGTATCTCAGATCGATGCCTGTGCTTGTCTTGAAAGAGCTGTGTAAGAGAATCCCAAATGGAGTCGATTTTGAGATTAGTGGCTTTGGAAGCACGAGTGCGTTCAGACCTGTTCTCCTCCGTGATGGATTCAAACATCTGGAATAGCATTTTAATGTCAGCCTCCATGCATTTCAACCGCGTGTTGTCAACTACGGCCATGGTGATGAAAGCACCAATTGATACGGTGAAGTTCAAAGATAATAAGAAGAGGAAGAGATGTGGTATGTATTTATGTTTAATTGAAGAAATTTACAAGTAATTGGTAAGTGAAGAGCATATATGAGAGTTGTAAGTAGAAATGGGGAAATAAAAGGGAATAGTACCGCAGAATGATGTAAAAGGATATAGTAATTCCTCAACTACTCCAAGCATTAACAGTACATGAAGAATTGGAAAAGAACAAGAGATGAGAAAGGGAACTGAAGGAAAAAGAATAAGGGAGCAGAGAAGAGGAAAAAAAGAACAACACAAGGAGGAGACAAATGTACTAACAATCCTAAAGATCATAACCAACCAGCCTTTTGCTATTAATTCTCTCTCTAGTGCTCGTTTTTGGGCCCGTATCATACTGATTGAGTGCCAATTGTCCTTCTGTTGTAACAATATTTCCTTCCGAGATTATAAGTTTTTCAATTACGTACTCTTCCTTATTCATGTGCCTAACAGGGTAGAAGTGAGTCGGATTATTCGATGGAGTTCGTTGTTCGACTCATTTTAGATTCAATTTAATTCAGTTCATTTTATTAAATAGGTTAAACTTAGATTTTTTTAAAAAAAAGTTTATTAGTTAAAAGGTCAGGTCATAGACTTTGAAAAAAACCTATAAAAATTATTCTTAGTTTCACTTATATTAAAATAAATTATTCTTAGTTTCACTTATATTAAACACAAAACAAATTAAAATAAAAAAATCAATAATTAAGGACTAGTTAAAAAAGTCTACAAAATTTATTGGGCTGACTCGTTAAAATATTTTTTTATAAAAATGAATTATTCTTAGTTTTACTTATTTTAAACACAAAACAAATCAAAATAAAAAAAAATCAATAATCAAGACTAGTTAAGATTGTAGTTTTTTTGTTAAAAGAAAAAAATTAAGAATTGTAAATATGGTTATGATATGTAACAATGATTAATATATAAATGAATTATATTTACAAATTGTAAATTATAAATTTTAGTAATGTCAATTTAGATTTTTAAGTATATTGTTTTGAGCTTTAATTCTTGAAATAGGTGTTTCAAATAGGCTCGTAGACTTGTCGGGTTTTAAACAGGTCAGACTCAAACATAAAAAAAAAAGGCTATGAGAAATAACAATTTAGACTTGAGTCATCTATTTATAACATGGTTTAGACTCGTCAAAGCCAAAGTTCGACTCAATTCAACCCATTTCTACCCCTAATTATAAGTAACGGAGATGGCATTGGTTATTTATTTGATAAATGTTAGTGTATATATAATTAAGGGTAAAGTATTAAATTAGTCCCCTAAGTTTGGGTATAATTCTGTTTTGGTCTTTAAGGTTTAAAGTGTCTTATTTGAATCCAAAAGGTTTCATTTAGTTTTAATGTAGTCCCACTGTGAGGTCAAAGTTGAATAATTAATGGAATGTCCTACATAATAGCAGTACAAGAACAAGATCAATAATTTAGAAAACAAATACAAGCTTTGAAGGCACAAAATCAACCTTGGATGAATCAATATATTTATTTATCATTTTTCTTACAATTTAAATGAAATATTTTCTATAGAACTAAAGAGAATAATAAATAAATGTATTGATGCATCCATGGTTGATTTTGTGTATTTAGAAGCTTGTACTTGTTCTTGTACTGCTGTCATGTAGGACATTCCGTTAATTATTTAACTTTGACCTCATGGTGGGACTACATCGAATCTAAATAATTTTTTTTTTAGATTCAAATAGGACACTTTAAACCTTAAAAACCAAAACATTATTACGCCCAAACATAAGGGACTAATTTAATACTTTACCCTATAATTAATTAATCAAATAATATAGTATTAGGAAAATAATTTTTTTTAATCAATATTAATTAATTTTTATAAAAAGTTATTTTATTTATTTTAAATTTAGATTATAAATCATAAATTTTTAATTTTAATATAAAAATTAAATTATAAATTTAAATTTTAAATTAAAATTAACTAATATTGATTAATTAAAAATGATTTTTTTTTTTTTTAGTTTCTCAGTCAAATGATATAAGATGATTCAATACCCACGAACTATATGGATTAAAGAAAAATATTCTGAACAAATGCAAGAATGATATTATAAGTGAACATATATTGAAGTGCACATATTGACAGACTCACACACATGATGTTAGGTTAATAATGGTGATTTTTTAAATTATGAACTATTGAGATATCAATCCCAAATGTAGTACTATTTGATTTGAAATATAGAAATTGAATTTTAAACTTTTAAAAATATTAAAATTGAACACTCCGATTTTTAAGATACTAAAATTGGACTTTTTGAAATCGGATTTTTCAAATTATGAAATTAGACTTTTCGATTTTTATTTTAAAAAATTAAAAATTTTAACAAAACAAAAATCAAACTCTCTAATTTCATTTTTTTTCATAACTTTAAAAATATTAAAATTATAATATTAAAATATATCACTCATCGATTTTACTTTCATAAATAAAAAAATTAGCCACAAGATATACCTAATATAATTATTCTCCATATACAAGCTATTTTATCATACAAGTCATACAAGTCATTTTATCCTAATTCACCCTCACGCATGTGGCTTAAACACGTATATTCCATGCGCCTCTTAATTTAACAGATTTTTCAATCAACGCGCGAATATATAATTTCTTTTTTCAAAAAGACTTCGTTTTCTTTTTTCGAATTTCGTCTTCTTTTTTCTTCCTTCGTTTTCCTGCGTTCTCTCTGTGTTTTCTTTTGTTGTTTTCGTGCGTTTCTCCCTACGTTCTCTTTTTTCATTTTTTTCGATTTACTTTGTTCTCTACGTTCATTTTCGAAATCAAGCTCTGAAATTGTTTTGAAGATAATTAATGATTCAAGTTCAGATTGTCAACTGAACCAGAGCAAAGTTGATTATTATTTTGAATCCAATGAAGTATCTGGGGTATGGTTCAATTCTAGTTAATATTTTCGTTAGTAGTTTATGATTATCTAGGTGATAATGTTGTGAACCTTGCTTGTAAAAATTGTTGTTCATTGTTGATTGTTTGAATTGAATGTAATGTAGTTGTTCTGATGAATCTGTTCATTGCTGCCCATTTTATATCAGATTTTTCAGGGTAAGTCAGATATATTTTGGTGTAATAGGGAGCTTTTCAGAGTATTTATAGGTTCTGACTTTTTCAATTGAACGAGGGTGAATTGTATTATTGTTTTGAATCAAATCAAGTAGTGAGGTGTGGTTTGAATCTGGACAATGTAGTTTATTTATAGTTTAAGATTTTATAGTTGAATTATTTTAGTTTCTGTTTGATGCTGATTCTATAGTTGTTGTTGCATTCTATAGTTTATCCTAACTTTAATATAGTGTATTGTGGAATATTTTGGGTGTATTTTGCAGTTTTTGTGCGATATTGATGAGCAATTTGTTCCAAAAGTTGGGATGACTTTTAACACGTTTGAAAATGCTACAAAATAAAGAATAGATTATTCAAAAGTTGCAGGTTTTTCTACAGGAGGTCAAAGTACAAATAAGAAGGAAAATGATATTAAGAACCAATTGATTACATGTAGCAGAGAAGGGAAATGAAAATAAAAATATCTCCAACCGAGAAGAGAAATCACTCAGCAGAATTAAATTATCCTGCAAGAATTTATATACACATATTGAAGGACATTGGTGTTTGGATCATTTCGAAGGTCGTGTTACATCATTCACACCCCTGTTGTGCAAATCAAGCAGAGATGCTTAAATAGCACAGAGAACTTAGCATGTTCGTGCATCGTACAATAGAGAATAACGAGGAAGCCAGAATCAGACCAAGCAAAACATACCAATCATTTATCGCAAAATATATCAGTTCAAAGACTCAGTAGCATAAGATAGGTTTTGGGGTGTAGAGTGACATTATTTCGGTGTACCAGTGAACATTTTTGGGTGTATTCTGCATGCTCATGTTTTTGACATTTTCTTTTTTTATATATTTAGAGATGTTGCTGTTTGTGTTGGAAATTAGTGTCTTGAACTATTTGAAGAGATTTGTTTGTTTTAAATTTACAATACATATACAATTCAATACCTAAAGAGGATAACAATTTAAATTTTTGAATTGCCATTACTCCTAGTTAAGTTTTAAAGAGAAATATGTAAGCACGCAATTCTAGTGTATTCCGAATATTTTTGGTGTATTATAAAAAGAATTCGGCGTATTAGTATATTTGATCTTGTTTTCCTTTTTTGAACCTGTAATTAACAGATTTTGAATACAGCACAGACAGTTTCATAGAAGTTTATTTATGCAAACAAAATTTATAATAAGATTGGATTAAATATTCACAAACTATACAAAAAGTATGTGTTCAAACTAATCACAAACTACACAACATTCAAACACAATAAAACTAATCACTGTCAATGTAATCTAAATCTAATTGACAATATGAACTCAACAATGCTGCAGATGGCTTGGACAATCTAATTGCATCCCTTTCCTTAATGGCTCTATCTCTTAGTTGATTCATCTCATTAAACAAAATTCGCAAAGCGTATTCAACTCTGAAATGGTCTACTTCCACCTACAGTTTAAAGAAATTTCTTTTACTAAACTCCGTTAATTTAGTAAAGTAATATAGATAATATATTTTTAAACATAATTACATGCGTCCAATTCTCCCAGTCATATTTTTCCTTTTTAATGTTTTCCGGTTCGATTATCTCGAGCCATTTCATTATATAAACCGCCCAATCAAAGCTTAAAACAAAGATATTATATAAAATGACACTAAAAGCACAGGACAATACTCTGTTTCTAGTTACACCAGTTATAGGATAACATCAGCAGTTATACTCGAATTCAATTGATATACACCCAAATACTAACCACATACACCTAAAAACCACTCATATACACCTTTATTATTTTTTTGGATTACATGATATTATATGAGTTCAAAATGATATTCAAGTCAACTAAACATGCATAAAATGACACCAGAAGCACAACTACAAATTCAAGAACAACAGCACCTGTTATAGTCGAATTTACTTGAAATATAGCGAAAGTTTCTGTTTATACAAATTCAGTTCCAAACATGCAAACATGCACAAAAACACATTAAAATATACATTAAACTCTTCACAAAATAGAACGTAAAACAGTTATCACCGACTGAACAGATTGACGAGAATAGTAATATCTATTTTCAACCAAGAACACTGACGTGGCAGAAATTGGCAGATTAAGAAATTAATGTAAGAAATACGTTGCAAGTACAGTTCTTAACCAGCAAAAGTCTGCTTATCAATTTAAAAGGGTTGTCACAAAATTAGAATGAAAATACTGGGAGTTTGAATCCCAGGTCGTCTCCCAACGAGTTGCATGAAAGAATGCAGCTTATTGGTCAGAGGTTTTCCAGGAAATTTTGAGTTTGAGAAACAGAAAAATTAAATAAGAAAATTTATATAATTCAAATAAAGGTCTTGACCGGGACTAGATTAATTGGAAGTTCTATCCTTGTTGGATTTCTCTCAAGATCAATTGATAATTGAAGGTTGCTTCTACTTAGTTATCCTTTACCAAGTAAAGGAAAGTCAAGTAAGTTGGGAGTCTACTTCTATTCACAAGTTCTAATCCTCTCCCTTGGGAAGGATTAGCGTTAGTGACTAGAGAGTCAGCCAACAATAAACCCAATTACAAATTGACTCTTGAGTAATCCAACTCAAGGTTCTCCTTTTAATCTCTCCCAATCAAGTTAGGGAACTACTCCATTATCATGAATGTAAACTTCACAAAATTAAAAAGGAAAATAAAGAAAGACATGATAATCAATAATAAAAGAAAGATCAATTAAAATAAAAATGGTTCTTGTATTAATAAATTATAAAAATAATTCAATTTTAACTCTGGACAAATTAAGGATATGAAAGAGTAAGTGAAAAGTAAAGAAACAAACTAGAATGATGAAGTCTTGGCGGAGGTAATAACTCTTCTCAATATCCCAATCCAAAAAGCAATAAAACAAAATTCTAAGAACTATGAATGTGTAGAGAGAAAACCTAGAGGAGGAGTAAAATCAGATCTAAACTGAAAAACTATCGTAATGTGTTCTCTCCCTTTGAGTCTCTGCATGTTCCCTGGCTCTATTTTGTGTTTCTGGGCCAAAAACTGGGTCAAAACACGGCCCAAAATCGCCCCCAGCAAATTATGTTAACTCTGCAGATCGCGCATGTCACGCGTGTGCGTCATCCACGCGTGCACGTCATTCAGCGATTTTCCTTGCCACGCGTATGCGTCGTCCACGCATTCGCGTCACTCATTCAGCTTCCAATCCACGCGATTGCGTCAGGCACGCATTCGCATCGCTGCGAATTCTCCATTTCGCGCGTCCGCGTGGGCCATGCGCTTGCGTCATTGCTCGCTGGTCATCTCCTTAGTTTCTTGTGTTCCTTCAATTTTTGCAAGCCTCCTCTCCAATTTCCAAGTCATTCATGCCCTATAAAGCCTGAAACACTTAACACACAGATCACGGCATCGAATGGGATAAAGGAGAATTAAAATACATAATTAAAAGTCTCTAGGAAGCAAGTTTTCAACCATGGAGTAATTTTGGGAAAGAATTGTAAATACATGCTAATCATATGAATAAGTGGGTAAAGATTTGATAAAACCACACAATTAAACACAATATAAATCATAAAATAATGATTTATCAACCTCCCCACACTTAAACATTAGCATGTCCTCATGCTTAGTTGAAGGAGATAAAGTAAATGAGTAGGAACATGTAAAACTCATGCAATGCAATGCAACCTATATATATGAATGCAACTATATGATTCTTGTCTACTTGGTTAAAAGTAAATAAGTTCCTCAAGACAATCATAAATCAAATTCCACTAATTCAATTCTTATACAGTAAGAACAGATAAAAATGTAAGAAGATAGCTCATGAAAGCAGGGAACATAAATTTTAAGCGTTGAACCTTCACTGGTAGTGTATGTGCACTCTACTCTCTCAAGTGTATAGGGTAATCACTCTACTCTTCTCTAATTATGCTTTCTAAATTTTTGTTCTTCACCTAATCAATCAACAACATTTAATATACCAATGCAAATATCATGAGGTCTTTTTAAGGTTGTAATATATGGCTAAGTAAGCTACAAATTGAATCTTTAATTAACCTAAGCCTACACCTAACATACATATACTCTATATAACTTTAGAATCATACCTAGCTACCCAAAACTTTCACTTTTGCATTACATACTCATGTACTAACTTTCTTTTAATTTTTTTTTCACATATGCATTGATCTCTGAACTTAACTTAGCATTGGGGTAGTTTTGTCCCCTTATTTATTTATTGAATATATATATATTTTCAACATGAAAATAAACATAGCTTCTCAATGCACATAGATTTTTTTAATTTTTATAGTTTCATATGAGTAGGTGATGAGCAGATAATTTATACGCTTTTTGGCATTGTTTTTAGTATGTTTTTAGTAGGATCTAGTTACTTTTAGGGATGTTTTCATTAGTTTTTATGTTAAATTCACATTTCTGGACTTTACTATGAGTTTGTGTGTTTTTCTGTAATTTCAGGTATTTTCTGGCTGAAATTGAGGGACTTGAGCAGAAATCAGATTCAGAGGTTGAAGAAGGACTGCTGATGCTGTTGGATTCAGACCTCCCTGCACTCAAAGTGGATTTTCTGGAGCTACAGAACTCGAAATGGCGGGCTTCCAATTGCGTTGGAAAGTAGACATCCAGGGCTTTCCAGCAATATATAATAGTCCATACTTTGGCCAAGAATAGACGATGTAAACTGGCGTTCAACGCCAGCTTTCTACCCAAATCTGGCGCCCAGCGCCAGAAAAGGAGCCAAAACCAGAGTTGAACGCCCAAACTGGCACAAAAGCTGGCGTTCAACTCCAAGGAGGACTTCTACACGTGTAACACTCAAAGCCCAGCCCAAGCACACACCAAGTGGGCCCCGGAAGTGAATTTATGCATCAATTACTTACTCATGTAAACCCTAGTAGCTAGTTTATTATAAATAGGACCTCTTACTATTGTATTAGGCATCCTGGATTGTATTTTGATCCTGTGATCTCGTTTAGGGGGCTGGCCATCTCGGCCATGCCTGGACCTTTCACTTATGTATTTTCAACGGTAGAGTTTCTACACTCCATAGATTAAGGTGTGGAGCTCTGCTGTTCCTCAAAGATTAATGCAAAGTACTACTATTTTCTATTCAATTCTTCTTATTTCGCTTCTAAGATATCCATTCGCACCCAAGAACGTGATGAAGGTGATGATTATGTGTGACGCTCATCATCCTTCTCCCTTATGAACGCGTGCCTGACAAACACTTCTGTTCTACATGAAATAAGCTAGAATGAATATCTCTTAGATCTCCTAACCAGAATCTTCGTGGTGTAAGCTAGAATGATGGCGGCATTCAAGAGAATCCGGAAAGTCTAAACCTTGTCAGTGGTATTCCGAGTAGGATTCAATGATTGAATGACTGTGACGAGCTCCTAACTCGCGATTGCAGGGCGTTAGTGACAGACGCAAAAGGATAGTAAATCCTATTCCAGCATGATCGAGAACCGACAGATGAATAGCCGTGCCGTGACAGGGTGCGTGAGCATATTATTCACTGAGAGAATAAGATGAAGCCATTGACAAGGGTGATGCCTCCAGACGATTAGCCGTGCCGTGATAGGGCATTGGATCATTTTCCCGCGAGATGACCGAAAGTAGCCATTGACAGTGGTGATGTATCACATAAAGCCAGCCATGGAAAGGAGTAAGACTGATTGGATGAAGATAGCAGGAAAGCAGAGGTTCAGAGGAATGAGAAGCATCTCCATTCGCTTATCTGAAATTCCTACCAATGATTTACATAAGTACCTCTATCCCTATTCTATTATTTATTATTCGAAAACTCTATTATCATTCTCTATCTGCCTGACTGAGATTTACAAGGTGACCATAGCTTGCTTCATACCAACAATCTCCGTGGGATTCGACCCTTACTCACGTAAGGTATTACTTGGACGACCCAGTGCACTTGCTGGTTAGTTGTATTGAAGTTGTGACATATTATGAATGTGTAATCACGATTACGCGTACCAAGTTGCTCACGTTGCCAGGGATTGTTCGAGTCTGGACATCACAATTTCGTGCACCAGTAGGTACCCAAATTCTCGTTATTTTATCATGACACATTCCCTTATTAACCTTTGTTCCCACAATCTTTCCATACTCAATTAACATACAATTTCTATCTTAAGCTAACCAAAGATTCAATTGGGATATATAATTATTTTTCCGCTTAAGGCTAGTAATGTGGTAAAATATAGAACAAATGGGATTAAAAGGCTCGAAGTGGCTAACAAAGGTAATTTAAAGGGTAGACTTATTTGGGATAAGTGAGCTAAACAAATAATGGTCTCAATCATACGCATGCATATAACATATTAAACATTGGACATATAGGATGAAACAAAATATAGATTACAATCATAGAGAAGTAAACACATAAGAATAAAATATTTATGGTTAAATAATGTAACCATGTAATTAGGCTCAAAATCTCACGGGTTGTGTGTTCTTGACTTTTTAAACTATGTTCCAAACACAACTTCAAGCAAATTTAACATAAAAGTTTTGATTAAAATTAGTGAAACTTTAAAAAAAAATAGGGTCTTAGAAGAAACTTATTATCCTTTCAATCAAGTAGAACATGCATGCAATTAACCTATTACTATGCAATCTATCCTATTCTACAAAAGAAAAACTAACTAAATATCCTATTTTATTGGTGTTAAGGGAGAGAAATTACCTCCGGAAGTCAGGTACTGACCGACCTCCCCACACTTAAGGCTTTGCACCGTCCTCGGTGCCATCTGTCAGGAACAGAGGGGGGCTGGTAGCAGTATCTCCACCATCGGGACCGTCATGGCTCCCTTTGCTGGTAAATGAAGTCGAGTCCGGGGTGTCTGGGTCTTTGTAGTTTCCCATAAGTAGCTCCTTGAGGTATGTGAATCGGTGCTTGTTTCGACGCTCTCTTAACTTTGCTTTGTGTTCCTGTCGATCCAACCTTTCGAGTATCTGATGGAGCAGTTGATCTGTTGTAGGTGCTTGTGGTGCTGATGGAGGAATATCATCAGCTGGTTCTGTGGGCTGGCTTGTAGTAGCTGCTGGTGGTCTGATACATTTCCGACGTATTGATCATCCCGTGGAAGTATGGCTTTGGTGTCCCCAGCTCTGTAGGAGACTCTGGCTGCCGAGATGAGATCTGAAACCAAGGCGGGAAAAGGTAGGTTGCCCACAATTTGTACGTGTCCCATTGCATTCCGGATGTGTCTTGGTAAGTTTAGGTGCTGGTCTGTAAGAATACACCAAAGTAGAACAGCCATGTCTGTAGTGAAGGAGGACTCGTGAGTGCTCGGAAAGACATAATGGGACATGATCTGTGCCCATACTCGAGCTTCCAAGGTAAGTGCTGAAGCCGATATTCCTTTGGGTCGGGATCGATGGTATCCGTAGATCCATCTGCTACCAGGTTGTGTGATAACTCTGAGAACGGCGTCCCAGTCAAATTGGTATGTCTGGTGCTTGAGTGAGGCTTCTTGGAATGCGTCCAATTCTTCTGGAGCAGGGGGAAGATCTAAAGCTCGCTGAATGGCCTCTTCAGTTATGGGGACTTGCTTCTGACGGACATAGACAGACTGCATGGTTGGCATGTGAAAGTTGGAGTAAAATTCTACTACCCACGAAAGATTAACCTGCCATGACTATCTCCGTAGGAATTCCCATTGTCTTCATTCAATTTGCGGCTCAACAAAGTTACCAATGTTGGTCGGGAGGATAAGAAGGTATTCATTGTTGTAATTCCGCTCTGCCAGGATGGGAAACATCTGCTCACAGTAGCGGTTAGGAAACCGCAAAGTGTCCTTTGCTGGGAAGGTTTTTTCTTTTTCATCGACCTTGATGATCCTCTTGATTCTTTTTGTTGAGGGTTTTACTGCTGTTGAAGATGGCTCTGCCACTAATTCTCTTTTTGATCCGCTCCTTGCTGGTGGTTTGGGAGTAGCTTTCTCCTTTCCTTTCTTGGTGGCCATCCTGAAAAAGCAAAAAGAAAGGAACTTTTGTAAAATAAGGGTTAGAGCAAGAAAGAGAACAGGATATGTGATCATCAATGCACGGTAAATAATGATGACGTTAACACATGGTCATGACTACATGTAAGAGCTCATCCATGGTAATATAGCAAGTGCCTGTGATGGCAACTGAATGCAAGATGTTTATTGGCATGCCGGCAAAGGCATGAGTAGCATAGATCAAGCATACAATGTCCAAGTTAGATTACCACATCATTCAAACTAACATATTGTTTGTATTGACAATAATATTTTAGTCAATAAAATATAAAAGGAATTTTGTGAAAAAAAAAAACTGGCATTAAGGTAGTAGGATAACATAAAAGTATTGCATGATGCCATACGGGCTTTTTCACAAACACATAGCATGCATGGTGAATATATTTTTGAAAATATAAAACAGAACATGCAAGTACCCCTTTAAAAATGTAATATTAATTGTCAAACAGATCCATGATAATCCACAAGTAAAATATAGAAACTAAAGACCGAATCTCAATTTCCAACACCAATTAAAATGAGTAAAAAGAAAGAAAGAAAAAGAAAAAGAAAAGATAGATAAGAAAAGTAAAGAGAAAAAGAAGAAGAAAACATAACAAAAATAAGAATAATAATGGAGAAGTAAAGAGGGGGAGAAGAAAATAAAAACCTTGATAATGATGGTGAAAAAGAAGGGAGGAGAAAGTAAGAAAGAAGTAAGAAGGAAGAAGGAAGAAGAAAGAAATAAGAAAGGATAAGAAAAATAAGGATTTGGAGAAGAAAAGATAAGATATTTTGGCTGATCTGGATATTCTGTGCGCCGCATGTGACGCGGACGCGTGGGTCATGCGTTCGCGTGGTTGGCGCGATTGCTAAATGACGCGGACGCGTAAGTCACGCGATCGCGTGAGTTGAATGGTGCGATTGGCGCGAGAGCAGCCTTGCGTTCGCGCAACTCTATGTTCGAAACTCTTTTTGCCAAATTTGAGGGTGACGCGGTCGCGTGGTTGACGCGATCGCATGAATGGCTATACTTTGAAAAATGACACGGACGCGTGGGGTACGCGTTCGCATGAGTGGCCTTGTGCTTCCAGCATGGGTCCAGCCCCATTCCAGCCCAACTTACTACCTTAGACCCATTTACGTCGATTCCACAGAGCCACGCGTTCGCGTAGATGACGCGGACGCGTGGGAGGCTATTTTGCAACGTGACGCAGTCGCGTGGGCATATTTGTGCCTAAGGCACGCCTCCAGCCACGCTTTCGCGTGACTCTCTGTTCAATTATCTTTTCTTCCTTATGCACCTGTGACGCAGACGCGTCAGCAACGCTGTCGCGTCACGTGTGTTTTGTTTTTTTTATATTAAAAATATGCAGAATGCTCATGCGAACTATATGCAGCTATATGCAGGGATAATGAGAAGAGTTATATAAAAAAAAGAAAAAATTAAAGTAAAAATAAAACTGAGAATGAAATGGAACGATCATACCATGGTGGGTTGTCTCCCACCTAGCACTTTGCTTTAACGTCCTTAAGTTGGATGCTCCACTAGCTCAGTCTTCTGCTGTTGGTGGATCCTCCAAGAGGAAGATCTCTAGCTCCTTGTTTTTCTTCATCTTCTCACCATGATATAGCTTTAAGCGATGTCCATTGACTCTGATGAATTCAGAGCTTGAAGGATGACTCAGGTGGAAAACTCCATATGGCTCAGCCTTCTCTAATCTATATGGACCTTCCCATCTTGATCTCAACTTCCGCGGCAACGGCGCTAAAAATTGACGTGGCGAAAATTGGCAAATTAAGAAATTAATGTAAGAAATACGTTGCAAGTACAGTTCTTAACCGGAAAAAGTCTGCTTATCAATTTAAAAGGGTTGTCATAAAATTAGAATGAAAATACTGGGAGTATAAATCCCAGGTCGTCTCCCAACGAGTTGCAGGAAAGAATGCAGCTTATTGGTCAGAGGTTTTCCAAGAAATTTTGAGTTTGAGAAACAGAAAAATTAAATAAGAAAATTTATATAATTCAAATAAAGGTCTTGACCAGGAGTAGATTAATTGGAAGTTCTATCCTTGTTGGATTTCTCTCAAGATCAATTGATAATTGAAGGTTGCTTCTACTTAGTTATCCTTTACCAAGTAAAGGAAAGTCAAGTAAGTTGAGAGTCTACTTCTATTCACAAGTTCTAATCCTCTCCCTTGGGAAGGATTAGCGTTAGTGACTAGAGAGCCAGCCAACAATAAACCCAATTACAAATTGACTCTTGAGTAATCCAACTCAAGGTTCTCCTTTTAATCTCTCCCAATCAAGTTAGGGAACTACTCCATTATCATGAATGTAAACTTCACAAAATTAAAAAGGGAAATAAAGAAAGACATGATAATCAATAATAAAAGAAAGATCAATTAAAAATAAAAATGGTTATTGTATTAATAAATTATAAAAATAATCCAATTTTAACTCTGGACAAATTAAGGATATGAAAGAGTAAGTGAAAAGTAAGGAAACAAACTAGAATGATGAAGTCTTGGCGGAGGTAATAACTCTTCTCAATATCCCAATCCAAAAAGCAATAAAACAAATTTCTAAGAACTATGAATGTGTAGAGAGAAAACCTAGAGGAGGAGTAAAATCAGATCTAAACTGAAAAACTATCGTAATGTGTTCTCTCCCTTTGAGTCTCTGCATGTTCCCTGGCTCTAGTCTATGTTCCTGGGCCAAAAACTGGGTCAAAACACGGCCCAAAATTGCCCCCAGCGAATTCTGTTAACTCTGCAGATCGCGCATGTCACGTGTGCACGTCGTCCACGCGTGCGCGTCATTCAGCGTTTTTCCTTGCCACGCGTACGCGTCGTCCACGCGTTCGCGTCACTCGTTCAGCTTCCAATCCACGCGATTGCGTCAGGCACGCATTCGCATCGCTGCGAATTCTCCATTTTGCGCGTCCGCGTGGACCATGCGCTCGCGTCATTGCTCGCTGGTCATCTCCTTAGTTTCTTATGTTCCTTCCATTTTTGCAAGCCTCCTCTCCAATTTCCAAGTCATTCATGCCCTATAAAGCTTGAAACACTTAACACACGGATCACGATATCAAATGGGATAAAGGAGAATTAAAATACATAATTAAAAGTCTCTAGGAAGTAAGTTTTCAACCATGGAGTAATTTTGGGAAGGAATTGTAAATACATGCTAATCATATGAATAAGTGGGTAAAGATTTAGTAAAACCACACAATTAAACACAATATAAATCATAAAATAATGGTTTATCAAACACATAATGAATCTACTTAATAAATTGAGATACGACGATATAGTGTTTCGCGTTCAAAATGATAAAGAGAAAAGTGAAAAATCTCGACGATTAGTAAACAGTACCTTGAATAATCTTTCTTCTTTTGTTTCGGTATTTTTTATGGAGATTTTAAAATTTTTTTGTTGATTTTCTCGAGTGTTGGCGACGATTTTGACAGTTTTTTCAGAAATTTCGAACGTGGTTTGAATCTTTAGGGTTGTGATTTTGATCGAGGAAGAAGAAGAACCGTCTTTTATAATGTTGAGTAAGCGCGCTTTTGAAATTGTTGAGTTAGTGTGTATTTACACACTTATATAAGTGAGGAGCTTTTTTGTTAGACTTGACCCAATTTATATGATTTGTAAGCCAAAAAAATTTGTAAGTAAAACAGTCGTGTGCTTAATATCCTTAAAAATTCTTTTGTCTCTTGAAAATTTGATTGGACATGCACTAGGGTTAAATTTTCCTAAAATGCCCAAACATTATTAATGTGATTGCAAATTCAATTTGGTACTTCTCGTTATAAGGGCGTATTAGACTAAATGCTGATGACCTTATCTCCTATCATATAGCCATTAACAATTAACCACCCCAACTAAAATGAGTGGACCAAAATTTAGAAGCCTTTACACATTTACACCTTTTTGTATAAAACTTTTCGCAAAGAAAATTGTTATTTAGAGAAAAAAAATTCAAAGACCAGCAACTTTTATTTATATTAATTAACATTTTTTTGCCAGAAATTTAGTACCATATCTTTAACAAATACTTTTAAATATTATTAATTAATTGATTATTAAAAATAATAAATTGTGTTAGCTCTGTAACACTATTGATTTATAGGCATATAAAAACATTAGATACTATTGTATATTAAGAGTAATGTGATGTGTATTACCTTCGTGTATAATAAATAATAAGTGAAAGAAAATTAAAAAAAAAATTTATATCATAAAAAATACAAAAAAAAAAAAACATAAATAAAAAGAATGATTCAAATATCATTTCTCTTGTATTGAATTGCATCTCATTTGTTATATAAGAATTTGGTAGAATGACAAGCAAATTTTGTCATAAAAGTTTTTGTCTCTAAATTAAAACTATGTTTATTTATAAGTATGGAATATTGAAATAGAAAGATCAAAAAATATATATAAAATTATATTTGACAGATGAGATATAGACATAAATATTGTATCTAGTTAGAAATATTAAATGAATTTATTTTGTATTTTTTTTACAGAGATACTAACAAAGAATACAACTTATTTTTTATTTTATCTTTTATCATTCCTATCAACTTTTCATAGTTATATCTTTTATTATTATATTTTTTTCCTAAAAATTTCGTATGAAAAAATAATAGTAAATTAGACTTTTATATTTTGCTTTTTTTATGTTTAGTTTATCACCAAATAAAATACAAAAACATTAATTATTGTATCTCTATGTTTGCATTTTATTTTGGATAAATCACCCTTATAAACCATTTACAAACCAAATTTATGTGTATCCCCAAGTAAAAAAGGCTACGTGCATGTTCCAGTTTACATTTCTATATAAATCGAATTTAATGAATTTGAATTAGGGTAATACGTAGTAAATCAAATCTATAGAACTCAAATTACTTGAAATTGTGATTCACATGTAAATCGAATTCAAAGAATACGAATTATGTCCTCTCATACTAAATCGATGCTATAAAATTCGATTTGTATGGTCCATGCTAAATTGAAGCAACAAGGTTCGATTTATACTCAGCTAGTAAATCGAATCCATTGAAGTCGATTTGCAGTGATATGTAGCTTATGGTAAATCGAAGTCACTAGCTTCGATTTACTATGTATCATACTATATGTATAAATCGAATGCAATTAATTCGATTCATAGAGTCCTAACGTATATAAATACGAGCTCAACGTGAATTTTTCACCATAGTGAGATTCACAATGGCTAGTGATGAGAGTTTTTTAGTTCTGGTACACTATAGAGGGTCCATTAAGAAGAAAATGCGATCAGGAATTCAATTTACTGATAAAGACCCACTGAGTATTTTTTCTCAAACCTTCGACAAGTTTCGCTGAGTTTCAGAATACTATTCTCCAGAGACTAGGTCTGTATAGCGTGAAACGGGTGAAGAAGTTATTCTATAGAATCCCGATTTCCATGTTACGCGATGATGTGAAGTACGATTCATTCGTTATAAGTAATGACGAAGATCTGCAAGTTGTGTTCCATTGTCGTCATCAGTTTTTCGAAATGAGGATCCCAGAGCTGTTGGCGAAGCTTGTGGATGTGGTATCTAGTTTTAGAGGTTCAAACCGGAATCCTCAATCTTCAAGACATCTAGCCTGCTCTAGTTCCATGTCTGTTGGTGCCTCGTCAGCTGTGCCGGTGATTGTACCCGAGGCAGTTTTAGTTGTTTCTCCGTCCTTTGCATCTAATCTGAACCGCAATACTGATGCAGGAGTTGGTGAGACTAGACCATTGAGGGATGTTGCGATTGCGATGCCTGGTACTCCTATTATGGTCCCTGTTTTCGGAGAGGGTGGAGTATCGGATGGGATTGAGGATGCACTGCACGATGATGATGATGATGATAATGTGGAGTGTGCTACAATAGCTTATGATAGTGACGTTGACATACCACAGACCACTCCAGTTATGGGTGGCGGAGAATCTAGTTCAGGAACTCATTAGTACCCCCCACTTGTACTTCTCAACTTTGGATTTGGATGCCATGGCATAACAGAGAGATCCGGGAGAACTTGTTAGTTTCAGGGCCAGAGATATACAGAATATAGTTGTATCTGAATTTCAAGTTGGTCAGGAGTTTTAGGATAAAGAGGAGGTCGTGTTAAGTGTGAAGACTTATAGCATCTGCTGTGGGATTGAGTACAAGGTGTTGGAGTCCGTTCATCGCAAGTACTATGACAAGTGCAAGGAGTTCGGCAACGGGTGCACATGGCTCATTCGGGTTAGCCTCTGTCAGCGCAGAGGTATTTGGGAGATAAAATGGTACAATAGTTCTCACACTTGTCTAACCACATCGATATCTAGTGATCACAAGATGCTTGATTATCATGTCATATCGGTCTTCATGTTGCCCATGATTAAAGCTTATGCTGCTGTCTCGATCAAGGTACTGCAGAATGCCACGGAGGCACCCTTTGGGTTTAGAACGACTTACAGGAGGGTTTGGATGGCTAAACAGAAGGCCGTGGCATAGATTTACGGAGATTGGAAAGTCATACAATGACTTGCCACGATGGGTACTGGGTGTGTAGATTACGATGCCATGTAGTGTCGTGGTTTTGAGGACGAGTCCTGTGTAGGTTGGTGGGCAAGTGGATGAGTCTTCAGCTTATTTCCGTTGTCTTTTCTGGAAATTCTCACCGTGTATCGAGGTCTTCTATCATTGCAAGCTGTTGGTCAGTGTCGACAGGACCTACCTATATGGCAAATACAGTAGTACACTGCTTGTCGTGATTGCTCAGGATAGCAACTCCAACATCATTCCTATTACATTCGCACTTGTAAAATGTGAGAATGTTGAGTCATGGTCACTCTTTTTATCTCACCTTCGGCAGTATGTGATGCCTTAACCGGGTATTCTAGTCATATCAGATAGGTACAACGGGATAAAAGCTGCTTTGGAGGCTCCTGATGGTGGCTGGCTTCCGCCTAATGCATACCGGGCTTTTTGTATCCGTCACATGGCGGAGAATTTCGCCCTAACTTTTAAGGGCAAGGATGTATGGAGGTTATTTGTGAATGCTGCTTATGCCAAGACCGAGGTCGAGTTTCATTACTGGTTTGACATCCTCTGATCCGAAGATCCTGCAATGTGTGATTAGACTAATCGAATTGACTATGCACATCGGACTCAACATCGGGACGAGGGTCGAAGATTTGGGCATAGGACTACGAATATCTCCGAGTGTGTGAACTCCATATTAAAGGGTGTGAGGAACCTTCCAGTGTGTGCGTTGGTGAAGGCCACTTATGGGAGATTGACCGAGCTATTTGTTCGGAAAGGAAGAGAGACCGAGGCACAGTTAAAAACTGTGCAGTAGTTTAGTCAGCATCTGATGAAGGCAATCAAGGCTAACTTGAAGGCCTCAAAGTGTTTTACCGCGACCTTGTACGACAGGGATAACTCTGAGTTTACTCTGGCTGAGACCACTCCGATCGGGACTTTTTCACTTGCCTCTTACAGAGTTATCCTCACAGGCCAGACATGTGATTGCGGCTATCTTCAGGAACTTCATTATCCATGTTGCCATGCCTTAGCGTCTTGTGCATATGCATACTTGAATTGGTCCACCTATGTCCACGAGGTGTATCACCTTAGCTCCGTGTTTCATGTCAATCGAATGGGATTCACACCTCCAATCCTAGAGGGGTTTTGGCCACCATATGATGGTCCGACCATCATACCTTATCCGGCTAAGAGATGTGCGTCTGAAGAGCGTCCCAAGACCACCAAGATCCGGACTACCATGGACGAGTTTGACCCAAACAGGCCTAAGAGATGTGGGCTTTGCAGACAGCCCGGCCACCTCTACCATAGTGGCCCCCGGAACTACCTAAACTACTACCACCTCCGTCACCACCATCATACCCTCCACCACCGTCACCACCTCTTTGTCCACCGTCGTCACCTCCATCATCCCGTCATCACCACCGTCGTCCTCACCACTACTCTCATCCTCTCTGCCTCTCCCTCCACATCGGGCTCGACCTTGACCACCACCTCTAGCTCCTCTTCGTCCATGACCCCTCCTCCCTCGCCGTCCATGACCCCTCCCCTCCATCACATCAATGAAATCCTCCAAGCACCTCCACTCACACTGGCTCGATCGTGTCCCTACACGACATCTCCGCTCAACACAACGGTTGTCCGGGACATCAGGCACCTGGTCTATACCAGGGACTCGTCCGAGACCACGCTGTCTCACCTGAGCTGGTATCGCAGCTGCTCTGGGGTCACCTAGGAGGAGCTCAAGAGACAAGAATCTCCTGTCGTACTGATACCACCACTGTAGGTACTCTTGTGAAGGTCCTGAATCGGCAACCACGTCAAACTGTAGCACATGCTGCATTCTATTGGCCCAATGAATGTGCCAACCCTATAATGTATCAGGAAATCACCGACCTCCGCCTCTCCCATCCTTGGACATTAGAAAATCTATGTTCAGTGCAGCACAAGGTTGATGTTGAACCCCACTAAACTGCGGCAGCACCCGATCTACCTGATACCACTCAATGACAGTGAAATAGATCAATGCTGTCGCAACCCTCCATAACTCCATATTTCGTGGCTCCAATATCTTGGTGTGCATCACCTAAACGACATCAGGTAAGCTATATGGCATCCATAAGAACTATTAAAATAAGTACTTATCGTTAGTCATCATAAACAGTAAAAGGTGCAAATACAACATTAGAGATGAACAAATTGAAACCATAAATACTCACATCCCCAGACTGGAGTAAATCTATCCAAAGCCTCCAATGCACGATACGAGGCCCCTTGTCGCTCAACGTCGGCTGATAACCTACCCATCTGAAAACCAAAATATTTAATCAACAATAAAGTAAACTGATAAATTATTAAAAACATGATGCATAATCCAAAAGAGAGTACCTCAACGCCAACAGCCAATAAAAGACATCAAATCCATTCAGTCGGAAACCAGGGAACCTCCAGAAGATCCACGACTGCAGGAGCTGCAATGGACTGGCTAACTTGACGACATTTCTGTTGGCCACACGACATATGCACCTGTATAACCATGACAGTGTGGTAGACCCCCAGCTATACTGACCCATGTCCTCTAGCTTGGCGACATACGGTAGCCAACAGATGTGAAGGCATGTACCAGACTTATCTTCAAATAACTGCATTGATAACAACATCATGATATACGCCCGGGTATACTTCCTAACCATCTCATCGTCTGCCCCCTGCGAAAGCTCACAAAATGTCTCCTGGAACCAAGTGCACTTCACTGTGAACTTATCGATGTTGTTCGCAGGAGGCAAAACACCCAACAGCTCCTCAAACCATGCCTAAGCTGGGAGGTCACCCTCGATTTGCCGCTCAAAGTCTGTGAGGCATACGCTGACATACTGACCGTCGATCGGGAGCCCTAACTGGTATGCCACATCCTGCAGCGTAATTGTTCTCTCCCCGAATGGCATGTGAAAAGTATGCGTCTCTGGACGCTATCTCTCCACGAATGCGCTCACCAATGGCTCATCCAATTTAAACCAAGTCTCGTTCAGTCTTGCAAGATGGTATAAACCGGCCATCTGCAAATACGGAACGATCTTGTCATCCAACGACATACCGTATTGCCTTCTCATGCTAGTGATACATCGATGGGATGGAAAATGATAGAAATTTTTTTATCACAACCATAACAAAACAATGTTCAATTCATAAAATTCACATAAAGCTAAACATTGCACGCCCTAATTTTTAAAAAATTGTTTACAATAACGCCCAACAAATTGTTCACAAGACCCAACCCTAAACACTAAATAATTCATGACCCAATTCCAAAAAAAATTCCAAAACATATAATCTCACACGTTCAAACAAAATAAAAAATGTTAAAACTAAATGGACTTAAGTGTGTGACTACTCAATCAATCAGCATATTTTATAAATTTAATAAGTTAAAACAATATCGCAATACACAATCAGCATCATGCCTGTAACAATTGGGTTATTTTGCACCCAAATTCTAAACTAAATCTCGCTGAATATAAATTTAATAAGTTAAGAAATCTAACATAGCCTACAATCCTAACTAACCTTTCTAGTAACCATTTCAATTTCTCAAAATCTAACTAACTAATAGCTTATTACTTCTAACCAACACTTATACTGAAAAAAATAAGATTCTAATTCCTAACTAACGACTTTAAACAACTACTATAAGAAGCATGTTAACATTACTAGCATGACTAAGTTATGTTCAAAACTAAAATTTTGTTCACTAACCTCTTCAAGGACGGCACCTGCAATATGCGCGACTCCATCTAACCGATACAGGTGATTCAAATCGTCCTCTATGTGTACAGATTTGAATTTTCTGCGGGATTTTCTCCAAGATTTGGGAGGGAGGTGGTGGAGTTGGGTTGGGTGGGGTTGGAATGTTGGTTTCTAATTCGAATAAATTGAATTCGAATTACATATAGCCATTCGAATGTAAATCAAATCTATTGAGTTCGAATTATATAAAGCCACGCATGCTTGTAAATCCAACATATTGAGTTTGAATTACTATTAGCCCTAAATTGAAACCATTAGATTCAATTTACTATATACAACATTCAAATACATATAAGCCCATTGTAAATCGAATTCCATCGATTCGATTTACTATGTGCATGGTCAAATCGAGTCTCATTGATTCGATTTAGTATAAGGTACGATATACATGTAATTCGAATTTTATAGTTTCGATTTACTATTCAAACACCTAATTCGAATTTATTAAATTCGATTTATATAGATTTGTAAATGAACACATCCAGGTAACGTTTTTGGGTTTGAGAGATTCAAATAATTTTGGGGTGAGTTTAGTTTATAGAAATGAATTATCCTTTTATTTGTAGTATCTTGCTTTGTGCTGTTTTCATAACCAAACACAACCTAAAAAAATTAATTACTGATTAGAAGTAACAATTACTTTTGAATTGTCGTAAAATATCATAACATGAGAAAAAATGAGCAATTTTCAGGAAATTTTTTATTTTATTTAATTAAAAAAATCCAGTTTTGTAGCTAAGAAGATCATGATAATTCTTTTTTGGCTTTTTTGACTAATCTGTAATATATAATTTAGCAAGTGACATACTCCCTCACGCAAAATCATTTTTTAAGTTAGTGTGAATTTTTTCGATATATTTTTTCTTTTCTTTTTTATTTATTTTATGCTTTTTGATGTTTAGTGTCGAGCACCATGTAATCAAGAATGATATGGAACAACCTACCAACTCAACTAAAAGAGAGAGAGAGAGAGACTATATATTATTGAATTTGTAAAAAGTAATTACTAATTAGTAAAACGTTTTTTCATGGAGATTGGATTAATGAGAACCGTAGAGAATGGACTACATGTGTGAAAAAACCAACAAATTAAAGTAATAATTCGTGCGGGATAAGCAAGCCCTTATATAGATCTAGAAAGTTCGTCTCTATTTCCTAATTTCCACGATTCTATAAATGGCCACAATTCTGTGATGGCTATAGTTTTTAATATTACATGATTAATAAAATTTATTATTTTTAATTAATATTTAATTAATAAAAATATTTTTATATTAAACTTTAATAATATAAAAATAAAATATTAATTAATATTAATAAAAAATATCAATTCTCTAATATTTCTCTTCGAATATTACTCGCATCATATCATATCATATCTTATCATCTATATTTGCTTCATGCACGTTTGTTGGGTGGTACGTACGTGGATGCTCAAAAAAAAATGGTGGATGCTGTTCAAATAATTGTCAAATTAATTAATGCGGGATAATAATAATAAAACTAAAGGATGAGAAATAGTAATATAGACTTATAAGTAAGATTTCAATTACTGGTTAGATTTATTTATAATAATAAAATTATTTATGTCAACAGTTTAAAATTTAAATTATTAAGTAATCAGTATAAATTTACTTCCACACTAAAACATATTTTTTTTCATATTAATGTTTCTAATAGAAATAAATCAACCATATTAGATATATACTAAAATCAACTATTGAAATCAATTACTAATATAAATTATAAATTAAAATATAAAATATATATTAAAAATAAGTTAAATAATATATATAATAACTGATTTTAATATATAAATAAGATCATTAAAAATTAATTTATAAAACTATATCTTTAACCTCAATATTTGGTTCCCTCTCGATCGTCTAATTTGTACTTGAATTTCCTTTCATACGTTTATTTTCATTTTATTTTCTCTCATAAATTGTAAGCATGAATTAGTCTTGGTAATAAGAATAAAAAATTATGATGTACAAATATATACCAGTACGTAGGCGCAGCATCAAGAACCCAATTCTCTAATTGTGACTTGTGTGGCTTATAATTTTTAATGACTGAACAAAAATACACATCTGGAATGAAAAAAAGCGGAGACATATGCTACCTTGGCACCTTTGTTAAGTTTCTCAGAAGATTTTTTATGGTTTAGTTACAGCCTCGATTCAAATGACGAGGAGAAGATCGAATTTTCAAGAATTTGTCGTTTTCTCTCAAAAAAGGTCTTGATAATGTTTTTATTTTTTAGAAGTAATTTATAAGAGTTAGTTTTTAAAAGATAATTTTTTTAGTTATAATATTTATATATGTAATAAATTAAATTAAAAATAATTTTAATAAATATAAGTAATAATAATTATGTTTAGTAAAATAATTTTAAAATTTAAAAATATTATAATAGATAAAATTATATTAGACATTTTAGTTTGAATAAACAAAAATTATTTTAAAAAAATTACATTTTAAGTATTTTTAAAAATTATAAATACAAATATATAGTCTATTTTATTTATCATATATAATAAAAAAATATATACTTTTAAAAAATGTAAATATTTTTTTAAAAAATTTTACCAAATCAAAAGTCTAAGTTAAGTTGGATACGTCTATTTTCAGTTTTTTCCCAAATAGATGAAAATTTAGATACACCAGCTAATTCTTTCTTTTTAGGGTGATTTTGAACCATGTACATATATTAGAATAATTTCCGCTTTTTACAGCAAAAATTAAACTCATTCTAGTGGGATAGATCACATGACATTATTAGTGTATTGTGTTTGCACTTGGCTAATATTTTATTTTACTCTTTTTGTTCATTCATATATGTAGTGGTGCATGCTGATCAATATGTATCTTTTTTCTTTCGTTAATAATTTTTTATTGTTTAGATTTTTTATTTTTAATTTTCATATTAACATATTCTATTAATCAAATCAATCCAATCTAATTCTAATATCACTACAAGAGATACGTTGAATAACGGCAATTTTTAACCGCTACAAAATAACATACTAGCGGTTCAACAAACATTGTAAGTTAGGGAGTGGAGATTTAATTTTGCAGCAGTTCCTGCTAAGGAACTGCTGGCACAACCGCCGCAAATAAGATAATTAATTTTTGAAAAAAACATATTTGGTCAGTGGATTTAAAAAAAATGCGACCATTTTGAACCACCGCAATTTCATACATCAACTTTAAAAAAAAAAACATGACTAATTATAAATGGCATTATTTGAAAAGGGTGTACATTCTAATTGCAAAAACTTTTCAAGAGCCATTTTTTCTTGTAAATAAAAAATATTAATAAATTAAATGTAGAGCTGCAGTTGCCAACACATACTAAGCAAATGTAAATAGCGTCAATGATGCTGGATTGATAAGTGGCTAATTAAGGATCAAAACCTACATTGGAAGAGAAAGAATCACATAATTACTTATTAAATCCATGAAATAAAAGGTTGAGCTCCTCCTCTTTTCACCGAAGAAAACTAGCAAATTGTTTGTGTGCATATTCCATAAAAACACCAAAATGCACAAGATAATAAGTTAATGCTATATCTAAGATTCTGAAAACAGAAACCAGAGTCAAGGATGGTACCGTGAGCAGGTAGAAACTACGCGGAGGATGATGGCAGTTGCAAATTGCGTGGAGGGCGATTGCGACTGTGACTGCGCGGAAGACCATGACTACGCGAAATGAGATCTGCAGCACACAAGACGACAATGAATCAATGTTTACAAGAAAGGGCAAGAGAGAGGAAAGGAGGGCAGAGGGTGCAGGGGGCTGAAGAGCTCACAGCGCACAATAGGGCAGAGGAAAGGAGACACTGATTGCAAGAGAATGGAGAGGCAGAGATGAACTAGGGCACAACAGCAGAGGTGCATGTGAGTGGGTGGGAGGAGTGAAGGGTGATATAGGATCAAGAAGGGCGCAATGAGGTTGCGGCGGATGAGCTTGCAGTGCAATAGGGATTTAGAGAAAAGAGTCGTGCCAATAAGTTTATTTTCAATTCAGAGAAAACACTTGGAGAAACACACTAGGGGTGGGTTTCAATTGATAAAGGTGTTTTATTTAACCACGAATTCTAGTAATTTCGCTGCACACTACCATCCAGATGAGCAACTGTCGCAACCTTACCATTTAGCAGCTGTCTTTTTGACCCACTGCTATTTAACCGCCAAAAACCCCCGCATCTGGCATAGTATATGATCGCACCAATTCGCATTAACATTTTTTACCTTGTTAAAAAAAATTACACTAGATTCGACTAATAGTAGATAGATAATAACCAAAAGTTAACTTATTTAATTTAATATTTATAATTATATATTTACTATATATAAAAGTATTTTTTTAATGTTGGTGATTTTCTTCGACAAGAGTCCTAACGTACATTTAGTTACATCCAATTTTATTTTTAATATTATCGGTTTGTGTCAAAATTATTCTAAACATTGATTTTATGTAAAACGTTAGAGACAAAATAAAAAATTTAGCTTTCAAAGATAATTTTGATATAAATAAAAAATATTAGAAACAAAATTGAATAAAACGTTAGTATATTTTTTTAAAAAAATTACAAATATTAAGAACAAAAAATATATTTTATTCTGCTATTCAATTATTTTAGTAATAATTAAAAATACAAAATAAAATAATTTGATATTACTTTAGACTATTTTTTTATTATTGTTTGTGGGACATTTTTGTAAATTCGAATAACAAATATTTGTTTTTACTCCTCAAATGCGACCAAACCCAACCGAACGAGATTGCACCTTTGGCTTGTTATAAGAAGGACACATTACATTGTATTGTTGTGATATGTAGTAAAGAAAAGAAGAAGAGGGCACAATGCAGTTCTGGAAGCTCTTCATTACTGCATTAATGCCAGTTCTTAAGGTGCTCCTGATTACTGCTTTAGGAGCATTTCTTGCTCTTGATCGATTTAATGTGCTAAGGGACACTGCCAGGAAGCACTTGAATACAGTAATAGATCAGATAACTTCTTTTTCTTTCTTTTAATTTCTTTGCTTACACACACACACACTCTTAAGAACGGTTGTTAGAGTATAATGCTAATTGATAATATGCTAAATAATGCTAATTGATCTAATTGATCCTAATCATACTCTAACAAGATGTTTGTTTTGTTTTTCATCAGTTGGTATATTATGTGTTCACTCCGGCTCTTGTTTGCAGCATCCTCACTAAGACAATAACATTTAAGAACCTCGTTATGCTGTATGTTCTTTTAATTTCATTCATGAAATCTTTTAGTGCTGCCATTTACATTTATCTTCCAAAATTTATATATTGCTGTAGCTATATATATTTTTTTTTGAACAAGAGAGCTCAACACAATAAGTAGAGCAAGAACAATAACAAATAAATAATAAAGTTTAAAAAAAATCGCAAAGAAGCTCATCAACTACTTTTTGTGATAACTCCTCTTTTTTACAGTGTAATCCTGATTTTGTATATATATGATATGTTTTGATTTGATGAAATATGTATGTAGGTGGTTCATGCCATTGAATATTCTTCTAACATTCATAGTTGGGACAGCATTAGGATGGTTATTTATGAAAATAACCAAAGCTCCTAATCACATGTATGGCCTTGTCTTGGGGTGCTGTGCTGCAGGTATAATATATACAAATATCTTCACTAACTAACCTATTTTAGATCATTATTTAATTTGGAGAATGAAACTTTTGTCATTATTTATTAAATTCAAGAATTTCGAGTAATGAAAATCGTAACTAAAAAATATTAATAAAAAATTGCTAAAATTTATTGTTTTTAGCTTTATTTAATACATACGACAATAAATAAATACTAAATAAGATAAGTTTGGATTGATTAAGTTGATTCTTTTTTTGTCTTCTTATCATTATCATTTTAATAGATAATTCAAGCAAATATAGTTTGTAATAAACTATTAAAAAAGAAATGTGTATGTTATTTGTATTTATTTTTGTCATGTATAATAAATCTGACATTTATTTACTATCATTAAATGAAGTATGAGATCTCGTCACGAAATATAATATATACAACGTAACAACACAAATATAGAAAATTTGCAATTTTTAGAATTCACTCTTACAAAGCAGATCAATTAAGCTAGCCAATGATGTCAATTAATAATCAAGATACGTAAGTATCATAACTTACAATAAATTTGACACTAATAAGTTTCCTTTAATCACGATTTTGGGGTTTGATGGAAAAACAGGAAATCTAGGAAATTTGCCTCTTATCATAATGCCAACAGTTTGCAAAGAAAGCAACAGTCCTTTTGGAGCTGTGGATCTTTGCTATAAGAAAGGGATGGGATATGCTTCTCTATCCATGGCTGTAAGCAATTTTTAATTAACATTTAATCTAAACTAGGTTCAC
Organism: Arachis hypogaea; assembly: GCF_003086295.3. Classification (NCBI taxonomy): domain Eukaryota; kingdom Viridiplantae; phylum Streptophyta; class Magnoliopsida; order Fabales; family Fabaceae; genus Arachis; species Arachis hypogaea. The sequence continues at coordinate 131,402,637 of NC_092054.1, forward strand.
CATATCATAGAGAAATTAAACTTGATACTATTAATCATAAATTAATTAATTATATTAATAATAATATTCTTTTTTTATTCTTTCTTGATTGTTGGATCTGATTTTTTGACCAGATAGGAAACATCTACATTTGGACTTTTGTGTACAACATCGTTCGTTTATATTCATCCAACAAGACTTTGGATAATAATTCCACATTAGAAAAAGATTCCGTGAAGAATTCCACAGAGGATTTATCAGAGACTGTTGATGATCATGAAAATCAACTTCAAATTGAAACAACATTTTCTCATGAAAGAGCAAAGGTTAATATAATATCAATATTAATTATACTAGATCTATACCAAAATCAGTCATTAATATAAAATATGTATTAAAATATAAAATATACTTTAAAAAAAATTAAATTATATATGTATTTATATAAAAAATACATAATGATGATTAATTTTAGTGATTAATTTTAATATACAAATAGTACTTTTATATAAATATATATAGGAACAACTCTTGCCTTTAATATATAGTTTTGCAGCATCAGGTGAAAGAAGTAAACTAACATTTATAACCGTGAAAAATTTAATCGTTCACAATTTTAACAGAGATATATGTAAACTAACTCAGCACTTATTAAAAATTGGATTAATTCGACAAAATTATTTAAAATGAATAATTCATTGGATAAATTTGTTGAACAAATTCAATTTTTAATAAGAATAAAGTAACAAATAAATTTCTGAAGATTTATATTTCAAAAGATTAGTCTCTAACAATAAAATTTTTCATGTTACTTTTAAATTAACCCGCTATGATTAGGGTAAAAAATCTTAATTTAATTAGTCTCCTGGTATTTTTTTTAGAAGCTAACATGTTCGAAATGTAAATTTTTAAAGATTTATTTGTCACTTCACTATTTTAATAAATATTGAGTTAATTTACATTGTTAAGATATTGATATATAGAAATAATCGGTAATTTACTCTTATTCTTATAATTTTGTGGCTTTTACAGTTACCAAAACTTGCAAAGATAGTTAAGACTTTGGTAGAAAAGCTGAATCTGAAGGTCCTATTAGCACCTGCAACAGTTGGATCGGTATGCTAATTAATAATTCTGATTTATAGTACTCACAAATAGTTTCATTTCTTGGAAAAAAAATGTTACAACTTAATTAAATATTTAACTGGTATTTGAAGTTAAATATAAGCGTGTTCTTATTTAGTTGTTGAAATTTCAAAATTTAACAATTTAGTCCTTCAAATTATATTCATTGATCGGTTTAGTTCCTTTGTTGATAGACATCAGTATTCGAGGACTAAATTGCTATTTCTAAAATTTCAAAGACTAACAATGCAAATTAATGAAAACTACGACGATGGAATCACAATTTAAGAAGTCCACATATGCATAAATGTTTTTTTTTTTTTAAAATAAATTTTCTAAATACAAAGCAACATTAAAATGATATATACCATTGTGAATGGTGTAGATTGTTGGTCTAGTGATGGGTGGAATCACTCCATTTCGGAAGTTGTTTGTCGGTGATGATGCTCCACTTCGTGTTCTTGAAGACTCTACATCCATGGTGGGGTATGTACTAAGAAAAACCAGCTCCTTTAGTGATTAATATAATACTTCACACCACCAAAGTAAAATGGATTAAATCTCCAAAGTGATGACTTTTACTATTTTAGTCATTTAAATTAAAAATTATTTAGATTGGTTCTTAAGATTTAGTTTTGAAAATCATATTTGCTGAATGCAAATTAAGTATTGAACTCTGACTTATCATATCGGACATAAAATTAAATAACCGTAGTTTCATTTTAGTAATTAAACAAGATAAAAATAAGAAGAAAAAAAAGAGTTTATATAATGTGCAAATTATTATATCTCTCTTCATTCTCTAAAATAACTTTGTTCATTTAAAAATTAAAACAAAAAGATATTATTTAGTCCGTGTCTAGTATGGTAAATCAGAGTTAGTTCAATATAGTTTATTAACTCAATGCTAAAAAAAACTCAGAAAAATTGGTGCATGAAATTAAATCTTAAAAACCAGTATAATAAATTTTGAATATAAAAAATTAAAATGGTAAAAATCATAAATTTCATAGATTACTACAAAAATTTAGTCAAAAAAATGACTCGGTCTAATTGTGGATAATTTCATAATTAGAAATTTACAAATAGTAGTGTTTCCAATATTTTCAGGGATGCGGCCATTCCAGCAGTCACTTTGTTGGTCGGAGCAAATCTACTTAAGGGTAACCTTTTATTCTTTATTTGTTTTATTTTATGAGAATAATACAAAAAATAATTTTGATTTACTTTTGGCGTAAAAAATTATTATCATGTATTTAATTATGTATTATCAGTTTATCACATTGCTACCAAATAATTACTTTTCATATCTAGTACGTGAATAATTATTCAAAGAACAAATATAATTAAATGATTATATAAAAAGTTTTATAAAGTGAATCAGTGAGTTATAATTGAACTCATGATATATAATATAATTACTAATAAAATATTATTGGTTCACTAACTATGTTTCAGGGTTAAAAGGGTCAGGAATGAAGGTTCCACTTTTGTTAGGGATACTTGTGGTTAGATACATAGCGTTACCAATGTTAGGTGTGTGCATTGTGAAAGGTGCAATTCATTTTGGGTTGATAAACCATGATCCATTATACCAATTTATGTTGTTGCTTCAGTACGCTCTTCCCCCTGCCATAAGCATAAGTAAGTTCATTACATTAATTAATTATGAATAATTAAGCAAAACCACACACTTCTTAATTTATATATTATTCAGGTACAATTACTCAATTATTTGGAGCTGGTGAAACAGAATGCTCAATAATCATGCTAGCAACTTATGCCTGTGCTGCAGTTTCTCTTACACTTTGGTCCACATTTTTTATGTGGCTTGTCCTATGATGATGGGATATTTTTATAACAATAATAATTAGTTACAGTCAGATGTATTATGATTTATGAGACATCGATGGTTATAAATATAAAATATTAATCATATTCTAAACAAGTTGTTCACATGTATCAAATTATAATGTTGTACAGTGTGGAATATTTTGTTTATTTATTTATGTTTTTTGGGTCTGAATGAGAAGCAGTTTGAGGGGGTATACTTCACTATGGGCCTTCGGCTTTATTTATTGGGCCTTTTTCATTTGGGGTTAGTCCAAGACACCCCTAACTCAATCACAAAATAAATGACCCAAATAAAAAAAAATAATAAAAGTTTAATTTTGATACAAATATCAAATTTAAACTCATAAGATAAATGCTAATAAAATATGAGTTATGTCATACATTCAAATTTTTTTGACAATCAAATTGGTCAAAGCCCAATAAAAATTAGTTTTATTAGTGAGAGCATGAATACACGTTCCAATTAACTACCTGAACGTTTCCGCGTTCCTCTCCTCCGCTGCCTCCTCCTTCTTCTTCTTTTCTTTTTTCTTCGCGTTTCTCCTCCTTTTTTTCGCGATCCTTCTTCTTTTTTTCATGTTTCCTTCTCATCGTCGTTCTTTCATTACTGTTGTTGTTGTTGCGTTTTTTTTTCTTTTCCTCCTTCTCTTTCTAGTGAATTTGTAGCATTATGTCTTTTTTTTCTTCTTTATTTATTTTTTTTTGTTTTTATTCTTATTAAGAAAGTAAAACCAGAAGAATAATGAGAAGGTAAAACAAGAAGAAGATGATAAAAAAATAAAAGATGATGATAATGATGAAGAAGGAGGAGGAGGAAGAGTTTTGAGTTCGGTGCATTTGGAATTTAATTTCGGTGCATTCTGGTCTCAACTTGTTTTAAACTGAGTTTGTTTGTATCTCGTCATCATTAAGGAATTTTAATGCATTTTGCATTTGAATTGCTATACATATAAAAAGAAGACAACGATAATGACAATAACGATAATGATAAAGATAATAATGTTGATGGAAGAGGAGGAGGAGGAGAAAAAAGAAGGAGGTGATCAAAGAAATTCAAATGAGAAAAGGAGGAAGAGGAGTGGAGGTGGTGGTATGGTGGCGGTGACGACGACGATAACAAAGGAGAAAGATGGAAAAAAAAGAGGAGGAGCAGGAGAAGAAGAAGATGATGATAATGAAAAAGGAGGAGGAGAAGGTGTAACACCCTAACTACCAAAGCTCACGCTTCCGGCTGCGTGACTCTGATAGCTCGGACATTACGACGACTTTTATATTATTTAATACTAAAATATGAGCCTGTTTAAAACTTTAAACCGCAATACCGCTCCCAAAAATACTTTCGTTCGATAACATACATCCATAGATACCATACAACTTACAAAAACTCATAAAGGATACATCCATATATATACATAGATATATATATTATATTACAAGCATTAACCAATACAATTCCTAACCCTCTTACAGAATATATCAGATACAGGCGAGGGTACAATAAATAATCTAAAGCAATACAGAGCATCTCAACAACAACTAAATAAACTCTTCGTGACTTCTGCGCCCATATCCTGAAAGGGGAAAAATGTAAGGGGGGTGAGAACATCATCCTCAAAAGGGTTCTCAGTAGAGGGTTTTTGGGAATTACTGTAATAGGATACGTGAAGATAAACCATACCAGTGATTAATAACCGTCTTATGCCTCTTTTCAAAAACAACGGTTTACAATAAAAGTAAAGTCGAAAATCTTTTTTGAAAGAAGAACCGTTCAATTCTCAAAAACTCAAAAGCCTTTCAAAAATGTTTATCTATGCTGAACCAAAATAGCCTTTCATATTTTTCCAAACCAGAAATACAAAACTGAAATCAACCATCGGCTCATCTCATTTCAACCACGGCCTTAGGCCCAAACAATCCAACCATCAACCAATCACCACAATCCAACAGAGTCCCAATTGCAAACACAGATAGGAAGTTCAAGCACAAACAAACAGTTACAGCAAGTAGAACAAATAGCAGTTAATCACAAGTAGTCACAAAGGCAAACCAAGTACAATATGCACACCCAAACAATGTCACATAGATGCATATGATGCATGTCTGTCCTAGTGGCTGATGATATCATCTGTCGGTTATAGATCCAACCCGACAAGTCCTGGTAGCTAACCATTGGACTGTCCCTCTGTCGCGCATCCCCAACTCGAGTTATACTCACCATAAACTTGATCATAATCATGATCCATATCCATTACCTTCACTGGTGAATATTTACGGGGGCGAGCTTATCCGGGGCTTTCACAGTGCCCGGCCACCCTTACGACATAGGATCAAAAGAGCTTCGAGTCTCAACCTGGAGCACGTGGTGGCTAGCCACTGCTTCCTCCCAGGGAAACCCTCATCTCTGATAGTGGAAGTGAAAAATCACAATTATCAATATCTCAGCATATATGCATTCATTCTCAGCCATGGATCAATATCCATCTCAGCCATCCGGCTCACGGTCCAATCCAGAACCAGCAAATATTGATAATCATACACAGCCATTCCGGCTCACGATTCAATCCAGAACCAGCCAATACTCATAATCATACACAGCCATTCCGGCGCATAACAAAATAGCACTTCCACCATTCAAAATCATTAAATTCATAAAATCGGCATTTAAGCCATAAATCACTTTTTCTAAAATCATTTCACTTTGAAATCAAGTTTCAACTCTTTTCAGCCTTGGCTTTTAAAGATCTCATTTCTCAAATCATCTCAGGCTCATAAGCCATTTTTACTCAAGGTAAATTCCCCTCTGAAAACAATGCCACTCTCGGTATCCTCTTTCCAAACTTCCATAACCATGGCAAGTTAAAGATTTATTTTGAAACATTCAAAATCATCCATTCAACAATGGGATTTTATAACAAAAGTTCCTTGGCAGAGTCCCAAGTCTTTAGGAGAAAGTAATATAACTAACTTATTTCGCCAAATTCATTGAAAATCATTAAAACCTTGGCTTTCCGATTTGAGTAATAAAATAGGGTCTAAGCCAAACCGAGTCACGTAATCATTTACTTCTTTCAAAGCCGTTTCCTTTACTTAGGCAAAACCAACTTCAACCCCATGATAAATTCTAGAACGTTTCAACTGTTCAAAATTGTTTTAGTCTTGCAAAAATTCAGAATTCAAAGAGTACTTAAAACCTTTTTCAAAACATTTCAAAATGAAACTTGTCAATAGACATTCAGGTTCTTTCAAAGTCATTGAAACTTCTTTAATTGAAACCCCCAAGTCAAATTCAAAGGCATAAACCCTTTTCACATTCAAACAGCTTTAAAACACAAGTTTCATCTAAATAACTTTCCCCTGAAAGAGATACAATGTCTTTCTTAAGAAGCAAGACTAAATCACAATTTCATCTTTACTGATTCATTTCGAAAACATGAATCATCCTTTTCTCGATAATTCAAATAAAATAGTAGAAGTCTTTAACTCATCATTTTCCAAGCAACATTTCAATAAAGACTCGGATTTTTATAGAAATTTTGGTAGCACCTCCCCTAAAACTTGGACTTTGCCACCCGGTTCGGGTCCCAACTAAACCGTTCCAAAATCCTTTTCAACAGCCCAAAATCCAAAATCAGTTCAAGGCAAGCCAAATCCAACAGTCATCTCAATTCCATATGTCAAGGAAACCGTTTCAAAAATCAAATCATCATCAGCCGAATAAACTCATTTCTAGAGCTTTAAAGAAACAGTTCAGTAACAATCATTTATCAAAAACCAGATCATTTAAAGCAAGCCAGGCTGAATTCAAGAGTGTATTCTATTTTTCACATTCTCAAGAAAATCCATTCAACTCAAATCACTTTCCAACGAATTAAACTCAATCTCAAAGCTTTAAAAGAATCAACTTCAAAAGCATTTCGTTTCACAAAACCACACAACAGTCCAGTCAAACAAACACCCATAATCATACAAAACAACCAAACAATACATAGGACTGATACAATCACCAAATACACATCCTCACATCAGTACCCAATAATAAACTATAGTTTTCGGAAAGTGCCCCTACCTCAAAACGCAAATTCCATAACCCAAACGTCTCACAGAGTCCTTTCCGCCTCAACCCGAACTGACGGCAACCAAAACTCAGCTCTCAGCCACTTTCGCAATAACCAAAGCAACACTATTCGCAACATACAATAATCAGGACTCAATCCCACGTTACCAAACTCATATTCATTAACCGAACACAACAGAATACTAACGCGAGGCTTTCCGAAACATAAATACTTACTGAACTAGCGAAACGAAGCAGCTGCGATTTCGAATCGACCCGGCAGCAGCTCCGGTAGCGGCCAGAAGCTCCGGTGGATCAACTATGATAACCACGCAACATCAAAACCTTCTCGAAATCCAAAAAGGACAGAAACCACAAATTAAAATCCTTACCGACAGAGCATTCTCCGGCGGCAGAGGCAGTTTCCTCCACTCTCATCCATAATCAACCACGATGGGGGTGGAAATCGGCAGAGATGGCGGTGGTTCTGACGGAGGCGACACCGGCGACGCGAACAGCGGTTGGGCGCGGTGGCTGGACCTGAGCTGTCACGGATCTGTTCTCAGTGACCAGTCATAGCATCAACGGCAGCAGAACTCCAATGGTGGCAGGAACTACCCTCCTCCTCCTTACCCGCTCCGGTCTCCCTCTCTCCGGCGGCGGTGAGGCCCCAACAATGCCGGCGCGGCTCATTCACTCCTCCCTGTCGCGTTCATCTCTTCTCCCTTAACTCAGCTCGCGAACAGAGTAGATCCATGGTGTGATGATGGCACGGCGACGCGGCAACGTGAGCTTGCAGCCGCAGCGCCCAAGTGCGACGGCGACGGCGCAAGACAGCGCCCTCTCCTCCTCTTCTCTCGCGCCAGCTTCGATGGATCAACAGTGGCGGAGGTGGCGCGAGTTCTCCCTCTTCTCCATGGCATAGTGGCGGTGGCGACGTGGCGGCATGAAGGTGGTGGCTTCAGGCCGGCAGAAGCGCGCGATGGAGGTGGCAACAAAGGCCCCCCTCCCCTCCTTCTCCTCCGATCTCCTTTACTCCCCCTTAGATCTCTCTTTCTTTCTTTGTTTTCTGTTTCTTTGTTCATGGAGGAAGGGGAAACCGTGGGTGAAAGGGGAGACAAGGCATGGTTTCGGCTGCTGGGATAAAGGCTTTAGGGTTTCATTATTTTGAAAGTTATGGTTAGGGGCAAATTGGTAATTTTAAATGAAATTGGGGATAATGTAGTAATTGAAACTCAAATTAAATCCAACACTATTTGTATATAGAAAAATACTATTTGCTCATCAATTTTACAAATTATTTTCCGTAAAATGCCCAAATCAAAATAATTAGAGATAATATAATTAAACTCTTTATTTTTCAAAGTAGCAGTATTAATATTTAAAATATTAATTATTTAATCCAAATCACAATAAAATCCTTATTATTTCACAACTACCGACTTTATAATTCAAATATGAAAAATAATCCAATAATTATAAAATTGGATAATAATCATAACTTATCTCAAATTCAATAAATCAAAACTTGCCTTAATTATATTTAATAAAATAATTTTTAAAATTAAGGCAATAAATAACTATATGATTTGAGACTTGATCATAATAAGACTTTTCAAAAATTCTGGGTCTTACAAAAGGAGTTTTGAGTTATCATTTAGTAATTTTGGTGTATTTTGAATTTAATTTCGGTGCATTCTGGATTTAATTTCGGCGGATTATGGTCTGAACTTGTTTTGAACCGAGTTTGTTTGTGTGTCATCATCATTAAAGAATTTTAGTTACATTCTGGATTTGAACTGGTATACATATAAGAAGAAGATGACGATGATGATAATAACGATAACGATGATGATAATAATTATGATAGAGGAGGAGGAGAAAAAGGAAAGAAAAAATCAAAGAAATTCAAATGAGAAGAGGAGGAGGAGGAGGAGGAGGTGGTGGCAGCGGTGGTGGTGATAATAACAATAATGAAAAAGAAAGATGAGAAAAAAATAGGAGGAGAAGAAGAAAAAGCAGCAACATCAAAGGTGGAAAGAAAGAAGCTTTCAAAAAGCAGTTATATGACAAAGGATTCACAGTCCTATAACGTTTGGACTATTAAATGGTCCTAATAACAAAGCATGTTTTTAAAATTTTTTAATAACTACTAAATAGTCCTAATTTATTTTTAATTACAAATTAATTCTTTATATATTATTTAATTATAAAATATCCTCTCTATTTTATAAATTATTATTTTATTATTCATCTATCATGTTATTAACAATTAGAAACAAAAACAACAATGAAATAAATCTTCCATTAATCATGACCTCCATAAATATTTTGGGAATGTGAATCAATGAGTTTTTTATCCCTTAATCCGTTACATCCATAAAAGCTAGGAAAATTGTGTTTGTCGGTAATTCAATTGATTGGAAGTACAACACAATCGATTGAATTTCGCATGATAATATGAGTTTTTTTAAAAAAATTCAATCGATTGGATTGAAAGTGTAACACAATCGATTGCATTTTGCACGACAATATGAGTTTTCTCAAAATTCAATCAATTGAAAGGGTTACACAATTGATTGAATTGCGCTATAAAATATGAGTTTTTTCTTATTCAATCTATTGGTAGTGTAACACAATCGATTGAATTTCGCACGACAATATGAATTTTTTCAAAATTCAATCAATTAGAAGTCACAATAAAAAAGAGTGATGGTTGTTCTGATGAGATTGTTAATGAAAAAATACGAAGATTTCTCTCACCATAACTAATAGCATAAAAAAATATAGGAATTAAACATGAAGAGTATAAAAATTAATAGCATAAAAAAAGATAGGAATTAAACATGAAGAATATAAAAACAAACTCTATTGATGTTGTATATTATGAATGGGACTAAGAGAGGCTCTAAGAATTTTGATCATATACCCAAAAAAAACTTCCAATTAATTGAATTAAAAAAAAATTCATATTGTCATGCGAAATTCAATCGATTGTGTTGTACTTCTAATCTATTGAATTACTAACAAACACGATTTTTTTTATCTTTTACGGATGTAACGGATCAAAGGATAAAAGAACTCATTGATTCGTATTGCCAAAAGATTTATGGAGATCACGATTAATGGAAGAACTATTTCGTTGTTATTTTTGTTTCTAATTATTAATGAATATGATAGATGAATAATAAAATAATAATTTATGAAATAGATAGTAGATTTTATAATTAAATAATATATAAAAAATTAATTTATAATTAAAATTAAATAAAAATGATTTAGTAATTATAAAATATTAAAAAAATATGTTTATTATTTGAATCATTTAATAGTTCTGTGAGATTATTGAATTTTTTTTTTTGCCTAATTATATATAATAACGTATTTAGTCAAAAAAAAATTAGAGGTTGTAGTACATGGATATCAATTAAGTTATATTAATTTGATTAGATTTTGTTGAATAATTAACTTAGTTGTAGAAGATTATTAGTAAAATATTTAGTTAATTATCAAAAAGAGAGTCAAGAAGAAGAGTAGTAGATACGTAGATATGTCTACAAAATATAAAAGAGTAGTGGATATTAATCATTATATCATAATAAGTAATAACTATCAATATGCTTTGTACCCTTTCGAAATTTAATAAGTTAATTTGATTTTTGTAAATATTAAAAACTATTATCTTGACTAAATATAAAATTTTGTCACTTGTCACATAACACATACTGTTAATTAAGAATTCACATTAACATACTGTTTAGGCTTTCATTTTCTAAGAAAATAAAATAAAAAAGGAAAAAGGTCTCCTCATAATGCCCAACTATTTTGATATTAAATTTATGAATAAAAATTAAAAATGTCCTTTGATACCTTGATTAGCTAACGATTATAGCTTTTAATGAATATTAATATTTTTGGTACAACACAAATTTTCCAAAACTAATATGATGTTACGCTTGTTGATAGATATTTTAAGATACATATGAGATACATATGATATCAAAACTCTTTTAAAAATTAAATAGATATTATCAACTCAAATTTATCAATATTCAAATGTCATATGCTCTCAGTTACCAGTGGTAGTGATCAAATTTTAAACAAAGAAAATAAAAATAGTAAGTTCTAGTGCATGTAATGCAACTCTATTTATTAGTGGGGCTCTTCCAAATTCTATATTTTTTTTTTATAAACAACGGACCAAAAACCTCAAAAACACCACGTAAAAATTATTCTAGAGAAAGAAACGTTTATGGCATCAGAAAGAAAATAAGACGAAATATAGAAAAGCAAATTATAAAAGAAATGATAACTAAATTTCAGAGAGTGTCCATTAGATGTTAAATGATGAGTATATCAATTTGCTTCTCGAAATTCATGGCGAAGTTTTCAATTTGAAAACTTGCTGAATTTGTCTTTAATAGCCACGATGAGCGTGCGAGTTCCATGGAGATCAATAGTATCATTCAAACACAACGAAACTGCAACTCTTGAATCAACCTCAATAGCGAAATTAGCAATGCCCAAATGAATAGCTAATTCCGTATCAAGAAATATGTTCCACAATTCAGCCACAGTAACAGTACAAACACCTAGATTGACGCTAAAACAAGCTAAGAATTGTCCTTCATGATCTCGCAAAATGCCACCACACGCAGCCTTTCCCTCCTTTGACATTTGTATTTAGTTTAATGAGGGGGGGTTGGGGGAGACCAATAAATCTGCTTTTTCATAAAAGAACCAACATTTCTCCTTATTCTGATAAACTCAAATTGGACAGCAGCATAATCTCGAACTAGCCGAAGAGCAACCAAATAGACAGCACCCTCTGGCATAGTTCGATCCTCTTCAAAGATATACTTATTCCGATAAAACCAAAGAGTATTCATGATACAAGAGAAAAGTAGGGGCCAAGAAATACCTTGGTAGGTGGATTGGGATGACAGGTTCTCCAAAAGCCAAACTTGAAGAGGTTTGTTGAAGAAATTATCAAGACCCAATGAATTGTCTATGCTCTTCCACGTCGTATACGCAATTCTACAATCACAGAGGACATAGAGCACAGATTCAGGAAAGTTTTCACAGATTCTGCAAATATCATCTTGAGCCATCCCCCTTCTAAATCGCATGGCATTAGTGAGTAAGGCATCATTTGCAACCAACCAACAGAAAGCTCGGATTCTTTAGGGGGGCATTAAACTTCCAAACCTTCAAAAACAGACTAGCAGCCAAGTCCTCAGGGGTTTCCAGATAAATGGAGTAGGCCGACTTAATGGAAAAAGAGCCATTTACTGAGTGCAACCAAGCCACTTGGTCATCCCCAAAGCTTGCTTCAGGAGGTTTTGTTGCATCAAAAATGGAAGCCCAGTAACTCCAAAATACGATTAAGATCCCAATTTGAGCCCGAAACATAGTCAAAAACCCTATCTTTCAGCCTATCCTCTACTATACCATTCTGAACAAAATCAGCAAGCCGATACACTGCAGGCAGCCAGTGGTCAACCCAGAATCGAGTTGTATTACCAGCACCTAATTTCCAAATAAGGTTCCCTTCAAACCGCTTCCAAACTTGACAGATTCCCTTCCACACGTTAGAACATGATTGAGGTTTGGTTATTTTTGGAACAAGAGTATCACCACCACTATATTTATTCCTCAAAACCCTTACCCACAAGGTCTCCCTGTCATGAATTAACCTCCGTGCTAGTTTCATCATATTTGCATTAATATCTATTTATTTTTATTATATAAAAATTAATGTTTAAATTTTTTTATATCGTGTTTAAATTATATTTTTCCTTCTAATGATGTTATATCAGCAATTTTATTTTTTTAGTAAAATTTAAAAATTAACCAATTCTTTTTTAATAAAAAATTCTTATCTATTATTATTATTCAATTAAAACACAAAGTACTAATTAAATATAATAATATACATTAAAAGTATCATAATACTAATAATTATAAAATTTTCAGTTACAAATATTAAAAATTCTACAACTTATACATGTTAATACTCTTACTACTACATTATTTGGTCTACTTATGCATGCTACATAAGACTCTACTACTCTTTATTTCTTAATCTCATACCAATTAGTAAAAACTCCTTCAAATAAGATTAAATTTATCACATTTTCTTCTTAAATACATTCAAATATATTTTTTTATTAACAATGGGACTTAAAGCTCAAAGAAGACGAAGAGAGATGCAAAAATGTAAATTAAAGAACACATGACAGCCAAAAGGTAAACTATGACTATAATTAGTTATTCCATCTGTACAAGAGTTTGCTTCTCGGAACTGATGTTGTATTCTCTAGTTGATTATTCTGCTGCACCTCTCTCTAATTACCAAAATAAGGGGCTCGAGAAGAATGCAAATGAATATCATCATGAAGAACAAGCCTTACTACAGCAACTGAGTCCACCTCCACAACCACATGATTATACTCCAGATTTATAATAGGGTCCACACCCATTAAAATTTCCTAGAACTTTGTCGAAGTAACCGAGATAAAAGCTAAGTTTGCACTAAAATCAGCTAGAAACCTTCCATCCATATCTCTAATAATTCCGCCGCAAGCTACTTTTCTATTATATAGAATCGAACCGTCTGTGTTTAGCTTAGCAAAAGGAGGTTCTTGGGGGTGCTATTTAATCCGCCTCTACATGTTTAGCCTGAGCATGCTGAAAGTCCTTTGCTAGATACACAGCAAGGGGAGCAACCTTATCCTCCTCAGTGATATCATCAACATCAAAAACAAATTTATTTCGTCGACACCATAAGTGTGAGAATAAAGAAAGGATAAGAGTAATTTTAAGAAGTAAAATAAATGAGTTTTAATAGGAGAAAACTCAAAATATTTAGTAAGGAGTTTTTTGTCGGAGAATTTTATTCTTATTCTTTATGAAATCTTCGATAAGTGGATTCTTGATTCAGGAGCATCTCACCATATGTGCCCAAATAGGAAGTGGTTTACTACCTATCAAAGCATAAATGGTAGCACAGTTTTAATGGGCAATGATCATGCTTGTAAAACTGTGGGGTTGGATACTATAAGAATCAAGATGCACGATGGAATAGTAAGAACCTTAACGGATGTGAGACATATTTTAGACTTGCGAAAAAATCTTATCTCCATAGGTTTGTTAGAGAAAAATGGTTGTAAAATAGTTGCGAAAAATGGGGTACTAAAGGTTGTTCGTGGTTCTTTGGTAGTGATGAAGGGAGTTCGACACGGTAATCTTTATTCTCTTTTTGGGGACAACAGTCACAGGTGAATTAGCAGTTGAAATCGGTGGAAGTAGAGATCAAACAAATTGCACAATAATATGGCACATGCGGCTTGGACATATGTTAGAGAAAGGTCTATCATTACTTTTTGGACAAGGTTTGCTGAAGAATATGAAGAAACCACAAATGGAATTTTGTGAGCATTGCGTGTATGGAAAGGCAAACAGGGTGAAGTTTTCTACAAGCAAGCACAAAAGCAGAGAATTGTTAGACTACGTGCATATTGATGTTTGGGGTCCATCTAAAGTTACTTCCAAGGGTGGTTCTAGGTATTTTGCTACTTTTGTTAATGATTATTCCAGGTATGTTTGGGTTTACTTCCTCAAGCATAAGAATGAGGTATTCGACACTTTTAAGCGATCGAGAGAAATGGTTGAAAACCGAACAGGTAGGAAGTTGAAAACTCTACGAGTAGATAATGTCACAGAGTACACGGATGGGGCTTTCAAGGAGTTCTGTGTTCGAGAAGGCATTGTGAGACACTGGACAGTTAGAGAAACACCACAACAGAATGGAGTCGATGAACGACTGAATCATACGCTACTTGAGAAGGCACGGTGTATGTGCTCTAATTCTGGGTTAGGCAGAGAGTGGTGGGCGGAGTCGGTTGCTACAGCTTGCTACATAGTGAATCGATCCCCACATTCTTCTCTAGATGGAGACATACCTTATAAGGTGTGGTTAGGAGAACATGTAGATTACGAGAAACTCAGACTTATCATGTCAAAGATAATAAGCTTGATGATAGAGCTAAAAAAGCAATCTGTTTGGGGGCATCCAAGAGGGGTTCAAGGGTATCATCTTTGGAGCGTAAATGATTCTAAGTTTGTAATTAGCAGGGATGTTACCTTTGATGAATGACCTATGATAGTTTTGTCTAAAGATACGATGCCAGATGATGGTGATGTTGGAAAAACTTTAAATACTCAAGTGGTAGAGATAGAGTCTAAATACCAAAAATAGATTCTAATAATGTTCAAGTGGAGCATCCTAATGCTACTCGAGATAATGCAGAGGATGAACTTGATCATGAGAAGATTCAACGAGAAAATGCACATGCATTACAACAGCAGCAATAGGATTCTTTGGCATCCACTAGGCCAAAGAGGAATTATAAATTCGTTCAAAAGTTCAGGTCAGACAAGCCTCTGAGACATTATGGGCATGTAAACTTGGTAGATTATGCACTCTCGGTGGAGGATGATGAGTCGGTCACCTTCAAACTTGCTATCAAAGACAAAGATAGAGAAAGTTGGTTGGTTGCCATGGAAGAAGAGATGCAATCTCTCCATAAGAACAAGACATGGGAGGTGGTCCCGTTACCTGTGGGAAAGATTACAATTGGTTGTAAATGGGTGAATAAAAAAAAAAGAAGATCCTACTAAGTCATATGGTACAAGATTCAAAGCTAGATTAGTAGCAAAGGGATTTGCACAAAAAGAAGGTGTTGATTACAACGAGATATTTTCTCCTGTGGTGAAGCACACTTCCATAAGGGTGCTTTTGAGTCTTGTTTCTCAGGGTGATCTTGAGTTGGAACAGTTAGATGTAAAGACAATTTTCTTGCATGGTGACTTAGAGGAAGACATTTACATGTATCAACCTGAGGTTTTCAAGGTTGAGGGTAAAGAAAATCAGGTATGTCGCTTAAAGAAATTGCTATATGGATTGAAACAATCTCCTCGACAGTGGTTTAAGTGATTTGACTCATTTATGTTAAAACAAAGTTTTTCCAGAAGTAATTATGATTGT
Source organism: Arachis hypogaea (assembly GCF_003086295.3). NCBI lineage: Eukaryota > Viridiplantae > Streptophyta > Magnoliopsida > Fabales > Fabaceae > Arachis > Arachis hypogaea. The sequence goes on from NC_092054.1 coordinate 131,418,698, forward strand.
TGTGTATACATTCATAAGCTTTCTGGAAGTGATTATATCTATCTTCTATTGTATGTGGATGACATGCTTATTGCTTCTAAGAGCAAGGTGGAGATAGATAGGTTAAAGGTTCAACTTGGTAAAGAATTTGAAACAAAAGATTTGGGTGTTACACGAAAAATATTAGGCATGGGAATTAAAAGAGAAAGATCAAGCCGAAAATTTTTCTTGAGCCAGAGAGGGTACATTGAGCGCGTTATTGAAATGTTCGAAATGAAAAATGCTAAGCTAGTAGTAGCACCGTTGGTTCCACATTTCAAGCTCTCTGGTAAACAATCTCCCATAACAGCAGAAGATAAGACTTACATGAAAAATGTACCTTATGCTAGTGTAGTTGGTAACCTAATGTATGCTATGGTGTGTACATGCCCAGATATTTCACAGGCAGTCAGTATTGTTAGCAGGTTCATGGAAAATCCGGGTAAGGCACACTGGGAAGTAGTCAAGTGGATATTAAAGTACTTGAAGGGTACCATTGACATAGGTTTATGCTTTAGTGAAAAATCATGTCAAATCAACGGCTTTGTTGATTCTGATTATGCTGGTGATCTAGAGAGAAGACGTTCTACGACCAGTTATGTATATAAAATACAAGGTGCTCCAGTTAGTTGGCGATCGATGTTACAAGCTACAGTGGCACTATCTACTACAGAGACTAAGTACATGGCAGTAGCAGAAGGGGTAAAAGAAGCATTGTGGCTAAGGGGTCTTCTAGATGATTTGGGATTTCAGCAAGATTGTGTGAATCTGAGTTGTGATAGTCAAAGTGCAATTTATTTGGCTAAAAATCAGGTTCATCATGCTCGTACCAAGCATATTGATGTAAGATATCACTTCGTGCGTGATGTTATAGAGAAAGGCAACATTTCTCTTGTAAAAGTACACACAGATGAAAATTCTGCAGACATGCTGACTAAAGTAGTGTCAGAAAGCAAGTTCCAGCACTGTTTGGAATTGCTCAATGTTATTCCATGTTAGGCATGGGGATACGAATACCGTACTTTGATTGTCCAAAATTTGAGTAGATTTCAAATTTTGACCAAGTGGAGAATTGTGAGAATAAAGGAAGGATAAGAGTAATTGTAGGAAGTAAAATAAATGAGTTTTAATAGGAGAGAACTCAAAATGTTTAGTAAGGAGTTTTTTGTCGGAGAATTTTATTTTTATTCGTTGAAGTTATAGCATAGAGATACTATATATACGTCTCTAGAATTGTAATTGAAGTCAATAACAATAACAATATCCTTGTTCATATCATCTTATAGAGTTAGTTAGAAGAAATCTTTCATATTGTTTTTCCTCTTTACAAAATATATAGCGAGTGCATTACTGTGAGTAGTGTTCAATTTCATATTAGTTTGTATCTATTAGAAGTCAAAATTCCGCTGTAGACTCAACAATAAGGAATTCATCGTAGTAACAAAAAGAAAGGGCCAAGATTGTCCTTAATAGGGAGATTTGGTAGATAAATTTTCTAACAACCAAATCAAAAGAGGAGAGTTAAAGAAGTTACGTGAGACCAAACTATTATCAATACCCATCTACGTGCCTCTCGCCACCCTGCAGTCATGGAGCACATGAAACAAAGATTCAGGGGATACACCACAAATAGTACAACTGTCTTCCTCCACCATATGTCTTCTGGCGCGTTCTGCATTGGTCAAAAGGGCTTAGTGCACTACGAACTAGTAGAAAGACCGCAGCTGTTGCGAAGCCTCCAACTTCCATATTTTTTAGAATAAGGAAGCATTTGATTCATCTGCATGCCCCAAAAAGATAGCACAAGTCGACTTTATGGAGAAGACACTAGTCGATACCAGAAGCCAAACCAAACTATTGACTCTTAACCCAAGCTTAGAAGATTTAATAGAAGCGAAACTAGAATACCAATCATCTCCCAGCATAATACCAATCCGGTCATAGTCCCAATGAAAATTAATAACAAACTCGCAAATTCTCTCTTTCAGCACTTCTGGCTGAGCAAAATTCACAAATTTATGAATATTTGGTATTCATTGGTCGGTCCAAAAAATAATCTCAGTATCGGATCCGACCCTCCATATGAGATTATTTTGAAAATTCTTTCAAATCCTTTGGATGCTTTGCCAAGAATTCGAAACTGTTTTGATCTTTTTAACAACAAGAAGAGTAGCTTTACCCATCCATATTTACTTCGAAGAATTTTAACCCAAAGATCTCTATTACGGACAAGTTTTCAGGCTAATTGCATCAAATTTACATTATTAAAAACCCACACAAGTCTAAAGCCGAGACCTTCTTGCGCCTTAGGCAAACAAAGAGTTTTCCATTAAAAAAGATGAGGCTTTCTAACTAAATCAGCCCCCCGGAACAAAATTGCGACATATGCTGTCAATTTGATCACAAATACTCAAAGACAACTTTATGGTTTGCATTACATAAGATGGGATAGTTGATAGAGTCGGTTGAGTAAGAGCGACTCTACCTGCCAAAGAAACGTTGCAGGCTTTTCAAGAGTCAAGGCGTTTCGATATTCTGTCAAGAATGAATATTACATTTAAATATATCATGATTATAAAATTAATTCATAATTTTATATTTATATTTTTGGTAATTTTTATTCTCATTTATTTTTCTAAGTCCAAGTTTAAATTTGGCACATCTCCTTATTAAGTATATTCAAATATATCATGATTATAAAATTAATTTATATTTTTGGTGTTTCTCATTCTTATTCATTTTTTTAAAATTTTTTCTTTAATTATATGAAATCCAAAAAACACCATATGAGAAGATAAAGTATGACAACTAAAGTAAATGTATAAATAAAAGCAATAAATGAAGATATAGTTTTGTACAACTCTAATATAAAAGGTCTATGCCTTTTTTAAAAATAAATGAATTCAAATTTTAAAATAATAAGCTATATTTTATTTATATTATATTTTAGTTGAATAATTATATACAATTATATACTAATTATCAAATAAATATTTTGTAAAATATTTTTAATATAAAACAATTCAAATTTAACATTAGTTTATATATTATCTAATCAATCTCTAAATAATATAATAGTTATTATAATACACTATATAGTATAATTAATTTACCTCTTTGCACATTGTACGGGTCTCATTCTGGTTAGTATTATTGCTATTATCTTTTCAACCGGTTCCATAAACAAAACTATATGTATCGAAATTTGAATAAGATAAAAATAAAAGAGTGAGACTCACCCTACCTCATTTTAATTTTCTGATGAAGAGTAGAAAAGATGAAATTGTTTTGATTCTCCTAGAACTATAATTTGGACCAGCCTGATAATTAAGAAGGATATACACTTTTTTTTAGAGTTAGTAATTAATTAAGGAAAGAAGAGTAGAATGGAGCTGTGGAAGCTGTTCATGACTGCATTAATGCCGGTTCTTAAGCTGATAATCATCACTGCTGTAGGAGCATTTCTTGCTCTTGATCGCTTTAATTTGTTGAGAGACAATGCTAGAAAGCATTTGAATGCAGTAAGTTATTTTATTTATTTTATTTATTTTCTAAATACTTTATTTAAACTAATTTGTTAAGAGACATCTTTCTTGATTCCAAGGAATGTCTTTTTCAAAAATGGAACAAATGATGTTAATTCATTAGTTCATCAGAGTCACAAAGCAAGAAACATATCATCAACTATCATGTTCTAGCTTCATTCTCACAACTCTTGCTGCTCAAAAATCAATACAATCAATGAGACAACTACCTTAATAATTTCGCTGCTCAACACTTAATGATGTTTTTCTTTTTTTCAGTTGGTGTATTATGTGTTCATTCCAGCTCTTATATGCAGCATCCTGACAAAATCTATAACATGTAGGAGCCTGGTTATGCTGTATGTTGTTTTCTTCCTACTCTGCATTTTCTTTTGGTTTTGCATTTAAACCATTCATGAATTGCTTCCCCTAAGATTCTTTCACTGTATGAATCATGCAGGTGGTTCATGCCACTGAACATTCTTCTGACATTCATCGCCGGGTCGGCTTTAGGATGGTTACTTATGAAAGTAACCAAAGCTCCTCATAATTTGCAAGGCCTTGTTTTAGGCTGCTGTGCTGGAGGTAGCTTAAATTAGCCAAGTCCAATTCAATGTAATACAATTTTTGTTGATCATAAAAAAGGATGTGGATTTTTTCGACGAATTTGATTTGTAAAGTTCCGCGCAGAGTTCATCATTCATGAAGTTTTTCTCTTCTCATTAATTTGAGTTTGTTGTATTTTGTAAACAGGAAATCTTGGAAACTTGCCTCTGATTGTAATTCCTTCAGTTTGTAAACAAAGTAGTAGTCCTTTTGGAGATGTAGATGTTTGTTATCAAAAAGCAATGGCTTATGTTACTCTTTCTTTGGCTGTAAGACAATTTAGTATTTGAAAATTTAATTATGTTCATATATCAGAAAAATTTGACAACAGTTAATTAAGATTTTTTTTAATGTTTTATTTCATTATGATGTACCAGGTTGGATGCATGTACTTTTGGACTATTGTGTACAGCATAGTGAGAGCATATTCATGCAAGGTTTCTAGTGTCAGAAATGTTGATGATTCTACATCATATCCATTGGATTTAATAGAATCAGATCCTGAAAACCATACAAAACCTTCAAATGGATTAGTTGTTACTTTAGAGGAAAAACCAACTCCTGATGTAAGAGCAGAGGTTTATTCATTGTTCTAGTAGATATATATACACTTTGCGCACTTTTCAATATCTTTTGTGAACTATTTAGGGTGCGATTGGTTTGTGTTTTTATTTTCTGATATAATTTTATTGTTTTTATTATTTTCTCTTTTTCTTTTACAAAATTTTCTGAAAATAGAAATGCAAATCAAATACACCATATATATTTATCAGCAAATTGTTTTATGAAGTGACTTAGAAGGTCTTAAATTTTTTTCGTCCATTTTTATACAGGTAGGCAATCATACAAAGCTTATGGAAACATTGAAGAAATTAGTAGTAAAGCTCAATTTGAACATCCTATTAACTCCTGCAACAATTGCAGTGGTATGCCAATATTTCTTCTGAATTCTTCATCCCTATATCCTTATTGTTCTCTTTCTTTTAAGAATAAGTGATCAATTTGCAACCTGAAATTATGGCACTTTCAAATAGTTCCAGCATTTAATAAATGAAAACTTCATATTAAAAATGTTAGTTAAATTGGCCAAATTTTTACTAGAACATCATTAGGATTTGACATATTTTTTGCCTCTAGATTGTTGGTTTGGTGATTGGTGTAATCCCTCAACTTCAAAAGCTGTTTATTGGCGAAAATGCCCCTCTCCGTGTAGTTCAGGACTCTACATCCATGTTGGGGTAAGATTCAAAAAACCAACTATATCAGCATCCAATTTTATGGTCCAAGTTACTAAGGTAATTATCAAGTTCATTTTACAATTTGTTTTTCTGATCTGCAGTGATGCATGCATTCCAGCAATCACTTTACTAGTTGGAGCAACTCTTCTTCAGGGTAATAATCACTATCAGCTTGATGTTCTTCTACCTGAAGAAAATCTAATGATAAAAAATACTTGGTTAATTTTGTTTCAGGGTTAAAAGGGTCAGGAATTAAGGTTTCAATTGTTATAGGGATCATTGCGGTTAGGTTCATCGTCTTACCAATGCTAGGTGTGGGCATTGTTAAAGGTGCAGTGCATTTTGGTGTGATCCACCATGATCCATTATATCATTTCACTTTGCTGTTTCAATATGCTGTTCCTCCTGCAGTGTCCATGAGTAAGTTCAGCTTCAACATAACCAAAATCTCTATTTTCAGTAACATCATTACTAGAGATTAAGGGTATTTTTAAGGCAGAAAACTACTTTTCTTAACAAAGCATTGTCTAAATGTACATATATTACTCTTTCCACTTTTGATTCGTACAATAGTTTGAAACTTTTTTCAGTATGTGCCTGAGATTTTGGAATAATACTATTATGAATCTGGCACAGGTACAATTACTCAATTTTTCGGAGCTGGTGAAACAGAATGCTCAATCATCATGCTAGCAACTTATGCCTGTGCCTCAGTTTCTGTTACTGTCTGGTCTACCATTTTCATGTGGATTGTGACATAAATGTATTTCTAATACCAACTCTAAGGGATTTTTTCCTGCGATAGAAGAAACTCCAGCTGCACTTTGTTTCAAGTACTTCAGTTCTGTGTAGTGAATCAAATTTGTCCTTAAAATTTACTACAATTGTAAACGTTGGTAATGCTGCCTCTATATATGTTAACATGCTATGAAATTTGGAATTAAACAAATATCGGAAAAATATAATGTAAAACAGAAGTACAATTCATTACAAATTAGTGTTTTTCCATCATTTTTGGCATATGGAAGAATTGATCTCATTAGTCATTACGATATATTACAATATTAAATTGTTACAAAGCTAATAGAAAGTGCCTAATGATGGAACACACTACATTGTTCTTGTTTTTCTCTGCAATTTCTCCATTCAGCAACGTATGTGCATAAATATACAAACCTGCCCTCTCCCCCTTCCCTGCCAAGGTTCATACACCTCCAATACCACACAAAATTTTGAGAATTACAAGCCACTCCATGAATCTCAACACGGTTCTATGTTTGGTTTATCATTTTCTCTTTGCCAATTGGAATGTCTTCTTTAAGAAGAGATTTGCAGCTCTATCGTCCCTGTGGCACAATACTCTCAATATTGTATTAGGGTCTGACCTATTCCATTTACCTGTAGTTGGAGGCATTGGTAACTTCTGTCCATTTGTCATTACACCAATGGCACTTCCTTCACAAATGACAATGCTGAAATCTTCTATCAACTGTTCAGTGCTGAGGCTCATCAATGCAATGACTCCCTCCACCACTGCAGCCTCTCCATTCACCACGTGTTCTGATATCAGTCCTTCTATAGATGTGCTGAAAGCTCGCTTCATCACATCAAAATCCTCTTTGATGATCTCGTGATCAGACCGGTGGAACACGCGAGTGTTTCCACCAGCAAGCAAGACCATAAGGAATGCATCAAAGGAGGCCTTCATGACTTCCTTCATTGCCATTGGTTGAGCTCTTTCTATAAGAAGATTGGACATCAGAGTCACATTTTGCTTGAGGATTCTCAATGCAGGCCTAATCTGTCCCCTGGTTACTCCCCCAGAATACAGGCCATCATAGAATACAGAGCTAGAGTCAAGGAATATGAGACGGTATCCAGCAACTTCCGAGACATGCTGGCAGGAAGCTAGAATAGACTTCTTGATTGAGTCAAAGTATACAGAACCATTGTTTTGAGCCCTGTGGCTATTCCCAAGACGAATGCGGCTTGAAGGAACAACTCCTGGGTTTGTAGCAAGCAATGTGTCCAGATAATGGATCTGGGTAAGGAGATAGTGCAAGGTATTGAGCCGAACATAGAGGCGCTGCGTTCCACGGCTAGTCGATGGCCGAGGATTTTGACCTTCATGTGCTTTATTAACATTGTACAGATCTTTATGACCAGCACCACATGGAGCGGCTTTCTTCCATAGTTTGAGGAATTTTGAATTCTGGCTGCACCTTGTCAGTGGTGGAAGTACCGGGATGTAACTCTGCTTTGAACCTGAAGGAAAATAGAAGTTAAAAGAATGAAATACCCTCACTTTTCTAATCTATTGTAGCAATTTGAGGACCATCATTCTACCATTGTTTTGTGCCTTGTATTTCCTATTCTAATGCTATATGAAATTATGAATTCCTGGTACTTACCACATGCTGCAACAAACATCATGTACTCTTGGAAGAGGCTCCCCAATCCATCGGCAAGAGCTCGAACTAATTCTTCAGTAATTGGTATTGGAACTTTGAAGAATTCTTCCACAGTTGTGGTGGTCATTTGCATCAGCTCCACAGCCGATTGTGCATATGGCTCCGTTTTGGATTTCGGATTCCATGTCTGCAGTAAAAGTAAACAAGGAAATTATAAGCTATATCCCATCATTACAATCTGTGATTCAATTTGATGGAACAAGGATCTCAAAGCTAAAACTCACTTCAGTTTCTTTTGCTCTTTGCAGATATTCTCTGGCTTTCTGCAGTGAATCATATATCCATTTTCCCAGACGAGTCAATATGACTGAATCAACATCATAGGGAACCATCTCTCTCACCACTGTCTTGCCACCATCCTCACTCTCAGTAGCGTCTTCAACAACTGTTTGGACAATAGCCTTTTCAAGCTTTGCAGCCCTATGCAATACCTGAACCGATTCACTGGTCAGTGAGGTCAATTCATTTATGTACTGCCTCAGCATTTGCCGGTAGCAGTTGTGCAGTGCCATCGCCGCAACTGCGCCTGCTGTTGAGTGCCATTTCTTAAACATTGGAGTGAAATTTTGTCTTTCCTTCATCACCAGACCTTCAGTTTCCTGAGCTAATTCAAGAAGTACTTCACTCAACTCTTTCTTTCTCTCAAATTCAGCAGACTTTGCATTCACTGCCTCAAATGTCTGCACTCACAAAAAACCAATACATCATGAATCATGATTACATTGATTAACTAGATTATAAATGAGAATAGTGAACAGAAAACATATTATAACAAACCTTGTCAAATGCATATGTCATGGAAGAACGGATGTAATTTTCAACGCGCTCATGGGGCGCTTTGAATATGGCTATGTCTCCATTCTGTGCCCCTTCCCCATTTGTGATTGTCAGATCTTCACCTAAAATCTTGGAAGCTGTCAATACCAAAGGAAGAAGGATTTCGATTTGGTTAGCATTTCCTCTCATGAAATACTCATGGTAATTAAGTAACCTCTTCTCCGACCAATCTAGCATTGATCTTACAACTGATGACAATATCTTAACAAAAATGGCATCCTTTTCCTTCTTAACATCATTTGCTACTTCTTTCAACATTATATGTGAGGCAGTGAGAAGATCAGGCTCTATCTGCCCTGTTAAAACATACTGATAAAACAGCACCCAAGTGAAGCACACATTGTGAATTGGCAATGTTATCCCAAACACAGACCATGTCTTCTTCATCAGCTCAAGAAGCTCATCAACCTCATCAAGGACTAATGTGTCATCCCTGATATCGAAAACCGATTGCAGGAGGGCAGTGTAGAGGTGGATGTTGAAGGGGAATCCATCAGCCCAGTGGCAAACATCAGTGGGGGTTCCATTGTGGCTTCTCCATGAAAGGGAAACCACAGAGTTGCAAAGGGTCCTCATGGTATCTGAGTTCTTGCCAGTGTCAATAGGCCCGGACTCACTGCTGGTGAGGATGTCGTGGAAGCGCTTGGCAAATGGGTTGTTATTTTCAAGAGGGAGTGATGGGTGGAGGAGGAGACCTGCTTCAAGCATCTTGAGCTGCCTCCTCTGCCACATGTGGTACTCAGTGGAGTCACTGAATTCTGAGGGCTTTAGGTGCCTTAAGAGTTCCAAAGGGATAATGATTGTTTCTGATCTTCTCCCTGCCTGCAATGCAACCGCACTGATTTAAATATCCAAATTTGTTATGCTTAGTGGAACATAATTATTCTTCAAAAGGCTCAAATTATCACAACATACTCAATTGTTAGCTTCTCTTGCAGCAACTTAAAGATCTAAAGAGGGAAAAATATCAATGAAAATTTTCAAACAGGTGACCAATTCATCACAATAAGTGAATGACAGAATCCCAATTGCACATAACATTCAATTAAATCAACATATCTTTGCACCAAAGAGAGAAAAATATCAATGTAAAAGAACAAAAATAATTTTTTTTTTTATACAAATTTGCCTCTTCTAAATACCAAGTTGCACATAGAGATAAAAAAATTTGACAATTTATAAAGGAGGAAAAACAAAAGAGAAGACTGATTAGATTACTTGGCCAACGACGGTTCTCATTAGGGTTTTCCTGAGCTTATTATCATCGTGCTCCGACACTCTCATCTGCTGCCTCATCATCTCCGCCGCCGTCATCGGCCTCCGAGGCCTCATCGGTGGAAGCAACCCGTTAATAGACGGGCTACTACCTCCCGCCACCGGCGACGACGGCGTCGACAACCCTCCCCCGACGTTAACACCAAAACCGGCCACCATCCTCCTCGACGGCGACCTCTTCAGCATCTTCAATCCCAGCATCTTCTTCACCCTGCTCGTCGGCTTCGTCACCACCTGGTTCCCCTTCCCTCCTTCACCGGCGCCATTGTTCTCGTAATTCGAGTAGAACGTCAGGGCGTGCTTGCCGCCGAACCCCGGCGCCGACCGGCACGCCGTGAAGAAAATCTCGTACGATGTCTGTCTCACATCGTCTTCGCTGAGCCCCTCGAGCTTCTCGAACGGCCAGGCGAGATCGTCGACGGGGGTGGCTATGGCAGCAGAGACGACAGAGGCTACATCCCCCCGCGGCTGAGTTGGTGGTGGAGGTAGTCGACACGAGAGGAGGAGAGGGAGGGGTAGGACTCATGGCGGGAGTGTTGACCCATGCGACGGCGGGGACGATGGACGGGTCAGAGTCCGACGATGGCGGTAAGGGTGTCAGTGGCAGCGCGTGAGCGCGAGGAGTCTGATCGCTGTGTTTGTGTTGTGTGTTATTTTTGGCGCCAAAGTTAGTTAGTGGTGTAAGCGTGTTGTCTTTTTTTGGGGAGGAGAGAGTTAGATTTAGAAAAAGAATGCATGCTTTATGGTTATTAAAAATGGAAAGACATTAGAATAGGATAGATCATAGAGGATGGTGATGAGTTGTGTTAGGTAGTTTGTTAATTAGTTATTTACGTGACAGCAGTTTCGTGCATGATTATAACGGTAACCGATGCACCGGCCTTGTTCATTTGATAACAAATTAACAATGCCTCAAGCCCTCCAACCCACTGTGTGCCACAAGAAGATGTGTTGTATTTTTATTTGAGGACTATTAGGGTAATAACTTTTGTGATTTATAGCCTTTAATAAAGTTTTTAATGGTGTGAGATTTTGGTGTGGAATTAGTTATTTTTCTTTTATTGATTACATACTGACCAAAATTTAATAAAGTTGCTGGCTTATAGATTTTTTCTTTTTATTTTTTTATCTTAAGTAAATTATTATTTATTCGTAAAAGTTTAGAATTAATATTGATAAATTTATCTACGAATAAATAAAATTATTATTTTTATTTATGAAAGATGGATTTTTACTAATAAAAATTATTCGAATTCTAAAAAATTATTTAAAATCTCTAAAATATCCTTTAAAATAATCTAACTTTAACATCTTTTTGTACTTTATGCCATCACTCCCACCCAAATCTTTTTTCACCATCACTCTCATTTTTAACCACTACCATCACTGTTGTTATCACCATCCCCAAATCTTTCTCTTTACCACCACCAAGAAGAGTGAGAAAGAAAGCTGAAACAAAGAGAGTAAGAGAATGACTAAAAAGAGATGTTACTCATCACTACTGAAAAATTCATTTTGAAGAGGAGGAGCATTCAGATTCAGAATTTCACATTTAAATTCAAACAACAATACCTCAACAGAACCATATTATTACAGATTCAGCAATAGAACCAACAGAACTGCAATGCACACATTCAAATCCCAACAATAGAAGTGGAGTATTCAAATTCAACAATCACAGATATACAATTCAATAATAAGTAAGATTATGGAGATGCGGAATTAAAGAATGAAGCAACAAAGTAAAAATTGAAAATTAAAAAAGACCATAACAACGACATATTACCGAATCTTCGAACCCCTCAGTCCCCAACCTCAAAGTTCTGTGAGCAGCACTTCAAGGTCAAAATGCTGGCGCAAAGGCTATTGTCGGAGATGGTACTCCCAATCAGAGTCCACGACGTTCTTGTAAAAGGCAACATGAAGACCAAGGATTGGGTCATCGAAGCGGAGCTCAAGAGAATCGAGAGTGCCACTACCATGCAGGACCTCATGCATGAATGTGAAGTAAAGGCATAGAATGCTCACAGCCCTCGTTGATGGAGCAGCAATGGTGGCAAGCATAGATCTTCGGGCAAGGGTGGCGATGATGCACAGATCTTGTCGCCGCTACTGCTGGAGGTCGCTAGAATCGCTAATGCCAAGACACCAATGCTGTCACTCTATTTCTGCCTTTGTTGTGGTATTAGAGAAGGAGGCGGTGATGGTAGTGGTGGTGATGGCAGTAGTAGTGGCGGTAGTTGGAGATGAGAGTGGTGGTAAGGAAGGATTTGGGTCGTGGTGGATTTTGATTTGGGAGAATGGTGGTGTAGAGTAAAAAAGAAAAGTTAGAGTTAGGTTATATTAGAGGGTACTTTGGAGTTTTCAAATAATTTTTTAGGATTTGAGTAGTTTGTTAGTAAAAGTTCATCTTTTATGGATAGAAATGGTAGTTTACTCTTTTATCTTCAACAAAAATGTTAGGTCCCACGTAATTCTGTGTATAAAATAGAAAAAGTATAAGTAACTAATTCTGGCAACAGATTTGTTACCCCCATTTTTGTGTGGGAGTATCTGTTCTGGACAAGAAAAGTACCTGAAACATTACTAACTTAAGCATCCAAGTGTCTTGCAGATTGTCCTCCCGGCCTGGTTCTGCTTTCTCCGAAGTTAGGATCTTCGATCTTCCTGTCTCATCAACTCGTTACCTCATAACATGTACGAACATTTGGCATCGTTTGTGGGGACCCTACATAATCGGAGCCATGGCTGAACAAAAATCCACTCGATGATCAACCTAAACACTCCTTTCAAGGAGTCACATCAAGAAGATGGACATGAGATAGATGTCACTCCACCTACGTACGAGGAACATCAAGTTCCTCCGATTTTGAAAATCACGAGCCACAAAATGCAGAAACTCAGAATAATGGGGCTCGTGATTTTGCAGGCTTAGGGGACGACTATGTGCATTCTATGCAATAAATGCACCATAGAGTGCAAGATCTGGAACATTATCGGATAGAACTGGAACGTCGCTTAGCGGAACGGTCACAATTCGGGCAATCTCGTTCCCAAAGTCGAGCATCCAGGGTTCATAACTACCATAGCCCTGAAAGGAAAAACCTAGAAAGGATCGTCCTTGACCAAAGGCGTGATAGCGATGGACGACGTTCACCTCAAAGACACAAGAGGTCGCCCAGGCGTGATGACGAGCATTGTGACATTGAGAGAAAGGGGAGATATGAGTTCCGTTCAGCCAGTCTAGAAGGAAACGATCTCCACAAAGGAGTCCAACCCCTAAAAGACACAGGGATGCTCGGAAACATGTGATCATGGGTCAAACCCCATTTACATCTCATGTCCTCCAAGTTCACTTTCCCAAACATTTTGACAAACCGATAGATCTCAAGTATGAAGTAAAGTCGGATCCTTAGAAGCACATTAATGCTTTTGAAGCTTGAATGAATCTCGAAAGGGTAGGAGATGCTATCCGGTGCAAGGCTTTTCCGATAACACTGTCAGGACCAGCAATGGCCTGGTTCAACACATTGTCCTTTGGATCCATCTCTTCTTTTGCTGATGTCAAAATAAAAATTTTGGCCCACTTCACTACAAGAAGAAATTAAGCCAAACACCCTATTTCATTACTTGGTGTGGAACAAAGAACAGGGAAAACAATATGAGATTACTTGGATCGCGTTGACAAAGCTCTGTTGGAAGTAAAACACGTGAATTTCTGAAGTCGTGTGCTTATGTCTTATAGCTAGTTTGTTAGAAGGGGACTTCAGGAGGCACCTAACCTTCAAAGACGTGAAAACCATGGAGGAAACCCACCAAATCGCCTTGGAGTATATGAGAGATGAGGATGTCTTGAGGGTAGTCTCGACCAAAAGGAAAAACCCAATTCCGTCACCCCAAGAAATTTTCTACATATACACCCTTAGTAGCATCTTTGACTGAAGTGTACCAACAAGTGTCACACCAAGGCATTCTCCCAAAGGCAAAATAGATTCGACCAATGGCTTCTTTGAATAAGTCGCAATACTGTGACTATCACAAGTCCTATGGTCATAGAACAGAGGATTGTATTGATATTAAAGATGCATTGGAACAAGCAATACAGGATGGTAAACTTTTCGAATTCATTCAGCATGTTAGCCCGCCTAAACGGCACACATAATGATGACGAAGATCGTAAAGTCAGGAACCCAAGGAATACAAGGACTGTAGAAGCCCCGGACGAGACTACCCAAGTCGTGGTGAATGTGGTTGTGGCAAAAAATGGGTTGTCAAAATCCAAATCCGAAAATACAATGAAGAAGGATCTTAAAGTTGCAAGCTCAGAAGTTCTGAAGATAACTAGCATCCCAACTGCGCAGTTCATGGTAGATGATTTCTAATATACCACATCTGATGATGATGAGCCTTTGATGATCACCACGAAGTTAGGAAATGGAATCGTGTAGAGAATTCTGGTTGATACAGGGGCAGATTCAAATTACTTTTCAGGAATTTTTTGACGCATTGGGGCTATAGGATCAGGACTTGAAACCACATCTTCCTAGGGTGGTGGGGTTAGGAGATCACTACATCAAGCTCGATGATGCTATTGATCTCCTGTTTACTATGGGAGAAGGTGCTGATCTGCAAGCAGTACAAGCTGAGTTTGTCGTTCTGAAGGATTTGACATCTTATAATATGATTTTCGAAAGGAAGACGCTCAACGACCTCTGTGTGTTTATATCAACCAAATTCTCTGTCATTGAATTCTTAACCTCTGAAGGTTGGATAGCTACTATCCAAAGAGATCAGGTGTTAGCTTTGAAGTGCAACAAGGCCAGTTTGACTCTCAGGAATAAAGCCAAAGATTATACTGGAGTGTTTTCAGTTGACTTGGATTCTTGAGTTCAAGAGAAGCCGAGACCAGAACCAAATGAAAACCTGGAAAACTTTCAAATTGGTAACGTAGCAGAAAAATACACCATGATCAATAAAGATTTGCCTTATCGCCAAAAGTTAGAACTTCAAAACTTCTTGAGAGATAATGTGGATTTATTTGCCTAAGAACCTTCTAATATGCCAGGAATTGATCCGACATTCATGTCCCACCAACTTGCTATTGACCCTACTTTTAAACTGGTTGCACAGCGACGTCGGAAGATGTCACCCGACCGAGCTACCGAGGTCAAAAGGCAAGTTCAAGGATTATTGGATGCTGGATTTATTCCAGATTTGACGTATTCGACGTGGCTATCTAATGTCGTGATGGTGAAAAAATCTAATGAAAAATGGCGTATATGTGTAGACTACATGAATTTGAATAAAGCATGTCCAAAGGATTGTTTTTCCTTGCCTAACATTGATAACATGATCTATTCAACCTTGGGATATCGTATTTTAAGTTTCCTAGATGCTTATAGTGGATATAACCAAATACTTATGTACAAACCTGATGAAGAGAAAACAACTTTTATTATCCCTGAAGGAATCTACTGTTATACTATAATGCCTTTCGGTCTGAAAAATGCAGGGACCACTTATCAAAGATTGATGACTAAAGTCTTCAAGCAGCAAATCAGAAAGAACATGAAAGTTTACATTGACGACATGTTGATAAAGACAAAACAAGATTTTAACTTGATTACTAATTTGCAATAGATTTTCACTAGATAAGGTTGAACCGGATGAAGTGTGCATTCGGAATTTAGAGAGGTAAGTTCTTGGGCTTTATAGTTACCCAAAAGGGAATAGAAGCTAATTCTGAGAAATCTCAAGCTATTCTAGACACGTTGAGTCCTCAAAATCTTAAAGGAGGTACAAAGACTTATAGGTCGGTTAGCTGCTTTGTCAACATTCTTAGGAGCTTCTGCTAAAAAGGCAAAGCCATTTTTTAATTTAAAAGGAAGGGTGTGTGACGAGTGGACAGAAGTCGGCTAATTAAGAAATCAAAATAGAGAATGCGTTGAGAGTATAGTTCTTAACCAGCTAAGATCCACCTTGTCAATTTAGAAAAGTTGTCACAAAATTTTAGAAATAATAATACTAGGAGTATGAGTCCCAGGTCATCTTCCAACGAGTTGTAGGAAAGGGTACTAATTTATTAATTAGGAAATTTCTGAAAGAGTTTGAGTTTGGGTATTGAGCAATTAAATAATTATAAACTAAAGTAATAAAACTAAGAATTATTATTAATATAAAAAGTCTTGACTAGGGGAATGATTAATTGGAAGTTCTATCCTTGTTGGGATCTCTTAAATGTAGTATCAAAAAGGTTGTTGTTTTCACTTAGTTAACCCTTACTAAATAAAGGAAAGTCAAGTGACTGAGCTAATCCTTATTCGCAAATCCTAGTCCTCTCCCTTGGGAAGGTCTAGTGTTAGTAAATACAGAACTAGCCAACAACTTCTAATTTAACCAACACTTAAGCCTTCCAACTCAAGTGCCTCCTTTTAATCCACCCCCATGTCAAGTTTGGGAATCTACTCCATTGACATTAATATAATACTCAGAAAAATATAAGAAAAAGATATAATGAATCAAATAAAATAAAATAGAGACTAAAAATTAATTAAAAGTAAAAGTAATCTTCTTTATCAAAAATCCATGAAAATAATCCAATTGTAATTCTGAATAAACTAAATAAGGATATGGAAGACTAAGGGACAAAGTAAACAAACTAGAATAATGTTTTCAACGGAGGTAATGACTTCTTCAATATCCAAAAGCAAAAGTAATGAATGTAAAGTGAACCTAGAGGGAAAGTAATCCTCTCTAAATTTAGATCTAAAAACCTAAAAACTATTCTAATGTATCTAAAACTATATGTCTATTATGTGTAAGATGTGTGTTGAGTCTCCGCATGTTCCCTGGCTTTATTCTGTGTTTCTGGGCCGAAAACTGGGTCAAAACGCGGCCCAAAATCGTCCCCAGCGTTTCCTGTTAATTCTGCAGATCGCGCAGGTCACGTGTATGCGTCGTCCACGCGTTTGCGTCATTCAGCGATTTTTCTTGTCATGCGTACGCGTCATCCACGCATTCTCGTTATTCGTGCAGACTCCAATCCACGCGTACGCGTCAGGCACGCACTCGCGTCACTGCAATTTTCTTCATTCCGCGCGGTCGCGTGAGCCACGTGCGCGCGTCAGTGTTCGCTGGTCATCTCCTTAGTTTCTTGTGTTCCTTCCATTTTTGCAAGCTTCCTCTCCATTCTCTAAGTCATTCCTGCCCTATGAAGCCTGAAACACTTAACACACGGATCACGGCATCGAATGGTATAAAGGAGAATTAAAATACACTAATTAAAGATCTCTAGGAAGCAAGTTTTCAACCATAGAATAATATTAGGAAGGAATTATAAAACCATGCAATTAGTATGAATAAGTGGGTAAAGACTTGATGAAACCACTCAATTAAACATAATGTAAATCATAAAATAGTGGTTTATCAACCTCCCCACACTTAAACATTAGCATGTCCTCATGCTTAGTTTAAGGAGATAAAATAAATGAGTAGGAAAAAGTAAGACTCATGCAATGCAATGCAACTTTATGTATATGAATGCAACTATATGATTCTGTCTACTTGGTTAAAATAAATAAGTTCTTCAAGATAAAAATAACTAAAACTTCACTAATTCAAACTATACAGTAAAGACAAATAAACTTGTAAGAAGACAGCTTATGAAAGCAGGGAACATAGAATCAAGCATTGAACCCTCACTGGTGGTGTATATGCACTCTAGTCTCTCTAGTGTATCAGGTAATCACTCTACTCTTCTCTAATCATGCTTTCTATACCTTGTTCTTCACCTAACCAATCAACAAATATTTAATGCACCAATACAAGCATCATGAGGTCTTTTCAAGGTTGTAATGGGGCCAAGGTAAAGGTGAGGGTATATATATGGCTAAGTGAGCTATAAATTGAATCCTTGATTAACCTAAACTCTTACCTATATACACACTCTTATTTTCTTCTTAGAGCATCCTTAACTTACCCAAAATTTTCCCACTTTTGTATTACATACTCATGCATCAACTTTTCTCTTAACTTGTATCACATATGCATTGATCTTTTCATTAACTTAACTTAGCATTGGGGTAATTTTGTCCCCTTATTTAATTACTTAATTACTTGAATTTTTTTTTTGGATTTTTTTAAGCATAAAAATAAACATAACATTGCCAATGCACATGGATTTTTAATTTTTCTAGTTTCACATGAGTAGGTACCCAAATTCCCATTATTTTATCATGACACATTCCCTTATTAACCAATGTTCCCACAATCTTCCCAAACTCAATTGACACACAATTTCTATCTTAAGCTAACCAAAGATTTAATTGGGATATTTAATTGTTTTTCCGCTTAAAGCTAGTAATGTGATAAAATATAGAACAAATAGGATTTAAAAGGCTCAAAGTGGCTAACAAAGGTAATTGGAAGGGTAGGCTATTTTGGGATAAGTGAGCTTAAAACAAATAATGGCCTCAATCATACGCATGCATATAACACATTAAATATTGGACATATAGGATGGAACAAAATATAGATCACAATCATAGAGAAGTAAACACACAAGAATAAAAATATTTATGGTTAAATAGTGTAACCATGTAATTAGGCTCAAATCTCACAGGTTGTGTGTTCTTAGCTTTTAACTATGTTCCAATTACAACTTCTAACAATTTTAACACAAAAATTTTGGTTTAAATTAGTGAAATTTTCCAAAAATATGGTCTTAAAAAGAAACTTATTATTTTCTAACCAAATAGAACATGCATGCAATTAACCTATTACTATGCAATTTATCCTATCCTAAACAAAAGAAAAATTAACCAAATATCCTATTTTATTGGTGTTTAAGGAAAAGAAATTACCTCCGAAAGTCAGGTACTGACCGACCTCCCCACACTTAAAGCTTTGCACCGTCCTCGGTGCCATCTGTCAAGAACAAAGAGGGGCTGGTAGCAGCATCTCCACCATCGGGACCGTCATGGCTCCCTGTGCTGGTAAATGAAGTGGAGTCCGGAGTGTCTGGGTCTTCTTTAGGTGGGTGGTTACCAACAAGTAGCTCCTTGAGGTATGTAAATCTGCGCTTGTTACGACGCTCTCTTTGCTTTCCTTTCCGATCAAGCCAGTCTAGCCTCTCAAGTATCTGATGGAGCAGTTGGTTTGTTGAAGGTGCTTGTGATTTGGAAGAAGAAGGGATATCTTCTGCTGGTTCTGTGCTCCGGTTGATAGTGGTTGCTGCAGGTCTGATATACTTTTCGTTAGGGATGCATTGATCATCTCGTGGAATCATGGCTTTGGTGTCCCCAGCTCTGTAGGAGACTCCGGCTACTGAGACTAGATCTGAAACCAAGGCAGGAAAAGGTAAGTTACCCGCAATCTGTATGTGTCCCATAGCATGAAGAATGTGTCTTGGTAAATTGAGGTGCTGGTCTGTAAGGATACACCAGAGTAGAACAACCATGTCTACAGTGAAGGAGGACTCGTGAGTGCTTGGAAAGACGTAATGGGACATGATCTGTGCCCAAACTCGACCCTCCAAGGTGAGTGTGGAAGCCAATATTCTCTTAGGTCGAGATCGATGGTATCCATAGGTCTATTTGCTGCCAGGTTGTGCTATAACTCTGAGAACAGCGTCCCAGTCAAATTGGTATGTCTGGCATTTGAATGAGGCTTCTTGGAATGCGTCCAATCCTTTTGGAGCAGGGGAAAGATTTAGAGCTCTCTGAATGGCCTCTTCTGTTATGGGGACTTGCTTTTGACGAACATAGATAGACTGCATGGTTGGCATGTGAAAATTAGAGTAGAATTCAACTACCCATGATAGATTAACCTGCCGTGGCTGTCTCTGTAGGAATCCCCATTGTCTTCGCTCAATGCGGGGCTCAACAAATTCAGCAATGTTGTTCGGGAGGATAAGAAGGTACTCATTGTTATAATTCCTCTCAGCCAGGATGGGGAACATCTGCTCACAGTAGCGGTTAGTGAACCGCGCAGTGTCCTTTACTGGAAAAGCTTTTTCTTTTTCATCGACCTTGATGATCCTCTTGATTCGCTTTGCTGAGGGCTTTACTGCGGTTGAAGATGGCTCTGTCATTAGTGCTCTTTTTGTTCTTTTCCTTGCTGGTGGTTTAGGAGTAGCTTTCTCTTTGCCCTTTTTGGTGGCCATCCTGAAAGGAAAAAGATAAGTACTTTTAAAACTTCAAGGGTTAGAGCAAGGAATAGAACAGGATACGTGATAATCAATGCACGGTAAAGAAGGATGTCGTTAACACATGGTCATGACTACATGTGAAAAGTTCATCAATGGAAACATAGCAAGTGCAGGTGATGACAATTCAATGCAAGATGTTTATTGGCATGCTGGCAAAGGCATGAGTAGCATAGATCAAGCATTAAATGTCCAAGTTAGATTACCAACTCTTTCAAACTAACAACTTGTTTGTATTGACAATTATATTTAATCAATAAAATATAAAAGGGATTTTGTGAAAAACAGGTATTAGAGTAGTAGAATGACATAAAAGTAATGCATGATGCTATACGGGATTTTTCACAAACACATAGCATGCATGGTGAATATGTTATTGAAAGTATTAAATTGGACATGCAAGCAACCCTTTAAGAAGTAATATTAATTGTCAAACAATTCCACAATAATTCACAAGCAAAAATATAGAAGAAAACAATCATCCAAATAAATTTCTAACACCAATTAAAGGAATAAAAAGAAAAAGAAAGAAAAGGAAAATATAGATAATGAAAGTAAAAACAAAAAGAAAAAGAAAACATAAATAAAAATAATAAAGGAAAAGTAAAAAGTAAGAAAAGAAAGAAAAGAAACTTGATAATGGATGTGAAAAATAAGGGAGGAGGAAGTAAAAAGTGAGAAAGAATAAAGAAGGAAGAAGAGAGAAGAAAGAAATAAGAAAGAAAAGAAAAGATTTAGATTTGGAAAAGAAAAGATATGATATTTGGCGCTGATTTGGATAAGTTGTGCGCGCCACATGTGACGCGGACGCGTGGGTCACACGATCGCGTGGCTTGATTTGTGCTATTGGCGTGAGTGTAGCCTTGCGTACGCACAACTTTCTGTTTTAAATGCATTTTGCCAAAAATCTGGGTGACGCGTTTGCGTGGTTGACGCGATCGCGTGAATGGCCATATTTTGAAAAATGACACAAATGCGTGGGTCACGTGATCGTGTGCTAGGGCTTGTGCTTCTAGCATCATTCCAGCCCAGCTCCATCATAACTCTCTGCCATACACCTCTTTACGTCGATTTTGCAGGGCCACGCGTTCGCGTGGGTGACGCGGTCGCGTGGGAGGCTCTTTTTTAAAATGATGTGGTCGCGTGGTTGACGCGGTCATGTAGGCATGTTTGTGCCTAAGGCACGCCTCCAGCCACGCTTTCGCGTGACTCTCTACTTCTTTTCTTCTCGTGTCCAAGGCACATATGACGCGGACGCGTCAGCGACGCTTACGAGTCACGTGCATTTTTTTATATGCAGTATGCAAATGTAAACTATATGCAGCTATATGCAGAGATTATGAGAAGAGTCATTAACAAAAATAAAAATAGAATACAGTAAAATAAAACTAAGAATGAAACTGAACAATCATACCATGGTGGGTTTTCTCTCACCTACCACTTTGCTTTTACATCCTTAAGTTGGACGTTCTTCAGGCTCATTCTGCTTCTGTTGGTGGGTCTTCCAAGAGGAAAACCTCTAATTCTTTGTGATCCTTAATCTTTTCTCCATGATAAAGCTTTAGGCGATGTCCATTGACCTTTAGAAATTTGGAGCTAGAAGGATGACGCAGGTGAAAAACTCCGTATGGCTCTGCCTTTTCTACTCTATAGGGACCTTCCCATCTTGATCTCAGTTTACCTGGCATAAGTCTCAGCCTGGAGTTATATAGAAGAACTAACTTTTCTGGTTTGAATTTTCTCCTTTTTATGTGCTTGTCATGGACAGCCTTCATCTTCTCCTTGTATCGCCTGGAATTGTCATATGCTTCTAGGCGAAGGTTCTCCAGTTTTGCTAGTTGCAGTTTTCTTTCAGCACCAGCTTCTTCAAAATTCATATTGCACTCCCTCACAGCCCAGAAAGCTTTGTGTCCCACCTCCACTGGAAGGTGGCAAGCCTCTCCGTATACTAAGTAGAAAGGGCTCATCCCAATGGGTGTCTTGTATGCTGTTCTATATGCCCAGAGTGCATCTTGTAGCCTGGCACTCCAGTCCTTCTTATGAGGCTTTACTATCTTCTCTAGAATACATTTAATCTCTCTGTTAGACACTTCTGCTTGTCCATTGGTTTGGGGATGATAAGCTGGTTCTACTTTATGAACAATCCCATGCTTTTTCAGTAATCCTGTCAGTCTCCTGTTACAAAAGTGAGTGCCTTGATCGCTCACGATTGCTCGTGGTGATCCAAAGCGACAAATAATATGGTTTCTAACAAAGGAAACAATAGTGTTAGCATCATCAGTACGGGTAGGAATTGCTTCCACCCATTTAGAAACATAATCTACAGCTAACAGTATATAAAGGTAAATTAGAGTTTGGGAATGGACCCATGAAGTCAATGCCCCAAACATCAAAAATTTCACAGAAAAGCATAATCTGTTGAGGCATCTCATCCCTCTTGGATATATTACCAAATCTTTGGCATGGGGAACAAGATTTACAAAATTCAACAGCATCTTTAAAAAGAGTGGGCCACCAGAATCCACAGTATAGAATTTTTCTAGCTGTTCTTTGAGGGCCAAAATGTCCTCCACTCTCAAAAGAGTGGCATGCCTCTAAAATGGACTGGAATTCTGATTGTGGTACACATCTTTTAATTACCTGGTCAGCACCACACCTCCACAAATATGGATAATCCCATATAAAGTATTTAGATTCACTTTTCAGCTTGTCCCTTTGATGCTTAGTAAAATTGGGAGGGAAAATATGGCTAACTAGATAATTAGCTACAGGTGCATACCAAGGAACTACTTCAGATACTGCTTGCAAACTATCAAATGGAAAAGTATCATTTATAGGAGTGGAGTCATGCTTAATATGCTTAAGGCGACTCAAGTGGTCTGCCACTAAATTCTGGTTACCACTCATATCCTTAATTTCTAAATCAAATTCTTGCAGCAACAGTATCCAACGTATCAATCTTGGTTTAAACTCTTTTTTAGCTAGTAAACATTTTAGAGCTGCATGGTCTGAGTACACTACTACCTTAGTACCAAGTAAATATGCTCGAAATTTATCCAGAGCAAAGACAATAGCAAAAAACTCTTTTTCAGTAGAAGTGTAATTAGACTGAGCAGCGTCTAAAGTCTTAGACGCATAAGCAATTACAAAAGGGTCCTTACCTTCGCGCTGAGCCAGCGCCGCTCCTACTGCATGGTTGGAGGCATCACACATAATTTAAATGGCTGGCTCCAGTCTGGTCCTCTCACAATCGGAGCTTGAGTCAGGGCGATCTTCAGCTTATCAAACGCTTGCATGCAATTCTCACTGAATTCGAACTCAATATCTTTCTGCAGCAAACTGGATAAAGGCAATGCTACCTTACTGAAGTCCTTAATGAATCTCCTGTAAGAACCTGCGTGGCCAAGAAACGAACGGACTTCCCTCACAGAGGAGGGGTAAGGTAAACTAGAAATGACATCTACCTTTGCTGGATCTACAGAAATACTAGTATTAGACACAACATGTCCTAGTACAATTTCTTGTTTTACCATAAAATGACATTTTTCAAAATTCAACACAAGGTTTGTACTAACACACCTGTCTAATACTCTAGACAAACTATCCAAGCAAAGGCTAAATGAATCACCATATACGCTAAAATCATCCATAAAAACTTCCATACAGTTCTCTATAAGATCTGAAAAGATGCTCATCATGCATCTTTGAAAAGTAGCAGGTGCATTACATAAGCCAAAAGGCATCCTTTTATAAGCATACGTTCCAAAGGGACATGTAAAAGTGGTCTTCTCCTGATCTTCAGGAGCTATATGAATTTGAAAGTAACCTGTATAGCCATCTAAAAAGCAATAATGGGATTTACTTGACAGGCGATCAAGCATCTGATCAATAAATGGCAAGGGGTAATGATCCTTACGAGTGGCTTGGTTGAGACGCCTATAGTCAATGCAAACCCTCCATGAATTCTGCACTCTAGTTGTCAGGAGCTCTCCATGCTCATTCTTTATTGTTATGACTCCAGACTTTTTGGGGTTGTCTTGCCATCCTTGATTATAGTTTCCACCTTGGTTTTAATTGCCGCCTTGTTGATTGTATCCTTGATTCGGGCGGTCATAGAAGTTATGAGTAGCTGCCACAGTGTTGTCTTCTTGTTGGAGCTGCGGACATTCATCAGTATAATGACTATAATCAACACATATTCCGCATACTCTTTGTGGGACTAACTGTTGGCTCTATTGTGGTAGGTGAGGCTGAGCTTGTTGTTGTTGGTTCAACTACATTTGCTTCAGTGGGTTGGTCATTTCACATATACTCTGTGTAAGAGTAGTAGTTTCAATGCTAGAGGAAACCTCTGATTTTGCTCAACCTCTCCATACCAAAAATAGAAGAAGAAGATTTCGATCAGTAGAGGAAGATCCTTGGAGGGAAGGCTTGTCTCTGATTTTGCTCAACCACCACAGGAGGTAGCTACAGTGGCTACGTGATGGAGGAGGCAGAACTTGGAGCAGATGAAGCTGTCATCATCATAACTCATCAAGAGCTAGGAATCCATCTTGGAGAACAAGGCAAGATGGAGGACTTGGATTGATGAAGATTAGTGACCAAGGAAGGACTAGAGGTAATTGCATGTTGGGTTTTACATTTGGTTATCTCTTCTCTCTCTCTGGCCGAACCGGTTTGCATAAAGAAGAAGAAGTTTAGCTTGGTTTATTTGGGTTTCAACCATGGAGGCTTCCCCCTATAAGTAAGGGAGAACAGCCAGGGCTTGAGGCAAGGAGTGAGAGTGCAAGGCACAAAGTTCTCATAGCTACCCAAGCTAACAGAAGTTCTTCTCCTTCAATGTGTTTCAAGTTGTATTTTTCTGTTTAATTTTGTCTGTCTTGAGTCTCATGGAAAAAGGCAAACAGTGAGGTTTGTAAGAAAAAACCATAGAGCAAAAAAAGGCAGAGAGTGCAAAATTAAAAAAAAAAGCCATAGATGTCCTTAGAGGTCCTTTGTACATCTGTGTTGTGTTTCATGATTCTGTGGGAATCCCCTTGCAAGTTGGGTTAGCACTTAGCAGTTGAAAGCTTGGCATTGACCAAGTCAAGTTCAGGGTTGGGGTTTAGATTCTGGACTTGTCCCAGATAGGAAGGGTAGTTCCTAGGGATAATTGGTGTTTGTAATCAAGAATGATTATAGTGAAATTCCATCATTGTTGTGATGGAGACTGGATGTAGGCTGCCTTGCACTTAGCAGCTGAACCAGGATATATCTTGGTGTAATTCTCTCTCTTCTACTCCATTTTCTATTTCTGCTGCCCAGGAGATAAAACTGAAAAATATCTCGTGCCGAGTGACAAGATAAAAAGAAAAGTCTCGTGGCTGGGTACGAGACAAAAATCAAAAAGTCTCTTGAAGTTGTTTCAAAGACCAGCAAGTGTTATTAAGCGAAAAATGAGCTAAGATTCAACCCCCCTTCTCTTAGCCACTGAAAACCATCAATTGGTATCAGAGCTTGGTCTCAAAGAGATCAAGCTTTGCAGCTTGGAGAAAAGATCCAGATGGCAGAAAACAGTGGCTCAACTCTGGTATCCTACAATCTGACAGAAGGACAGTCAAGCAACAGACCTCCTCTTTTCAATGGGAAAAATTACACCTATTGGAAGGAGAGAATAAAGATCTTTGTGCAAGCAGTGGATTACCGACTCTGGAAAATTATCTTGGAAGGTCCTCAGTTTCCAACCACTATAAGTGCTGAAGGAGTAATCTCACTTAAACCAGAAGCAAGTTGGACCGAAGATGACAGAAAGAAGGTGGAGCTCAATGCCAAGGCTATCAACTTGCTCAACTGTGCTATCAGCTTTGAGGAGTACCGACAGGTATCACGATGCACAACGGCAAAGGAAATATGGTACAAACTTCAAATCACTCATGAAGGAACCACCATAGTAAAGAAGATAAGGATAGACATGTTAACCAGAGAATATGAAATGTTCTCAATGAAGGAAGGAGATTCAATAGATGAAATGTTTGAAAGATTCAAAATCATCATTGTTGGCTTGGATGCTTTGGGAATTACGTATCCTGATTCTGTACTTGTGAGGAGAGTTCTAAGATGTCTTACTAAAGAGTGGGAAACAAAAGCTTTAATCATATCTGCGAGTAGTGGTCTAGATTCCATGACATATGATGACTTGAGAGGAAACCTACTTGCTTTTGAAAACACTTATTTGAAAAAAGATTCAAAAAAGAAAGGAATTGCTTTTACATCTATTACTAACCCCCTGGATGATGAATCCAGTGATAATTCCTCTGAAAATGAATTTGTGTTGTTTACTAAAAAAATTCAGAAAAATGGTGAAGTTCAAGGAGAGAAGCAAGGGAAGCAACTCTAGGAAACAAAGGAAAGATCTCAGCAAGGTGACATGTTACAACTGCAAAGAAACTGGGCATTTCAAGTCAGATTGCCCTAAGATGAAGAAAGAAGAGAAGCCAAAGAAGGGAAAGAAGAAATGTCTGATGGCTTCTTGGGAGGACTTGGAAAATGATTCTGAAGATGATGAAGAATTCGAAACCAAGTCTCAACCATGCCTTATGGCAGACCACGTTGAACAGGTAGTCACTTATAACCCTGACACTGAAGCTCTTCATCTTATGATAGACCACCTTTCTGAAAAAAATTAGATGCTTCTTGCTGGATAATCAAGAACTTGAACAACAAATCACCATTCTTAAAGCAGAAAATGGTTTTCTTAAAGAAAAACTAAGGGAGGCCGAAACTGTTGTTGATCTTGTTGAAGAAAACAAGCAGTTAAAAGCCCAACTTAGGAGTTGTGAAAATGATCATTCTGTTGTTGCATATGTAAACTATTTTAAGGAAAATGAAGAGTTGCTTAAAGAGGTCAAAAGGCTTAAAGAAGACTTAGCCAAGTTCACTCAAAGTTCTGAAAATCTGAATCAAATCTTGGCTAGTCAAAAACCTCTTTATGATAAAGCTAGCTTGGGATTCTATAAATCTGTTGAGAAATCTTATTTTGAAAATATTGCCTCATCTTCTAATGATACAAGGTTTCAAAACCCAACAAGCTTTAACAAAACAGCAACTCCAAGGTTTTGTAGACTATGTAACCAAAATGGACACTTTCCCATTCAATATTTTTTTGGTGAAAGGATGATTGGTGATAAAGTTTACAAAGTTATTTTTGATTATAATGGATTAGGACATAAGAGATGGTTTAACGTGAAAGGATCCAAGAAGATTTAGATACCTAAGGTTACTTGAGCCTGTTTTGTAGGTGTGCCTAGCATCCAAATGGAAGGAGAATATGTGGTACATAGACAGCGGATGTTCTAGGCATATGACCGGAAAGATAACCTTCTTCATAAAGCTTGATGAGTATGATGGAGGATTTGTCATTTTCAGTGATGACAATAAAGGAAAGATAGTGGCCGTTGGGAAAATTGGTAAAAGCTTTTCATCTTGTATAAATGATGTTCTTCTTGTAAATGGTTTGAAACATAATTTACTTAGTGTAATCCAATTGTGTGATCTAGGATATGAAGTTATGATTAGAAAGTTTGTGTGTTTATTTGTTTGTGAAAAAACTGGGAATATTTTATTTGAGGCTAAAAGGTGCAATAATGTGTATGGATTGACTCTTGAGGACTTGAAAGAACAAAATGTAACATGCTTTACTTCTTTTGAATCTAAAAAATGGCTATGGCATAGAAAATTGGGTCATGCTAGCATGTACCAAATTTCTAAGCTAGTCAAGAAAAATTTGGTTAGAGAAATTCCAAATATCAAATTTGATAAGGATCTTACTTGTGATGCTTGCCAATTGGGCAAACAAGTAAAATCCTCTTTTAAACCAAAGGATGGAATTTCAACCAAAAGGCCATTAGAGATGTTACACCTTGATCTTTTTGGTCCAACAAGAACTCAAAGTTTAGGAGGTAAACACTATAGTCTAGT
Source organism: Arachis hypogaea (assembly GCF_003086295.3). NCBI lineage: Eukaryota > Viridiplantae > Streptophyta > Magnoliopsida > Fabales > Fabaceae > Arachis > Arachis hypogaea. The sequence continues at coordinate 131,446,827 of NC_092054.1, forward strand.
GGTAGTAGATGATTACTCTAGATTTGGTTGGGTACTATTTCTTGCTCATAAAAATGATACTTTCCAAGCTTTCTCAACCTTTTGCAAAAGAATTCAAAATGAAAAAGATTTAAAAGTTGTCCATTTGAGAAGTGATCATGGAAAAGAATTTGAAAACCAAGACTTTGAAAAATTCTGTGATGACTTTGGAATTGCTCATAACTTTTCATACCCTATAACCCCTCAACAAAATGGGGTGGTTGAGAGAAGGAATAAAAGCCTTCAAGAGATGACTAGGGCCATGTTATGTGAAAATGAGATTCCAAAATTTCTATGGGCGGAAGCTGTAAATACAGCTTGTTATATTTTGAATAGGACCATTATTAGAAAAGGGTTGAAGAAAACTCCTTATGAGCTATGGAAATGAACCCCTCCAAATCTTAAGTATTTCCATATTTTTAGATGCAAATGCTTTGTACTTAACAATAAAGAAAACCTTGGTAAATTTGATCCAAAATCCTATGAAGGAATGTTTGTTGGATACTCCACCACTAGCAATGCCTATAGAATTTACCTCAAAGAACATAGAACTATAGAGGAATCCATACATGTAACTTTTTGTGATTCTAATTTAATTCCCAGTACTGTGATAGAAAATGATTCAGATTGTGAAGATGCTGTCAACACGGAAACAAGTGAAGAAAATCCCAAGTCTGTTCTAAATGAAGAATCTGTCTGTCCAGTTTTATCTCGTCAGGATGAAGGAGACATTTCTGTTTTGTCTCCTGAGCCAGCAAGAGAAACTGGAACAGACCAGCGTGATGAGGCTCAACAAGGCTTAACTTCAATCCGAAAACCAAGAGAATGGAAGTCCATGAGGGGTTATCCTCACGACTTTATTATTGGTGATCCCTCACAAAGTGTGACAACAAGATCCTCAACCAAAAGGCAATCCGAACCAAGCAATTTTGCTCTCTTGTCACAAATGGAACCCAACAATGTAAAGCAAGCTCTTGAAGATCCATCATGGGTCAAAGCCATGCAAGAAGAACTTGCTCAATTCGACAAGAATGAGGTTTGGACTTTAGTACCCCATCCGGATGGTAAGAAGGTAATGGGTACTAAGTGGGTTTTCAAAAATAAATTAGGTGAGGATGGAAAAGTTGTCCATAACAAGGCTAGATTAGTGGCCCAAGGTTACAATCAAGAAGAGGGTATAGATTTTGATGAGTCTTTTGCTCCGGTAGCCAGAATGGAAGCAATTAGATTGCTTCTTGCCTATGCTGCCCATAAGGGTTTTAAAATGTTTCAAATGGATGTCAAATGTGCTTTTCTTAATGGCTTTATTGATAGAGAAGTGTTTGTGGTACAACCCCCAGATTTTGAAGATAAAGAATTTTCAAACCATGTTTTCAAACTCTCTAAGGCTCTTTATGGCCTTAGACAAGCTCCAAGAGCTTGGTATGAAAGGCTTAGTGCCTTCTTGTTGGAGAATCAATTTCAAAGGGGTACCACCGATACTACTTTATTTATTAAAGTATCTAATGATGATATTCTCCTAGTTCAAGTCTATATGGATGACATTGTGTTTGGATTGGCCAATGAATCCTTGTGTGAAGAGTTTGGAAAACTCATGACTAGTGAGTTTGAGATGAGCTTAATGGGAGAGCTAACTTTCTTTCTTGGCCTCCAAATTAAACAAACTCCTAGTGGTACCTTTATTCACCAAGGAAAGTATGCAAAAGAACTTATCAAAAAATTTGGCCTAGAAAGTTCCAAACCAATGGGAACACCAATGCATCCAAACCAGTGTTCTGAGAACCGGACCGGACCGGCCAGTTCGACCAGATTAACTAAAAACCGGCCCTCTTACCGGTCCGGTTGATGGCAAAAATCGATATGCAAAAAACCGGCCAAAAAACCGGTCAAACTGGTGGTTAACCGGTAAACCGGGTGAACCAGTTCGGTTTTCAGGAGTGCCGGTTTGCTATTTCTAACCAAAATTGCACCGTTTTGATTAATAAAAATTGGGGAAAACTGAAAAGAAAGCCCAAACGGGCAGAGAGATAGACACCCCCCTTTCCCTTCTCTCTCTCTCTCACCAAAATCCAACCCTAAAGCCAAAACCTTGCTAACACACACCAAAGTCGCGCTGAAGGAGAAGGCGGCGAGAGGCAGAAGACGACGATAGAGCTCACATAGTAGGGGACAGAGGAACTCGCAGCTTCAATCTCTGGGAGAGGAAGCGCATGCACCGTCGGAGATGAGGGAGACGATCACGACGAAACAGAAAGGACGGCGGAGTCTAGAGAAGAACTAGACGCTGGTGGCTTCTGCAGAACGGGACGGTGTTGGCCTTATGGGAGTGTGGCGGACTGGAGGTGGTGACTGGACAGTGAAGAAGAAAGGGTATTGATCGAACTGAACTAGGTTACATGCGAGACGAAAGGTTCGAATTGGTGGCGCTCAGTCGCGGAAAAAAATCCGATAAACAGCGGTGAACGATCGCCTCGATCACTGTCGAGTGACCAAATTGATTTGGGGATTAGGGTTTCTCTGTCCATCGTTGCCTCTCCGTTTTTCGTTGCTTGCTTCTTCGACGTCGTCAACGGTAAGCTCCTCCAGTGCTTCTTCAGTTTGATTTCTGGGAGTTGATTGCTGTTTTTCTGGAATATGTTGATCGTGAATCGTTGTTTTTCTGGGTTATATGCTTGTTATGTGACTTAAGTTTTTTCATTGTTCATTGTTGTTGTGAAGAGAGCTGGATTGTTGGTATTTGATCTGACTTTTGGACTATTATTATTGATTATATATAATGTTCTGAGTTATTTTTGTGTTGTTGTTCTGATTTTTGGACTATTATTGTTCTGACTTGGTATTTGTTCTGATGCTAAATTAATTTATTAGTTATTGACTTGTTGCTGAGTAAAATTATTCAAGAATTTTTTATTTTGAAGATGGAATAATGAGACAGTGATCACCAAGTTAAAAATTTTAATATATTTATTTTAATATTTAATTAAACCGGTTCAACCATGGTTAGCCATTAAACCGTTGAACCAGTACCTCTACCGGTTTATTGACCGGTCCGGTTCTCAGAACCTTGATCCAAATACAAAACTTGAAAAGGATGATGATGGCAAAGATGTGGATGAAACAAGGTATAGATGAATGATAGGTTCACTTATGTACCTTACCTCCTCTAGACCGGATATTGTTCAAAGTGTGGGTGTATGCTCAAGGTTTCAATCTCACCCAAAAGAATCCCATCTTTCATCCGTTAAGCGCATCATTAGATACATTAAGGGAACTAGTGATTATGGCTTGTGGTATCTAAAATCTGATGATTTTTGTGCAGTAGGGTTTTGTGATGCAGATTATGCGGGAGATAGGGTGGATAGACGGAGCACATCTGGCATGTGTTGCTTCCTTGGAAGCTCACTCAACATGTGGTCAATCAAAAAACAAGCCACAGTGGCTCTATCCACAGCTGAAGCTGAATATATTTCTGCATCTGCATGTTGTTCACAACTAATTTGGTTAAAAATGAAGTTGGAAGATTACAAATTAAAGATCAATAGTATACCCTTATTTTGTGATAATATGAGTGCTATAAACATTTCAAAAAATCCTGTTCTGCACTCAAGAACCAAGCACATTGAAATTAAATATCATTTCATTAGAGAACATGTGCAAAAGGGTACTATTGATATTCACTTTGTAAAATCTGAAGACCAACTTGCTGACATTTTTACAAAACCCCTCTGTGAAGACATATTCTGCACTTTGAGAAAAAGTTTGGGAATGATAGATTTAAGCTCTATTGATAACTTGTGAAATTTTTGATTCTGTTTAGTTTTGTCTCGTAGGAAAGCAGGAGATAAAAATCAGGATGTGTTGAAAGGGCTATGATCAAGGGGGAGAATGCGCAGACATAAATTCTTTTGGGCCCACCAAACTTCTCTGACTCCACTCTAAGCATTTTGTTAGTTCCTCTTTGTGTAAATCACAATTCCTTTTGATGTCCCATCAAATCTTGTTGAAAGAGGTTATTGTCAAATCAAATCTTTTCCCTCTTCTCATCCCTTGATTCTAGGAAACCACTTTTCAGTTTTCATTTCAAATTAAAAGGAAACTCCCTTGGTTAATAACCGCCCATTAATGAGTATTAACTCCCTCCAATTCTCTCTCCACTCCACATTTAATGCGTCCCTAACCTCCCTCTTCTCTCCCCTCAATTCGGTTCTCTTCATCTTTCTCCCTTCCACTTCTCCATTTTCTTTATCATGAAAAAGAAAACCGTCCCAAGAAAAGTGAAAGAATCCTCTTCTCCCAAAAACTTTCCACACCTTAAACCCACACTCATATACATATTCATTCTACCTCTTCATCTTCTCCCTCACCACCATCCAAGCACACAGACACCATGAGGAGAAAATTCATTGCAACAAAGACTACTTCAAGGAAAAAGAAGGAGAAAGTACCCGTGGCTGAAGAAGAAGAATCCCATACTTCACCACTTCCATCACCACAGCCATCACCACCAAAGAAGACCACCCCCGGACACAGTTCCTAGAAGTCAAAAAGCTTTGTGTTGCACAATACCAGGGAGCCCGCAAATTTGGAATCGTTGGATTTCAAAAACAAGTTCAACAAATCACATTCACACTTTGATCCGGCCAGGTTCAATTCATGTGCATCCTATGAGTTTCATAAGGAAGTATTGGAGAAACGCCACCTTTGTGCCACCTACCTAGTCAATCTCGACTCACTCACAAACAAAGGGATCAACATTTCTCCTCTGTTTGAACTTCTACAATGGACTCCACTGCTCCATATTCAGAAACCTGTTTACCCTGGATTGGTACATGAGTTTTATGCTAATATGAGGCTGATTGATGGTACAATTCACTCCTATGTAAAGAGGGTATACATAACTCTGAACTCTGAGATAATCGGGGCTGCCCTAGGCTATACAAATGAGGGACCAAAGGCATACATGACTGAGAAGTGGGACTCCCAGGTTGGAGTCACATACAAGATTTCCCTGCAACATATTTGTGAAAACTTATCTGGCTTGGACGGCACCATTCCGACTCACAAGGCACTAGGCCCTATAAACTCCCTGCTCCACAGGATCATCACTCATATCCTAACCCCTCAAAGTGGTTCACATAACCGAGTAACTGTTTCTGACTCTCTCATACTTTTTGCTCTTGTTACTTCTACTCATATCTCATTTGGTTACCTTATGATAAGGCACATGTGCGAATCTGTTAAGAGTACCAAAAAGGCGAATCTGCCTTATGGCATGTTTCTCACAAGTATCTTTGAATATTTTAAAATTGATCTAACAAATGAAGCTGTAGAAAATAAGGTCTCAATGATTAAAGGAGGAGGAGCTTTGAAGGGAACCAAGGAAAAGAAGTCAGTAGCCTCGGATAGTGAGTTTGAGAGTCGGCCTGAGTTTTTCAAGACAACAGAATCAATCAAAGAAATCCTCACCGAATTCACCAACATGTCGGAGCTAATGGTACAATCCTATAAGGCAGCCCGCAAGCAAGCTTTTGAACATGAGAGGGCTTGGATGAGGTGCAAAGATAGGGTGAGTCTGATGTTGCAGAGTTTTGAGGAGGAGATGGGTGCTGCTAGTGAAGAGGAGGCAGATGGCTTTGAGTTCAATTTATTAGATGATTGATCACTGTTTTCTTCTTATATTTGATATTGGCTTGATTAGGCTCAATTTGATACTGTAGTAGTCTGCTTGGATACTTTAGACCTATGACATTATGATAAACTCTTGGTATTTTGACTATATTTTGGATATTTTGCTTCCAATATCATTTTTGTGCAGGTGCCCCTTGATGTCAAAAGGGGGAGAAATGGCTGAAAATTGAAATTGAGAGAAAATAGGGGATGAAATCCTTGTGGATTTATGATCATCCTTGTTTTAAATATTTGCTATTTTGTTGGTGTGATATGATTAATGCTTGTGATGCATTTGTTTTATAGATATGACTACTGGGTTATGAATTAGAAGTATGTTACCTTGGTGAATATGCTTGCTGAATACTTTATTTTTGGCAATTCCTTTAAGCTGTGATATGAAAATAATTTTTGATAGTTGCTATGGTTTGAGATCATAAATATTTTCCTGGCCATGATTACTTTACTCTGATATGTTAATTGGAAAATATTTTCAAACAGCTTGAACAGCAGTGTCTTGAAACATCAAAATCTTTTTTATATGTACTTAATTGCTCTGTGTAAGTTTGAGTAGAAAATCAATTTTATGATAACAAATGAGTTTTGTTTATCACTCCTATTCTGCTCATAAATCAAGCCATTCAACATTACAAAATTTTATATGTTGAATAACATAGTTGCCTTAAGCTTGATTTCAAAAGTTACAGGTAAAACTTCCCTTGGTAAAATAGCATATATTAAGGGGGAGCCATGTAACAATTGGAAAGGAAGAAATCCAAGTATTCAAAAGGGAGTACTCTAATCTTTGAATTTCTTTCCATTTCAATTTTTAATAATGTTTGTCATCAAGGGGGAGATTGATGAGTTTGGAAAACTCTAATTTAAATTGATGATGATCAAACATTATTAACACAATTAATTGTAAAATTATTAATTAAGATCTTCATAATTACAATTGCTAATTTAATAATTTTGTTGGTGTAGGTTTCTGTTGGGCCGAAAAATTATTGGCTAGCCTAACATGAATTCATATACTCAGCCTTGATATTATATTGTTAAGATCATGGTGGCTGAAATTATAGTTATGTTTCTTGGGCCGAATAGAAAAGAAAAGATCCGAAGCCCAATATGAAATCAAAATTCAGCCTTATGCAAATTATGATATGAATGTTGGCTGAATTGTTTAGTTGGGCCAGATTCTATTAACATTATCATTAGCCCATATTTAACTAAAGATCCAATGCTTGGTCCAAAACCAATTGAGAAAAAAAAAACAAATGTTTTGCTTCATGCTTCCAACGGATCTCATTTCTCATTTTGGGATGGATTTCAAAACTCAATTAACTTGCATTGGAAACATGAGAGAGAGTTAGCTTTTGATTTGATGGACATCATCAATGCTACACGCTACCTAAAGCAAGGGAAGTGGGAAACTTAATTTACTTTATCACATTCATTAATTATTGTTCAAGTTTCTCTTTCTTCACTCTCATCTCTCTTCCCCTACTTCGGTCACTTCACAGAGAAAGCTTGGAAGCTATGGCTAGTCACCGAAAGGAAGGAGATACAAGCAACAAGACCATTGTAATGATGGCAAGAAAAAAAAGCAAAAAGTATGTTGTGGCTAAGATCTTCAACCAAGAAAGGTAAGATTTGGTGAAGTAAGCTCAACCTCTCCATACCAAAAATGGAAGAAGAAGATTTCGGTCAGTAGAGGAAGATCCTTGGAGGGAAGGCTTGTCTCTGATTTTGCTCAACTACCACAGGAGGTAGCTACAGTGGCTACGTGATGGAGGAGGCAGAACTTGGATCAGATGAAGCTGTCATCATTATAACTCATCAAGGGCTAGGAATCCGTCTTGGAGAACAAGACAAGATGGAAGGCTCGGATTGATGAAGCTTGGTGACCAAGGAAGGACTAGAGGTAATTGCATGTTAGATTTTATATTCGGTTATCTCTTCTCTCTCTCTGGCCGAACCGGTTTGCATGAAGAAGAAGAAGTTTGGCTTGGTTTATTTGGGTTTCAACCGTGGAAACTTCCCCCTATAGGTAAGGGAGAACAGCCAGGGCTTGAGGCAAGGAGTGAGAGTACAAAGCACAGAGTTCTCATAGCTACCCAATCTAACAGAAGTTCTTCTTCTTCAATGTGTTTCAAGTTGTATTTTTCTGTTTAATTTTCTCTGTCTTGGGTCTCATGGAAAAAGACAAATAATAAGGTTTGTAAGAAAAAGCCATAGAGCGGAAAAAGGCAGAGAGTGCAAAATTAAAAGAAAAAGCCATAGATGTCCTTAGAAGTCCTTTATACATCTGTGTTGTGTTTCATGATTCTGTGGGAATCACCTGCAAGTTGGGTTAGCACTTAGCAGTTGAAAGCTTGGCAGTGACCAAGTCAAGTTCAGGATTGGAGTTTAGATTCTGGACTTGTCCCGAATAGGAAGGGTAGTTCCTAGGGAGAATTGGTGTTTGTAATCAAGAATGATTATAGTGAAATTCCATCATTGTTGTGATGGAGACTGGATGTAGGCTGCCTTGCACTTAGCAGCTGAACCAGGATATATCTTAGTGTAATTCTCTCTCTTCTACTCCATTTTCTGTTTCTGCTGCCCAGGAGATAAAACTGAAAAATATCTCGTGCCGGGTGACGAGATAAAAAGAAAAGTCTTGTGGCTGGATACGAGACAAAAATCAAAAAGTCTCTTGAAGTTGTTTCAAAGACCAGCAAGTGTTATTAAGTGAAAAAGGGGCTAAGATTCAACCCCCCCTTCTCTTAGCCACTGAAAACCATCAATAACATATTAAAATCTAATCTTACAATTCATCATTTAAGAGTAAAAAAAAATTTACATGAAGACAATTATAAAAGAGAAAGTACGAGGAGCCAATGAATATAGTGTACAATGTGTACAATAGTGATAAAATTGAAATTAACATCAAATGATAATTAAATTAATTAATTATTAATAATTTTCAATTTGAAATTCAAAGCAAATAAGGATTTGCAGTTAAGTACACCGCAAAAACGGCTTCCCTCTCCCCCATGTGATGTTAATTCCTTCTCGTCCACTCTCTTTCCTTCTCACCGGTGAAAGCTCCGACAGCAACATCAGTTGCCGCCGCCAAAGCATCAGACCACGTCGCCCTGCGACCCGCCAACGTACGAGCAGAACCGTCGTGCACTTTGCGTCGCTCACTAGAAGCATCTCAATGCGCCGGCCATGCGGCCCCCTCCCACACCCGGCGTGTTTCACCATCACTCCGTTTTTATCCACCACAAACAAGGCATAGAAGTGGCTGGCCGTATCATGCGTGGATCACTCCTCACAGCCACGTTAATAGAGAACGGTAATAATTAGGATTAGTAATTAACATTTCACTTTCTTTGCATAAAAGCTTCTACATTACAGAACAAAATTCGAAAAAATCTGTTTGAGTGGCTACATTATTTATAAATCACTATTAGGATTTCTATAACTTTAAATCTTCTCCAGACTCCAGAAAAATTTAATCTTTTCCATAACTTTTAATAATTAAAATAACCATCTGGCTACTTAATGAAATGAACATCCAACATTTATTAATTATATATACTTAAACTAACCATTCTCATAAAAATTATAATAACCATCTACCAACCTATTAAACTAAACATCCATCAATGAACATGTAAGGGGAACGCATGGGTGGAAAAGGCATGGGTGCAGCTGTGGGGCTGCAGGGTGTCACATTGTTAAAATTTGAAATTTAAAACTGGGAATTTAAAATTTAAAATTTGATGGTTATTTTGTCACATATTTTGGGAGTTTTGGTAGTGAGTAGGAAATGGTTAAAATTTGAAAGTGGGAATAAAAGTTTTTTTGTTATTAGAGTTTAGGAGGTATTTTTTATTTTTAATCCACCGTGGGCCAATAAATCAGTTCATTGTACATATTGTCAAGATTTCTTATTGTCTCTCTAACGAGAGTTCCTTATAAAATCTTCATGAGAGAGAGAGAACCCAAATTCATAGAAATAGAAAGAGATAGAGTAGAAACTACATCTCATATCTCACTAACACCAAAGAGAAGAATCTAAAATGAGTAAAATTTTGATATTGGTAAAATATATGAAAGAAAAAGTATAGGTAACTAACTATGTATGCAACTAACTTGAGCTAACTTTTTAAATTTCAAAAAAAGCTCCCTTAGTATTTGCGTTGCGCATATTCTTCTTCGCCAAATTCGCGCCGCAGCGCTGTGCCTCCCATCACCCACACACCAGCGCGTCTGTGGGCAGAAGCAGCGCCTCCTTCACAGTCGATGACGCACGAGAGAGCGACTGCCATGATTACGCTGCACACGGTATTTTTCTTCTTTTAGGTCTTGGACGATTCTTTTAATTAGTTTTGAATTTTTTTTTCCTAACTTTCGGATGTATCTTTTTTATAAGTTTTAAATGTTTCTTTTTCTTATGTTTTAGACGGTTCTTCTTTTTAGGTTTTAAATTATTTTATTAATAGTTTTAAATGTTTCTTTTCTTAATTTTCAGATGTCCTTTTTTTAATATTTTTGAATGTGTCGTTTTGTTATGTTTTGAGTTTTTTTAAATGATTTTGGATATCTCTTTTTTTGTTAGATTTTGGATACTTTTTTTGTGACGTTTCTGATATTTATTTCTATTAGATTTTATATATTCGTTTTACAATGATTTTGGATATTTTTGTTCATTTAGTTTTAATTTTTTTTTAGATTTTGGATGGAGTAAATGGTCAAATTAGTTCAAAAAAGATCACTCGTTCTCCAAATGGGTCTCCGAAAGATTTTTTTTAATCAAATTCGTCTTTTAAAGGTTTTAAATTAGTCATGTTAGTCCTTTATCATTTTTTTATAGTGTCAAAATTTGATAATGTAATACATTACGTGACACCACAACACACACTTAAGAGTCTTAATTAACTATTAACATAATAAGTTTATGAAATTAGATAAAATCAAAACCTAATTAAGGGGAGAATTTAAAACATTGAAATCCCTCTATTTAAGTTGATTTGATCTACTTTCATAAACTAATCATATTAATTGTCAATTAGGACTACTAAGTGTGTGTTATAATATTACTTAATATACCACATCAACAAACTCTGACGTCGTCGTTAGTAATAAAAGTGACGGAAGAGCTAACACGACTAATTTAAAAGTTTTAAAAGACAAATTTAATTAAAAAAATTTTCGAAAATTAATTTAAAGATCGAGTGATCTTTCAAGAACTAATTGGATTATTTACTCATTTTAGATATTTTTTTTATTTAGTTTTGGGGGATAATTTAAATTCAAATTTCCTATGAAATGAAGCATGGAACGCACTAGCATTCGCGTCAATACACCTTTAAGGCTTTAACTATGATATGATTTTTTCCCCTTGACTTTGACTTGTTCTGGACATAATTTTCTGCATCATGACAACATTCTCCAACAAAAATCTATTTTGGACTTTTCTCAAGGAACAATAGTCCATCTTAGCAGTAAACTACATAGTACTAGTTTTGATCATCATCATCACCATGTTCTAACTTCTAAGTTCTATCATTTTTCTATGAGAAGCACATATCAGCTATGATCTGCAAAACCAGTTGAAAATTTGAAGAGCAAATACATGAATTCCAATATGGAGGAAACTACTACTCTTCCTCTGAATATCTCCCATGTCAACAAGCCTATGATCTTCACCAATAGGCTACACATGCTTCTCCACTCTATTGCTTTGTGCTTCTTATTCTATTACAGACTCTGTTACTTCTTTCAACCTAGAGCAACACCACCATTATTGTTACCCTGGATTCTTGTATTTTTATCTGAGATCATTCTTTCCTTCATTTGGATACTAGGCCAAGCATATAGATGGAACCCAATTTCAAGAACTGTGTTCCCTCAAAGGCTACCTGAAGATCAAAAGCTTCCTCATATTGATGTGTTCATATGCACTGCAGATCCTACTAAGGAGCCTACTATTGATGTCATGAACACTTTGTTATCAGCCATGGCACTTGATTACCCTCCACATAAGCTTCATCTGTATGTTTTCTAGCTACAAATTCTTCAATTTTGTTCATGTATGCTTCTAATTTGTTTAACACAGGTTTGTACTTTTACAACTTAGGTATGTTTCTGATGATGGGGGTTCAGCAGTTACCTTGAATGGGATGAGAGTGGCATGGAAGTTTGCAAGGTGGTGGATTCCCTTCTGCACAAGATACAGAATAAGGTGTAGGTGCCCCAAAGCTTACTTTTCTTCTCAAGAGAGTGATGATGATTTTGGCGGGGACATGGAGTTTGTTGCACATAGGAAAATGATCAAGGTGGAAGATTTTATTTATTTTAATATATATATATGGATAAAATTTGATCCTAAAGTTTGTGATTTTTTATTCAAAAATATTTCTGACGTTTAATTTCATTCAATTTTGTTTCTAACGTTTTTTATTTGTGTCAAAATTACCCCTGAACGTTTGGGACAAAATTGAAAACGTTTAGGCGTAGCTTTAACACAAATCGAAAATATCATGGACAAATTTGAATGAAATTAAATATTAGGTATGTTTTTGAAGAAAATTGTGAAAGTTAGGAACATGCTTTACTCTGTATATATCAGATGTTGAAGTTAACTTTCTATGAAATGTTTTTTGGATTTTATGACCATTGACCAATGCTTCATTTATGTGGTTCTCTTCAGGAAAAGTATGAGGTTTTCAAAGAAGACATGTTAAGATTTAGAGAAGATGAGGTTCACTCTGGAGATGCTACTGGCATAACAAGTCAAAATCATGCATCTATCATTGAGGTATAGTATGAGTATTTTTTTAAAAAAAGTAGCTTGATTATGGTTTAATTAGCTAAATTCAAAGCTTGGTAGGCTCTATTTGTTCAATTATAGTTCAGATGAATCAAATTCAAACCTGTGGACTTGATTAATATAAGTGCTTGAACCAAACCAGTGCTTTAATTTGGCCTTTGCAATGTTTGTGTTACATATAGAGAGCACAGTAATTTTCTCTGAGGTGCTGGATGGTGTTTACAATGAATTTCAGTCATATGACAACAAAATCAGGTATGTTCTTGGCAGGTGATACAAGAAGATAGCAGAGATGAAATAGAGCCTGTGAATTTGCCTAGTCTTGTATACGTTTCCCGCGAGAAAAAGCCTTCTCATCCTCACCATTTCAAAGCTGGAGCACTCAATGCACTTGTAAAATTCTCTACATCTCTAAATTTATTCATTATTCAAGGCATTTTCTTGGAACAAAACAAAATTCTTAAACTCAAACCATTCACAAGTATGAGCAAGAGCCTTGATATTTGCATTTACTTTGTCATGTTGCAGTATCGCGTCTCTGCCGTGATGAGCAATTCTCCATACATTCTAGTGCTGGACTGTGACATGTTCTGCAGCGAGCCGGATTCAGCGCGACAAGCACTGTGTTTCCACCTTGATCCAAAGCTATCACCTTCCCTTGCATATGTGCAATTCCCACAGAAATTTCACAACATAAGCAAGAATGATATATATGATAGTCAGCACAGATCAGCATACAAAGTAAAGTAGAGCATACCAAATACATATCTACATCTTCAAAAAAGTAGCATTTACTAAGTTTCTTTTCCCATAACTTAGGTTCTATGGCAAGGTATGGATGGACTTAGGGGGCCTGTGTTGTCTGGCACAGGATTCTATATGAAAAGGGAAGCTCTATATGGAAATTACAAAATCAAAGGTACAGAACATGATGAAATTATTCAGTTGTTTTTGCTTTAGATATGAGTATCACAACTGCATACTCATTGTTAGGCACTGAACTTGAACCCCAACAACAATTTGGCACATCCAACAAGTTAATCAAATCCTTAAAACAACAGAATTTCACTCCTGATTTGGTGAATGGCGGGAAAGCTTTACCTGATGAAGAGACTCTACTTTTGGCTTCATGTAACTATGAAACTAACACTAAATGGGGTCAAGAGGTAATAAAGATTAAGAATATCTATGTTTTTTTTCTCCATTAACACAATGACTTTCAATGTGCTTATTCCTTATTACAGATTGGATTCTTGTATGGTACTGTATGTGAAGATGTTCACACTGGATTCATGCTGAATTGCAATGGTTGGAATTCAGTTTTTTGTGATCCACCTAAGCCACAGTTCCTTGGAAACAGTACAACTAACCTGAATGAATTGCTAATTCAAGGAACAAGATGGGGTTCTGGTCTTCTTGACATTGGTTCAAGCAGGTTCTGCCCTCTTATATATGGACCTCTAAGGATGTCCCTACTTCAAAGCCTTTGTGTTTCTGAGCTTACATATTTCCCTCTTTATTGTTTGCCTCTTTGGTGTTTTGCCATTGTCCCTCAACTTTGTCTACTATATGGATTTTCCCTCTACCCTAAGGTACCAAACAACTAAAAGATTCATCTCTTATATTATTTTTCCCCTTTCAAAGTTCAGTTTAGTCTCTGAGATTGTATTTATAAAGGTTATTTTAGTCCTTTGGTGATACATCATCATGTCATGTTACGTGACATTAACTAATTATGTGATGCACCACATGACATTCATCATAGGTAGTGTCACATTATCAGTCAATAACACAGAATATTTATGTCTAATGTCTTTAATTAACACTGCAGCTAGTATCCCATCATTAGTCAATGCCACGTGTCATGCTAATTAACATGTCACTTAACATGACCTATCAATAAAATAGTAATAGTTAATTGGTCAATTATAGTGTGAAGATGAAAATTTATACAAGAGAATATATAGATTCATTTTAAACTATAAAAATAATTATCTAACAGTACTAGTAATAAATTGATAGAGCAGTGTGCCCCTAGTTAAACTAAGTACGATAAATGTATCTTTAAACATTGAATTCAACATTCACTTGTTATATTTGCTTCACATATTGTGACATAATGACTCTAATGCTTTATTTTGTGTGTCAGGTCTCAGACCCAATTTTCTTCATTTTTCTGTTCATCTTCCTATCATCTCTAACAAAACACTTAGTTGAAGTCCTCACAACTGGAGGAACATTCAGAAAGTGGATAATAGAACAAAGGATATGGATGATGAAATCAGTCACATGCCACTTCTATGGATTGTTGGATGCAACACTCAAAAAACTTGGTCTAAGAGAGGGTAGTTTCATGCCGACCAACAAAGTGGAGGATCATGAACAAACCATGTTGTACCAAATGGACAAGTATGATTTCAGGACATCAAAAATGTTTCTTGTTCCAATGGTTGCAATCATAATCTTCAACATGAGTTGCTTCTTTGGGGGAATCTATAGAGTGGCTTCAGTTGGAGATTGGAACAGCATGTTCATGCAGCTATTGCTTCCATGTTATGTCATTGTTGTGAATTATCCCATCATTGAAGGGCTGATAAGAAAAGACAAAGGAAGCATTTCAACTTCAGTGATTATACTTTCTAACTTTTTGGTAACTATTATTCATTTTGTACTTTCTCCTCTCCTAAGATAAGTGTAGTAGTAGGGGCGGAATTTAGCCACTGAGTGTAGTATTAATATATAATCTTTATGTTAAAATCTTTTGTTCTCAAAAAATCTTTTCAAACTCAGCCACTGAGTGTAGTATTCTATTTATGCTACCTTGCGAAAAACATTCATATAGCTTTGGTGTTATTTTTCATAATATTATTTGCATTTGTATTATTAAATATAATTTGCTACGAAAGTAGGTCAAATGATCCGATAGTTTATTTGTATTTAGGCGAGTGAACAATTAACTCTTCGGTATTTGTATTTGTCTAGAAAAACAACGACTAAAATTTTAAAATGGCCCCTGATATCCCAATTAAACTATTTAGGTCCGAGATTAATTTCCGAAAACAGCAGTCAGAATGCCCTATTTTTAGTACTGTAGTGACTTACTTAACAGAGTGATGAATTAGTACCACTAAGCACGGACCTACGGTGTTACACTAGGGGCACTTGTCTCCACTCCCATTTCAATATATATATATATATATATATATATTTTATTTTAAATTTTAAATAACTTCACTACAAATAAATTAAATTTAATTATTTAAAGTTTTAAATTTATTTTATCTTTTTATTATTTTAACTATTGAATAAATGACCATTTATACCCATGAGAGATGAAAACGCTGATATTTGTATCTATGATAGCCTGAAACTAAAGTTATACCCATGATAGATGCCCTCTGTGTGACAAAAATGTCCTGACTTGAATCTGAGCTTGGTTCGTAGGAATCCGATCCTACGTGGCACTCCCTCCCTTATCTTCAACCCCTCTCTCTCTTACTCACACACACTCTCTCTCTCTAGACCCCACTCTTCACTCTTCAAACCCCACTCTGGCCCCTTCTTCCTCAACACTCGCTCCCTCACCATCCACTCCGCCCTTCACGCCGACAAAGCCATCCTCTTCTCCCTCTCCACCACCTCTAACCCCATCAAGGACACCCTCCTCACTCTCATGCTTTCCAACCACTCTTTCTTCATCCTCACCTTCTCCACCTCCCCTTCCTCTTCCGCACTCCAAATCCGGGATGGTACTTCTCAACCATCTCTTCATACCGGTCAACCAAGCCAGCCCAGTAACCGTGCAGGTAGTAAGAATTTTCAAGGAAAACAACAGCATCATCGTCTCCCTCGTCTTCATCTATCTCTTTCCCATACTCATTCTCCTCTTCATCAATTATGGAAAAAAAATTCAAACTTTGAAAAAAAATCAGACACTCCACAAATTAGTAACACAAAAAATCAAAGTGAAGGAGAAAAGGACCCGCGATTGAGGAACGCAGATATGAACGTGTTGGTAATATTTATTTCTCGAATAAATGTTCTAATTTTTAACAGCATCTCTCTCTTTCTCTGAGTACAATTATTCAATTAAGCTAAGCAAACGAAGCACCCATCTTTGTACAGAAGAGAGAGAGAACAAAAATAACATAGAGACAGAAGACATGTCTGCTTTTGATACCTACAGCGTCGACTCCGATCACCACCAAAACCACGCCGACAAAGACAACTTCTCTGGATACGGTGGCTACTCCAACTTCTCCAGCAGCAATGTCCCCGTCGTTGACCACACTTCTCCGTCTACTTCACCAGACATCTTCGGGTTCAGCTTATAAAGCCTGTAACTTCAACTTTAGCCTACTATACCACCTTTCTACCTTAAACCGCTTCATCAAGATAACCTGACCTAGTGGCATTTCTTCCCCGGTTTGAAACTTCCTGTTTTGTATCTGGATCCAAGCTACTCCAGTCTCCCTTCGAACTGGTGCATGTAGCAGAAAATGGTAACGACAACGGCTACCACGACGACAGCGTTTTTATCTCAGACGAACCAGTGCTTCCAGCGCCTACAGAGATGGGATCAGAGGAAGGTTACGCCCTTCGTGAGTGGCGCCAGTGAGAAGTGAGAAATGATGAAAAATTTTGGGAATTTGGAAGATTCAAAAAACCTTAATAAGGATGAGGTTGTTGATGTTGACGATGAGAGGAGAAAGAGACTGTTGAGGAAGAGGCAGAAACGTCGAGAAGGGAGAACGGTGAGTCGATGATGTTGATGGCTATGGTGGTAGCAAGGAATGAGAGCGGTGGTAGGGTTTCAGAGTTAGGAATTGGGGAAGAGAAGATGGGGAATAAAATTATAAATTAAAATTAGATTATATTTAAAGGGTTTGGGGGTTTGGAGTGGCACGTAGGATTGGATTCCTACGAACCAAGCTCAGATCCAAGTCAGGGCACTTTTGTCACATGGAGGGCATCTATCATGGGTATAACTTTAGTTTCAGGCTATCATGGGTACAAATGTCAGCGTTTTCATCTCTCATGAGTATAAATGGTCATTTATAACTTAATTAAATTTAGTATTTTTTCATTCTCAAATTCCAGCCGTCACCACTCTCTTATTCTCTTAAACACTTTTCTTAATTTCATATTTTCAATTTTTTTCTATTTCTTTTTTACTAATCATTTTCTCTTTATCAAAAAGTAAATTTTAAATATTTTTTTATATAACTCTCTATGACTCTATGTATCTTTTAATTTTATTGTTTCTCTTTTTGATATTTTCAATTGTAAATTTTAATTCAAACAATTATAGTTTAAATATTAATTTAATTTTTTATTCTCTTCATAAATTTATATATTTTATTTTATTCTCAATTTAGTGATCCTTATTATTTATTTATTTATCTTTCATTCTATTTTATTATATGTAATTATGTTTCATATAAATTTCTAAAATCAATGGATCAATTTACTAATTTAGAATATATATTTTTTTATTTTTAAAAATAATAATAAAAAATATTTTTCATCTTATTTTATTGTATGTCATTTTTTATTTTTTTGTATTCGAATAATTAATATACACTTTTAATTTTTTAAATTTAAATTAATATATCTTTTGATAATAACGTATATTATTTTTGCTTTTCTAACCTAAATTTTTTGAATCCGTCACTCACCAATACTGTTGACACTATAATCACTCGTGTATATGGCAAATGAATGTTTATGATTCAATGTGATCCATAGTCACCTTTATCACTCTAAATCTACTGATCAATCCTCGGTAAACTCCAAATTGTTCTGCCTTTCTCCATTCTTTAGAAGAATCATGTAATAATTCATTCAAATGATAATCAAATTAACTAGATTTAAACCGCGCATCCCTAAATCTACTTAATATACTAAAATTGGATTTTTCCCCAATTAATAAAGGTGACGTGTCGATCTCTTGTGAGTCCGTTTTTCCTCTAAAATACATAAAATTTTTTATTTATTTTAAATTATTTTATAAAAATATCTTTATTGTAATTATATTATAATTAATATTTAATGAATAATATATAATTATACCAATTTAGGAATATATCTTCATTATTATTATATCAAATCAATATTTAATGCACTATTAAACTACTTTTCAATTATTAATTAAAAACACTTTTAATAATGATAATGATAATGATAATGATAATGATAATGATAATGATAATAATAATATGATAATGATATGATAATGGCACCGTCGTGATAATCATGATAAGAATATTTGATTTTAATCATAAAATGATCAAATCTTATAATATTAATAACGCACATTGATTTTAAATATTTTTAGTTATTTTAATTATATTAATTATAAAAATATTGACATAATTTTAATTCTTATTCATTATTCAATAATAATAATAATAATAAAATTGAAATTATCACATGGATAAAGTAACATCTTAAAATTATAATAATTTATCACTGGTAATCGTAAAAATTATAATAGGGTTACGTAAAATTATTTTTAGCATTAGCATATAATAATTCTACAAGTTATTTTTTTATTACTTTAACTTGTTATAATTCTATCTTCTTATGATATTTATTTCAAACATTTTTAGTTATTATACTCGTCCATGATAATATATCTCTACTCCCTTTCCATTTCAATCTGTGTATATTAGGTATAATATTCTTATTTATTGTCCGAGATTTCTCTAATCATGATAGAAGATCTACTTAATATACTAAAACTGGGTTTTCTCCCAACTTATAATGGTGAGGTGTTACTTTTTTGTTAATCCATTTTTCCTCAAAAATGATTACACTATTCACTCTTCTAAATTTATTTTAGAAAAATATTTTTAATTAATATAATTATATTATAATTAGTATTTAATGAATAATACATAATTATACTAATTTAAGAAATTGTCTTTATTATAATTATATCAAATCTATGATATGATATGATAATAATATGCTAATGATATGAGTTATAATTATTCTTTTCAATGCACGAGTTATTCAGTTATTCTTTATTATAATTATTCTTTTTAATGCACGGATTATTCGGTTATTCTGTATTTATAAGTCTTTTCAATAATAATAATAATAATAATAATAATAATAATAATAATAATAATAATAATAATAATAATAATAATCTACTTAATCTATTAAAGTTAAATTTTTTTAATTGATAAAAATGAGGTGTCATTTTTTTATGAGTTTTTTTTCCAAAATAAAAATATTATTCTTTAATATATTTATATTTATTATTTATCAATTTCTTTTATTTTTATTTCTCACATTTGTTAAAGATTTTTTTTAATTATTGTTATTTAATTCACTTATTTTAGATATTAATTATTAATAAGTCTTCACAATTATTTTTTAACTATTAGTATTATTGGTATATTAGTATATTTTTAAAAATATTGAAAGTGAGATGTCAATTTTTTATCAACTTTTTTCTTTCCAAAATAAAAGTGCTACTTTCAATATATTTATATTTACTATCTTCTCAATCTATTTTAAGAGAGTATCTTTTTTATAATTATATAAAAATTAATATTTAATACATTATTATACTAATTGTCAATCATTAAATATTTTTAATCATTCTAATTATTATATTAATTTATATAATTCTAATTCTCCATCATTATGCAAGTTGATATACACGTTAATACAAGTTGATACTAATTATTATATTAATTGTATAATACTAATTGTCGATCATTAATATTTTTAATTATTATTTTTCAATTATTATTTTTAATCAAACATAATTAGAGCAAATTGATACATACATTAATGGTGACAAATTGATATTGATATTAATTAATTAATTAATTAATTAATAATAATAATAATAATAATAATAATAACAATAATAATAATAATAGAAAAGGTCTAAACAGCACATGCACACGTTATATTTTTAAAAAATAAAACATATTTTTAAAAAGATTAAGATATCAATAATTAAAAATAAAAAAATAAACATAATTCTATAATTCTAATTGCCATAATATGATGCTAACGTTGATAGTGGTAAATTGATATTGATATCAATAATTAATTTCTATAGTTATTTTTGTACTTCTAATTGCCATAAATATGATACTAACGTTAATAGTGGTAAGTTGATATTGATATCAATAATTAATTTTTATAATTATTTTTGTACTACTAACCTAGGTTATATATAGTGTTTCTTTTGCGATTTGTGAGTCTAAATCTAACAGACAAAGCATTCTTTTTTTTCTAATTTGTTATTCTTCTTTGATTGAGCAATTGTTTCCAAGGAGCTTTGTAGGTCAAGTTCAAGTCTCATTTCCTTCACGCTTTCTGCGTTTGTCCGAAAATATTCGAAGTGGAGCATCTAATAAGATTGAATTTTCTCAATTTAGGTTCAATTTTGAAAAATTCGTTCAAATTTGAAGATGCAATTTCAAACATTGGTACTATATTTAAATTTTCTTCTCTTAAACTTTTGTATTAAAATAATTTTATAACATACTGTGATTTTTCCAGAAACAACTGGCCTTCTGGTTTATCAATGTAATGTCATTGAGAAAAATAAAGGTCAATTTGGTTTGACAATTTTAACAAGAAGATGGTCTGAATTTGTACGGATTCTATATGTTGTATCTTATAATGTTATTTTAGTTGGTTGTCGTTACTAGAATGACTCTAATCTATACGTATCTAAGGACTAGAATAGCTTAAATATTATTTAAATAATTTAGTTCTAATATTAGTATTTGATTAAATTAGTTTTAGAAAAATTTAAATTGTTGCCTCAATTTATATATTATGACTATTCTTTTTGGATGTTGTTCTTTAATTTTTTTAATATGAAATTTCTTTCTTTTTTCGATTTTTAAGTTTATTTTTTTCTTGGATATGTGTATCACCTTTTTTTATTTTTTGTATTTCAGATTAGTAATGCAATTATTAAGAGAAATGTAATTCATCAATATATTAAAGTGATTAAAAATTTAATTATATTGTGTGGACACAAGATTGATTAATTAAGATTAAAGCGTGCAAAAAGAAAATTAAAAGAGTCACAATACGTGATTTTACTTTTCTTGCCAATGTATAAATAAATAAGAAAATTATTATTATTATTTATGAAGATTATTATGCGTATGATGGTATTAATGGAATAACAAAATCATTGAATGATTGTAGGCTCAAATAAAATATTCATAATCAGAAAATTAAAAAATAATTAGCATAGGTGACTAAGTCCAAGTGCAGCTCCATGGACAACAATGGCGGCGTAGCCTCCAGCAGCTCGATAGCGTCCCTCTCTCTCACGCGTTCAGTTTCTCTAGCTCGTTTTTCGACATCGTTAGCAGCAGACGCGCTCCTCCTTTTTCTGGTTTGGAGGCGACTTGACAGTGGTGGAGCTCCAACGGAGAGGCATGGTAGCGGCAGCTCCTCCTCTCTTCTTTCCTCTCCTTCTTTTCCATTTCCCTCTCTTTTCTTTCTTCCTTTCTTTCTTTCTTTTTCTGACCGTTGTGTGTGTGTGTAAGGAAAAGGGGGTGGCGGTTGGAATTAAGGGGATGATGTGAGAATGTCTGTTGTGTAAATTAGGGTTAAGGTTTTAATTTGAGAAAAAAACTCAGGGTAGGTTAGTAATTTTAATCCAACAATAATTATATATAAAAATATTATTTTTTCATCAATTTACAAATTATTTTCAAATAAATACTCTAATCCAAGAATTAGAGATAATATAATTAATTTTTTTATTTATATTAAAGTATTAAATTCTAAAATCTCAATTATTTAAATTAAATCATATAAAATTCTTATTATTTTACAGCTACTAAACTTTATAATTTAAATATAAAAAAGTTATCCAAGGATTGTAAAATTAGAAAAAATTCTAATTTAGTTCAAACTCAATTTATCCGAACTTGATTTAATTACCTTTAATAAAGTAATTTCTGATATTAAAGTCTTTAATGAATAAATAAAATTGAAATTGACTCATAATAAGATTTTCCAAAGGTTTTGGGTCTTACAATAGTTGTGAATTTAATTCCAAAATGTTTTGCCCTTTTGATCGTACCAACTATAGAGTCAGTTGAAACATTTAACCATACACTGATCAACATCTCATCATCTTTCTATTGCCAATGTTGAATACTATCTTGCCTATGATTTTTAATTTCATCATCATTGAGATCGATAGTATCTAATCCACGAGGGTTGACAAAAACAAAATATTGCGAACTCGGACTAGATTGTATCAGAATCTGAGGGGATGGGTTAGAAGAGTCACCAATACCAGATGAGTTATGTCTCGATGTATTAAATTGAGTTAGAAACAATAAGAATGTTGGAGTAACATTTTCAATAAAGAGATTAAATATGGATGAAAATGGATAATGTGGTGTTGTTGACTTTTGATTATGTGGTTAGAAAATAGGAAATTGATTATTATAAAGAATTTGAAAATTGAAATTAAAAAGATTTTATAAGTTTGAACTTTGAAATATATTTAGTAATGTGAAGTTTTGATTTGGAATTCGAGAGTTTGAAGTTTGAGATTATTGGGTATTTGAAATTTAAAAAAAAATAAATAATTAAAAAAAGAATCGAATTAGTTTGAATATATTTTTCTGAATAAAAAATAAAATCAGTAAAACTTTAATTTCTTAAATTTGAAAAAAGATTAAAAAAATAAAAAAATTATACCAATAAAAATGTATATAAATAGTATATATAAAATAATAAAATATTAATTTATTAATAATAAGGATAATATAATAACATATATATATAACGTTAATATATGTAACATATAACTTATTAATATATACATAATATATTTTTATTTTTTATTAATTTGTCACATGTTAAAATTTTATTGGATGAGCAAACTTCCTCTTAAAGGAGGATTGTTTTCGTAAATAAAATAAAAAATTTAATTATTTTTTTATAAAAGAGATCTCACTTTTATTTTTAAGGATACGATTTTTTTTTTTGAATAACAGCAAGATCGTCGTATCTCCGGCGAACTCTATAATTTATATAGAGTTTGCCATACTCCTGGCGAACCCTATGATGAGTTCAGCACACTATTTAAACTTGGTGGGACCATTTTTTTTTGTCCCTTTCTTCTTCTATTCTCTCTTCCAAATTTTTTCTGTTACTTTTTTCTGTTTTTTCGTCATCCATAAAGTTTGGTGTGGACAATATTCTCAGTTCTAGGTTAGTAAACAATAAATAAGTTATAGTCAATTTTTGTTATCTTAATTAGAATTATTGCTTTTGCTTAATTAAAGTTACTGTTTACATATTAGATAAAATTGTTTGGTATAGATTTTTTGCTGGTTAGAATACCAGATTTACTGTTTACATGTTAGTTAGTTAGACGTACTTTTAAGTGTTGTTATGTTAGGTAGATTTTTTTATGTAACCGTTTTTCAGTATAGTTACTGTTTATTGTTTAGAAACATGTTAATGAATATAAGAAAGTATATTATTAGTTAATTTAGTCAGAGTTATTAGCTTGCATTGTAAATTAGAAGGTAATTAGTAGAATAATTAATTAGGTTAAGTTAGACAAGAAAGAGACGTGAGCAATAAAATTTAGAGTTGAGTTAGTTATAAATTAATTAGTTAGATGACGGCGTCAGTTAAATAGGGAAAACTTAAAATTAGTAGGTTTATAAGCTATTTTTCATTTAATTTATTTTTTAATAATTTAGTGTGTGATTTTATTTTACTAGATTGTGTTTCGATGGAGCAGCAGTTATTGGGTTATGAGGATGAGATGTATAAATTGGATCACGTTGAGCACATTGCTGGTAGGCTTGATCGAGTGGTATATTTTTTTCACTATTTTTATTTTATTGTACTTAATAAGCAGTGAACTTGCTATTATATGTATTCACCGTCCCTTTTATTCTTAATTTTTTGTTTCCGTTTGGTAGGCGCCTCGGATCTTGTGTACCAGACGGAATCTGATGACATGGCCAACGGAGCAGATTAGGCCATATTTTTCGGCGATATGATATGAGTATGCTCCAATTACAACCGAGTCCGAACTGGATACATCGTGTATTGTACCTCAAATGGTCACTCTCTACAATTTTGTACTCCGCAGCCCGCCTGATATTGTACTGCTTAACTGCCAACATAACTTCTTCCTTGTTCCCAAATTGTTGTCCAACCTCAAACTCGTTGCTTGGATCTTCTTCAGGACTTCCCTGGGTAAACGACCAATCCGAAGTCATTGCATCGAGATTCAACCTCATGAAATGCTCTAGCCGGCTATACGGTCGAGAAATTGCAGGCTGTGTCAGAGCAATCTGTGTGTCACTGTAGTAGTTCATCTCCTCTTCCTCGTCACCATCATCAGGGATTTCGGGTGGTTCTTCGTCAGCATCGTCTCCGTCATCGGAGTTGACTTCATACTGCTCCATCATCGGATCTCTGATAACAGAATCATCATGACTTTCAAGACCTCATCCATTAAGTCAACGTTACGAACTTCAACATTAGACCCCTTCTGACCACCCTTAGGTGGCATATTTAGATCCACCATCGTCCTTCTGATAGTAGCTTCCAATTGCATTGGAAAGTAGACATCCAGGGCTTTCCAGAAATATATAATAGTCCATACTTTGCACAAGGATAGACGACGTAAACTGGCGTTCAACGCCAGTTCTCTGCCCAATTCTAGCGTCCAGCGCCAGAAAAGGATCAAAAACTGGAGTTGAACGCCCAAACTGGCATAAAAACTGGCGTTCAACTCTACAAATGGCCTCTGCACGTGACTCACTCAAATCTCAGCCCCAGCACACACCAAGTGGGCCCCAGAAGTGGACCTCTGCATCATCCATCATAGTCCACTCATATTTCGTAACCCTAGGCTACTAGTTTAGTATTTAAACAACTTTTAGAGACTTATTTTGTATCTCATGACATTTCATATCTAAACTTTGTATTCTCTGACGGCATGAGTCTCTAAACCCCATTGTTGGGGGTGAGGAGCTCTGCTGTGTCTCGATGAATTAATGCAAGTATTTCTGTTTTCCATTCAAACACGCTTGTTCCTATCTAAGATGTTCATTCGCGCTTAACTGTGATGGAGGTGATGATCCGTGACATTCATCACCTTCCTCAAACCATGAACGCGTGCCTGACAACCACCTCCGTTCTATATACGATTGAATGAGTATCTCTTAGATTCCTTAATCAGAATCTTCGTGGTATAAGCTAGAACTGATGGCGGCATTCATGAGAATCCGGAAAGTCTAAACCTTGTCTGTGGTATTCCGAGTAGGATTCAAGGATTGAATGACTGTGACGAGCTTCAAACTCCTGAAGGCTGGGCGTTAGTGACAGACGCAAAAGGATAGTAAATCCTATTCCAACCGGATCGAGAACCAACCGGTGATTAGCCGTGCTGTGACAGAGCGCGTGAGCGTAGTTTTCACTGGGAGGACGGAAGGTAGCCATTGACAACGGTGATCCACCAACACACAGCTTGCCATAGGGGGACGTGCGTGCGTGAACAAGAAGACAGAGGAAAGCAGAGATTCAGAAGACAAAGCATCTCCAAAACTCCAACATATTCTCCATTACTGCACAACAAGTAATCTTTAATTTATGCTCTCTGGGTTATTCACAATTCAATTAATAAACATAATTGACTTCCTAACTAAGATTTACAAGATAACCATAGATTGCTTCAAACCAATAATCTCCGTGGGATTCGACCCTTACTCACGTAAGGTATTACTTGGACGACCCAGTGCACTTGCTGGTTAGTGGTACGCGTTGTGAAAAGTGTGATTCACAATCCGTGCACCAAGTTTTTGGCGCCGTTGCCGGGGATTGTTCGCGGATTATTTTGTTGCTTAGATTAGGAAAAATTTTCTCTTTTTTGGTTTAGAGTCTTTTATTATTTATCCCTTGTTAAAACACTTTAAATTTATAGCTCAGTTATTTAGAACGTGGTGTTTATGTTCATGATAATTGGCTATCATATTTTTTAAAAACCTTTTTCAAAAATAAATTTTCTATTAAATCCTGTACCAAACTTTAAGTTTGGTGTTTTCAAAAATAATCTTTCTTAAAATTTTTGAAGGTCCCATAACTCATTTGGCTAGAGCATTAATTTGATTGGGTTAGAATCTTTTATACTCTTTTCAAAACCTTCTTTTTCAAAAATATTTTTTTCTATTAAATCTTGTGCCAAACTTTAAGTTTGGTGTTTTCTTGTTGATTCCCCTTTGATTTTCGAAAATTTTGGTTTGGTTTTCTAAAAATTTTAAGTTTGGTGTTCTTCCTTCATGTTCTTGTGTTCTTGTGAGTCTTCAAAGTGTTCTTGAGTTTTCCTTGTGTCTTGATCTTAAAATTTTTAAGTTTGGTGTTCCTTGGTGTTTTTCCCTCCAAAATTTTCGAAAACAAGGAGCATTAGATCTAAAAATTTTAAATCTTGTACTATCTTATTGTTTTTCTCTCTCCTCACTAAATTCAAAAATATCTTTTCAAAATATCTTTTCTAACTCCCTATCTTTTCAAAATTTGTTTCAACTAACTAACCAACTTTTTGTTTGTTTCTTAACTTTTTCAAAACTACCTAACTAACTCTCTCTCTCTCAAATTTTCGAAAATATCTCCCCTCTTTTTCAAAAATTTCTATTTTGTTTTAACTAATTATTTTTAAATTTTTTTTACGAAAAAAAAATTTTCAAAATTCAAATTCTTTTTAGTTATTTTATTTAAGTATTTACTTCTTATAAAATAAAATAAATAAAAAGATAAATCAGTCCAAGTTATATCCATAGATCCATCATGGACATAAGTGGAAATGAACAGTCCAGGAGGACTCTGGGGTCATATTCTAACCCCTCTACTGCTTCATATGGGAGTAGCATATGCATACCCTCCATTGGAGTTAGTAGCTTTGAGTTGAATCCTCAGCTCATTATCATGGTGCAGCAAAGTTGCCAGTATTCCGGTCTTCCACAGGAAGAACCTACAGAGTTTCTGGCACAATTTTTACAAATTGCTGACACAGTACATGATAAGGAAATAGATCAGGATGTCTACAGACTATTACTGTTTCCATTTGCTGTAAAAGATCAAGCTAAGAGGTGGTTAAATAACCAACCTAAGGCCAGCATAAGAACATGGAAACAGCTGACAGAAAAATTCATGAATCAATATTTCCCTCCAAAAAGGATGACACAGCTAAGGCTGGACATCCAAGGCTTTAAACAAGGAGATAATGAATCTCTTTATGATGCCTGGGAGAGATACAGAGAGATGCTACGAAAATGCCCCTCTGAAATGTTTTCAGAGTGGGTTTAGTTAGACATCTTCTACTATGGGCTTGCAGAAGGAGCTCAGATGTCTTTAGATTACTCAGCTGGTGGATCTATCCATATGAGAAAGACAATTGAAGAAGCTCAAGAGCTCATTGATACAGTTGCCAGGAATCAGCATCTGTATCTAAGCAGCAACCCTTCCATGAATGAAGAGGTTAAAACAGTAACTGCCGAATTCAGTACTGTAAAACAAGCTGCTGAATTCAATCAGCAATTAGATTTTCTAACAAAACAGCTAGCTGAATTCAAAGACAGGTTACAGGAGACAAGGATAGCTAATATACATATGGACGAACAGTTTAAGCAAACAAAGCAGCAGCTATCAAAGCAAATAGCAGAAGAATGCCAAGCAGTTCAATTAAGAAGTGGGAAAACATTAAATACCCCACCTCAAGGCATCAAAAATTTAAGAAATGAGCGACCCACCAAAGATTCCCCTGAGGACAGTAAGAGCCCAGGGAAAAATAATTCTGGCACTAAAACGCCAGAAAATGGGTGGAAGGCTGGCGCTGAACGCCCAGACCATGCCCAAAACTGGCGTTCAGCGCCAGAAACAAGGCAGGATTGGCGTTCAACGCCAGAAACAGGCAAGAATCTGGCGTTGAACGCCCAACAGGGGCACATTTCTGGCGTTCAGGCGCCAGGAACAGACAGTGAGCTGGCGTCTAACGTCACTCCAGCTTCTGACTCTGGCATTCAATTGCCAGTGAGGGATCAGACACACACAAGTGCTGATAACAACCCCTCTAAAAAGGCTTCTTTAACCACTAAGGTTGAGGAATATAAAGCCAAGATACCTTATCCTCAAAAACTCTGGAAAGAGGAGCAGGATAAGCAATTTGCTCGCTTTGCAGATTATCTAAGGACTCTTGAAATAAAGATTCCTTTTGCAGAGGCACTTGAGCAAATGCCTTCTTATGCCAAGTTCATGAAAGAGATCTTGAGTCATAAAAAGGAGTGGAGAGAAACAGAAAGAGTTCTCCTCACTGAAGAATGCAGTGCAGTCATTCTGAAAAGCTTTCCTGAAAAGCTTAAGGACCCTGGGAGTTTTCTGATACCATGCATATTAGAAGGTGATTGCACCAAGACAGCTTTATGCGATCTTGGGGCAAGCATCAACCTAATACCTGCATCCACTATCAGGAAGCTTGGCTTAACTGAAGAAGTTAAACCAACCCGGATATGTCTCCAACTTGCTGATGGTTCCACTAAATACCCATCAGGCGTGATTGAGGACATGATTGTCAGAGTTGGGCCATTCGCCTTTCCCACTGACTTTGTTGTGCTGGAAATGGAGGAGCACAAGAGTGCTACTCTCATTCTAGGAAGACCCTTCCTAGCAACTGGACGATCCCTCATTGACGTCCAACAGGGGGAAATAACCCTGAGAGTCAACGATGACGAGTTCAAGTTGAACGCTGTCAAAGCCATGCAGCATCCAAACACATCAACAGACTGCATGAAAGTTGACCTTATTGACTCTTTGGTAGAAGAGATCAACATGGCTGAGAGTCTCGAATCAGAGTTGGAAGACATCTTTAAAGATGTTCAGCCTGATTTGGAGGATTCAGGGGACATGAAAGAGCGTCTGAACTTTCTTCTGAAAGAGGAAAAACCTCCTAAACCAGAGCTCAAGCCACTGCCACCATCCTTGAAATATGCATTTCTAGGAGAAGGTGACACTTTTCCAGTGATCATAAGCTCTGCTTTAAATTCACAGGAAGAGGAAGCACTTATTCAAGTGCTAAGGACACACAAGACAGCTCTTGGGTGGTCCATAGGTGACCTTAAGGGCATAAGCCCAGCTAGATGCATGCACAAAATCCTATTGGAGGATAATGCCAAACCAGTGGTTCAACCACAGAGGCGGCTAAATCCAGCCATGAAGGAAGTGGTGCAGAAAGAGGTCACCAAATTACTAGAGGCTGGGATTATTTATCCCATTTCTGATAGCCCCTGGGTGAGCCCTGTTCAAGTCGTCCCAAAAAAGGGAGGCATGACAGTGATTCATAATGAAAAAAATGAACTGGTTCCTACAAGAACAGTTACAGGGTGGCGCATGTGTATTGACTACAGAAGGCTCAATACAGCCACCAGAAAGGATCATTTTCCTTTACCATTCATAGACCAGATGCTAGAGAGACTAGCAGGTCATGATTATTACTGCTTTTTGGATGGCTACTCAGGCTATAACCAGATTGTAGTAGATCCCCAGGATCAAGAGAAAACAGCATTCACATGTCCATCCGGAGTGTTTGCTTATAGAAGGATGCCCTTTGGGCTATGCAATGCACCTGCAACCTTCCAGAGATGCATGCTCTCTATTTTCTCTGATATGGTGGAAAAATTTCTGGAAGTCTTCATGGATGACTTCTTAGTATATGGAGACTCATTCAGCTCCTGTCTTGATCACCTAAAACTTGTTCTGAAAAGATGCCAAGAAACCAACCTAGTTTTAAACTGGAAAAAGTGTCACTTCATGGTGACTGAAGGAATTGTTCTTGGGCATAAAATCTCAAACAAGGGAATAGAGGTGGATCAAGCAAAAATAGAGGTAATTGAAAAATTACCACCACCTGCCAATGTTAAGGCAATCAGAAGCTTTCTGGGGCATGCAGGATTCTATAGGAGGTTTATAAAGGATTTTTCAAAAATCGCAAAACCTCTAAGCAATCTGCTAGCTGCTGACACGCCATTTGTGTTTGACACAGCATGCCTGCAGGCGTTTGAAACGCTGAAAGCTAAGCTGGTCACAGCACCAGTCATTTCTGCACCAGACTGGACATTGCCATTTGAGTTAATGTGTGATGCCAGTGATCATGCCATTGGTGCAGTATTGGGACAGAGGCATGACAAGCTTCTGCATGTCATTTATTATGCCAGTCGCATTTTAAATGATGCCCAGAAAAATTACACAACCACAGAAAAGGAATTACTTGCAGTGGTTTACGCCATTGACAAGTTCAGATCCTACTTAGTAGGATCAAAGGTGATTGTGTACACTGACCATGCTGCTCTTAAGTATCTACTCACAAAGCAGGATTCAAAACCCAGACTCATCAGATGGGTATTGCTTCCGCAAGAGTTTGATATAGAAATAAGAGACAGAAAAGGGACAGAGAACCAAGTAGCTGATCATCTGTCCCGAATAGAGCCAGTGGAAGGGACGTCCCTCCCCTTCCTTGAGATCTCTGAGACATTCTCTGATGAGCATCTATTTGCCATTCAGGAAGCACCATGGTTTGCCGATATTGCAAACTATAAAGCTGCAAGGTTCATACCCAAGGAGTACAATAGAATACAAAAAAAGAAACTAATTACTGATGCAAAGTACTACTTGTGGGATGAGCCCTATCTCTTTAAGAGATGTGCAGACGGAATTATCCGTAGGTGTGTCCCCAGAGAGGAAGCACAGAGAATCTTATGGCATTGCCATGGATCTCAATATGGAGGCCATTTCGGAGGTGAGCGAACAGCCACCAAGGTCCTCCAATGTGGCTTCTATTGGCCCACACTCTATAAAGATTCCCGAGAGTTTGTACGTAATTGTGACAGTTGCCAAAGAGCTGGTAATCTGCCTCATGGTTACGCCATGCCTCAACAAGGAATCTTGGAAATAGAGTTGTTTGACGTATGGGGAATTGACTTCATGGGACCTTTCCCACCATCATACTCAAACACTTATATTCTGGTGGCAGTTGACTATGTATCAAAATGGGTTGAGGCTATTGCCACACCCACCAATGATACTAAAACAGTGCTGAAGTTCCTCCAGAAACATATCTTTAGTAGGTTTGGTGTCCCTAGAGTGTTAATCAGTGATGGGGCACTCACTTCTGCAATAAACATCTTTACTCTGCCATGGTTCGTTATGGAATTCGCCACAAGGTGGCCACACCATATCATCCACAAACCAACGGGCAAGCTGAAGTCTCTAACAGAGAATTAAAGAGAATCCTGGAACGGACAGTAAATACCCGTAGAAAGGATTGGGCAAGGAGCTTGGATGATGCTCTGTGGGCTTACAGAACAGCATTCAAGACCCCTATAGGGACCTCTCCATACCAACTCGTGTATGGTAAGGCATGCCACTTGCCCGTGGAACTGGAACATAAGGCCTACTGGGCAACCAGATTCCTAAACTTAGATGCCAAATTAGCAGGAGAAAAACGATTGCTCCAGCTAAATGATCTAGAGCAATTCAGATTCACAGCTTTCGAAAATGCCAAGCTTTATAAAGAAAAATAAAAAAAATGGCATGACAGAAAGCTGTCATCTAGAATCTTTGAACCAGGACAGAAGGTCCTGTTGTTTAACTCTAGACTCAGGCTATTCCCCGGGAAACTGAAATCCCGGTGGAGGGACCATACGTGATTACAAGTGTGTCACCATATGGTTATGTGGAGCTTCAAGATATTGATTCTGATAAGAAGTTCATTGTCAATGGACAGAGAATCAAGCATTATCTTGAAGGCAACACTGAGCAAGAATGCTCACGGTTGAAGCTAGATTAAAAGCTCAGCAAGGTCCAGCTAAAGACAATAAAGAAGCGCTTGCTGGGAGGCAACCCAGCCATGGGGCAACAATCCTCTAAGCATTTTGCCCTATTTTTATTTGTTTATATAAATTTCACTGACACTAAGGTAAAGAATCATTTGCATAAGTTTACAGGGTTACAGAAGGAATCTACACACAAAACAGAGATAGAGAGCTTACTGGCAAGAAAACGCCAGTGAAGGCCATTTTGGGCGTTCAGCGCCCAAAATGGGCATCCAGAGGGCGCTGAACGCCAGTAAGGATAGCTATCTGGCGTTCAACGCCAGAAAAGGGCAACAACTGGGCGTTGAACGCCCAGGAGAGCAGCATTTGGGCATTGAACGCCCAAAACAGGCAGTGTTTGGGCGTTCAAACGCCAGGATGGTGGGGAGGAGCTCTCCTTCTACCCATCTCCTTCTTTTTCTTTTGCTTGAGGACAAGCAAAGCTCTAAGTTTGGTGTGCTTATCCGTGATCACTAAGATCATGGCCCCTAAAGGAAAACAACCCACTCCAAGAGGAGCAAGGGCGTGATTTAAAGGAACTGAAGCGCCAGAAATTCTCTCTTGAAGGACCAAGCACCTCACAGACTAGAGGAACATCCACTTCCCAAACCTCAAGGTTGTTGAGTTCTAATCTTAGCCTTAACTCTGTGATAATTGTTCTTATTTTAATTTTACCTTAGGAGTCATATAGTAGTAATTAGTATCTATTTTGATTTTATCTCCAATTAAGCTATAGTTTATTTTTCTCATCATCAGCAAACATGAATAAAGTAGTAGATCTTTTGAATAAGAAGCAATAAAATTTCGAGTTTTAATAAGAGAAATTCTAATTAGTTAAATGTGGTGGCAATGCTTTCTGTCTTCTGAATGAATGCTTGAACAGTGCATATATCTTTTGAATTTGTTGTTTAAGACTGTTAAATATGTTGGCTCTTGAAAGAATGATGAACATGAGACATGTTATTGAGAATCTGAAAAATCATAAAAATGATTCTTGAAGCAAGAAAAAGCAGCAAAGAACAAAGCTTGCAGAAAAAAAAAAAGGAGAAAGAAAAAAGAGAAAGCAAGCAGAAAAAGCCAAAGCTCTTAAGACCAAAAGGCAAGGGTAATAAAAAGGATCCCAAGGCTTTGAGCATCAGTGGATAGGAGGGCCAAAAAGGAATAAAATCCTGGCCTAAGCGGCTAAATCAAGCTGTCCCTAACCATGTGCTTGTGGCGTGAAGGTGTCAAGTGAAAACTTGAGACTGAGCGGTTAAAGTCAAGGTCCAAAGCAAAAAGAAGAGTGTGCTTAAGAACTCTGGACACCTCTAATTGGGGACTTTAGCAAAGCTGAGTCACAATCTAAAAGGTTCACCCAATTATGTGTCTGTGGCATTTATGTATCCGGTAGTAATACTGGAAAACAAAGTGCTTAGGGCCACGGCCAAGACTCATAAAGAAGCTGTGTTTAAGAATCATCACACTGAACTAAGAAAATCAATAACACTATCTGAATTCTGAGTTCCTATAGATGCCAATCACTCTGAGCTTCAATGGATAAAGTGAGATGCCAAAACTGTTCAGAAGCAAAAAGCTACTAGTCCCGCTCATCTAATTAGAATCTGAGCTTCAATCAAAAACTCTGAGATATTATTGCTTCTCAACCTATTAGTCTTCTATTTTATTTGTCTAGTTGCTTGAGGACAAGCAACAGTTTAAGTTTGGTGTTGTGATGAGCGGATATTTTATACGCTTTTTGGGGATAATTTCATATAGTTTAGAGTATGTTTTAGTTAGTTTTTAGTCTATTTCTAGTAGTTTTTAGGAAAAATTCATATTTCTGGACTTTACTATGAGTTGTGTGTTTTTCTGTAATTTCAGGTATTTTTCTGGCTGAAATTGAAGGAGCTGAGCAAAAATCTGATTCAGGCTGAAAAAGGACTGCTAATGCTGTTGGATTCTGACCTCCCTGCACTCAAATTGGATTTTCTGGAGCTACAGAACTCGAAATGACATGCTTCCAATTGCATTGGAAAGTAGACATCCAAGGCTTTCCAGAAATATATAATAGTCCATACTTTGCACAAGGATAGATGATGTAAACTAGCGTTCAACGCCAGTTCTCTGCCCAATTCTAGCGTCCAGCGCCAGAAAAGGATAAAAAACTGGAGTTGAACGCCCAAACTGGCATAAAAACTGGCGTTCAACTCCACAAATGGCCTCTGCACGTGACTCACTCAAATCTCAGCCCCAGCACACACCAAGTGGGCCCCAGAAGTGGACCTCTGCATCATCCATCATAGTCCACTCATATTTCGTAACCCTAGGCTACTAGTTTAGTATTTAAACAACTTTTAGAGACTTATTTTGTATCTCATGACATTTCATATCTAAACTTTGTATTCTCTGACGGCATGAGTCTCTAAACCCCATTGTTGGGGGTGAGGAGCTCTGCTGTGTCTCGATGAATTAATGCAAGTATTTCTGTTTTCCATTCAAACACGCTTGTTCCTATCTAAGATGTTCATTCGCGCTTAACTGTGATGGAGGTGATGATCCGTGACATTCATCACCTTCCTCAAACCATGAACGCGTGCCTGACAACCACCTTCGTTCTATATACGATTGAATGAGTATCTCTTAGATTCCTTAATCAGAATCTTCGTGGTATAAGCTAGAACTGATGGCGGCATTCATGAGAATCCGGAAAGTCTAAACCTTGTCTGTGGTATTCCGAGTAGGATTCAAGGATTGAATGACTGTGACGAGCTTCAAACTCCTGAAGGCTGGGCGTTAGTGACAGACGCAAAAGGATAGTAAATCCTATTCCAATCGGATCGAGAACCAACCGGTGATTAGCCGTGCTGTGACAGAGCGCGTGAGCGTAGTTTTCACTGGGAGGACGGAAGGTAGCCATTGACAACGGTGATCCACCAACACACAGCTTGCCATAGGGGGACGTGCGTGCGTGAACAAGAAGACAGAGGAAAGCAGAGATTCAGAAGACAAAGCATCTCCAAAACTCCAACATATTCTCCATTACTGCACAACAAGTAATCTTTAATTTATGCTCTCTGGGTTATTCACAATTCAATTAATAAACATAATTGACTTCCTAACTAAGATTTACAAGATAACCATAGATTGCTTCAAACCAATAATCTCCGTGGGATTCGACCCTTACTCACGTAAGGTATTACTTGGACGACCCAGTGCACTTGCTGGTTAGTGGTACGCGTTGTGAAAAGTGTGATTCACAATCCGTGCACCAAGTTTTTGGCGCCGTTGCCGAGGATTGTTCGTGTTTGAACAACTGACGGATTATTTTGTTGCTTAGATTAGGAAAAATTTTCTCTTTTTTGGTTTAGAGTCTTTTATTATTTATCCCTTGTTAAAACACTTTAAATTTATAGCTCAGTTATTTAGAACGTGGTGTTTATGTTCATGATAATTGGCTATCATATTTTTTAAAAACCTTTTTCAAAAATAAATTTTCTATTAAATCCTGTACCAAACTTTAAGTTTGGTGTTTTCAAAAATAATCTTTCTTAAAATTTTTGAAGGTCCCATAACTCATTTGGCTAGAGCATTAATTTTATTGGGTTAGAATCTTTTATACTCTTTTCAAAACCTTCTTTTTCAAAAATATTTTTTTCTATTAAATCTTGTGCCAAACTTTAAGTTTGGTGTTTTCTTGTTGATTCCCCTTTGATTTTCGAAAATTTTGGTTTGGTTTTCTAAAAATTTTAAGTTTGGTGTTCTTCCTTCATGTTCTTGTGTTCTTGTGAGTCTTCAAAGTGTTCTTGAGTTTTCCTTGTGTCTTGATCTTAAAATTTTTAAGTTTGGTGTTCCTTGGTGTTTTTCCCTCCAAAATTTTCGAAAACAAGGAGCATTAGATCTAAAAATTTTAAATCTTGTACTATCTTATTGTTTTTCTCTCTCCTCACTAAATCCAAAAATATCTTTTCAAAATATCTTTTCTAACTCCCTATCTTTTCAAAATTTGTTTCAACTAACTAACCAACTTTTTGTTTGTTTCTTAACATTTTCAAAACTACCTAACTAACTCTCTCTCTCAAATTTTCGAAAATATCTCCCCTCTTTTTCAAAAATTTCTGTTTTGTTTTAACTAATTATTTTTAAATTTTTTTTACGAAAAAAAAAATTTCAAAATTCAAATTCTTTTTAGTTATTTTATTTAAGTATTTACTTCTTATAAAATAAAATAAATAAAAAGATAAATCAGTCCAAGTTATATCCATAGATCCATCATGGACATATGTGGAAATGAACAGTCCAGGAGGACTCTGGGGTCATATTCTAACCCCTCTACTGCTTCATATGGGAGTAGCATATGCATACCCTCCATTGGAGTTAGTAGCTTTGAGTTGAATCCTCAGCTCATTATCATGGTGCAGCAAAGTTGCCAGTATTCCGGTCTTCCACAGGAAGAACCTACAGAGTTTCTGGCACAATTTTTACAAATTGCTGACACAGTACATGATAAGGAAATAGATCAGGATGTCTACAGACTATTATTGTTTCCATTTGCTGTAAAAGATCAAGCCAAGAGGTGGTTAAATAACCAACCTAAGGCCAGCATAAGAACATGGAAACAGCTGACAGAAAAATTCCTGAATCAATATTTCCCTCCAAAAAGGATGACACAGCTAAGGCTGGACATCCAAGGCTTTAAACAAGGAGATAATGAATCTCTTTATGATGCCTGGGAGAGATACAGAGAGATGCTACGAAAATGCCCCTCTGAAATGTTTTCAGAGTGGGTTCAGTTAGACATCTTCTACTATGGGCTTGCAGAAGGAGCTCAGATGTCTTTAGATTACTCAGAAGGAGCTCAGATGTCTTTAGATTACTAACTAATCAACTAACTAACTAACTAATTTGTTAACTAAAATAAATGGTTGTCAATGGTGTTTGGAAGTGTTGGATGAGGGGTAGGAGAAAGGAGAAGGAAAGAAATAGAAAGAGGAGAAGAAAAGAAATGTGGTGAAGGAGGGAAATCCGCGCGTACGCGCGCATGCCGCGCGCGCGCGGATGGCTTATTTCGAGAGTGACGCGTACGCGTCATGTGCGCGAGCGCGCAAATAGGTTTGTGCCAAAGGCACAACGTTGGCGCGGCGCAGGCACAACTCTCTGGAAAATGTATGGAGGTTGGAACTTCTCAATCCACGCGTACGCACGCATGGCGCGCGCGCGTGGATGGTCGGAAATGCTGTAAGTGCGCGTACGCGCCATGTACGCGTACGCGTGGATGGTGCTCTGTTTTTCAAAAAAAAATTTCTATGTTTTTGCACCAATCCAAGCATTCCAAACCTCCAAACAGCTACCAAAACACCATAAAACCTTATTTAACATACTTAAACTACCAATTAAACTCTACCAACTAATCTAAACATGAAATTAAACTAATTTTACCAATATTTACAAAAGAGAAAATGAAAAGATTTTACCATGGTGGGGTGTCTCCCACCTAGCACTTTTGTTTATTGTCCTTAAGTTGGACTTATGGGGAGCTCCTCATCAAGGTGGCTTGTGCTTGAATTCATTTTGGAACTCCCACCAATGCTTGGTTCTCCATTGTGCCCCAAGATTCTTCATGGATTGAGCCAAGTCTTGATGGAGTTCTTCACAAGCTTGGGGCTCCCAAAGTTGATCCTCTTCTTGTAATCCGGGATCCCACACTTTGTTTTCACACCCGTCTTGAAGTTGATCATCATTATTAATCCAACCGGGTGGTGAGTGAGGTGAATTCTCTATATAGTGGCCAACAATCCTCCTAGACCCATCTATTTGAGCACTACTCCAACCTTTATATCTCATGTTTGAGGCATCAACCATAATGAGCCTTGATTTGCAACGCCAACCACAAAACCTTTTTCGTTTACGCTTCATCCCACAAAGCTCCCTAAGTTGGCCATCCGTTTCAAGCAAACCATATTCAAGTGGGATAATAAAGCTAATAGAAATAAATTTCACCCACTCAAATGAAGGAGTAAATGGCAACCTAGGCAAAGACAACTCCAAGAGTTTTGATAAAGCGTATTCAATTCCCATCCTCCTTTTTCTAAGGATTTCCACCTCTTCACAAGACTTCTCAATTATAATCCTTTGTTCAACAATTTTATATAAACCTTTTCTCCTACTCAAGTCATAAATGGGAGGGTAAGAAAAATTTACCTCCACATTGCTTTCCATCTTGTTGGGAGAAGGTTCTTCATGCTCAAAGGATTCTTCACCACTAAGATTTGATGCTTGATCTTCATCACCAAGGGAACTCACTTCTTGCTCTATCCCATCCAAATCTTCATATGGAATATGTCTTGGAAGGTGTGCACTTTCCTTCCTAGCATCAATTTCAATCATCTTGGAGGGGTTTTCTTCAACTCTATGTTCCCATGGAGGCTCCGCATCTCCTAAGTCTTCTACCACTTCTTCCTTGTCTTCAACAATTAAAGCTTCCTCCAATTGTTCCAATACAAAGCAACTTCCTTCATTTCCCACCGGAGTTTCCAATCTCTCCTTCATGCTATGTTCTTCATTTGATTCTCCACATGTAGCCATGGGAGTTCCTTGAGTGTTCAAGCATTGGGAGGCTAATTGATTTGTTACCGTATCCAAGGTGGCCATGAAATTTTGCACATCCCTTTTCATCTCTTCTTGCCCTTGAACAAGAACACCAAGGATGTTATCCATTAGAGATTGGGGTGGGTGGAAGGGTTCATTAAATTGGGGGGAAGGTTCATAGTAGGAAGGTGGTTCTTCTTGGTAGAGTTGTGGTGGTTCTATGTTTTCCATTCTTTCCACTTGTTGCACAACACAATCCATGGTTGCTTGAAATTGATCCAATGCTTCCTTGAGATGATTCCTTGACTTTTGTTCCTCTTGGATAGTATGATTAGGATCATGTGGCTCTTGGATCAATGGATATGAGTATTCTTCCATGGGAGGTTGTGGTGGAAAGTAGTATTCATCTTGTGGTTGAAAATTTTCATATATTGGAGGTGGTTCATCTTGGTAATAATGTGGAGGAGGTGGCTCTTGAAAATATTGATGTTGGAATGGTGGTGGTTCCATGTATGGTTCATATGGCTCATAAGGTGGTTGGTATGGTGGATAAGAATTAGGGTCATATGGAGGTATTTGGTGAAAATAGGCTTGTGAGTGTGGTTGAGGTTCATGTTGAGGATATGACTCATAGGCATATGATGGTGGTTCTTGAAAGTCACAAGGAGATTCACCATAGCCATTGGGTTGGTATGCATCATAGAATGGCTCTTCTTCATAGTGCATTGGTGGAGGTTGTTGCCATGAAGATTGATCATATGTATATGGCTCCACCCACCTTTGGTCATCCCATCCTTGATGCACATCTTCATTGAAGTTCCCATTTACTACAACATAGTTGTAATCACACTCATAGCCAAAGTGAGAATTCATAGTAAAAGTAAAAATAAGAGACAAAAGCTAACAAGAAATAATGAAACAAAGTCCTAGAACAAGCAAAACTAACAAGCAATCCAAAAATCAAGCTATTCACAATATTCACATATATACAATAACCAATAACATAACACCATTGCAACTCCCCGGCAACGGCGCCATTTTGACGATTGGACTTTTGTGTGGTTTAGAATTTTCAAATGAAATCTCGTTGCAATATAGTTTCTAAACCAACAATAGTCCTTTCGTTGTAAAGTATAGCTTCTAAACCAACAATAATCCTTTCATACAAAAATTTGTTTGTCACAAGTAACAAACCCCTAAATTCTATAAACCGAAGTATTTAAACCTCGGGTCGTTCTCCCTAGGAATTACAATGAAGTGTCTTGTTATTGGTTATGGATTGTATTTTGGGGTTTTGGGATAAGAGACATGAAATGTAAATGACAATGAAAATAAACTAACAACTAAAAAGGTCTTGGCAAGGGTTGGTGGTCAAGGATCTCTATCCTAATCACTAACCACAATATGAGAATTGGCAAGGATTAATCTCATTAAATCATCCTCTAACTAGTAGTAAAGGAAAGTCAAATGAGCTATATCAATCCTACTCCATAAGTCCTAACTCTCCACTAATTCAATTAGTGAGAACTAGAGTTAATGGATCCCAATCATCAATTACTTGGACATTAATAACTCAAGAGTTCCTAAGTTACCTTTCCAAGCCAAGAACATAAAACTCTACTCTAAAATCCAACCAAGCATTTCATCAAACACTTGGAAGGCACAAAAGGAAAACATAGTAAATCAATCACAAGAATTAATTCTAACTACAATCAAATGTAAAGAATTAACAACAATTAAAGGAAACAAGATCTACATGAATTACCTCTTATTGAATTGAAAGAAAATGGAATGAACAATAGTAGGTCTACAACAAAACATAAGAACAACATAAAAGAAATTGCAATGTAACAACAAAGAATTGAAAGGTAGAAGTAGAAGAAAGCAAAGATTAAAACCTAGATCTAAGATTATTGAACTAAACCTAATCCTAATTCTAGAGAGAAGTGAGAGCTTCTCTCTCTAGAAACTAACTACAAAGCTAAGCTAAACTAATTGGTAACTAACATCTAAAGTATGAAAAGTATGTAAAGTCTCTCCATTCCCCCTTCAATCCTTGGCTTAAATAGCATCAGAAATGAGTTGGATTGGGCCCACAAGGCTTTAGAATTCGCTGGCCACGTTTTGTTTTAAGTGAACCAGGTGGCAACAACGGCGCGTGCGTGTACTATGCGCGTACGCGTCACCATGCGCGGTTCAACCATAGCAAATCTTATATCGTTTCGAAGCCCCGGATGTTAGCTTTCCAACCCAACTGGAACCGCATCATTTGGACCTCTGTAGCTCAAGTTATGGCCGATTAAGTGCAAAGAGGTCGGCTTGACAGCTTTCCGGTTCTTCCATTTCTTCATGAGTTCTCCAACTTTTCATGCTTTCTTTCTTCATTCCCTTGATCCAATCTTTGCCTCCTAAACCTTAAATCACTTAACAAACATATCAAGGCATCTAATAGAATCAAGGTGAATTAAATTTAGCTATTTTGAGTCCTAAAAAGCATGTTTTCACATTCAAGCACAATTAAAGGAGAATATACAAAACCATGCTATTTCTTGAATAAATATGGGTAAAAGGTGATAAAATCCCCAAAAATCAATACAAGATAAACCCTCAAATTGGGGTTTGTCACTTATTTATTTCAAAAAAATTGATTCTATTTGTACTAGATGAACACTTTAGCAAGATATAAATCATAGCATCTCTCAACAGCTGAAGTTAAGTATAGATACAACCTATTGGTTTGCAGTTCTTTTTGTTCTTGCTTCTGTTGTGCCCCTTTTGAGTTGTGGTGCATAATGTCTTCAATTGGTGGTTAGTTCCCTGCACAATTCCCAAAAGTTGCTTGCTTCTCAAGCCCTTAGTTGACTGGTTAGTATGCATGAATTGAGTGTGGCTTTTGGATTTAATTTGGTGTGGGAACACCAAACTTAATTCCTTGTCACTGTCTCTAATGCAACAGGTTGTACATTTATGAAATCTTTTGGCCTTGCTAAAGGTTATGGAACCAAAACAAAAAAAGCAATTAACTGGTTGAATAATTTGTCTGATTGCTTGGAGCTAGCATTATGCAGGAGGTGAGAGTATGCTTTTAAATGAGATTTTGGTGGAACACCAAACTTAGAATCCTTCATTCTCCCTTAAATTGTTTTGGTGTGCAACACCAAACTTAGCTCCTTGCAATACATACTTAATTATTCAACATTTTTATTGAAAAAGCTATGAAAAGAAAATTACCTTAGGTTGGGTTGCCTCCCAACAAGCGCTCTTTTAATGTCACTAGCTTGACATCTTGTTCTTTTGATCATGGAGGTTGAAAATCATAGTGCCTCAGCTTTTCTCCTCTTACTGTGAACTTTCTTCCGGTCTCCTCTTTGATGATCTCTAGGTGTTCAAGTGAAAGAATCCGGTTCACAGTATAACATTCAGATGATTGTGGGGACACCTTCATTGGTTGGGTGTTTAACACTACTTTATCCCCTGGTGAAAAGCCTTCAGTGGGAATTTTCTTGTTTTTCCACCCTTTTGGCCTCTTCTTCTTCTCTTCTTTCTTATGAGATGATTCATGCCTTGGTGGTTCTTTATCTGGAATGTTGAGGTTCTCATCTGGGGGTTTTGGATCTAGTTCCTCCTTGATTTCTTTGGTCTGTTGCACCATCTCTACTTCTTTCAAGCATGGATGTAGAAGTCTTGGAGTTAACTCATTGAATGCCTCCTTCAAGCTTTGATCCTTGGCCTTATCCTTCATACAATCTTCTTCTTGAGTGGGCTCATGCAGGATTTTAAAAACATGGAATGCTAGGTGCTCATCATGCACTCTTAACAACAATTCTCCTTTTTCAACATCTATCAATGCTCTGCCCGTAGCAAGAAAAGGCCTCCCCAGGATGATGGGAGTGTTAGGGTCTTCCTCCATATCCAGGATGACAAAATCAACTGGGAGAAGAAATTTTCCCACTTTTACCAGCACATTCTCTACAACTCCAAGTGCTTGTTGAATGGACTTGTCAGCCATTTGAAGAGTTATTCGAGTGGGTTTCAGCTCAAAAATTTTAAGCTTCCTCATAAGAGATAGAGGCATCAAGTTTATACTTGCACCAAGGTCACAGAATGATTTCTCAATAGTTATGTTTCCTATGGTACAAGGTATATAAAACCTTCCAGGATCATCCTTCTTCTCTGGTAGACCTCTTTGGAGAATAGCACTACACTCCATTGTCATTTCAACAATCTGTCCTTCCTTCAAGGGTCTTTTCTTTGTTAGCACTTCTTTCATAAATTTGGCATATAATGGCATCTGTTCAAGTGCTTCTAAGAACGGAATATTGATGCTGAGTGTCTTGAATATGTTCAAGAACTTTGAGTATTGCTTATCCTCGTTTTCTTTTTTGAATCTTTGAGGATATGAAAGTTTGGGGATATATGGCTTCATCCCTTCCTTCTTCTCTTGTAGTTGTGTTTCAGGGATGTCCTTATCTCTCTTTGAGCTTTTTGCATTCTCGGTCTTTCTATCCTCTTCACTTCTCTCTTCTGTCTCTTCTTGTGGAACTTGTTTGTTGTGTTCTTCCTGATTGATGGCTTTCTTCTCCCCAGTCTTCTCACTTCCCACTATGATTGCTTTGCACTCCTCCCACTTTGTAGCTTTTTCTTTGTCCCTTGGGTGGTTTTGAGTGGCACTAGGGGATGCATTTGGTTGCTTCTCACCCATCTCTGTAATTTGTTTAGCTACTTGTTCCATTTGCATCTCAAGATTTCTGATTGAAGCTTCTTGGTTTTTGCTTGTCATGGCTTGATCTTTTCTTGCTGCTTCTTGATCTTTTCTTGCTATTTCTTGATCTTGTCTGACCATCTCTTGATTTTTCATGAGTTTTTCCATCATTATATCTTGGTGCTTCATCATCTTTTCCATCAGTATCTCCAAATTGGAGATTCTTTGAGTGTCTTGTGACGCTTGTGGCTGGTTGTGAGATATTGAAGGTTGATGGTAGGTGTTTTGGTTAGTGGTTTGGTTATTGGGTGGATAGTAACTGGAATTTGGGTGGTTATTTTGGGGTTTTCTATATGGATTGGGGTTAATATTTTGCTGGTTGTGGTTTTGGTTATTTCTTGAGTTGTTTTGGTTTGAATTTCTTTGCCATGGTTGCTGGTTTTGAGTGTGGTTATCTCCCCATCTTATGTTTGGATGGTTCTTTCAGGATGGATTGTAGGTGTCACCATAAACTTCATTTTGGCCTGAGCCTTGGTTGTGCATATATTGAGGTTGTTCCTGCTGCTTATCTTCTTGGATTTCTTCATTTTGCCCCCCTGTGGTTGATGGTTGACTTGTATTCACTGTTGCAACTTGGAGACTATCAATCTTCTTGGCC
Organism: Arachis hypogaea; assembly: GCF_003086295.3. NCBI lineage: Eukaryota > Viridiplantae > Streptophyta > Magnoliopsida > Fabales > Fabaceae > Arachis > Arachis hypogaea. The sequence continues at coordinate 131,491,163 of NC_092054.1, forward strand.
ATTTGATCAAATTGTTGTTGAATTTGCTGCTGCATCATTTTGTTTTGAGCCAAAATTGAGTCCACTCCTTCCAACTCCATCACTCCTTTTCTTTGTGATGGCTGGCGTTGTCTCTGATGAGCAAAGAAATATTGATTGTTTGCCACCATATCAATGAGATTTTGGGCCTCTTCAGCTGTCTTCATGAGTTGCATTGAGCCTCCTGCTGAATAGTCAAGTGCCTCTTGAGCTTTCATTGTCAGTCCTTCATAGAAATTTTGGAGTTTATCCCATTCATTAAACATCTCAGGAGGGCACTTCCTGATTAGAGCTTTGTATCGTTCCCATGCCTCATACAAGGGTTCAGCATCCATTTGTGTGAATGTTTGTACTTCAGTCTTCAATCTAATAACTCTTTGAGGTGGGTAAAACTTGGCAAGAAACTTGGTTACTAGATCATCCCAGTTGTTGATGCTATCTCTTGGAAATGACTCCAACCATTGAGTGGCTTTGTCTTTGAGGAAAAATGGAAATAGCAGCAATTTGTAACTGTCAGGATGCACACCATTGGTCTTCACTATGTTACATATCCTCAGGAAGGTGGATAGGTGTTGGTTTGGATCTTCCAAGGGGCCTCCTCCATAGGAACAGTTGTTCTGCACCAAGGTGATGAGTTGGGGCTTCAATTCAAAGTTATTTGCATCGACATTTGGGGTAAGGATGCTACTCCCACAATGCCTTGGATTAGCAAGTGTATATGAAGCCAAGACTCTCCTCTGGGGTTGACCATTGTTGTTGGCCATTCTCACTGGTGGATTTGTTGGATTTGTTGAGTGTTCCTCCAATTCATGATATTCTTCATCTGATTCTTCCTCTCCAGCAACATTTTTTTCTCTTGCTTCTCTTCTTAGCCTTTGGAGGATTCTTTCGTCAGTTTCATGAAAGGTAGGGATATCTCTTCTTGTATCTGACATACAAGCAAAACATACGAATCACACAACACCAGAAAGACAATAACACTTCAATCCATGGCTGAAGTGAAATATTAGTTAGCTTAAGCAAAAATTCAAACAGTTAGTGGGTTAGCAACGAAAATAAAGAAACAGAAAAGAAAAAGTGCTTGATCTAGATCTCCACTTCACTTAATCATTGTCAATCTAATCAATCCCCGGCAACGGCGCCAAAAACTTGATGCGTATTTTCGGAAAACGAATTCCAAACACACAAAACTCACCGGCAAGTGCACCGGGTCGTATCAAGTAATAATAACTCACGTGAGTGAGGTCGATCCCACAGGGATTGAAGGATTGAGCAATTTCAGTTTAGTGGTTGATTTAGTCAAGCGAATCAAGATTTGGTTGAGTGATTTGTGATTAACAGAATTTGAATTGCATGGAAAGAAAAGGGAATGGGTAAATTGCATGAAATTAAAGAGAACAGAAAATAAAGTGCTGAATCTTAAAGAACAAGAAATTTAATGGCAGAAACTTAGAACGCAAGAAATGTAAATTGTAGAATCTTAAAGTGCAAGAAATGTAAATGGCTTGAATTGTAAAGGGAATTGGGAATTGGATTTGCAGAAATTAAATAAGGAAAAGAAAAATTCAACAAACAGGAATGTAAAAGATGGATTCAATTAAACCGGATCTTAAATGAAAATGAGAATAAGCTTGGTGTGACAACGAAACAAGGAAATTGAAATTGAAAGCTATAGATCTCAGGACTCAAGAGACTAGATAGCCAAGTCTAGATCTCACTGCCTTCCTAGATCCAGCAAGAATAATTGCAAAGGAAATAAAGAAATGTAAATTGCAGAAGAGTAGAAGAAGAAGCAATTAACAGAAATGGAAATTTAATTATGCAGAGATTTAAACAAGATCTCAAGGTGAGATTAAAACAGAATTTCTTCAATTCTCCACCCAAGATCCAAAACAAGAAAAGTAAAGAGTGCTGAGCAAGAACAAGGAAGAAGAGAGATCAATTCTCCTTCCCAATTCTCTAGAATTCTAAAGCAACAATTCAAAAATGTAAAGGTGAGCTCTCTGTAAGTGTTCCCAATTCTCTCCAAAGAAAAAGCTCTCCTTAAAACTTAAATCCTAAGCTATTTATACACATTCTTCAAATGGTCTTCAAGCCTTGAATTGGGCCTTTGCTCTTGATGTAATTGGGTTGATAAGAGTCTCTGTTGATTGCTCTTGGAGTTGGAGAGAAACCCATTGTGAACCGGGTCAAGAATCATAAAAGTTTGAGTAAAAGTTTGAGGCAAACTTTTACTCAAATTTTTTATACCAGATGGCTTCACTTGCTGCTACCAACGTTTGGGCTAAAGTTTGAGGTCAAACTTTTGCTCAAACGTTGGTCCCCTTGTGTATATGTGTGGCGCCAACGTTTGCCAAAAAGCTTGAGGCAAACGTTGGCGCAAGCTTTTCTCCTCCAGGGTGTGCAAGTGTGGCGCCAATGTTTGCCAAAAAGTTTGAGGCAAACGTTGGCGCAAGCTTTTATCCTCCAGGGTATAGGTTTTGTGATGCCAACGTTTGCCAAAAAGTTTGAGGCAAACGTTGGCTCAAGCTTTTTTCCCAAAAGTTTGAGCTAAAGTTTGAGGCAAACTTTGGCTCAAGCTTTTTTTCCTCTGGGGTGTTTTCAATTCTTCCAAAAGTTTGAGCTAAAGTTTGAGGCAAACTTTGGCTCAAGCTTTTTGTTCTCTCTTGCTCCTAGCCATTCCTTCTTTCTTCAACCTTCTTCAAAACTCTTTTCACCTATCATCAATCAATCAAAACAATCAAAGTTGTGCCCCAAATCATGAGATTGTGTTTCTTTCATAATATATGACAATTATAGCATAAAATCTCATGAAAGTGCATGAATTCATCCATGGTTGATTGAATCAAAGGAAACATGGAAATCTACCCAATTGGCTTGCTTATGGCTTAAGAAAGTGCATAAAATCAATTGAAAACAAAAGAAAAAGGCTAGTGAAACTAGGCTAAGATGACTTGTCATCAAGAGGTCACTAAGTTACTAGAGACTGGGATTATCTATCCTATTTCTGATAGCCCCTGGGTGAGCCCTGTTCATATTGTCCCTAAGAAGGGAGGAATGACAGTGGTTCATAATGAAAAGAATGAACTGGTTCCTACAAGAACAGTTACAGGATGGCGTATGTGTATTGACTACAGAAGGCTCAATATAGCCACCAGGAAGGATCATTTTCCTTTACCATTCATAGACCAGATGCTAGAGAGACTAGCAGGTCATGAATATTACTGCTTTTTGGATGGCTATTCCGGTTACAACCAAATTGCAGTAGATCCTCAGGACCAAGAGAAAACAGCATTCACATGTCCTTCTGGAGTGTTTGTCTACAGAAGGATGCCTTTTGGTCTGTATAATGCACCTGCAACCTTTCAGAGGTGCATGCTCTCTATCTTCTCTGATATGGTAGAGAAGTTTCTGGAAGTCTTCATGGATGACTTTTCAGTATTTGGAGACTCATTCAGCTCCTCCCTTAACCATTTAGCACTTGTTCTGAAAAGATGCCAAGAGACCAACCTAGTTTTAAACTGGGAAAAATGTCACTTTATGGTGACTGAAGGGATTGTCCTTGGGCATAAAATTTCAAACAAGGGAATAGAGGTGGATCAAGCTAAAGTTGAAGTAATTGAAAAATTACCACCACCTGCCAATGTTAAGGCAATCAGAAGCTTTCTGGGGCATGCAGGATTCTATAGGAGGTTTATAAAGGATTTTTCAAAAATTGCAAAACCTCTAAGCAATCTGCTAGCTGCTGACACGCTATTTGTGTTTGACACAAAGTGTCTGCAGGCGTTTGAGACCCTGAAAGCTAAGCTGGTTACAGCACCAGTTATTTCTGCACCAGACTGGACATTACCATTCGAACTAATGTGTGATACCAGTGACCATACCATTGGTGCAGTATTGGGACAGAGGCATAACAAGCTTCTGCATGTCATTTATTATGCTAGCAGTGTTTTAAATGATGCCCAAAAAAATTACACAATCACAGAAAAAGAATTACTTGCAGTGGTTTATGCCATTGACAAGTTTAGATCCTACTTAGTAGGATCAAAAGTAATTGTGTACACTGACCATGCTGCTCTTAAATATCTACTCACAAAGCAGGATTCAAAGCCCAGGCTCATAAGATGGGTGTTGCTTCTGCAAGAGTTTGATATAGAAATAAGAGATAGAAAAGGGACAGAGAATCAAGTAGTTGATCACCTGTCCCGGATAGAACCAGTAGCAGGAGCATCCCTCCCTCCTACTGAGATCTCTGAAACCTTTCCGGATGAGCAATTGTTTGCTATTCAGGAAGCTCTGTGGTTTGAAGACATTGCAAACTATAAGACACAAGGTTCTCCTTCTGTAACCATGGAGAGGAAGCATGAAAAGCTTATCTCACTGCAGAGTCAACCAAAGCCCCCACAGTCAACTCTAAGTTTGGTGTTGGGAGGCCACAATCAAACTCTAAGTTTGGTGTTGGGAGGTCCCAACCTTACTCTGATTATCTGTGAGGCTCCATGAGAGCTCACTGTCAAGCTATTGACATTAAAGAAGCGCTTGTTGGGAGGCAACCCAATGTTATTTAATTATATCTATTTATTTTCCATTGCTATTTTATGTTTTCTTTAGGTTGATGATCATGTGAAGTCACAAAAACAAATGGAAAATCAAAAACAGCATGAAAAACAGCACACCCTGGAAGAAGATCATTCTGGCGTTTAAACGCCAGAAACAAGCATTAGTCTGGCGTTAAACGCCAGAAACAGGCTACATTTGGGCGTTTAATGCTAGAAACAGGCAGCAGTCTGGCGTTAAACGCCAGGATTGCACAGTAAGGGCATTTTGTACGCCTAATTGGAGCAGGGATGCTAAATCCTTGACCCCACTGGATCTGTGGACCCCACAGGATCCCCACCTACCTCACCATTCAAATTTAAACCATTTCCCTCCCAAACCCACCCATTCACACACTTCCATCTCCTCCATCTTCTCCACTTCTTTCTTCTTTTGCTTGAGGACGAGCAAACCTTTTAAGTTTGGTGTGGTAAAAGCATTGCTTTTGTTTTTCCATAATTCAGTGGTAGAGCAATTGACTGCAGATCAAAGAGCTATGAGGAAAGAGCAACAAAGGCAAGGAAGAGACATAGAGGAGCTCAAGAGCACCATTGGTTTTTCAAGAAGAGGAAGACGCCACCCTCATTAAGGTGGACCCATTCCTTAATCTCCTTGTTCTTATTTTCCTGTTTTTTGTTTACTATGCTACATGTTTAATTATGTTTGTGTTTTTACTATATGATCACTAGTATCTAAGTGTCTATGTCTTAAAGATATGAATGTCCTATGAATCCATTACCTTTCTTAAATGAAAATTGTTTTCTGAAAAAGAAAAAGAAGTACATGAATTTCGAATTTTAAAATAGTTTAATTATTTTGATGTGGTGGCAATACTCTTCATTTTCTGAATGAATGCTTGAATAGTGCATATGTCTTTTGAATTTGTTGCTTATGAATGTTAAAATTGTTGGCTCTTGAAAGAATGATGAAAAAGGAGAAATGTTATTTGATAATCTGAAAAATCATAAAAATGATTCTTGAAGCAAGAAAAAGCAGTGAAGAACAAAGCTTGCAGAAAAAAAATGCGAAAAAAAAGAGAGCAAGAAAAAGAAAAAGCAAGCAGAAAAAGCCAAAAGTTCTTTAAACCAAAAGGCAAGAGCAAAAAGCCAATAGCCCTTAAAACCAAAAGGCAAGGGTAATAAAAAGGATCCAAGGCTTTGAGCATCAGTGGATAGGAGGGCCTAAAGGAATAAAATCCTGGCCTTAGCGGCTAAACCAAGCTGTCCCTAACCATGTGCTTGTGGCGTGAAGGTGTCAAGTGAAAACTTGAGACTGAGCAGTTAAAGTCGATGTCCAAAGCAAAAAAACAGAGTGTGCTTAAGAACCTTGGACACCTCTAATTGGAGACTTTAGCAAAGCTGAGTCACAATCTGAAAAGGTTCACCCAGTTATGTGTCTGTGGCATGTATGTATCCGGTGGTAATACTGGAAAACAGAGTGCTTAGGGCCACGTCCAAGACTCATAAAGTAGCTGTATTCAAGAATCAACATACTGAACTAGGAGAATCAATAACACTATCTGAATTCTGAGTTCCTATAGATACCAATCATTCTGAACTTCAAAGGATAAAGTGAGATGTCAAAACTGTTCAGAAGCAAAAAGCTAATAGCCCCGCTCATCTAATTAAGACTGGTCTTCATAGATGTTTTTGGAATTCATTGTATATTCTCTTCTTTTTATCCTACTTTATTTTTAGTTGCTTGGGGACAAGCAACAATTTAAGTTTGGTGTTGTGATGAGCGGATAATTTATACGCTTTTTGGCATTGTTTTTACTTAGTTTTTAGTATGATTTAGTTGGTTTTTAGTATATTTTTATTAGTTTTTAATTAAAAATCAAATTTCTGGACTTTACTATGAGTTTATGTATTTTTCTGTGATTTCAGGTATTTTCTGGCTGAAATTGAGGGAGCTGAGCAAAAATCTGATTCAGGCTGAAAAAGGACTGCTGATGCTGTTGGATTCTGACCTCCCTGCACTCAAAGTAGATTTTCTGGAGCTACAGAACTCCAAATGGCGCGCTCTCAATTACGTTGGAAAGTAGACATCCAGGGCTTTCCAGCAATATATAATAGTTCATAATTTTCTCAAGGATAGATGACGTAAATTGGCGTTCAACGCCAGTTCCATGTTGCAGTCTGGCGTCCAGCGCCAGAAACAAGTTACAAGTTGGAGTTCAACGCCAGAAACAGGTTACAACCTGGCGTTGAACGCCCAAAACAGCCCAGGCACGTGAGAAGCTTAAGTCTCAGTCCCAGCACACACCAAGTGGGCCCCAGAAGTGGATTTCTGCACTATCTATCATAGTTTACTCATTTTCTGTAAACCTAGGTTACTAGTTTAGTATTTAAACAACTTTTAGAGATTTATTTTGGATCTCATGACATTTTTAGATCTGAATTTTGTACTCTCTGACGGCATGAGTCTCTAAACCCCATTGTTGGGGGGTGAGGAGCTCTGCTGTGTTTCGATGAATTAATGCAAGTAGTTCTGTTTTCTATTCAAACATGTGTGTTCCTATCCAAGATGTTCATTCGCACTTCAATATGATGGATCTGATGATCCATGACAGTCATCACCATTCTCAACCTATGAACGCGTGCCTGACAACCACCTCCGTTCTACTTTCGATTGAATGAATATCTCTTGGATTCCTTAATCAGAATCTTCGTGGTATAAGCTAGAATCCATTGGCAGCATTCTTGAGAATCCGGAAAGTCTAAACCTTGTCTGTGGTATTTCGAGTAGGATTCAGGGATTGAATGACTGTGACGAGCTTCAAACTCGCGAGTGTTGGGCGTAGTGACAGACGCAAAAGGATCAATGGATCCTATTTTGACATGATCGAGAACCGACAGATGATTAGCCGTGCGGTGACAGCGCACCTGGACCTTTTTCACTGAGAGGACGGATGGTAACCATTGACAACGGTGATCCACCAACACACAGCTTGCCATAGGAAGAACCTTGCGTGCGTGAAGGAAGAAGACAGGGAGAAAGCAGAGATTCAGAAGACAAAGCATCTCCAAAACTCCAACATATTCTCTATTACTGCATACCAAGTATTTATTTTATGTTCCCTTGTTCATTTGCAAGTCAACTGATAATTATAATTGATCTCCTAACTGAGATTTACAAGATAACCATAGATTGCTTCAAACCAGCAATCTCCGTGGGATTCGACCCTTACTCACGTAAGGTATTACTTGGACGACCCAGTGCACCAATAGCCCATTATATTGATGATGCTTAGAAATTGCAATGTCGTCTTGTCAGGTAACAACATAAAATATTTAGTTTTGTTATGACTTAATTAGTGAAATATGTATAACTGTAATACTTCTAATATTATTTTAATACTAAATTGTCATTGTAGATTAATATATGTGCCTGCTCCCCACATGGATGATGTACTTTCGGAGGTACTTATGGATTGTTTGATGGATTAGAATCTTGATAGGGAAGTATCTACTTTGACTGTTGATAATTGCAATTATGTATAGAGATGTTATTGAAATATTGTCAATGCGTGAGAGTCAATATAAATTTTTGCCTAGTAATAAGGACTGGGATATGGCGGATGAAATTTTTCAAAGGTTGAGAGTGTTTTATGATATGACTTAATTGTTTTCTAGAACAAGTTATCCTACTTCAAATCATTATTTTCCTAAAGTTTGTGTGATTAAGTTGCTTTGATGGAGTGGCAACATTAGGAAATGAGGTAATTGAAATGATGGCTACTAACATGATAGCTAAGTTTGAAAAGTATTGGAGTGTGATTAATACTGTTATGGCTATTGGGACTCTTTTGGATCCTAGGTACAAGATGTATTTGTTAAATTTCTTTTTTCGTAAAATACATGGTGAGACAAAGGCATGTGTTGTAATTGGTCAAGTGAAAAGGTTAGTACAAGATTTGGTTTTAGAATATGTAACCAAGAGAAGAGAGAGAGACCAAGCTGCACATTTAAATATGCCGCCGCCACCACCAATACCTTCAGGTTCAAGGGAGAAGAAGTTTAGTCACGAATCTTGGCAAGCTGACTTCGCTGCCCATGTAAGTGAGGAATCTGATATGAGTTAAATCCCAAAATGATCCCTGAGATTGACGTCGTGCACTAAAACCGTCCTTGAGATTCCAATTACACCAATTACGTCATTGAGATTGAAAAAAGTGCACCATATTAGTCACAGACCTATTTTCCATTAACAACGTGATGACATGGCATGATGGCGTGGACTGTAAGTGACACATGTCACTTCATGATTTGGCCACGTGTAATGGTATGATGATGTGGTGACCAGTGACACGTGGCATACTGACGTGGATGGTTGTGCCACGTGTCACAATGTTATTTGGCCACGTGTCTGTTTGTGCCACGTGTCACAACAGTATTCGTCCACGTGTCATCCATTATGTCATCGTTGTATATGCACCAAATTAGTCCCTCACTTTGCATTAAGTGACTCATTTTAGTCCCTGAAATTGAATGCACCAAATTAGTCCATTCACCAGTTTTTTCTCATTTTTTTCTATAAATTCAAAATTCTCAATATTTTTGAATGCATTAATTTCAATTCTATTTTTTCACATGTTCTTCAAATAAAAGTGTTTTTATAAAATATTTTTTCTCTTGCGAATACTCTAACCGTTGACTTAGAGTTGACGTGAAGGCTTTTCAAGCACCTTCGCTACCATCTCCGACCTCTTTCAGTACTTTTATAAAATATTTTTTTCTTGCGGATACCCCTAATAACCGCGGTCTTGGAGTTGACATGAAGGTATTTCAAGTTTTCCTCATTACCATCTCCGACCTCTTTCGTCTAGACTGCAGAGGTCAAAGATGGTAGTGAGGGTGCTTGAAGTGCCTTCAATCTAGCTCATTTACACATAACGAAAACGTATTTTTCATAAAAAAAAATATTTATTTTAAGTATTAATTTATTGTTAAAAACACATTTTTTTTATGAAAAATGTGTCTAATCAATCATATAATTATTTTTTTATAATAACATACTTATATATTACAAAATTTACCAATGTTAAATTATTAAAAAAATTATATAATTAAAACTAAAAAGTAAAATCTTAAAAATTTTTATGAAAGCACTTATATTTAAACGATATATGAAAAAATAGAATTGAAATTAGTGTATCCAAGATATTAAAATTTTAAATTTATAGAAAAAAATGAGAAAAAACTGGTGAAGGGACTTGTTTGGTGCACGACATTCAATTTCAGGGACTAAAATGAGTCACTTAATGCAAAGTGAGGGACTAATTTGGTGCATATACAATGATGACATAATGGATGACACGTGGACGAATACTGTTGCGATACGTGGCACAAAGGGACACGTAGCCAAATAACATTGTGACACGTGGCACAACCATCCACGTCAGCATGCCACGTGTCACTGGTCACCAAATCATGAAGTGACACGTGTCACTTACAGTCCACGTCATCATGTCATGTCATCACATCGTTAATGGAAAATAGGCCAGGGACTAATATGGTGCATTTTTTTCAATCTCAGGGACGTAATTGATGCAATTGGAATCTCAGGGACGATTTTAGTGCATGACGCCAATCTCAGGGACCATTTTAGGTTTAACTCGCATTTATTGATACAAAAAGTGAGTTGGATTATTATCTTGAAGAAAGACCAGTGCCACAAACTGAAGATGACTTTGATATCTTAAATTGGTGAAAATCGAATGGCGCAAAATTTTCCACTTTGCAAGCGATTGCTAGAAATTTTTTGGCGATTCCTATATCTACAGTTGTCTCTGAGTCGTCATTTAGTACTGGTGGTCGATTTGTTACACCACATCGTAGTAGGTTGCGTCCAGATGCGTTAGAGGCTTTCATATGTAATTAAGATTGGCTTTGAAATGAGCTTGAAACCATAGCTAACATAGGGTTTGAGTACTATACAATTGATAGCATTGAAGCAGATATTGATTTAAGAAAATTACTAAATTATATACAATATTATTTTTTTCAAATTATTGACTTATTCTTGATTTATTTTACGATTTTAACTTTTAATTGTATTTTTCTTTTTTATGTAGGATTCAAACAAATCGAAATCTACCATTATTATTATTACATTATGCAAAAAGACTTGAAAATTCTACAATGTGATGTATTATGCTTTGTAGTTTTTGGATATATTTGATATTTTGGTTGTTTTATGGATATATTTGATATTATTTGTTGTTGTTAATGTCTTTAGAGACTATAAACACGTTAATGTCTTTATTGTTGTTAATGTTGTTAATGTCTTTGGAGCAGTGGTAGAGCCACGTTATAAGAAAGGGGGACAATAGCCCCTCAAATTAATAAGTTGTATATATAAGTCTCTAATTTTTTTAGTTTAACCCCTTTTAATTTTTAATTTTTTTTAATTTATATTTTTCATGTTGGCCCTCCCAAAAAAATTTCTACCTCTGCCCCTATTTTAGAGACAAAAAATATGTTGTTAATGTCTTTATTATTGTTAATGCTTTATAGACAAAAAACATAATAAACATAATAATTGATATAGATTTTTTATTTTTTTTTATTTTTTTATTTTTGTTAATTTTTAAAAAATCCACAGATATCCATAAAATCCCCTGTTTTCGGCGGATTAAATTTCTCTCTTTGCTTAGGAGAATACGAGCAACAATTCAATCATCAACTTCCAGATCTTTTGTCATAAAAAAATTAATATCAAATACAAAATCACTTATCTGAATTTAAGTTATTAAATAAAAATAGCTAGTTATTTATTTAATTATTCTAATTAATAAGGTATACAATGTCGTGATATAAGCATATGTACTCTGATCTGTTAGCATGCATTTGAATAGTACTATCATTGGATACTTGTTTATAGATGACTTTTAAATTTGTCTACTAGTTTAGTTAGTAACTTAGTATAGATACTTCAATTTTCTTCTGTGCATTTTGCTTTGTCTCAACCGCAGAAGGAGATAAGATATGAATGATGATGCAAAATGCTGATTTCTTTATGAAAAAGGTTTTGGTAATAAGAAGTAACTAGAATAATGAAAGAGAAAAACTTTTATTTATTTTTTCCAGCATATATATAATAGATTTAATTTTTATATATTATCAATATAAAAATTTTATTCAAATATCAAATCATATATTGTGATATTATTAAAATAATAAGTTTTTGGCTTACTACTTAAAAGGGGCTTTTTTTATTTAAATAAAAATTTAAAACAAAAAAGACTTTAAAATGGTCATTTAAACATATAATTGGATAACATTGTAAAAATTTATATATAAAATGTTTTTTGTTTTTTAACTAGTCAAAATTTGATTATAGCCAATTATTATGTATGTGAATGCCAATTGAATATGTCAATAACAAGAATATAGGATTAGAGACTTTTTCACATGGTGTGAACAACAGTTTTTATTTTATTTTTAATGATAAAAAGCTTTTCATCGTCGTCGGTGGTGAAATTTTTTTTATTGTTATTTTTCTGACTTTTCACATGAGCAGAAAAGTATTTTTAACCTCCAAAAATTCATATTTCACCAAAAAAAAAAAGTGTTTTCTAACACCAATTTTTTACTTATTTGAGTGTACTTAATTAGTTTACAATTATTTTTACTTATACGGACCTGCATTAGTTAGTTTACAATTATTTACTATTTAATAAAGTTGGTCAAATTTAAAACAAATAATTAAGTCTTAATTTAGTTAAATGCCTTGGGTTTCCCAAGCCCATGGGTTATTACTTATTAAGGGGACAAGAATCTTGCATGTAGCAGCCTAGAAAACCCCTTTTATATATTTTTGACACTCCCTTTGCGAGTGGACAATGGAGTTCCACGTATCCAATCCTTAAAAGGCTGCTATAACAAACAGGTGAATTCTAGCCTACGCCTCTTTAGATGAGGTGATTGGCAACGCCCCTTACCTGCTGACACAGGTTTCTTGGTTTTTGTTGCTTCGTGGTTTGACCTATGTAGATTACATTCATTTTATTTTGGCCACTGTAGTTATTAATAATTATAGAAATTTCTCGAGTAAGATCAAGTTTTTGGATTTCTTGGATTGGTCTTGTCTACTAAAGGGCGGCCAGTTAATAAATTTAGAAACCTATTTTTAATCTCATAAATATTCATCCATTAAAAATGGAGTTTTTGTATAAAGAAAAGATTCATATATAGTTGTTTTTTACTCGTTTTTCTTATTAACTTCGATAAATAATGTCAAAATCAGCTTATATTTCATTCGAAGAACAGAAACAATAATTTCTCTTTTAAAAAAGTGAGTTCGACAAAATTTATTTAATCAATGCTTTTATTGGATTGATAGATTGCAAAACTTCAATCAACGTACTTAAAACAAACAAACTTAAAAATAATATGAACGTAAGAAATAGCTGAAATCGACAATAGAATTAGAAGTAATAAAAAGTAAAAAATAAAAAATAAAAAAATGTAAATAATAAAGAAATTGTAATAAAATAACGACAAAGGAAATAAGAACAGCTAAAAAGAAATGAAGAAAATAATAGAAAAGTGATGACATTCAACACTTATATGTCACATGCACAAGCATTCTATTTTTCTGTGTGTCAGTGTGACTGAAAATTTTTTGCAGAATTTTGGTGTGGCTTAAAACGGGTTAGAATGCATCTTTGTGTTAATTTCAACCTTTTTATTTATAGAGAAAATTCTCGACAGTTATCCCTTTTTTCTCCCACATTCTTCCTTTAACTTGTTCCCCAAAGTTTGCACCATGTTCTCCACTTAGTCTGAGAACCAAGTAAAAATCTTGGTGCGCTAGTCAAAGTAATTGCTAGTCAACCTTTTTTCTAACATTGTCTATCTCTGACTTCGACTCTCCTTGATCTTCACGCCCTATACGATCAACCTAGTTCACAATCTCGACTTATTCCAGTCGAGGAACCCATTTTTACTACTAATAAATTGCCTCTTAAAATTTTTTTATTTTGTTGAAAAATACAAATTTTATATGTTTGGGGTTATGTGCTTGGCACATGTCATTTTAAATTTTAAAAAGATATTTTAGTTATACCATGCTAGAGTTATGCTTTTTTTCGAGATACGTAACGTTCCCTTAGATTTTCAATGAGTCATTTTGAATATAAATGCCTTTACAATTATTCCTTCTCTAATTTCAAAAAATTCTATCTCTCTTCTCCAAGCGACGATGCACCCATGGCTTCTCAACCCGTTCTTTATTAGAGTACTACACCAGCCATGACTGGTGCTTCTTCTTCCTCAACGACTATGGCTACTATCTCTGCCGTAGTGGTTGCCTCGATGGCTCCTACTTTTGCAACAGTGACTGTTGCACCTCCAATGGCGTCTGCAACTGCCGCTTCGTCATCTTCTCTTCCACCAGTCACTGTTACTACTGCTGCTCCTTCTCATTCTCTCGAAGAAGATGACGATGTAGCAATTATTCTTCCTCCCTAATTAATAACGGAAGTGGCTGAGTTTTACAATGATGATGGGACTTTGAGGGCCACAAATTTAAATGTTGAGACCTCTGATCTTTGGCGCAGTTAAGTATTCCTTTCATTCTCAATAAATGGGGTATTGCATTCTTTCCTAGGTCCGATAGCTACTCCAGAACTAATCAAGTCTATTTTTCCATTCCTTCCATCACCCTCAGAGCATTTATCACTGATTTTCTGTAAAAATGTTAATACCTCATATTTTGCTGGTCGCGTTTTCAGAACTGCTCCCCTTAGATATTTGAGTTTTTACTATTCGGACTGGATGTCTCGACTTGCACCAGTGTATAAAACCTGCTTTGAAATTAGTCACTTTTGACCTTTCCTATACAACTCCTTTACTAGGGATCACTCTATACTTTTGGTATCTTGCTACCAAAAATTTTCATTTTTCATGCGGAATGATGGGGTCCCACTTTAATAGAAATTTTGACTTTGGCCGGCTTGCCGACTGATGGCGAGTTTGTTTCATGGTCGACCGACTATCCAAAAGATAACTTTGATATCAACTTCGAGTCTAATTTCATCTCAAGTTTTATTCAAAACAATATGGATTCTGAAGGGAACCCTGCTTCCGATAGTGAACATGTAGCCTTTCTCCTCCTTTGACTCAATTCTTTTGTGTTTTTGTTCGAAGTCGGTCTAAATTCAGAAAAGCATCTACTTGTCCCTGACCATTATGCTTCACCATTAGAAACTCATTGATCTCCCTACCATGATTCTGAGTCAATTATATGAAGCCATTTCTTTGATTGTCGATGAAATTCGTCAAGGAGACTCCTCGATCAATCCATTTGATCCTCTTTGGATTGTCAATCTGTGGTTAAAAGCTATTCTTAAACCTCAATTCACAGTTTCTTCAACTGAGCTTCCTAGCACTCCTATTAATGGTATTCGTCTTTCTCAACTTTACTGGACAAAATAAAAAACTATGTCTTCTATAGGTATTTTTCAACACTTCCTCTCTGTTCTTTTTGATATCAAAGAAGACCACAATGTCTCATACTTTTCTAATCCTTTTTTCCTTTTGACCTAGTGCCGTTCTACACCTAAATTTCTTCACTTCTCCTTAGCCAACAAACTAAGTAATAGTCGATGATTTGTGGGTTAGGATGTTAACTCCTCAAATTTTTTCTGTCAGACTGATGACAAGTCATCTTAGCCTAGTTTCACTAGTCTTTTTTCTTTGTTTTCATTTAGTTTTATGCACTTTCTTAAGCCACAAGTAAGCCAATTGGGTGGAATTTCATGTTTCCTTAGATTCAATCAACTATGGATGAATTGATGCATTTTCATGAGTTTTATACCATAATTGCTTATATGACAAGAAAAAGAATAACTCTCATGATTAGAGCATAGCTTTGATGCAATTGTTGGTTGATGATAGGTAGAAGAAAGCTTGGAAGAAGGTTAAGGAAAAGGGTGATAGCAAGAGGCAAGAGGAAGGACTCACGTTTGAGCCAAAGTTTGCCTCAAACTTGGGCTCAAACGTGAGGAAGAGTGCAACCACACCCTGGAGAAGAGCCAACGTTGGCTGAAGAAGGAGCAAGGGAGGGCAACGTTTGCGCCAACGTTTGCCTCAAACGTGAGGTCAAACGTTGGCGCCAAAGAGAAGAGAAAGAGCACTCCTGGGCATGGCAACGTTTGAGCCAACGTTTGCCTCAAACGTGAGGTCAAACGTTGGCCACATATTAGCAAGGAGAAGCACCCCTGGAGCAAACCAACGTTTGCGCCAACGTTTGCCTCAAACGTAAGGTCAAACATTGGCGCCATAAAAGCAAGGAAGAGCACCTCTGTTTGATGCATTGAGTGAGCCACGTTTGCGCCAACGTTTGCCTCAAACGTTGGGCCAAACGTTGGCCAAAGGAGTAGCATGGGGGAACCACGTTTGAGCTCACGTTTGACCTCAAACGTTGGCTCAAACGTGGAAGACAGCAACTTGGCCGAGCTGCATAATGTCACACAAGGGACGTTTGAGTCAACGTTTGCCTCAAACGTTGACTCAAACGTGAATGGTTCATGGCCCGGTTCACTAATGGATTTCTTCCCAACACCAAGAGCAATCAACGGAGGCTACTATCAACCCAATTCCATCAAGGCTAAAGGCCCAATTCAAGGCTTAATGATCATTTGAAGAAAGTGTATAAATAGCTTAGGATTTGAAGTTTTAGAGAGCTTTTTTTCTTTTAGAGTTTTCTTTAAGAGTTTTCATAGTATTCACAGTAGAGAACTTTTGGATTTTGAGCTATTTGGAGATTTAGAGTCTTGGGTGTTGAAGAATTGAGGAAATTCTGTCTCAATCTCACCTTGAGATCTCTTTTTGTTTCTTTCACTGCACCATTGGAGAATTGAGATTTGAATCCAAGTTTTCTTCTGTTTTGATTTTAATCTCTTGCAATTGAATTCTAAATTTGGATCTAAGAAGGCAGTGAGATCTAGACTTGGTTATCTAGTCTCTTGAGTCCTGAGATCTACATCTTTCAATTTCAATTTCCTTGTTACATTGCTACACCAAGTTTATTTTCATTTGCATTTAAGATCCGGTTCGATTAGATCCATCTTCTACGTTTCTGTTTGTTGAGATTTACTGTTCTCTTGTTTAATTTTTGCAATCCCACATCCCTAATCCATTTACAATTCAAGCCATTTACATTTCTTGCATTCTAAGATTCTGCAATTTACATTTCTTGCATTCTAAGATTCTGTAATTTACATTTCTTGCGTTCTAAGTTTCTGCCATTTAATTTCTTGTTCTTTAAGATTCAGCACTTTTATTTTCTGTTCTCTTTAATTTCCTGCAATTTACCCCTCTCCCTTTACTTTTCATGCAATTTAATTTCTGTTAATCACAAATCACTCAACCAACTCTTGATTTGCTTGACTAAATCAACCACGAAACTAAAATTGCTCAATCCTTCAATCCCTGTGGGATCGACCTCACTCATGTGAGTTATTATTACTTGATGCGACCCGGTACACTTGCCGGTGAGTTTTGTGTCGGATCGTTTTCCGCACATCAAGTTTTTGGCGCCGTTACCGGGGATTGATTAGATTGACAATGATTAAGTGAAGTGGAGATCTAGATCTAGCATTTTTATTTTCTGTTTCTCTAACTTTGGACTAACTCACTAACTGTTTGAATTTTTGCTTAAGCTAACTAAAACTTCATTCTGGCAATAGATTGAAGTTATCCTGGTTTCTCTGGCTTTGTGTGATTCTTATGCTTTTGCTTGTTGAATATAAAAGAGAAGCAATTTTCTTTTATTAATCTCTCAAGCCTATCAATTGTTTGATACATTGTGTCAGCTAATTTTCTGATCACATTTTGGGCATGAATATATTCAATCTTCATTTGGACAGTTTGTGATTGTGCAGATCATGGAGGGGAACTCAACGAATTCTAGTAAGCAGGGGAGTAATATCCCCACCTTAGATGACAAGCAACCACTCATCACCATGAACGATATTGCTCAGTGGTTTGAAGCTTTCCCACAAGGAAACATTATAGGATGGGAAGAACTAATGAGTGAACTCCTAGCCAAGCTGAAACCACCTCAGGGAATTGTTAAACCAGAAACAGGAGTGCAACCATTCGCACAAGAGAAGGAAATTGAAGGTATTCGCGCAATCATGGCCCAAAGCGAGCAGATACATCAACAGCTTAAGCAACAATTGGAGCTGGTTAACAGAAAAATAGAGGAACTACAACATGCTGTGGTAAATGCACAGAACTCACCTCAAAATCCCCATTGTTAGAATCAACTTGAAAAAGGTTCTAGAGTAATTAACTTTGAGCAACAAAGTTATGAGCGATCACACTCTCCAGACAGCTCCTCAAGCATGTTCCAACGTAGGACTCAGAATGATGTGTACAACCCACCCTGGAGAACTCAATCCAACTGGAGGGGGTTTAAAAACCTAAATCAAAAACCAAGGGACTTCAACTGCAACAACTCCAACTTCAAAAACCAACATAAAAACCACCCCCACAACAACAATCATCACACACCATCCCAATACACACACTTCCAACCCCGTCCTACCTCACCACTCGCCCAAAATGACTCTCATCAACCATCACAGTTGACACAACTACAACCAATTCCAAACTCTCAAAGACTCTATGTTCTAGAAATGATGATGGAGAGGTTCATGAAAGTTCAAGAAATGATAACAATAGAACAGGAAGAAATAAGGAAAAATCAAGAGATGATAAGCAGGAACCAAGAGGCTACACTCAGAAGAGTTGAAAGGCAAATGGAACAACTGGTTCAAAACCTTGCTGAATTGGGCGAGAGAGAGGCAAATATATCCCTAAGGGCCACTGAAGATGACCCAAAGAACAGTGAAAAAGCTGCTGGGTTGAAAGGGAAAGCAGTTAGGGAAGAAGGTGAGAAGGCTATGGAAAAGGAAATAATCATCAAAGAAAGATACCACAGGGGAATTCCACAAAAAGAAACAGAGGAAAGGAAGCCCATAGTGAGAGGAGGAAACCAAAGGCAACAGAAACCTCAACTTCCATGATCCGAGGATGAAAGATGTCAAGCTAGTGACAATAAAAGAGCGCTTGTTGGGAGGCAACCCAACCGGAGGTAACTTTCTTTTCATAACTATTTCAATAAAAAGGTTAATTAGTTTTATCTATATTGAGAGAAGCTAAGTTTGGTGTTTCACACCAAAACAATCTAAGGGAGAATGAAGGATTCTAAGTTTGGTGTTCCACCAAAATCCCATCATAAAACACATTCTCATTTTCTGCATCATGCTAGCTTCAAGCATTTGGATAAACTAGTTAACTATTTTGCTGTTTCCTAGTTTTCAGTTTTACTACTTTTAGCAAAGAAAAAGAGTTTCACATCTGGTTAGTTTGATGAACAAGAACCATTGGCAAGGTACTAAGTTTGGTGTTCCCACACCAAAGTAAGTACAAAGGCCCACAAATAAATCGTGCATGCTAACCATTGTTTCTAAGTGCTTGGGGAACAAGCAACTTTCAATATCACTGCAGAATATCATACAAACTCTTGGGAAGATTTAGCATCATCAATCAAAGAGATGAAAGAGGAATGTGAAGACCAGCAATGATGATGAGGAAGAGGACAGCAAGTAAACTCCAAAAGGTTGTATTATTCATTATTAGATATTGCTGTGATTGAAAGTTATATTATACCCCTATCTGCCCTTCTGTCTAGTATAGTTTTTCTGCAAATCAATAATCAAGATGCTTGATCATTTACAACACTATACTCTCCAAAACTTGTTTGCACTCAATATTTCAAAAAAAAAATGCATTACATGAAAGTTCTTTGAAAAGAAGGATTGAGGAATTAAACCATTTTGAGGCAAGCAAAAGATTAGGAGAAGTGGTGGTTCTAGTTGTACGATTATGCATTGAGGTTGCATGCTTATGAAAACTTGCATGGGAGCTCATAGGCAGGACATAGAGTTCAAAGAAGTATTGTGGAG
This sequence comes from Arachis hypogaea, assembly GCF_003086295.3. Taxonomy (NCBI): domain Eukaryota; kingdom Viridiplantae; phylum Streptophyta; class Magnoliopsida; order Fabales; family Fabaceae; genus Arachis; species Arachis hypogaea. Next base: position 131,510,760 of record NC_092054.1, read on the forward strand.
ATTCTCAAACATTTATTGATCCAAGAAGCAGTGACCAAAAGAAAATAAAGAAGACATCAAAACAAAAAGAACATAGCCCAAGGCTCTGAGCATCAATTACTAGGCAAAAAAGAAGAAAGAAACAAGAACTCAAAGAGTTGTTATCCTAGTAAATGCTTGTGGTCGAACTGTGTCAAAGAGAGAGGCTTGAGCAAGTAAATCCTAAAGGGTGCTTCAACACCTAATACCTTAAAACCAATTGGTTTAGGAGTATTGATTGAAAGCTTATCTAAAGAGCCGCTTTGAGACATGACACTTAGAGTCAAGGCCAAAGCACAGAAACGATAAGCTGCTTCAAGGTGATTACCTATAGAGAGATCTCTATGATATTATTTGGATGAAAGTTCTAAGACCTAAGACTCCCAAGATGTAGGGACTAGTAAGCATTGAAGCCCTTGCATGAGCACATAATTTAGAGTTCACCCCACTGTCACTTAATCACTTCACTCACAGGATAGTACATGTAATTCTTCAAATCCATTCTAATTGAAAGGACCTTTTAGCATAATTCTTTTCTTGCTTGGGGACAAGCAAGTTTTAAGTTTGGTGTTGTGATGACAAGTCATCTTAGCCTAGTTTCACTAGTCTTTTTCCTTTGTTTTCATTTAGTTTTATGCACTTTCTTAAGCCACAAGTAAGCCAATTGGGTGGAATTTCATGTTTCCTTAGATTCAATCAACTATGGATGAATTGATGCATTTTCATGAGTTTTATACCATAATTGCTTATATGACAAGAAAAAGAATAACTCTCATGATTAGAGCATAGCTTTGATGCAATTGTTGGTTGATGATAGGTAGAAGAAAGCTTGGAAGAAGGTTGAGGAAAAGGGTGATAGCAAGAGGCAAGAGGAAGGACTCACGTTTGAGCCAAAGTTTGCCTCAAACTTGGGCTCAAACGTGAGGAAGAGTGCAACCACACCCTGGAGAAGAGCCAACGTAGGCTGAAGAAGGAGCAAGGGAGGGCAACGTTTGCGCCAACATTTGCCTCAAACGTGAGGTCAAACGTTGGCGCCAAAGAGAAGAGAAAGAGAACTCCTGGGCATGGCAACGTTTGAGCCAACGTTTGCCTCAAACGTGAGGTCAAACGTTGGCCACATATTAGCAAGGAGAAGCACCCCTGGAGCAAACCAACGTTTGCGCCAACGTTTGCCTCAAACGTGAGGTCAAACGTTGGCGCCATAAAAGCAAGGAAAAGCACCTCTGTTTGATGCATTGAGTGAGCCACGTTTGCGCCAACGTTTGCCTCAAACGTTGGGCCAAACGTTGGCCAAAGGAGTAGCATGGGGGAACCACGTTTGAGCTCACGTTTGACCTCAAACGTTGGCTCAAACGTGGAAGACAGCAACTTGGCCGAGCTGCATAATGTCACACAAGGGACATTTGAGTCAACGTTTGCCTCAAACGTTGACTCAAACGTGAATGGTTCATGGCCCGGTTCACTAATGAATTTCTTCCCAACACCAAGAGCAATCAACGGAGGCTACTATCAACCCAATTCCATCAAGGCTAAAGGCCCAATTCAAGGCTTAATGATCATTTGAAGAAAGTGTATAAATAGCTTAGGATTTGAAGTTTTAGAGAGCTTTTTTTCTTTTAGAGTTTTCTTTAAGAGTTTTCATAGTATTCACAGTAGAGAACTTTTGGGTTTTGAGCTATTTGGAGATTTAGAGTCTTGGGTGTTGAAGAATTGAGGAAATTCTGTCTCAATCTCACCTTGAGATCTCTTTTTGTTTCTTTCACTGCACCATTGGAGAATTGAGATTTGAATCCAAGTTTTCTTCTGTTTTGATTTTAATCTCTTGCAATTGAATTCTAAATTTGGATCTAAGAAGGCAGTGAGATCTAGACTTGGTTATCTAGTCTCTTGAGTCCTGAGATCTACATCTTTCAATTTCAATTTCCTTGTTACATTGCTACACCAAGTTTATTTTCATTTGCATTTAAGATCCGGTTCGATTAGATCCATCTTCTACGTTTCTGTTTGTTGAGATTTACTGTTCTCTTGTTTAATTTTTGCAATCCCACATCCCTGATCCATTTACAATTCAAGCCATTTATATTTCTTGCATTCTAAGATTCTGCAATTTACATTTCTTGCATTCTAAGATTCTGCAATTTACATTTCTTGCGTTCTAAGTTTCTTCCATTTAATTTCTTGTTCTTTAAGATTCAGCACTTTTATTTTCTGTTCTCTTTAATTTCCTGCAATTTACCCCTCTCCCTTTACTTTTCATGCAATTTAATTTCTGTTAATCACAAATCACTCAACCAACTCTTGATTTGCTTGACTAAATCAACCACTAAACTAAAATTGCTCAATCCTTCAATCCCTGTGGGATCGACCTCACTCATGTGAGTTATTATTACTTGATGCGACCCGGTACACTTGCCGGTGAGTTTTGTGTCGGATCGTTTTCCGCACATCACAGACTATCTCAAGAATCGACATAGACCCTTAAAAAAATTCACTATTACATATATGTATATATGTCAGCAGGTGAATATACTAACAAAATCATGTAATAATAGAAGCAATATAGAAAAATAATGGACAGTTTGAGAGTCAAGCTATTCTCCCAATGCGGCTACTAAATCTTCGTCAAACTCAATTTTATATACATAAAGTCAAGGAATAAAATCCGTTTGTTATACTCAAGAATTTTTTTTAAACAAAAAAATATAGGCAATAACAGCTAATACACCCAACAAATTTAGAAACTAGAAAGACGTGAATTTATTCTAAAGTTAATAAAACGGGCTAATCACAATGTATTTAGTCAAAGTTAATGAGGTACAAATATACCATTCTTAAAATTCTCTCGTAACAGCGGAAGAAACCACTTCCAATTGTCTTTCGTTTTTGCAGTAACAATTGCATAGACTATCAGATAGATGTGGTTGTTAGCATCTTATCCGATAGCCATCAACAGCTTCTCCCCGTAGTACCCTTTAAGAAACATCTCATTTAAGCATATAAAGGGTTGACATCCATCCAAAAAATCCTTCTTGCAAGTATCAAGACAGATATATATTCTCTTAAACAGATTATCCAAATCAGACATCAGTGTTTTTTCAATAATCACATTTGATCTAGGGATACATCTTAAAACCTTAAATCCATAGTCTCGAAACAATGAAGATTGTGCCTTTTCCGATCCCTCAATCCTCTTCCTTGTTTTGACTATATACTGGTAGATCTTTCTTTCATTCTAATATCTTATTTTATATCATTTTAAAAATTATCACGATTTTTTTTTATATTTTTGAAAATGTTATATATAGTATTTTGTTTTATTATTCATGAGCGTAAGTTTTAAAGTCAAGTATGATGACGTGACACGTTTTGATGCTAGTCTACATATTGATGCTATTTTTGGAAAATGTTATGTATTAAATTATTAGATTTGTTAATATTTAATGATTAATTATGGTAAAATTTATCAATAATTATAATATTTTATATTATATCTTTTTAATAATGATCTTGATTCTTTTTTATATCTCTATAAATATTATATATATCTTATAAATAATTTTTTATTTTTATATAATATTTTGAGTGTAGTATATTTTTTATTTTTGTCTATTAAATTTATCTAAATTGTTAGAATATTATTTTTTAATAATATATTTTTATTTTCTACTACTCAAATTAATATTTTTTATTATTATTATTATTATTATTATTATTATTATTATTTTGACAACATTTAATGAATACATATAAGATCCACTTTAAAATATTTTAATTCATTTTTTATAGACATTGAGTTATTTGTTTTGCATAGGCCAATTTTTTTATTAAATATAATTACTTTGTTAATTTTTTATTTTATAGATTATTTGGTATGAGTACAAATAACAAAAGAATATATGAAGCTATTTTAGACAATATAAATATATTCATGAATAAATTATATTAAAAATGTATTTCAGACATAAATATAAAAAATAAATATTTTTTTGTACATGTATAAATATATACACAGTAAATTTTAATACAACAAAGAGAATATATTTGTTTCTCGCTTCTAACTTTAAAGTAGGATCAATATTAAGTGTGTTTAGTTTAGCGTTTAAAGCATTAAACATACATTTAATTTTTTTTTAAAGTTTCACTTTTTTTTTATTATTTTTTTCTTTTTCTAAACGCAAACATAAATTCTACCCTCTAATCCATGTTTACCTAAAAGTAAAAATTTTAGTTTTTGTGTTCACTTTTTCTATGTTAGATTAAAATTTATTTTTTATCTAATAATTTTATCCTTATAAATTTTATTATTTTTTTATAATATTTTTTCTAATGTTCTCTTATATATTATTATTATTATTATTATTTTTATAAAATTCTTATTATTTTTTGTTTATATAAATTTTTTTTATCATTATTGTTATTTTTTTTTGTATAGAATATTTTTTTGCTTTATATTATGATTCTATTAATTCTATTAGAGTACTAAAGAATATTACTAAGAGTATTAGAAAAAAGAATATTACAAATTATTTAAATATTTAAAATAAAATATAAAATAATATAAAATAATTATTTAAATTTATATATTTTTAATAATTTTTTATCTAAAAATAATTTTAAATAATATAATCTAAATAATATTTAATTTATTACGATCCATTTTGATATAAAAATTATCAAACATAAATTATATTAATATCAATTTATTTTTTATTAAAATTAATTTTATAAAATTAATTTTATACAAATTTTTATTTACAATTTTTTATCCAAACACACACTAATAATGAATTGGTACCCAGGGTAAAAGGTAAATACCCAAAGCTGATTAAGAACAACCCACAACCACAAAACCCAAGATTTTTTTTATTATCAAAAGTCTCTCACCTTCTCTCTCTCTCTCTCTCTCAAACAACACTAAAATAGACCCTCTTATAATTAAATTTTCACAATTCAAAAATAACAAAACCCCCTTTTTTTTTAATTTTGTAAAACACAGACCGGTTGAATAAAAATTTAATTCATTTCATAAAAAAAAATATCAAAGTTTAAATTCTCTTATAAATTATTTTTTATCCGCAATTCATCATATAAATGTATAGCATTGAATTTCTTTTAACAGCTTATAGTGGGATTAAAGAAAATAATTGAACATCAGCGAATCCAATTAAATAGGCCACGTGAACAAAAATATATATATTTTTTGGTGTCTAAACATAAAATAAAAATATATTTATACATTTGTCATATATAATATAAATTTAATTTTAATATATTATTTAAATAAAATAATTTTATACATATATTCAATTATATAATATTACATTAATTAAAATAATTATTTGTTATATTAACTACGTAAATAATTATCTAAAAAAAAATATAATTATACGATTGTATAAAATATTTTACATTATCAATATATCAAAATTAAACTCATATTATATATTATATATAAAAAAATGTTAGTAACTATTAAAATTTATTATTTTTTATTATTATTTAACTATTAATTTAATTTTTTTAATTTAGTAATTCAATAATATATTTTATTTCATATTTTTAAATATCAATAACTAATTAATGATAAAAAATAATAAATTTTGATAATTATCTAAATTTTTTCTTATATATAATCCCACAAAAGTCACGCACAAAATTACAATATTCATAACACCTTATAAAGCTGTTTGCCGGTCAAAATATCCACCAATGCCACTCCCTTAATACTGAGCACACACCACGTGTTTTAAGATTGGATTGACAACAATGCAAAAAGTACAAGGCGTTCCAACTGCCTCATTTGGTCAGGTGTAGGCTAGAACTCACCTCACAAATAGGGATAGTGTGTGCGCCTACATATATAAATTTCACTGCGAGCAATTTATATTTTATACAACTGAATAGTAGTATTAAGGGGAAAAGAAAAAAGAAAAAAGAAAAAAGAAAAGATGAGAGTGGCAGTGGTGGGTGGTGGAATAAGTGGATTGGTTTCAGCGTATGTATTGGCCAAAGAGGGAGCGAAAGTGGCACTTTACGAGAAAGAAGATTATTTGGGAGGCCATGCCAAAACTGTGAATGTTGATGGTATTCATTTGGACCTTGGATTCATGGTCTTCAACCGGGTAATAATTACTTGACTCAATTTTTTCATTGCATTGTTTTTCTTTTTAATTCTCACATTGTTTGGTATATTTCGATTTGCATATTATGAATGCTGAAAGGCTGAAACATTCTTGTAGGAATACTTTGAATGATTTGGTTTGTTGTTAACTACTCCTATTTCGTTGCCTTCAATTTTGGTTTTAATTGTTGCCACTCCTCTTCTGCTATTGGTTGGTTCGTTGGTTGCTTTCTACTACTTATTTGGAGAGATTGAATACTGCAAAAATTGTTCTTGGTTTCAAAATCTTGGCCGCATTATCCAAAACAGTACTAACAAGGGAGATAGGCAACTAGCTTTAAACTAGAAGGATTTTTCTTTTTTGTAAAAGAAGGAAAATTAAAAGAAACAATTGGATATTTTCTTTTTCTTGTTATATTAAAAAAATGCTAAGAGACTAATATTTTTAGTGTAAAAAACAAAGTATAGTATTAATTACCCAATTTTTTTTCAACTATATTAAAATATATATTAAAATATAAAATACATACTAAAAAATTAAATTATAATATATTTATTTATATTTATATATAAATATATTAATAATTAATTTTAGTATGTAAATAATATTTTTAAATTTTTCAATATAAAATATTACCTAGTACACACTGATGATGAGCATGGTAAGTCGTTATCATTATTCTTAATCTTACGCTATTCATTTCGCTGACTAAATGACAAAGTGATCAGGATGGAAAAAATGCATTAATGCTATTGATAGCAAATAAAAATTCTATTTATATATTAAAATTAGTTATTAATAATTAATTTTAATTGTTGATTTTGGTATATAATGAATCAGATTGATAACAAACTCAACATCCATGTAATTACATTAGTTTCGTAGATAATATATGTGTTTCTACTTTCTCCAATTAAATAATGATATTTTATCAATTTTCTTAAAAAGGTGAAAATTGATTTCTTTTGTTAGTTCAGTAATCAGTACCATAAATATATTGATGAGTGCATGTATCGACACGTAATAGACTAATAGTAGAACATCGGATCGGAATTGACTTGTCAAAATAGAAGAATTTTCCTTTGATGATGCTTTGATTGCGATAAGTGGAATAAAACCTAGTTAGCGTTTGTAGTGTTTAATTAGTTTGTGTTGGGTCATTTTTAGCCGCATATAAACATACACGTTACTAATGTCTATTTTTTGTCGGATGAATTATCAAAATTGTATAAAAAATTTATATTACTGATAAAAATTATAAATAATAAATAAATCTTAAAATATTTATGAACATGACATAAATAATTAAATATTAAATATATATTTAAAAAATACAAAATTATATTTGAATGTGATTTTTTTTAAATATTAATAAAAATTGAGACAATTTTGTTTCTAAATTTTATGATTTTATTTAAATTGAATATTATTTATTTATTTTTTTGAATGACGAAAATGTTTCTTATAAAAAAATCTATAAATTAAATTTTATTTGAATCTTTTTATACATCTTTCAAATAATTATCTAAATATTTACACACAAAAATTTAATTAACTGAAGAAGTCATTTATTATATATAATAATCGTTATTTTTAAATTATTTAAAAATTTATTTATCGTTCGTATCTCCTAATAAAAGTTATTTAATTTTTGTCGAATATGAACATTCAATACTGTTTTGGTAGTTTGAGCATTCTTTTTATAAATATTTTTAATTAATTTAATTCAGAAAAGCTAAAGAGGAAAAAATACAAAAAAATCTACAAAAATAACATGTGTTTCTGTTTTTGTTCACTGAATTGATAACTACTGAATTGATAACAATCTGTGGACCAAAGCATGGTGGGTGTCAGATGTGGTCCTGGTGATGTGGTGCAGTCCTCATTCCTCCTTTCCTTATTTGGGGGGCCGCCTCTCTTTTATTGGCACACCACTCATTCATTTTATTGACAAAATTACCCTTTTCAATCAATTTGGGATTTTGTGTTACTCAAATAGTTAATTCACTCATTCGCCAAAGTATAAAGGTTTAAATTTTACTTTGTACATGTAATAATTTAATGGCTAATAGTGACAAACCCTTAATGAAATTTAAATTTGCGACAGATCAATTTTTAATGGACAAAAAAAGATCTACTTTTTTTAAGAAATTTTAAAAAATAAATTATTATATTAATTATTATATATCTATGTATAAATATATTATTTAGTTTATTTTTAATATATATTTTATATTTTATTATGTATTCTATATCAATAATTAATTTAATATTTTACTTTTTATGTGCATATGACTGTAAATTAAAAGAAAAAAATTTCACTAATAAAGAGTTTTAAAAATATTAGTTAAAGTGTTTAATAAAAAATTTATGAAAAAATTAACTAATTAAAATTTTTAATATATTTATAATACGTAGAGATATAACTATTTATATTATTTTTTTGTTAATTTAAATTTTTTTAAAAAATAGTATCATAATATGTTATTTTTATTAAAAAATAATTTTAAAATTTTTATACATAATAACCTTGAATAATACTTGACGCATGTCAGTACAAATTTTAATTTTATTATAAAAGAAGTGTATTTAATGGGTAATTACTCAATTAAGCCAATCAGAGTTTAAAATTACACAATTCAGCCAGAAGAAAAAATGCTTCATGAATGGGTTAAGTACTGCCGTTCCTAAGGTCGGGGGCGAAAATCAAATTCGTCCCCGACCTTTTTTTGTTATTAAAATCATCCCTAACGTTACAAAACATTATAAAATCGTCCTTTTTTATCTCAATTTTATTTTTTGACCAAATTACCCTTAACTATTAATAAAAAATAAAAAATAAAAACAAAAACAAAAACAAAAAACTCCTCCCCCACCCCACCCCCACCTCCGATGTCTCTTCCCAGTGAGAAAACACAGCTTCTTCCTCTTCTTGTTCAACTTCAACATCGCCACCCTCCTTTGCCCTCCCTTCGCGCTCTCTCTCCTCTACTCCTCCGCCACCAGCAACTCCATTCTTGACCCCTTAACGCCTCTCACTTCTTCCACCCCTTCCTCCGCCACACTCACTGGCCTTGGATCTTGATATCCCCTTCCTTATGCTCTTTGCAAACTTCCCCTTCTTTTTTTCTTCTTCACCAGCAACAACAACAAATCCAGCAAATTGAACAATAACAAATTCAGCAGAATAAATCACTAACAAATTTAAATTTGACAACAGTTCAACAATCATCAATTGCACTTCAAATCCAAAATCAACAACCACAGAAATTAAAAAAAATTTTAAAAAATGATGTTCATGTTCTTAAATCTCAGCATGTCGAACACCGAAGCTGAGCACCGCGAAGAGGAGGAGGCTCCTACCGGCGAGGACGAGGACACCCAGAGCTCAGGTAGCTCCGATCGTCAGACTCAAAGAGGTCGCCGTCTCTGGTGGAGAATAGCATCTTCGTTTTCTTCTCCAGTGAAAAAAGTTCAAGCAGAAGCAGAAGGAGAAGCAGAGGCAGTCAATCACAGAAGAAGAAGCAGCGCCGGCTTCCTTTTCCTCCCCCAAGATCTGCCGCAAAACTGCCACTGTTATCGAGCCCGAAATGGAGAGGAGAGAGCGCGAGTGAGAGGAGGAGCTGTTCATTATTGCGTCTGTTGCTGCAAGGGATTCGTCGTCGTCATTGTTGGGCCATCGCCGAACTGCTGCCGCCATTGAGTGCGCTGTGGCCGTGGTGGTCGCTGGAGGAAGAGAGAGCCAGAGGAGAAAGAGAGCAAGCGAGATCTGAGGAGAGAGAGAGCGCTCGGGTGCAGAGGAGAGAGAGGAGAAACCCGTGCTCAGCCACCGCCGTGCCTCTGCCGCCGAGAAACGCCGTCGGGAGGGTGAGTGAGGGAGTGGGGTGAGGGAGTGAGGGAGGGGTGAGGGTTGAGGGGTGGGGGTGAGGGAGTGGGCTGAGGGGGTTACGGGAGGGTGAGTGAGGGAGGGGGTGAGGGAGTGAGGGAGTTACGAAGGGGTGAGGGGTGAGGGTTGAGGGTTGAGGGTGGGGGAGGGAGGGTGTTTTAATTTGTTAATATTATTTTTAATTATTTTTATTAATAATGAAAGGGTAATATGGTAAAAAAATAAAATTGAAGTAGAAAAGGACGATTTTATAACGTTTTGTAACGTTGAGGATGATTTTAATAACAAAAAAAGGTCGGGGACGATTTTGATTTTCACCCCAGACCTTAGGGACGATTTCAGTACTTAACCCTTCATGAATCAACCAGAGACACAAATCTATATAATTCGAATTAGGTTAATTCGAATTGCATCTCTATGTAATTCGAATCACACTAATTCGAATTACACACACACGCACACATTCACTAATTCGAATCAACCTGATTCGAATTACACACACGCTGCACTTAGTAATTCGAATTGGCCAGATTCGAATTACTCAATCAAGGCATAATTCGAATTATACTGTTTCGAATTATACAGGGCCAGAGGTGTATAAATATGGTGTGAACGTAAATTGATCCCATTAGAGTGAGAAAATAGCTAGTGAGGAGAGTTTTGTAGTATTGGTTCATCACAGAGGATCGATTAAGAGAAAATACGATCTGGTGTGAAGTTCACTGATAAGGGTCCTCTTAGTATTTTTATCAGGCCTACGACGAGCTATGATGAGTTTGTGAATTCTATACTACAGAAACTTGGTCTGCAAGGCGTGAAACGGGTTCAGAAGTTATTCTATCGCATTTTGATCTCAGTGCTGCAAGAAATCGTGAAGTATGATTGTTTCATGATAGGGAGTGATGAGGACTTGCAGGTCCTGTTTCATTATCGTCGGCAGTTTTTCGAGGTTAGGACATCTGAGCTGTTGGCGAAGCTGGTTGACGTGGTATCTAGCTCGGGAGGTTCGAACCGAAATACCCACACTATAGGCACGGTAGCCGGTTCTAGCTCCAGACCTGTTGGTGCATCTTCACCCGTCCGTATGAATGAACCTCCGGACGAACCTGTCGCCTCCCCGTCGTTCGCTGTTGATCTCAACTGTAGTGGAGGCGGAGAGGTTGGTATCGTGGATAGGGTGCCGACTTCTTTACAGTGTATGGCACCGGCTGGTCTGGGCGATGCATTGTTGGATGATGTTGACGATGATGATGTCGAGCCGGATCTCATTGCTGATGATAGTAGCGACGAGATTGTAGCGAGTAATCCAGGTGGGGCTGGAGGTGGTTCTAGCTCTGGGACACAGCAGTACCCTCCGCACTTTTCATCTTTGGACTTGGATGCCATGAGACAGGAGGGGGTTCCTGGGGAGCCTACTTGATTTGGTGCTAGAGATGCCCAAGGGTCTGGTGGTCTTACAGAGTTTCAGGTTGGTCAGCAGTTTCAGGATAAAGATGAGGCTGTGTTAAGTGTGAAGACGTATAGCATCCGACGCGGGGTACAGTACAAAGTGGTGGAGTATGACTATCGCCGGTATGTAGGGAAGTGTTCTGAGTTTGGGAATGGGTGCACATGGTTGATTAGGCTAAGTCTCCGGCAGCGCAAGGGTATTTGGGAGGTAAAACGCTACAACGGACCTCATACATGTCTCGCGACGTCCATCTCTAGCGACCACAGGAGTCTGGATTATCATGTGATCTCGACAGTCATCATGCCAATGGTTAGAGCTCTGTCCGGATTATCTCCCATGGGCTAAATATCCTACTCAACCCTTTGTTGGAGTTGTTTTAGGTCGTTTTCTCTGGGATTTGGTGGGGTAGGATAGTGGAAAAGTGGTTCGAATGAGGTTGGTTCGAACTCCTTTTATAGCTGAATCCTGAGTAATTCGAAACACCCTCATTCAAATTACTACTTGCAGCCAAATTGGAGTAATTCGAATCACCCCAATTTGAATTACTTTGGATTGCGTGCGTGTGACTAATTCAAATCAGCCTGATTCGAATTAGTGAGTGTGTACGTGTGTAATTCGAATTAGGTTGATTCGAATTACATTGAGAGTGAAATTTGAATTAGGGTAATTCAAACTATATAGAATTGTGTCTTGGTTGATTCATGAACCAATTTTGATTTTGGCTGATTGGTTTAATTTTTTACACTCATTGGCTTATCAAGATGAATTACCCATATTTAATAAAATTTTCATAATGTTACGAAGGAGATAATGTACAGAATAAGTGTTATAGAATCTGCACAATCTGTTTATTAACACAAAAATAATTTCAAAAGATTTTAAAAGGCAAAAAAAATTCAACATTAAATATATATTTTTAAAAAATATTTTAAACATTAAATTTTAATTCAGTTTTTTCACAAATATGATAAAAAAAAATATTTTTATTTTTAAGGTTTTGTGATTTTACTCTTAAAGTAGATTTTTTTTGCAATTTATTTATGTTAATGGCCAAATAAATGAAAAAAAAATTCTATAAATCAAAATTTTATGTGACTTTTTTATGTACTTTATAATAATTATCTAAATATTTCTATAAATTTTTGTGATCAAATACATAAGTGATTTACTAAATATAAAAATTATTTGCGACTTATAAAAACTGTAAAGAGTATTTTGCCACCCAAAAAATTCTGTTTTTGTCAAAATAAACCCCAACTTTTGTTTTTAACAGAATAAACCTCAAAAAATAGGCACGGTTTGACAAAATGGTTTCGATGTTAACTCCTCACTCTGGATATTAATAAAGATGTCTAGCTGGCAATTAAGTGCTTACCTAGAGGGTTAGATATGAAATTACAATATTATTCTGTTTTAGATGAGAGATTATTAAACTTGAAATCCCTATTTCACTCTTTCACATTGCAGTTGATCCCCATTGACTCACAGTAAAAATCTCATCTGATAAAGAATCGTCATTGTTGCATTTAGCACATGTTCAGGAAATACATATTCATTTTGGATACAAATTCAACATTCATCACACCTAAAAGTAGCATTCTCTATTACTAATTTTTACTATCATACAACAACAACACTCTCACTACCTAAATAAAGAGAACATGTTCATAAATATAACTATAGCTACCCCAATTACAAGCACCAACAACAAAGTCTCTATCCTCCTCATGTACTGTTCAAACACAAATGACCTCATAGCTGTTGCCTTGTAATTCTCTCATTGTCCAAACTTTTCATCGCTTTACTCCTTTCAACATTCAATTTAATTTTTTTTAATGTCTTCTTCCTCTTCATCAATCCAAACAAAATACTCACATGGCCACATCCCATTCTCAATTTCTATCAAAATAGAAAGAGAAAGGGAAAAGATTCAACAAATAAGAAGAATCACAAACTTTATTTCAATGGGTTTCATTCAAAATAACATACCTGTCAAAAAAATCAACATCAAGGGTTGACCCGAATTAAACCTCCTAACAGCATAAGCAGGTTTCATCAAATGGTTTTTCCCTTCTTCAGCCCTCATAGTTGTCTCGCAGATAAAAACGTTGTTCTCTGTCAACAAAGATTTCTTTTTCATTTTTGCTCCACCACCTACTCAATTTGGAACTTAGGGTTTTCTTCAGGTTAAAATGTGAATCAACCCCACGTAAATCACTCTAATCCTTTAGGTAAGCCCTTAACGTGCCACTTAGACATTTCCGTTAACGTCGAAGAGTTACGTTGAGGCTATTTTGTCAAATAGTACATATTTTTTTGGATTCATTTTATCAAAAATAAATTTTGGGGTCTATTTTAACAAAAACAGAATTTTTTAAGTGTCAGAATGACTATTGACTCTAAAAAATATTATTTTTAGTTATTTTTATTGTGTTTTATAATAGTTTAAAGATATTTTGTTCGTTATCAAAAGTGAAAAAGTATTTTTGTTTGTATTTTAAAAAATCAAGGGCGATTTTGACGGTTCACCTTTCATATTGGATATTGGTAAGAAATTTACAAAGTCATTTCTTATGAAAACCACAATAAATAATAAAACAGAAATAATAGTTGGTTTATCTTAAAAAAATTTCATCATTTTTCTTTTCACTTTTAGTTATAAGTATCTATCCTCGATCAAATTATTTTGCCATCCCACCAGAGATGCCAATATTTATACAACACACAAGATATATAATATGCAGTGACGGATCCAAAAAATTTTGATAGTGGGAGCAAAATATATATAATATGATAATAATTTTTATAATAAAAATATTAAGTTTACATAAAAAATTAGGTATCAAATTATCTACTATAGATTTATGTATAAATATATATATTATTTAACTTATTTTTAATATGTATTTTGTATTTTAAAATTTATATTTTAAGATTTATTTTATACAAGTAATTATTTTATGTATACGTAGTATAATTGTTGTTATAATTATATTTTGTTATCGTAAAATATGATTAGGTTTCAAAATATCTAATTACAAATTAAAATACTAAAATAGTAATTTAAATAATAACATAATTTAAAATTTAATTTTTTATATTTCATATTTTGAAACCTTGACAATATAATCAAAATGTTTTTTTTTTGTATATGTTGTTGAACAATCATTTAAAATTCAACTTTCATACAATTAGCTCTTGATGATATTCATTGTTGAAAAAGTTCATTCAATTAGTGTAGTTATAAAAAACTAAAGCTAATTTCAAAAGAAGAAACACAAATGGATAGATAATATTCTTTCGAGTCGATTTCTAAGAAAGAACAACAATCTTATTTAAATTTAAAAATTCATCATTATAATGGACATCTAATATGAAGTACTCAAATTGACTATTAAATGTCGAAAGTTTAATAAAAACTTATTGTGGAGTCAAATTTAATAATTTAGTGGGGGCAAATAAATATTATTATTATATACTACTCAATAAAATTTCAAATTGTAGTGGGGCGCTTGCCTCTACATCCGTAAGAGTAGCTCCGTCCCTGATAATATGCTATGATAAAAAGTTGTAAACTAGATGAGTATGAAAAGACTATGCCATTTGAGATATAACTCATTAGCAACTAGGAATACTATTGCAGGAGAGCAAGCAGTTGAAAAATATTCCTGATTTTGAAAATGTTAGTTTCTAAATGCAGTTTTGTACTTTTGTAACTTGACGCTGCTAGGAATTTTTAGGTGATTCGAGAATAAAGTTAGTTATTTATTTTGTTTCAATTGATTATCTGCTACATTAGTATAGTGAGTTTTTATATTATTTTAAATAAATAATTTTTTTTATAATTTAAAAGATAATTAACTATGGTAAATAATATAAATATCTACTATACTTATGTGACATATGCTAAGAACAGAGCAAATCACTAATTTTGCTATTAAAACACCAATTTTTTTAGAAAAAATGACAAATATATCTCGGATCATTAAATAAGTTATCGACTAATTGAAAATATAAAAAGTGTCCCTCAATTTTTAAACCGCGAGACATTTAAGTCCCTTCGAGGAACCTATTTGCCCTTATATGTTTTAGATGAGTAAATAGTCAAATTGGTTCCCGAAAGATAACCCGATCTTCAAACGAGTCCTCGTAAGAAAAATATAATAAAATTTGTCCCCGAAAAATTTAAAATTGGTAACGTTAGTCCTTCCGTCAGTTGGATGATGACGTGGAGGGCTAATGCCACGTGTCACAAGATGATTGATTGACATGTCAGATCGGTGACACGTGGCATGCCACGTGGCACTTGACATGTAAAAAAGTTATTTATAATCAAAATAGTCCTTGAAAGTTCAGATGTAAGTCATATTCATCCCTAAAATTTTAAAAATTAATCAAATTAGTCATTATATAATTTTTTTTATTTTTTCTTGATAATATTAAATTTAAAATATTTTTGATACTACTAATTTTAATAGAAATGTAATTGACAATAAAAAAATTAGTAATTGTATCTTTTCTTCTTAAAAATTTGTTCAATAAAATTATCTCTCTCCTCTAATTCTTGTCAAAATCTCTCTTATTCTTTTCTATTCTAAAACTTTTTTCTTACATTATTACATTTTGCTGGAATATATATATATATATACTCAAAATTGAAATGTATGTATTTGTTACCCTAAATAAAGTTATATGCTCAAAATAAAAATTTATGTATGTTAACCTAAACAAATTTAATAAAAATTTATACATTTTTTTTTTCATTACGTTATTACTTTCATTTAGATTAACATACATAAATTTTGATTTTGAGCATATAACTTTATTTAGGTTAACAAATATCTACATTTCAATTTTGAGTGTATATATATATATATTCCAACAAAATGTAATAATGTAAAAAAAAGATTTTAAAATAGAAAAAAATAAGAGAGATTTTGACAAGAATTAGAGGAGAGAGATAATTTTATTGAACAAATTTTTAAGAAGAAAAGATACAATTACTAATTTTTTTATTGTCAATTACATTTCTATTAAAATTAGTAGTATCAAAAATATTTTAAATTTAATATTATCAAGAAAAAATAAAAAAAATTATATAATGACTAATTTGATTAATTTTTAAAATTTTAGGGATGAATATGACTTACATCTGAACTTTCAAGGACTATTTTGATTATAAATAACTTTTTTACATGTCAAGTGCCACGTGGCATGCCACATGTCACTGACCCACGTGTCACCGATCTGACATGTCAACCAATCATCTTGTGACACGTGGCATTAGCCCTCCACGTCATCATATGCCACGTGACACTTAATGTGACACGTCATCATCCAACTGACGGAAGGACTAACGTTACCAATTTTAAATTTTTCGGGGACAAATTTTATTATTTTTTTCTTACGCGGACTCGTTTGAAGATCGTGCTATCTTTCGGACCAATTTGACTATTTACTCTGTTTTAGATGAAAGAACTTAAATGTCTCACAGTTTTAAAAAATGAGGATATTTTACATGTCTTCGAGTTAAAAAGTCAAAGAACTATTTATTTATTTTTTTTCTTTTTATGAAACTAATACATTGAATGTAACATGAATGATTGAACAGGTAACTTATCCTAACATGATGGAGTTCTTTGAGAGTCTTGGAGTTGACATGGAATTATCTGACATGTCATTTGCCGTCAGCCTTGATAGCGGCCGCGGCTGCGAATGGGGCAGCAGGAATGGTTTGCCCAGCTTGTTTGCACAGAAAAAGAATGTAATAAACCCTTATTTCTGGCAAATGGTTAGAGAAATTATCAAGTTCAAAGATGATGTTATAAGGCAAGTAGTTCTTTATCTATGCCTACACTTTTTATATGCTTAATGCTTGCTTCAAAATAGTACTATATGAACATAGTTAATGCATAGTTAATGCTAATGACTCCATTATTTGTTTGTGGTTGATTGTCAATGAAATGTGAGATATATATCCAAAAATTGAAAGGTTGTTTGTTACCTTATTTATTAAGTTTTCTCTGTCACCATCGAAGGATTCAGAAACTTTAAAGACTAACTTGTTAAATTATTGGGTTTCTAAAAATTAAATTGTCAATATATTAAATATATGTTTTTTAAATATAATAAGAAAAATATACTACATAGAGAGGGTGCACTCTGGAATTAAAGAAAATTGAGAAGCATAATGCTATTTGCCAGTTCATGAGTGATTATATCATGATAAATTGAGTTTATTGTCTCATTTTTGAATTAAATATGCAGCTATCTTGATATGCTTGACAACAATCTTGATATGGACCGGAATGAGACTTTGGAACAATTCATAAAGTCAAGGGGTTACTCTGAATTATTTGTGAAAGCATATCTTGTGAGTTTATTTGCATTTTATTAGACTCTTTTGATTTTTATAAATATTTCTTTGGTTAGTGATTTGTTATTATATTGAATGAATGAATGTAGATTCCAATATGTGGTTCTATATGGTCCTGCTCTTCTGAAGGAGTTATGAGTTTTTCTGCTTTCTCAGTTCTCTCTTTTTGTCGCAATCACTATCTACTTCAGGTATTAAGGAAATTAAATTGCTTCCATTTTTGTCACATTTTGCATAATGATGAAAATGATATACTTATTATATCCAATAATGCTTCTTGATTCACTTGGCCCTTCCTCCACAGCTCTTTGGAAGGCCACAATGGCTAACTGTTAGATGGCGCTCGCAAAGCTATGTTAAGAAGGTGCCATTTATGACTGAGTTTGTAGTACTTTTAAAATTTTGAACCTATGTTATTCAGCTTAAGTTATGAAAAAAATGTTTGACATTGATTACATGTTATGAAAATTAGGTCCAAGAAGAGATTGTGAGTAAAGGTGGTCAAATAATTACCAACTGTGAGGTGGAATTGGTTTCAACAACAGACGGAGGTGAGTGATTAGACCATTCCTTTGTTACTCTAATTTTTGGCATGCACTTTTTTTTTAAATCAAATAATTGATGTTGTTCAAGTAAGAAGCCTAGAAATTTTATTGCAGAATGTGTTCTGCAATACAAAGATGGTTCTAAAGAAACATACGACGGCTGCATAATGGCGACACATGCTCCAGATACACTGAGATTATTAGGAGACGCAGCGACATATGATGAGCGAAGAATTCTCGGTGCTTTTCAATATGTCTACAGGTAAAATTTCTTCTAACATGGAATATGAAAACACAGCTTGTCATAGTTACATTTTTAAATTGGAATTAATCAAATTCATCAAAGGAAGATGACTTTTTCCCTTGGGACTAGAAACTTTTTTGCTTAGGGATATGAAACTTCATGTGTCCATGAATAAACTAAGCAACTAAGAGCTAAAAAAATCAAAGATCTTTTATTTTCTATCTTCAAATAAGTCCAAATGCACAATTATTGTTTGATCTCTATTGGCAGTGACATTTTTCTTCATCGTGACAAAAATTTAATGCCTCGAAACCCAGTAGCATGGAGTGCATGGAATTTTCTTGGATGTAAGGATAACAGAGTTTGTGTGACATACTGGCTCAACATTCTTCAGGTTAGCAACAATTCCTATAATGCATTTGTATATAATTGAAATCTACTAGAAGAAAAGTGAACTATGAATAAAACTTGTTAGTTGATCTTGTATTTCTATTTGCAGAATCTTGGAGAAACAAGATTACCTTTTCTTGTAACTCTAAATCCAGATCATACACCGGAAAATACCTTGCTTAAGTGGTCAACTGGACATCCAGTTCCATCAGTTGCTGCATTCAGGGCTTCACAAGAACTTGAAAATATTCAAGGAAAAAGAAGAATTTGGTTTTGCGGCGCCTACCAAGGTTTGAGGCCCTAGCTTTCAGGCTCTAGTTTTCACCATTCAATTTGGTGTTAAACACTAATACTGTTTGAGATCTTTCAAAATGATGGGAATAACAAGTTTTGGTTTATAAGCTTTTATATGGAAAATCAACTTTTAATAAAGGTCTGATATATATATATATATATATATATATATATATATATATATATATATATATATATATATATATATATATATCAGAGAGGACTTGTTGAATTATCAAACATTATAGAATGTGAATACACAAATACTGCAGGAAAATTCTTGATTGATGACATAACTTATGCTTAGCTATCTAATCATTTTTTTTGTTTATATAATAACCTTTACTATGTCCGGGCACTTTGATATACTTCAAATATACATATGATGTATGCCTATATTTGTGGTTTTCAGGTTATGGATTTCATGAAGATGGATTGAAGGTAGTTAAAGCAAATTTTATTATGATGAAAATGAAAAATATAAAAGTAATATTTTCTTGTATTTGAGACATCTAAGGCTTAATGCTTCTTTCTATATATACTACAGTGATGGCTAACATAAATTGTAAATTTCTTTTGATGAACCTATTTTCTTTTCAAATGTTGAGTTGTAAGAAATGGTATATAAAACAAAAATTTTCAGGCTGGCATGACTGCTGCACATGGCATTCTTGGAAGATGTTGCTCCCTCCAAACCAACCCAAAACACATGGTGCCTTCTTGGAAGGAACTTGGAGCGCGCCTTTTTGTGACAAGATTCCTAAGCTCCTATGTTACTACCGGTTGTTTAATGTGAGTTCATTTCTATTAATGGGTAGACATTTATTTCATATAATCTGGGCCTTTTACACTCTCAAGTTAGTAGTATCATGTTCAATTAACATTATGCTCTCTAGATGATATTTGATTCAATTTTATTTCAATTCTTGGCAGTAACTAAATCCAAAATATTCCATCTATTCCATGTTCTATCTATTGAATTAGACATGTAAAAGCTTATTGAATAACTTATGTATTTTGTCTTGGGGAGTTTGTAGTTTATTGGAAGAAGGAGGAACAATGTTTACCTTCGAGGGAACTGATATAAAGTGCTCTCTGAAGTGTGTTATGAGAATCCATAGTCCTCAATTTTATTGGAAGGTATTTGCTTTTGATTTATGCATAAATTGAAGTTATTGATTTCATTCTAGTTGTTGGCGAGAAAATAAAATAATTAACACAGTTTTTTGTGGTTGTTAGGTTATGACCCAAGCTGATTTAGGCCTTGCAGATGCATATATTAATGGAGACTTTTCTTTTGTTGATAAAAATGAAGGTCTTTTGAATCTTTTTCTGGTAAGCATAATCATTAGAGCATCTCCAATGCTCGTTCTAATTTCATTTCATTTTGGGTCCTACAAGAACATTTTTGGGACCATGTCATAAATAGTAATTTGAAATTAAAAATGAAATTTACTTCTCCAATGCTTAGTATTAGTTAAATTAGAATTTTATATTATTTTAAATTATTTCATCAACATAATTATACGAGTAGTTAAATTTTATTGGTTCTCTATCAAGGTGATATCATATCTCTAAGGTGATACTGATTTCATTTCATAAATCAACTCCAATGCATATTTTAATTCTAAATTAATGCACTTCTTGAAAGTATCAAAAGTGATACTCTAAAAACACTCCATTGGAGATACTATTAGGATCTAATTACAACTGTCTAATTCAGACTTTAATTTTTAGTTCCATGTATCTTTTGTGTTCTCTACAGATTCTCATAGCAAGCAGGGATTCTAATGTTTCAAATTCAAAATTGAAGAAGAATAGGTAAGTTGGTTATGATTTGTTTGAAGTACTGATATTGTTGTAATTATGCTTTTTCAAACTTTTACTCATTTTTTATGTCTTCAGGGGTTGGTGGACACCAATTTTCCTTACAGCTAGTTTAGCATCTGCAAAGTTCTTCATTGAGCATTACTCAAGGCAAAATACTCTCACACAGGCGCGCCGCAACATTTCTAGACATTATGATCTGGTATAAGTTTTTCACTGAACAAATAATGCACACTTAGAAATCATAGATGTATATTTCGCTAAATGTATCCATCTCTAAAAATATTTTCATAAGAGTTGCTACATGCATGAACATCTAGGAGGTTATATCTTTCTATGTTTTAGATCTTTCTTTCAACTTTTTGTGACTAGAATAGAAAAGAAGTCAATGCGTAATAAGTTGCAGTTTATGTTAGATACAATCTTTTAGCTACAAATTACAATCAAGCTTGTTTTTGGATCTTCTATATCATTTACTTACAATCAATCATTGGTTTGTTTGTAGAGCAATGAACTCTTTGCATTATTCTTGGACGAAACAATGACATATTCAAGTGCAGTGTTCAAGGCAAGCGTTACGACATTTTGATGCTCGATTCCAATTTACTTTTCAAAGATATTTCTTCCTCAATTTCTAGGGAAGCTATTGTTCACATTTTCCCTCTCTTATTAAAATATTTGATAGAATGAAGATGAAGACTTGAAAGATGCACAAATGAGAAAAATCTCTCTTCTCATTGAAAAAGTAAGTACCTTTGAATGCTATTTTATCAATATTTTAGTTGCTAGCTTGTGAAAGGCCTAATGTATTCAATTTTCTTTAAATAAATGAAGGCTAGAATAGGTAGGAAACATGAAATTCTTGAGATTGGGTGCGGATGGGGAAGTTTAGCTATTGAAGTCGTCAGACGAACCGGTTGCAAATACACTGGTATCACTTTATCTAAGGAGCAATTGAAACTTGCAAAAGAAAGAGTTAGGGATGCTGGACTTCAGGTATATGACAAGCTAGTGTGATTTCATCAATTTTCTTAACATAAAATATGATGCAAAAACATGGTAAACTTAATATATGGGCCAACTGAAACATGTTCATGATAGATATTAAATCACTTCATTTTAGTAATTGAGAGTATTTTAAGAGTATCATGCTAATTGTGATGAATTCATGATTTTCAGGACCATATCAAATTTCTTCTGTGTGATTATCGCCAACTACCAAAGACATTCAAATATGATAGGATTATATCTTGGTAAGCTATTTTTCATTTTAATTATGCAGAAGTAGAACTACCTACAATAGCAGTATTTCCAACATGTAGCATAACTTGCAGAAGGATATTTCAGTGAAATGATAGAAGCAGTTGGTCATGAATACATGGAAGAGTTCTTCGGCTGTTGCGAATCAGTACTAGCAGACGATGGACTTCTAGTTCTTCAGGTATATCTTTCATGAAAAGATGTAAATACATGCTACTACTGCTACAAAAATTTGGAGTTTACATTGGTGCTAACTATTGAAGATGGTTATCTTATTTATCAGTTCATATCAATCCCAGACGAGCGTTACGACGAGTATCGACGCAGTTCTGATTTCATAAAGGAATATATTTTTCCAGGGGGATGCCTACCCTGCCTAAGCAGGATAACATCAGCCATGGCGGCTGCATCAAGACTATGGTACAATTCATATGCATGTTACTGCTGAGTTAAATGACCATGAGAGAATCCATTCATTCTTCTCTTTCTTAACCATGAAATGAAAATTCTTGAATGCAGTGTGGAGCACACTGAGAACATTGGAATTCATTACCACCAAACGTTAAGGCGGTGGAGAAGAAACTTCATGAAAAAGCAGAAGTATGTCATTAATTTCATTGTAACATATTTACTGTGTTTCAAATTGAACTTACTACTTGCATTACTAGTTTAACTCTTGAAATTTCTTTTGTTACTACTTACACTAACAATATTTGAAAATTCTATTTGTCTTATTAGTGAAATCTTGGACCTCAAATTTGATGAAAAGTTCATCAGGACATGGGAGTACTATTTTGATTATTGTAGTGCAGGTTTTAAGTCGCGGACACTAGAGAATTATCAGGTACTTGAACAATTCTATGATACACCAATTAAGATAAACTTAATGCATTGTATATTAAGATAATAATCTAATAATATGTTCTTCGAGTTGAGTCAAGTTAAATTAATCGGTTTTCGTTTATGTAATGGAACCATGCATGTAGATGGTTTTCTCGCGGCCTGGCAACACCACTGCACTTAAGGATCCATATAGAAGCTGGCCCTCGGCATGTTGAGAATAAACCATGACACATTATTTGCACGTCGGTGCCATGTTTGTCTTCTTTATTCACAATCCCAAAATTCTTATTTATTCCTTAATTGTACATTGTTTAGTACTTTAGCGAGAAGATTGGTGATTTTTTTTTTAGGAATAAGGAATATGTTTTGTTTTGCATTTCAAATTAGTTACCACCAAAAACTAAGCATGTGATGATTTTATATGGTCTTCATTGTATTTAAATCACATAAATATCAAAATAAAATATTATTGCAGTACTTTTTATACCTTGGAAATAGCAGTAGCATTGCCACTTTCTAAGTTTCTATACTCAATATTTGTCTTTTTGAAAAATTACTAAAATGTAAAAGCATCTTAATTTTACCCGCTCAAACTGTCGATCAGATAGTGATCCAAAATTTTCCAATTTGATTGGAAGTCACGTCTATTGGATAATATCTGATAAAATTTAGACAAGAATAAAATTGGATAGCAAATTTAGAGAAATATCTCTGTATTGAATCTAATCCAATAGACACTGCCAGTAAACAAAGAGTCTCTCTAATATGTGATTGTGGTGTGTGGACTTGGAGTATTCATTGTTGGAGGTCATTAAGGGTGTGGGAGGAAGAAAGCTATATAGAGCTATTAAAAATCCTAGAGAAGGTTGGATTGCGAAGAGGAGAAGAGGATAATTTGATAAATCTGGAATGGTTTCTATAAAAGCTTTGAAGAGAAGGAGCTGAAACTTAAAGAGCTCTAGTAGGAGATTGTTTCACTTGATTTTTGGTAACCTTAACAGGGTGTCGAATCAAGTTTGTATTAAGATCTCATTTCGGGGAGTAGATATGATTCTTCTGCAAAAAAATGGACTCGACTTGAAAATTAATTAGTATTTGTGTTGAAAAGTATATAAAATGCTCAATAATATTAAACTGTGACAAATAATGTAAAGAATTGCAATAAAAGAAAGTATGTACAATAAATGAAAGCTTTAAATAGATAAAATAGTGAAATTGAAATAAGAAAGAAAAATACTTGAAGAAAGAAAAAGAAATGCTCAAATAAAAATGAAGATAAAATGAATTAATAGGAAAAGAAAGGACAAAGGAAATAAAAGCAAAGAAAATGAAAGAGATAAATAAAAGCTGGACTCTAGACACTTACATACACTTGTACTCTATGATTTTCCTTGGCGTCAGTGTGACTTGGATTTTTGTAGAGTTTGTATGATAGTGAAGTGTTCAGATTGAAGTCCCTTATTCCTTCTGAACTTCTCCTATTTATAGACCATGAGGATAGATTTGCAAAGTTTTTTTCTCTTCCCATGATCTAGTTCCTTTTTTTTCCTCAGGCCACGACCTTGCCTTGACCATGAAGAATCTTGACATCCAAGTTTGCCATCCCTTAGTCTCCAAGTCCCACGTTCTCTCTTCTTCAGCTTGCTCTCTGAAATCGCATCCATGTTCTCAACTCAGTTTGAAGGTCAAACAAAAGTCTTAACGTTCAAGAAAAAACAGTAACTGCTTTTTGACCTATTTTCCATGTGTTAAAAATCTTCGACTTTGACACTCTTGCACCATCTGTTATTAGTTTCAACTAATTCTTTAGATCGATACAATCTGTAGTTGAAACGCATCCTCATCGAGGAATCCATCTTTGGCACCAACAAAATCCCACGTTCTGTATCATGCTGTCCGTTTGGAATTGCTCTAGCTTCGACTCCAATCATTCTCGACTCGACTAATAATTATTGGTCTGCTTTTACCATAAACAAATTTCATCACCAGTCAAATTCTTGTGTTAACAAATTGCCCCTTAAACTTGTCTTTTTAGAAAACGAAATGACAATCTTTTATTTGATCACGTGCCGGACCTATGCCAATTTTAAAATTTTAGAATTTGAAAAGACAGTTACGCCATTTCTGAAATGATTTGCGCATTTTCTTGAAAATACGTAATGTTCTCATGAGCTTTAATG
Organism: Arachis hypogaea; assembly: GCF_003086295.3. NCBI lineage: Eukaryota > Viridiplantae > Streptophyta > Magnoliopsida > Fabales > Fabaceae > Arachis > Arachis hypogaea. The sequence goes on from NC_092054.1 coordinate 131,536,195, forward strand.
AGCCATTTCATTTTTAAATCTCTTCATATTCCCTTAGGAGTACTTTGTTCATTCCCATTCACTATCATTATCTTCACCATTCCTCATTGTCTTCGAAAATTCTTTTCTTCTCTAAAATCGCTCTTTACTATTTCATGGATTCTCAATCAGCTTAGCACCAAACTACTTCTCCATCCATTACAGCTGCTTCTTCTGCTTCAGTTACAGTTGTAACATCCAAAATTTTAATTATTATCAATTTATTTTAAGTTATGATTTATATATTAAATTGAACTCATTATTTTTAGATATTATTTTATTAAAAATAATTAAATTAATTTTATAACTATTGAGTTCAATTAAATTTGAATTTATATATATATTTTTGTTATGATAATATATTTTACATAATTAAAATTATGATTTTAATAATTTATAAGTAATAAAAATTATATATATATATATATATATATATATATATATATATATTAATTTGAGTAAATGATATTTTTTATTTAAAATAGAGTTTAGTTAATGATATTATTATCGAGCTCGATATCTGCCGATATGAGTAAATATCGGTACTCTTTTATGAATTTGGCTTTGCTAATACTTAATCGTATATCTTTTATCATTATGTTACTAATGTCATTTATATTAGTAACTCATACATATTTATCCCTGTATATATTATTACTTGTATTTTAATATATCCAGTTTTCATAGTTATCCATTTAAAATATTTATAATTTAAATCGCTGACTCAGCAGTTTAAGAATGTGACACGTGCCCCCTCCCTTGCCACCACACCACCATAATTAATTAACTAATCCTATTTTCTCTCATAAACCACCGAAACCATAAGGAAAACAAGAGAGAAAGACTGTGAGAGAGAAAATGAATACCTCCATGAAACCGTGACCTTCAAGCTTCGATTTCTTACGATCTGTAACTCCAATAAAAAAAATGGGTTAAGTACTGAAATCGTCCCCAAGGTTTGGGGTGAAAATCAAAATCGTCCCCGACCTTTTTTTGTTATTAAAATCATCCTCAACGTTACAAAACGTTATAAAATCATCCTTTTCCACTTCAATTTTATTTCTTTTTACCATATTACCCTTCATTATTAATAAAAATAATTAAAAATAATATTAAAAAAATTAAACAAACTCCCCCCACCCCTCTCAACCCTCACCCCTCCCCCCTCCGGTAATTCCCTCACCCCTCACCCCCCATCCCTCACCCCCTCACCCACTCACTCACCCCTCACTCCCTCACCCCACTCCCGTAACCCCACTCCCCCTCACCCCACGTGTGCCCAACACCAGAGCCCGCAACACCGCCGCCAATGCTGCCTCCGTCCGCCACCACGCCTGGGAAAGCCCAACCGCCTCTCCCCATCCCCATCCCAAATCCAACATCTTCGAGGCCAGGCCCAAGACCAAGCCCGAACCCACCCAGAGCCAGAAACCCACCAGGACCCTGCTGTGTGTTGCTCAGCAACGAAGTGAAGCTCCCACCGAACTGCACGGGTGCTCCGGGGTGGTTGTTCCCGGCCACGGGAACCATGGTGAGCGGGGTCACAGAAGAAACCGAGGTGACGGCCGCACCCGCGGAGGAGGAGGTTGTGGCGGTGGAGGCTGAAGGAACGGTGCGAGAGCACTTGGCGTTTTTACGGCTTCCACTGCCGACGGGGATGTCACGGAGAGTGCCGCCGTGGGTCCAGTAGCGGCGGCAGGACTTGCAGAAGTGGCGAGGCTGGGAGAAGTTGTAGTTGTTGTAGTAGCAGAACTTGGTATTAGTAGAGTCGCAGGGAGGGCATGGCAGGTGCTCTTGCTCGGCCGGCGGTGGGGCTAGGGAAGTGTTGTGAGGCTTGGCTGATCGACGGCTTTCGCCGGAGTCGGAGGAGGGCATGACATTGTGAAATGGGGTGAAGGTAGAAATAGTATATAGTTGAAATTTTATGGGTGAGGGGGTGAGGGAGTGAGTGAGGGGGTGAGGGGTGAGGGGTGGGGGGTGAGGAGAGTTACAGGAAGGGGGAGGGTTGAGAGGGGTGGGGGGAGGGGGAGGTTTATTTTAATTTTTTAATATTATTTTTAATTATTTTTATTAATAATGAAGGGTAATATGGTAAAAAAATAAAATTGAAGTGGAAAAGGACGATTTTATAACGTTTTGTAACGTTGAGGATGATTTTAATAAAAAAAAGGTCGGGGACGATTTTGATTTTCACCCCAGACCTTAGGGACGATTTCAGTACTTAACCCTAAAAAAATCTAATCCAAAATGTTCGTATCTTCCTCTTCTTCACGTTGACGTCACTTTTATTCGGGAGAAATTGATGGTGGAGCTGCTATCCTTCCATGTAAAGTTCGGCCGAGAGAGCCCCGGAAGTGGAGTAGTCGATTTTGACATTTTTATCTTCAATTTTTCATTCAGAAACCTTCTTTGAAGCTTCGATTATTGTGATTTTTATACGGAGGTAGGGTTGTTGAGATCATATATACAATCAAGTATATGTTTTCTTGTGCACTCCTTTTTCTCAGCCATATAGGCTAAGAGTTGAGCCCAATTGCCCAATATATCCATCAAATGGATTGTGTGGCCAAACTTTCCTTGGCCTTAAAGACCAACTTCATACTATGGGCCTCGACATAACAACTTTTGATAAGAGATGGGTCAAAGATGCTCATATCAATATCTAGTGGTTGAACACTAGTATGATATTCTTTAAAGTTGACATTCATCTGCTCGACATAGTAAGTAGGGCTATCATCAGCTTCAATTTCTTCAATTCTTCCATCCTTGTCCTAGAGCACCAAATTTTGATGCAGTGTCAAGAAAATTGTCCCTACTCCATAGATCCAATCTCTCCCCAACAACATATTGAAAGTTGCCTTGGTAGGCACTACTATAATGATTGTTGGTCTTTCGACACTTCCTACCTTGACCCTAAGTGAGATCATTCCCAAGACTGTTGTTAACTTACTATTGAATCCAATAACAGCCAAGTTTGTCTTAACCAAATCTTTGACTGTCTTTTGGAACAAAGGTAGCATACTTTCAAGTAGTAAATTAATCGTTGCTCCTCCATCAACCAGAATGTGATTAATCACCAATCTTTCGACCTTAGCTTTAATATGCAGAGGTCGAAGATGATCTTTGGTTATCTCATTAGGCCTTTCAAACAACCCTTCTTTAATCAACTAACTTTCGATAAACCTACATTAGTCCCTGGGATGATATCATCGTAATCCCTTTTGAGACAATTCCAAGGGCTTACAGAGTCACCCTGAAAATCAAAAGGGAGTACTAACACTGTGGCTACATAACCAAAACCAGTCTCACCAAACATGACATTTAAGTCATCTTCAAATTCGGAGTCGAAGGTCTTAGTTAATGCCTCCTCCTCTTCCTTACCCTTGGATGATTTTTTGACAGCCGATGTTTTCTTTGACAAATCCATTGGTTCTTGGTCGAGGATGCTTTATTCTCCTCTTGTTCCTGTTTATTTGGTGACTTGCTCTATTTACTCAACTTGGGATATGGGTCTTCTATGCTGAAATAAGCCTCTTGTGCTTGAGCCACAGCTCTTGGAATGAAGGGAGCTTTGTCCTGAAAGTTTCATCCAGATCTAGCTCGACTGCCACCTCTTTTGCTTACCCCTCGTCGAGAAGCACCTCTTTTCTGGCTTCTATCCCGATTTTCAAAACCTCCTCCAGGAACATTAAAGCTATAGTTCATTGAGTAGTTTGGATCATTGTTCTGTACCCACTTATTGTTCGACACATTAGCAAGCGGGACTCTAGTTCGATTTGACACTCCATAGAGTTTCTGATCGATAGTAACCACCGTACGCATCTGTTGCTTAACAGGGCCACTTGAAGAGTCTTGACTCTTATTTCCCTGCTTTAGTCAAGCTTGCCTCAATTCTTCTTGATGCACATGTTCTCGACTCTTTTTGTATGAATCGAAAGCCTTAGCCGTTGAAGCATCGAACAAAGCACTACATCGAGGATAGATAGCAACATTTTCTTCTTCTTCTCTTTGCCTTAAAAAAATGTCCAACAAATCCTCTCCTGTTTTTGGGTAAATTGGCCTTTCCGCTTCGAACATATCCAGTTTAAATTGATCATCCTTCCCCATAGGCTCGACAGAAGCCATGTTGACTGAGAAAAGCATTTCTTCGATTTTAGCAAAGTTTGACGTGACCTGAAAAGGACCAGAATCTACTTTCATCTCAGGTTTCTTTGCAAACTTTAGTTGACCATCTTCAATTGCCTTCTGTATCACGTCCCTGAAACATACACAAGTATTAGTATAATGACCGAGAGCTTGATGAAAAATTTACAAAATTTGTTATTTCTAATTTCAGAAATAGATGGCATCCATTTTCCTTCAAGAAGCACGAGTTGTTTGTCTTTTAAAAGCATGTTGAATATTTGTTCTGTTTTTATCAAGTCGAAAGAATATGTCATGACCCAAACCAAGTCATGACTGGCGCTCAAGGGACAAGTCCCTCCGCAAGCCAAACGACCTACTTTTCTAGAAAAACGGATAGAATCTCCTCGTTTCTAGGACCTTACCAACATAAATATTATCTTCCTGTATCAATAATAAACATCCATTTTCAGAGGCAACAACAACAACATATTCCAAACATGTCCAAAATATGCATCATATATATTAAGTTGATAACTAGAGTATATAGTTAAATCTATACGTCTTACATAACCAAATTATAATTACTATCTAAAAAGTTCGAGATTTAAAATATCATAACCCACACAAGGATCCTGCTTGTGGCATATGGAGCATTGACATAATCTAGATTTTTAGCAAATGTTCCATTACATAATTACTTAACCCTTGGAAAGAAGAAGGGCTCATCGAAATGACTAAGATATACTAAGGGGCAGGTGGAATGGAACTTGGAATGACTCCTATATCTAAAAGACATGGGAATATAATAGGGTGACTTTTGCAACTCAATGAGCAAACATTACATCTACAACCCACACGAGACAATACAAGTTTTATCATAAAAAATATATTTCTTTCCAAAGATGAGAAATTCATATTAATTAATTATGCAAATAAATAGATAAATAATTAAGCGGAATGAACTGAAATGAGAGTTCTCATTCCAAAAGTCAAATCAAATCGAATATTACACACTTAGGGCAGCTCCACCTCTAAGGGTAGCCCTTTCCTTTAGTGTGCCCGTACGGTATAACAGATCCAACATGTGGCCTACACATTAGGCTAGCAACACTCCTGCTAGCTGAGGTCTGAGCCAGATGCATCTAGGTTAACGTCATAACCGCCGTTAACTATGGTTTTCTAATCAGAGCCTCCCAAACCAATCTAAACCAAATCACATATAACCATTTCTAGTACTTGTAACATATTAATAATTTCATAAAAAATAGAGTATATATAAGAATGCATATTAAAAATTTAATTAAAGTTTAACAAATACAAATAAGAAAAACAAGTATGCTTTAGAAAATACATAAATATCGTCTCGTGTGTATCTTTATAAAATTATGAGATTTTCAGAAATCGATATCCGTTCCAATTATTCAAAAATCACAACAATCAAATATTTTCAAATGCTAAAAATAATTATTCAATTTAAATATTGATAATAGTATACTTAAAAATAATTATAGACATAATATCCACTCACAACTTGGTTCTAATGAACTGGAAGCAACTCTGAACGCGCTACCGAGCTACCAATTGATGTCCAATAACTTTACAACTCTAGAAATATGACAATAATAATATTTGTAAGCTAACAATATTGTCAATTAATAAAATCTTACTCAATTTGACAGAAGCCCCAAATTTCCTAACCCTAATAACCCTAATTCAGATTTATGCATACCCATAAATATAGGAATGATAAAAATTGGGGATATGGCTAATTTTTTAGTCAAAGAGTTCCCTTGAAACCTCAATAATAATCAAAACTCAAAGTTGAATACTTCCTGCACTCATTAAATTGAAATTCCATGATTTGGGAGTTTTAAGAAAATGAGATTTTGAATAAATAGAGATAGAGTAAAGAAGAAAAAGGAAGTAAGATGATGAAGGCAAGTTTGATGATATTGGGTAGTTGGTTGCAAAAAGAAGAGATGAGAAAATGTAGTTGGGAAGAAAAGGGAAGTGAAGGTTTTAAGTTTTTTATTTTTGGGAAGAAATGAAAAGAAAAGAAAGACAGAAGGGGGGAGGGGATCATCGAAGGAGGGGGCAAGAGAGAAAGAAAATTTAAGTGGGGCATGTGCCCCTCACGTGCTCTCCCTTTTTTTTCCTCTCTCTCTCGATTACTACATTCTCCCCCCTTAAGAAATTCGGTCCCCGAATTTCAAACTTATATGATAATTACCTCCAATCTCAAAACAAATATGGATACTTGTCGCGCATGGCATCCTCAACCTCCCAAGTTGCTTCTTCTTCTGAATGATTTTTCCAAACAACTTTCACCGATGCTATCTCTTTAAAATGTAGTTTCTTTACTTGGCGATCAACTATAGCCACGGTTCCTCTTCAAATGATAAATCCTCCTTTAGCTCTATGGCTTGTGGTGCAAGCACATGAGATGGGTTAGAAAGGTATTTGCACAACATTGATACATGAAAGACTGGATGAATCACAGACAACTCAAGTGGCAATACCAAGCGGTAAGCAACTGCACCTATTCTGTCTAATATCTCAAATGGACCAATGTAGCAAGGACTAAGCTTGCCTCTTTTTCCAAACCTCATCACTCCTTTCATAGGCGACACTCTAAGAGATACCTGATCACCTACTGAAAACTCTAAGTTACGCCTTCTGTTATCAACATAAGCCTTCTGCTTACTTTGAGCTGCTAATAAACGTTCTCTTATTATGTGAACCTTCTCAACTGTATCTTGTACCAAATTTGGCCCCAAAAGCTTAACCTCACCAACCTCAAACCACCGAATAGGTAACCTGCATCTTCTCCCATAAAGAGCCTCAAATGGTGCCATTTGAATTCTGGCTTGATAACTATTATTATAAGAGAACTCGATCAAAGGTAGATAATTGTCCCAATTCCCACCAAAATCTAGAACACAACACCTTAACATGTCTTCCAATATTTGGATCGTCCTCTCTGACTGTCCATCAGTTTAAGGGTGAAAAGCTGTGCTAAGATCCAGATGAGTTCCTGGTGCGGAAATTATAACCACAAACTAACCGGCAAGTGCACCGGGTCGTACCAAGTAATACCTCAGGTGAGTGAGGGTCGATCCCACGAGGATTGAGGGACTAAGCAACAATGTTTGATTAATTTACTTAGTTAGACAAATAGAAAAGAGTGTTTTGGTATTCAAAAGTATTAAACAGTAATTTAGAATATCAGAAGACAGGCAAGTAAATAAGTTGGGAATAAAATATGGAGAAGGCAGTTAAGGTTTTAGAGATATCTATTTTTCGGATTGACTTTTCTTATTAATTTATTTTAATCATGCAAGATTTAATTCATGGCAACTATATGTGACTAGACCCTAATTCCTTAGACCTTTCTAGTCTCCTCTAACTCTCATCAATCGCCAATTCCTTGGTCAATTAATTCCAATTAGGGGGTGAAGTTTAATTCTAGTTATTATGCCACAAAAATCCTAATTACCCAAATATAAGAGGATTATATGTCACGTATCCCGTTAAGTCCAGAAAATTAGAATTTAGGAGAAATTATTTTCAAGCTGTTGTTCAAGTAAAGAGCTTTTCCAAGTTATACAAGAATTCAATTAGAAAAGAGGGTCATACTTCCGTTCCACCCAAATTCATAAAATAAAGAACGAAAATAATTCTTGAAATAGAAATCAATACATGAATTAAAATAGAAAAATAATAGTATCAATCTATACAATAGATAGAGCTGCTAACCTTAACAGTGGAGGTTTAGTTGCTCATGGAAAAGAGTGAAAACTAGGATTCTGGTCAACTGTAAATTGGGCTGAAGTGGAATGAAAAGTGGAATAATGTTCCCCCCCAGAAGAGAAGTTTCTTTCCTCTTTTATATCTAATCCTAATTAATTTAAAATATATTTTCTAAAACTAAAATAATATCTTTTCCTATTTTAAAATAAAAATAAAGTTTAAATCAGAATTAATTAAATAATCAGTGTTTTTTGTGTTTTCTGCACGTGGCGCATGTCACGCGTACGCGTCAGTCATGCGTACGCGTCGATGGTCTTCTTTGCGTGTCATGCATACGCGTCAGGTACGCGCACGCGTCACTGAGCAAATCTCCAAATCACGCGCAAGCGTCAGGTACGCGCACGCATCGCTCCTCGCTGTCATCTCCTTTAATTCTTGTGCTGATTCCATTTGTGCAAGCTTCCTCTCCATCCTTTAAGCCATTCCTGCCCTATATAGCCTTCTTCTCTTTTTCTGTGAAAGCTCCATCAAATTCAACCAAATACTACCTAAAATAAACAGAATTGCACACAACTCAAAGTAGCATCCATAGTGGCTAAGAGATAATTAATTCTTGATTAAACTCAACAAATTAAATGCAAATTCACTAGGAAAAGATAGGAAAGATGCTCACGCATCAGTTCATAACACTTTCTGAACAGATTTTCAAAAATGAGAGGTGAACTGAAGTCCGCAATCTAAAATAATGGACATTGGAATTCCATGCAGTTTAACTATCTCATCAACATAAAGTTGAGCATACCGAGCTGTACTAAAAGTTGTGTTCACCGGAAGAAAGTGGGCTGACTTCGTCATTCTATCCACAATTACCCAAATTGAATCAAAACCTTTAAAACTACGAGGAAAACCTATTGCAAAATCCATCGTAATCTTTTTCCACTTCCATTCAGGTATCTCAATTTGTTGCAATAACCCAGCAGGTCTTTGATGTTCAGCTTTAACCTGTTGGCAAGTTAAGCAATGAGAAACAAAAACTCCTATGTCTTTCTTCATGCCTTCCCACCAAAACAATTGTTTCAAATCTTGATACATCTTATTGGAGCCTGGATGAACTGTGTACTTAGAATTGTGAGCCTCCTCAAAAATAGCTTTCTTCAAGTCGTGGTTATCTAGCACACATAAGCGTTGACCACAACGCAAAATATCTTGATCAAGAGAAAAGTCTGAGTTACTCCCATTGCAAACATCTTCCATAAGATTTTTTAGTTTCGGGTCATCACTTTGTGCAACCTTGATCTGTTCTATCAGGGAAAATTGGGCTCGAACAAGTGCTAAAAAAACTTCTGATTCTCCAAGGTCAAATTGAATTCCATAGGCCTCTAATTGATGGACTTCTTCAACAATTGGTCTTCTTGCAAGAGTGATATGGGCCAAGCTACCCATAGATTTCCTACTGAAGGCATCTGCTAAATATTTCTTTCCAAGATGATACAAAATGGTACAATCGTAATCTTTTAGCAACTCCGTCCATCTCTATTGCCTCAAATTTAAATCCTTCTGTTGAAATATATACTTCAAACTCTTGTGATCCATATAGATCTCACAGGTCTCATCATAAAGGTAGTGTCTCCAAATCTTCAAAGCAAAAATGACCGCTACCATTTCCAGGTCATGAGTTGGATAATTCTACTCATGCTTCTTGAGTTGTCGTGAGGCATAGGCAATAACGCAGCCGTGTTGCATCAATACACAACCAAGTTCTATCCGAGATGCATCACAGAAGACTGAGAATCCCCCAGACCCAGAAGGTAAAACAAGAACATGTGCTGAGGTTAGACAAGCCTTAAGCGTCTAAAAGCTTTCCTCACAAGCTTCTGCCATTGAAACTTTACATTCTTCTGAATTAACTTGGTTAATGGTGCAGAAATTCTCAAGAAGTCCTTGATGAATCGCCGATAGTAGCCATCCAACCCTAGAAAGCTACAAATTTCCATCACTGTAGTAGGCATTGGCCACTTCTGAGCAGCTTCAACCTTCTTTGGATCCACCATGACTCCATCTTTTGATACCATGTGCCCCAAAAATGTCACTTGATCAAGCCAAAACTCACATTTAGAAAACTTAGCATAAAGCTTGTGATCCCTTAAGGTTTGTAACACAATCATCAAATGATACTCATGCTCTGTAGCACTTTTCGAATATACCAAGATGTCATCGATGAAGACGACAACAAAATGATCTAAGAAAGGTTTGAATACTCAGTTCACCAGATCCATGAAGGCTGCTGGCGCATTTGTCAAACCAAAGGACATTACTAAGAACTTATAGTGTCCATAACGAGTACGAAAGGTAGTTTTTGGAATGTCTCTCTCTTTTATCTTCAATTGATGGTACCTTGAACGTAGGTCAATTTTAGGGAAACAGGTAGCTCCCTGAAGTTGATCAAACAAATCATCAATCCTCGGCAATGGATACTTGTTACGGACAGTTATCTTATTGAGCTGATGATAATCCACACATAGTCGCATCGTTCCATCCTTCTTTACGAATAGAACAGGAGGTCCCCATGGAGAAGTTCTAGGATGAATGAATCCTTTCTCCAGCATGTCCTCGAGTTGAACCTTTAATTCTCGTAACTCAGTTAGAGCCATACGATAGGGAAGAATAGACATAGGCTGGACTCCCGGGACTAATTCTATGGAAAATTCAACTTCGTGGTCAGGTGGCATCTTTGGTAGCTCATCAAGGAACACGTAAGGAAATTCCCTAACAATAGGGACCTGATCAAGACTAGGCACTTCAGCATTAACATCTCTAACTACTGCCAAAAATTCTTGGTTTTCCTTATCCATAAATTCCATAGCACTCATAGATGAGATGATGCTAGCTAAAGTGGGACAATCGTCACCTTTAAAAATAAAAGGTGAGACACCCGAAATGTCAAACTTCATAGTTTTGGAGTAACAACCCATATCAGCATGACAAGCTGCTAACCAATCCATACCTAGGATAACATCAATATCTTCCATTGGTTCTAGAAGAATTAAGTCAGCTAAGGTATCAACCATATTAATTCTAACAACACAAGATCGATACACGACCCCAACCACCATGGAGACTCCAAGTGGAGTGCCAACATGAAATGGGTGAGATAACAGTTCAGGTTGTTTATCGAAATGAGATGCAAGATATGGAGATACATATGAATAATGAGAACTCGTATCAAATAACACTCGAGCATATAAAGAACAAACTTGTAAAGTACCTGCCACCACAACATTAGAAGCTTGAGCATCCTGACATGTCAAAGTGTACAGACATGCCTGACCTCTCCCTCTTTGACTCCCTCCTCTGTTATAAGTCTGACCTGTAACACCCTACTACTCAGAGCTTTACGCTTATGTCGTAGAACAGAGGTAGTGTGGTGTTACGGACCTCTAATCAGTAAATACATATGTATAATAGTGGAAAAATATAATATATTAGGAGCCTTGAAAAACGGGTAAGAAAAATTGCAAAATAAAAAGCGCAACACTTAGAGAACGGAATTACTTGCGTGCTAAGAAACCTAAAGGTTATAGATATGAATAAGCAAAAGAGTGAATAGAGAGGCAAGAATACAGCATAACTAGCTCCTGACTCAGCCTGCGAAGCCAAGGCTGGCCAGAGAATATTTACATACATATACAAGTATCCTAAAACACCCAAAATATAGAAACAAGGCCTTAACTCTCCTGTAACCTCTATGAGGGAAAAAATAATCAAGTTTCTTGGAGAGAAAGCTAAGTACATATATACATAAAATGATAACCAGAAGAACCCAGGGACTACTCCGCTGTAGGAATCCAGATGCCTAGTTGATGAGCGGATAATTTATACGCTTTTTGGCATAGTTTTTAGTATATTTTTAGTAGAATTTAGTTACTTTTAGGGATGTTTTCATTAGTTTCTATGTTAAATTCATATTTCTGGACTTTACTACGAGTTTGTGTATTTTTCTATGATTTTAGGTATTTTCTGGCTGAAATTGAGGGACTTAAGCAAAAATCAGATTCAGAGGTTGAAGAAGGACTGCTGATGCTGTTGGATTCTGACCTCCCTGCACTCAAAGTGGATTTTCTGGAGCTACAGAACTCAAAATGGCGCGCTTCCAATTGCGTTGGAAAGTAGACATCCAGGGCTTTCCAGCAATATATGATAGTCCATACTTTGGCCGAGTTTAGACGACGTAAAAGGGCGTTGAACGCCAGTTCTACGCTGCTGTCTGGAGTTAAACGCCAGAAACACGTCACAAGCCAGAGTTGAACGCCAGAAATACGTTACAAACTGGCGTTCAACTCCAAGATTGACCTCTACATGTGTAACATTCAAGCTCAGCCCAAGCACACACCAAGTGGGCCCCAGAAGTGGATTTATGCATCAATTACTTACTTCAGTAAACCCTAGTAACTATTTTATTATAAATAGGACTTTTTACTATTGTATTAGAGATCTTTGATCAGTTTTATGCTATCTTAGACTTTCATGGGGGCTGGCCATTCGGCCATGCCTGAATCATTATCACTTATGTATTTTCATACGGTAGAGTTTCTGCACTCCATAGATTAAGGTGTGGAGCTCTGCTGTTCCTCAAAGATTAATGCAAAGTACTACTGTTTTTCTATTAAATTCAACTTATTCCGCTTCTAAGATATTCATTCGCACTTCAACCTGAATGTGATGAACGTGACAATCATCATCATTCTCCCACGAACGCGTGCCTGACAACCACTTTCGTTCCACCTTAGATTGAATGAGTATCTCTTGGATCTCTTAATCAGAATCTTCGTGGTATAAGCTAGATTGATGGTGGCATTCATGAGAGTCCAGAAAGTCTAAACCTTGTCTGTGGTATTCCGAGTAGGACTCTGGGATTGAATGACTGTGACGAACTTCAAACTCGCGAGTGCTGGGCGTAGTGACAGACGCAAAAGGAGGGTGAATCCTATTCCAGTATGATCGAGAACCTCAGATGATTAGCCGTGCTGTGACAGAGCATTTGGACCATTTTCACAAGAGGATGGGATGCAGCCATTGACAAGGGTGATGCCTCCAGACGATTAGCCATGCAGTGACAGCGCATCAGACCATTTTCCAGAGAGGATAAAAAGTAGCCATTGACAACGGTGATGTCCTTACATAAAGCCAGCCATGGAAAGGAGTAAGATTGATTGGATGAAGACAGCAGGAAAGCAGAGGTTCAGAGGAACGAATGCATCTCTATACGCTTATCTGAAATTCTAACCAATGAATTACATAAGTATTTCTATCCTTATTTTCTATCTATTTATTATTTATGTTCGAAAACTCCATAACTATTTTGATATCCGCCTGACTGAGATTTACAAGGTGACCATAGCTTGCTTCATACCAACAATCTCCGTGGGATCGACCTTACTCACGTAAGGTTTATTACTTGGACGACCCAGTGCACTTGCTGGTTAGTTGTATCGAAGTTGTGAATGAAAAACGATTTATTAAGATGTGCGTATAGAGTTTTTGGCACCGTTGCCTGAGATCACAATTTCGTGCACCAAGTTTTTGGCACCGTTGCCGGGGATTGTTCGAGTTTGAACAACTGACGGTTCATCTTGTTGCTCGGATTAGGTAATTTTCTTTTTGTTTTATTTTCAAAAATTTTTCAAAAACCTTTCAAAAATTTCTCATCTGTTTTCGAAAAAAAAAAATTAAATCTTTTCAAAAATATATTTTTCTTCAGAATTTTTAAGAATGAATTCTAGAGTTTCATGAAGCATGTTGAAGCCTGGCTGGCTGTAAAGCCATGTCTAATTCTTTTGGATAGGGGGTTCCAACCATCAGCATAGAGGCAAGTTAATTGGAATGTCAGCCGTGGCATGTCTGAGTTACATACTAAAGCTTGGCTGGCTATTAAGCCATGCCTAACCCTTGGATTGGAGCTTTAGACTAAGAATACAAGATTCCTGGAATTCATATTAAAAAATTTTGAAATCCTTATTTTCTTTTTCCTATATGTTTTTTCGAAAAAAATATACAAAAATCCAAAAAAATAAAAAAATCATAAAAATAAAAAATATTTCATGTTTCTTGTTTGAGTCTTGAGTCAAGTTGAAAGTTTGGTGTCAATTGCATATTCATCTTGCATTTTTCGAAAAATTCATGCATTCATAGTGTTCTTCATGATCTTCAAGTTGTTCTTGGTAAGTCTTCTTGTTTGATCTTGATGTTTTCATGTTTTGTGTCTTTTCTTGTTTTTCATATGCATTCTTGCATTCGTAGTGTCTATACATGAAAAATTTTTAAGTTTGGTATCTTGCATGTTTTTTTTGCATTAAAAATTTTTTAAAAATAAGTTCTTGATGTTCATCTTGACATTCAAAGTGTTCTTGGTGTTTATCTTGACATTCATAGCATTCTTGCATGCATTCATTGTTTTGATCCAAAATTTTCATGCATTGAGTCTTTTTCATGTTTTTCCCTCTCATCATTAAAAATTAAAAAATAACAAAAAATATCTTTCCCTTTTTCACTCATAAATTTCAAAAATTTGAGTTGACTTTTTCAAAACTTTTTAAAATATAGTTGTTTTTATGAGTCAAATCAAATTTTCAATTTAAAAATCTTATCTTTTTCAAAAATCTTTTTCAAAAATCAAATCTTTTTCATTTTTTCTTATTTATTTTCGAAAATTTTAAAAATATTTTTCAAAAATCTTTTTCTTATCTTTATCTCCTAATTTTCGAAAATAACATCATCAATTAATGTTTTTGATTCAAAAATTTCAAGTTTGTTACTTGCTTGTTAAGAAAGATTCAAACTTTGAGTTCTAGAATCATATCTTGTGATTTCTTGTGAATCAAGTCATTAATTGTGATTTTAAAAATCAAATCTTTTTCAAAAATAATTTCAATCATATCTTTTCAAAAATATCTCCTTATCTTATCTTTTTTCAAAAATTTGATTTTAAAATATCTTTTCTAACTTCTTATCTTCTTATCTTTTCAAAAATTGATTTTCAAAATTTGTTTCAACTAACTAACTAACTTTTGTTTGTTTCTTATCTTTTTCAAAACTACCTAACTAACTCTCTCTCTCTCTCTCTCTCTCTCTCTCTCTCTCTAATTTTCGAAAATATCTTCCCTCTTTTTCAAAATTTCTTTTTAATTAACTAATTATTTTAATTTTTGATTTTAATTTTCGAAAATCACTAACTCTTTTTCAAAAATTATTTTCGAAAATTCTCTCTCTCTCTTATCTCCTTCTATTTATTTATTCATCTACTAACACTTCATCTCACCCAAATTCGAACCCCCTCTTCCATTTGTGTTCGAATTTTTTCTTCTTCTTTTCTTCTACTCACACAGGGGAACCTCTATACCTGTGGTAAAAAGGATCCCTATTATTATTTTTCTGTCTCCTTCTCCTTCATATGAGCAGGAGCAAGGACAAGAATATTCTTGTTGAAGCAGATCCAGAACCTGAAAGGACTCTGAAGAGGAAACTAAGAGAAGCTAAATTACAACAATCCAGCAAGCACCTTTCAGAAATTCTCGAACAGGAAGAGGAGATGGCAGCCAAAAATAATAATAATGTAAGGAGGATGCTTGGTGACTTTACTGCACCTAATTCCAATTTACATGGAAGAAGCATCTCCATTCCTGCCATTGGAGCAAACAATTTTGAGCTGAAACCTCAATTAGTTTCTCTGATGCAGCAGAACTGCAAGTTTCATGGACTTCCATATGAAGATCCTTTTCAGTTCTTAACTGAATTCTTGCAGATCTGTGATACTGTTAAGACTAATGGAGTAGATCTTGAAGTCTACAGGCTCATGATTTTCCCTTTTGCTGTGAGAGACAGAGCTAGAATATGGTTGGACTCTCAACCTAAGGATAGCCTGAACTCTTGGGATAAGCTGGTCAAGGCTTTCTTAGCCAAGTTCTTTCCTCCTCAAAAGCTGAGTAAGCTTAGAGTGGATGTTCAGACCTTCAGACAGAAAGAAGGTGAATCCCTCTATGAAGCTTGGGAGAGATACAAAGAACTGACCAAAAAGTGTCCTTCTGACATGCTTTTAGAATGGACTATCCTGGACATATTCTATAATGGTCTGTCTGAATTAGCTAAAATGTCATTGGATACCTCTGCAGGTGGATCCATTCACTTAAAGAAAACACCTGCAGAAGCTCAAGAACTCATTGACATGGTTGCTAATAACCAGTTCATGTACACTTCTGAGAGGAATCCTGTGAGTAATGGGACGCCTATGAAGAAGGGAGTTCTTGAAATTGATACTCTGAATGCCATATTGGCTCAGAATAAAATATTGACTCAGCAAGTCAATATGATTTCTCAGAGTCTGAATGGAATGCAAGCTGCATCCAACAGTACTCAAGAGGCATCTTCTGAAGAAAAAGCTTATGATCTTGAAAACCCTGCAATAGCAGAGGTGAATTACATGGGTGAACCTTATGGAAACACCTATAATCCCTCATGGAGAAATCACCCAAATCTCTCATGGAAGGATCAACAAAAGCCTTAACAAGGCTTTAATAATGGTGGAAGAAATAGGTTTAACAATAGTAAACCTTTTCCATCATCCACTCAGCAACAGACAGAGAACTCTGAACAAAATATCTCTAATTTAGCAAACTTAGTCTCTGATCTATCTAAGGCCACTGTAAGTTTCATGAATGAAACAATGTCCTCCATTAGAAATTTGGAGGCACAAGTGGGCCAGCTGAGTAAAAGGATCACTGAAATCCCTCTTAGTACTCTCCCAAGCAATACAGAAGAAAATCCAAAAGGAGAGTGCAAGGCCATTGACATAGTCAACACGGCCGAACCTGGAGAGGAAGGGGAGGACGTAAATCCCAGTGAGGAAGACCTCCTGGGACGTCCAGTGATCAATAAGGAGTTTCCTTTTGAGGAACCAAAGGAATCTGAGACTCATCTAGAGACCATAGAGATTCCATTGAACCTCCTTATGCCCTTCATGAGCTCTGACGAGTATTCATCTTCTGAAGAGAATGAGGATGTTACTGAAGAGCAAGTTACCAAGTACCTTGGTGCAATCATGAAGCTGAATGCCAAATTATTTGGTATTGAGACTTGGGAAGATGAACCTCCCTTGTTCACCAATGAACTAAGTGATCTGGATCAACTGACATTTCCTCAGAAGAAACAGGATCCTGGAAAGTTTGTAATACCTTGTACCATAGGCAACATGATCTTTGAAAAGGCTTTGTGTGACCTTGGTTCAGGGATAAACCTCATGCCCCTCTCTGTAATAGAGAAACTGGGAATCTTTGGGGTGCAAGCTACTAAAATCTCATTAGAGATGGCAGACAATTCAAGAAAATAGGCTTATGGACAAGTAGAGGACGTGTTAGTAAAGGTTGAAGGCCTTTACATCCCTGCTGATTTCATAATCCTTGATACTGGGAAGGATGAGGATGAATCCATCATCCTTGGAAGACCCTTCCTAGCCACAGCAAGAGCTGTGATTGATGTTGACAGAGGTGAATTAGTCCTTCAATTGAATGAGGACTCCCTTGTGTTTACAACTCAAGGTTACCCTTCTGTAAACATGAAAAAGAGGCACAGTAAGCTTCTCTCAAAACAGAGTCAACCAGAGCCCCCACAGTCAAACTCTAAGTTTGGTGTTGGGAGGCCACAACCAAACTCTAAGTTTGGTGTTGAACTCCCATATCCAAACTCTAAGTTTGGTGTTGGGAAGTCTCAACAATGCTCTGAACATCTGTGAGGCTCCATGAGAGCCCACTGTCAAGCTATTGACATTAAAGAAGCGCTTGTTGGGAGGCAACCCAATTTTTATTTATCTAATTTTATTTTTCTTGTTCTTTCATGTTTTATTAGGTTCATGATCATGTGGAGTCATAAAATAAATATAAAAATTGAAAACGGAATAAAAAACAGCAGAAGAAAAATCACACCCTAGAGGAAGACCTTACTGGTGTTTAAAGGCCAGTAAGAAGCATCTGGCTGGCGTTCAACGCCAGAACAGAGCATAGTTCTGGCGCTGAATGCCCAAAATGGGCAGCATCTGGGCGTTTGAACGCCATAATTGCACCCTGGAGAAGAGCTGGCGCTGAACGCCCAGAACAAGCATGGTTCTGGCGTTCAACGCCAGAAATGGGCAACAAATGGGCGTTCAACGCCCAGAACAAGCACCAATCTGGCGCTGAATGCCCAGAGTTGTGTGCAAGGGCATTTTGCATGCCTAATTTGGTGCAAGGTTGTAAATCCTTGAACACCTTAGGATCTGTGGACCCCACAGGATCACCTCAGGATCTGTGGACCCCACAGGATCCCCACCTACCTCCACTCACTTCTTCTCACCCCTCTTTCACACAATCCCATAAACACTCTTCCCCAAAACTCTTCACTAATCACCTCAATCTCTCTTCCCTATAACCACTTCACCACTCACATCCATCCACTCTTCCCCATAAACCTACCTCATAAACCCCACCTACCTTCAAAATTCAAAATCAATTTCCCACCCAAAACCCACCCTTATGGCCGAACCTTACCCCCTCCCTTCCCTATATAAATCCCTCCATTCTTCTTCATTTTCACACAACACAACCCTCTCTTCCCCTTCTTGGCCGAATACACCCCTCCCCCCTCTCCTCCATATTTTCTTCTTCTTCTTCATCTATTCTTTCTTCTCTTGCTCGAGGGCGAGCAATATTCTAAGTTTGGTGTGGTAAAAACATAAGCTTTTTGTTTTTCCATTACCATTGATGGCACCCAAGACCGGAGAATCCTCTAGAAAAGGGAAAGGGAAGACAAAAGCTTCCACCTCCGAGTCATGGGAGATGGAAAGATTCATCTCCAAAGCTCATCAAGACCACTTCTATGATGTTGTGGTCAAGAAGAAGGTGATCCCCGAGGTCCCTTTCAAGCTCAAGAAGAATGAGTATCCGGAGATCCGACATGAAATCCAAAGAAGAGGTTGGGAAGTTCTAACAAACCCCATCCAACAAGTCGGCATCCTAATGGTTCAAGAGTTCTATGCGAATGCATGGATCACTAGGAACCATGATCAAAGTAAGAACCCAAGCCCAAAGAATTATATTACAATGGTTCGGGGGAAATACTTAGATTTTAGTCTGGAAAATGTGAGGTTGGCGTTTAACTTGCCTATGATGCAAGGAGATGCACGCCCCTACACTAGAAGGGTCAACTTTAATCAAAGGTTGGACCAAGTCCTCATGGACATATGTGTGGAAGGAGCTCAATGGAAGATTGACTCCAAAGGCAAGCCGGTTCAATTAAGAAGACTGGACCTCAAGCCTGTGGCTAGAGGATGGTTGGAGTTCATCCAATGCTCCATCATCCCCACTAGCAACCGATCTGAAGTTACTGTGGATCGGGCCATCATGATTCATAGCATCATGATTGGAGAGGAAGTAGAAGTTCATGAAGTCATCTCCCTTGAATTCTACAAAATAGCCGAAAAGCCCTCTCCTGGGGCAAGGCTAGCTTTTCCTCATCTTATTTGCCATCTATGTTACTCAGCTGGAGCTTTCATAGAAGGAGACATTCCCATTGAGGAAGAGAAGCCCATCACTAAGAAAAGGACGGAGCAAGCAAGAGAGCCCATTCATGGATCTCAAGAGACGCATGAAGCTCATCACCATGAGATCCCAGAGATGCCTCAAATGCATTTTCCTCCACAAAACTATTGGGAGCAAATCAACACCTCCCTAGGAGAATTAAGTTCCAACATGGGACAATTAAGGGTGGAACATCAAGAGCACTCTATCATCCTTCATGAAATAAGAGAAGATCAAAAAGCAATGAGGGAGGAGCAACAAAGACAAGGAAGAGACATAGAAGAGCTCAAGGACATCATTGGTTCCTCAAGAAGGAAACGCCACCATCACTAAGGTGGACTCATTCCTTGTTCTTATTTTCTGTTTTTCGTTTTCTCTATGTTAAGTGCTTATCCATGTTTGTGTCTTCATTACATGATCATTAGTATTTAGTAACTTTGTCTTAAAGTTATGAATGTCCTATGAATCCATCACCTCTCTTAAATGAAAACTGTTTTAATTCAAAAGAACAAGAAGTACATGAGTTTCGAATTTATCCTTGAACTTAGTTTAATTATATTGATGTGGTGACAATACTTTTTGTTTTCTGAATGAATGCTTGAACAGTGCATATGTCTTTTGAAGTTGTTGTTTAAGAATGTTAAATATGTTGGCTCTTGAAAGAATGATGATAAGGAGACATGTTATTTGATAATCTGAAAAATCATAAAAATGACTCTTGAAGTAAGAAAAAGCAGCAAAGAACAAAGCCTGCAGAAAAAAAAAATATAGGCAAAAAAAAAATGAAAAGAAAAAGCAAGCAGAAAAAGCCAAAAGCTCTTAAAACCAAGAGGCAAGAGCAAAAAGCCAATAACCCTTAAAACCAAAAGGCAAGGGTAAATAAAAAAGATCCCAAGGCTTTGAGCATCAGTGGATAGGAGGGCCTAAAGGAATAAAATCCTGGCCTAAGCGGCTAAACCAAGCTGTCCCTAACCATGTGCTTGTGGCGTGAAGGTGTCAAGTGAAAACTTGAGACTGAGCGGTTAAAGTCAAGGTCCAAAGCAAAAGAAGAGTGTACTTAAGAACCCTAGACACCTCTAATTGGGGACTTTAGCAAAGCTGAGTCACAATCTGAAAAGGTTCACCCAATTATGTGTCTGTGGCATTTATGTATCCGGTGGTAATACTGGAAAACAAAGTGCTTAGGGCCACGGCCAAGACTCATAAAATAGCTGTGTTCAAGAGTCATCATACTGAACTAGGAGAATCAATAACACTAT
This sequence comes from Arachis hypogaea, assembly GCF_003086295.3. Lineage (NCBI taxonomy): Eukaryota > Viridiplantae > Streptophyta > Magnoliopsida > Fabales > Fabaceae > Arachis > Arachis hypogaea. Next base: position 131,556,947 of record NC_092054.1, read on the forward strand.
CTGAACTCTGAGTTCCTATAGATGCCAATCATTCTAAACCTCAATGGATAAAGTGAGATGCCAAAACTATTCAAGAGGCAAAAAGCTACAAGTCCCGCTCATCTGATTGGAGCTATGTTTCATTGATAGTTTGGAATTTATAGTATATTCTCTTCTTTTTATCCTATTTGATTTTCGGTTGCTTGGGGACAAGCAACAATTTAAGTTTGGTGTTGTGATGAGCGGATAATTTATACGCTTTTTGGCATAGTTTTTAGTATGTTTTTAGTAGAATCTAGTTACTTTTAGGGATATTTTCATTAGTTTCTATGTTAAATTCACATTTCTGGACTTTACTATGAGTTTGTGTGTTTTTCTGTGATTTCAGGTATTTTCTGGCTGAAATTGAGGGACTTGAGCAAAAATCAGATTCAGAGGTTGAAGAAGGACTGCTGATGCTGTTGGATTTTGACCTCCCTGCACTCAAAGTGGATTTTCTGGAGCTACAGAACTCAAAATGGCGCGCTTCCAATTACGTTGGAAAGTGGACATACAGGGCTTTCCAGAAATATATAATAGTCCATACTTTGGATGAGTTTAGACGACGTAAAAGGGCGTTGAACGCTAGTTCTATGCTGCTGTCTAGAGTTAAACGCCAGAAACACGTCACAAGCCAGAGTTGAACGCCAGAAATACGTTACAAACTAGCGTTCAACTCCAAGATTGACCTCTACACGTGTAACATTCAAGCTCAGCCCAAGCACACACCAAGTGGGCCCCGGAAGTGGATTTATGCATCAATTACTTACTTCTGTAAACCCTAGTAACTAGTTTATTATAAATAGGACTTTTTGCTATTGTATTAGAGATCTTTGATCAGTTTTATGCTATCTTAGACTTTCATGGGGGCTGGCCATTCGGCCATGCCTGAATCATTATCACTTATGTATTTTCATACGGTAGAGTTTCTGCACTCCATAGATTAAGGTGTGGAGCTCTGCTGTTCCTCAAAGATTAATGCAAAGTACTACTGTTTTTTTTATTAAATTCAACTTATTCCGCTTCTAAGATATTCATTCGCACTTCAACCTGAATGTGATGAGCATGACAATCATCATCATTCTCCCACGAACGCGTGCCTGACAACCACTTCCGTTCCACCTTAGATTGAATGAGTATCTCTTGGATCTCTTAATCAGAATCTTCGTGGTATAAGCTAGATTGATGGCGGCATTCATGAGAGTCCAGAAAGTCTAAACCTTGTCTGTGGTATTCTGAGTAGGACTCTGGGATTGAATGACTGTGACGAACTTCAAACTCGCGAGTGCTGGGCGTAGTGACAGATGCAAAAGGAGGGTGAATCCTATTCCAGTATGATCGAGAACCACAGATGATTAGCCGTGCTGTGACAGAGCATTTGGACCATTTTCACAAGAGGATGGGATGTAGCCATTGACAAGGGTGATGCCTCCAGACGATTAGCCATGCAGTGACAGCGCATCAGACCATTTTCCAGAGAGGATAAAAAGTAGCCATTGACAACGGTGATGTCCTTACATAAAGCCAGCCATGGAAAGGAGTAAGATTGATTGGATGAAGACAGCAGGAAAGCAGAGGTTCAGAGGAACGAATGCATCTCTATACGCTTATCTGAAATTCTAACCAATGAATTACATAAGTATTTCTATCCTTATTTTCTATCTATTTATTATTTATGTTCGAAAACTCCATAACTATTTTGATATCCGCCTGACTGAGATTTACAAGGTGACCATAGCTTGTTTCATACCAACAATCTCCGTGGGATCGACCCTTACTCACGTAAGGTTTATTACTTGGACGACCCAGTGCACTTGCTGGTTAGTTGTATCGAAGTTGTGAATGAAAAATGATTTATTAAGACGTGCGTATAGAGTTTTTGGCGCCGTTGCCTGAGATCACAATGTCGTGCACCACTAGTGAGGAGCCTCTCGACCTGCATCTAAAAACAACAACACAGTATGGGGGTGAGAACCGAAGGTTCTCAGCATGGTAAAGGTGCCAGGCATATAATATATAAGGTCCTGAAAATGCCAGAGGCAATCCTAGAACGCCAACATATAGTTATAAAACTTAAACCTCTAAGTAGAAGCCATAAAAGGGGTAGTGACCCTAAGAATTCTAACCTTACTTATTTTAAACCTAACATTACACCAAACCGATCACCATTGATTCAGCAGAGACAAACAACCAAACAATTTCACGCATAAGTAGGAAACAGATAGTGCAAGTAGCAAATATAACAGTTAGCATAATATATATTCAATTAGGCAATCCCAAGTAATGCATAGCAGACAAAACAAACAAAATGCACATGATGTATGCCTGTCCTATGGCTGATGAGGCTCATCTGTCGGTTATCCAGCCAACCTGACAAGTCCAAAAATCTTAGACTGTCCCTCGCCGTGCATCCCCATGAGTCTATGCATAGATTTCTCATTTATTCATCATTTATACAATCATTCATTCATTTATATCTCACTCAATGGGGGATATCTATTCCCGAGAATTTATACGTGCCCGGTCACCCTTACAACGTAAGGTCAACAGAGTATCGAGTATCGACTTGGAACACGTGATGGCAAGCCACGGTACTTTACTCAGGGAAACTCGTATCTCAGATCAAATGAGTATATAAAGCCACAATAATATTCATAACCATTATAAACTTGCAAAAGCATATCATACATGCCATAATATCATACATACTCCAATAACACCCATTTTTTTTACTTGATTCATCAATTTCCTATTTTACTTCACTGCCAAGTTATCCCAATTTTCTATCTCCATCCTAATACTAGACCTCATACTATGATTTGAAACTAAAAGAATGAAAATAGAGGTTTAGAAGTTTAGAATTCGGTTTAAAAATTCAAAATCTGGTTTTGCAGAAAACAGGTCCACGTGTACGCGTGGGAGTATAAAAAGGCAGCTCGCACGTGCATTCCTTTACCATGTGCACACGTAGGTGAGAACATCATGTCATGTGTACGTATGGTCATGCATGCTGGTCCATTACGCGTACGCATGGGCTTCTTGCGCACGCACAGTTTAAAATTCCATGCCACACGTATGCGTGGGCCACGCGTACGCGTGGACGTACGTTTTTCAAAAAAAAAAAACATCAGATCACCCAGAAAGCTGCACAACCATGAAATAGTCACCTGCATAATACATATTTTACACCAAAACTTCCGACGTGCATAACTTGATCGTTTTAAATCGTTTTTCTTTCGTTCTTCGAACGACATAAACTTTACGAACCCAATGTTCATTTAAAACAAGTTGGAAACAAATTGAGGGTCCAGAAGCCAAGTTATAGTTCATCAAAGTTCGGCCAAAAATAACTTTTTTGTAAACTTTCAAAACCTCATTTTTAACCAAAACAAATCCTATGCCATTAATCACCAAACCTGCACTTTCCAACACAATATGTCCTTCTTCTTTAACATAACAATCACCATAACAATTATGCCTCATACCAACAATAAAACTCATACATTTCCCCAAAATCTATCATTCAAAACTATAAGTCACAACCTTTAAATTTATTTACTTATATCCTCAAATCATTCAACAACAATCCATCAATCATCAGCAACCAACCAACAAGTATCAAACCACAATAATCTATCATATCACCAATTATCCAACAACTACCAAACCAAACATGTTCATCAACAAGATACTAAACATTAAATATACACCTGCATTTCAACTTATCCTATAGTCATCTAGCCTAAGTTTTCACAGGACATTATATATTAAATACGCAAAACCTAAACCATACCTTAGCCGATTCCCGCGTTTAGTCCAAGGTAGCCACTTAAGCCACACACACACACAGCCTTCTAAGTTTCAAAAAATCACCAAAACCTTAGCACCAATCCTCCGCTAAGCTTCCAAATGCCCCCAATCAATTCCAATATATATATATATATATACCTAGTTCGCACCTATTACACATATATACTTCAAAATTCAGAATTCACATAATAAAATCAAGAATTGGCTAAGGTTAGTGATCCTTACCGTACCCACGAGCAAAATAACCCAAGCCCGATAAACTCCGCAAGTTAAATCGAACCTAGAATACCAAATTCGACAAAATCTCATTACAAGGGCACAATTTCGAAAATCAAAAGGGGGTAGAGAATTTGAGATGGGATTGTGGCTTACCCGTGAAATTGATCCGATAGAAACGTAGAGCTCAACGCGCTGGACACGTGGCCGCAAATGGTGCGGCGATCGGAGCTCGAACGAAGGAGTTATGGTGGTTTAAAGTGGAGGTGAGGGTTAGGAAGCTCTCCTCTCCCCCAAGGCTGTTCAGCGTGTTTCTTTGCTGAATGGGGAAGGAGATGGCTTCTGTCCATTTAAGTGATTGGGTCTGGTTGGGCCCACGAGCCCGGTTCAATCGGTTCGATCCAATCTTAGGCCAAATTTTTCGAAATTAGTGTCAAAATTTTTGTTTTGAAGAGCTCTACCCTATTTTAATATTAGATTTACATTTTTAATTTTCCTAATTAAAATTCGATTTATTGACTAATTATTTACTAATTTTAGCGGGGTTTACATGACCCCTACCACTAGCTCCTCTCCCACTAAGACCAGAAGAATTCCTAATAGACATAGCTGAAGATGATGACATTGGTGTTGTCGGACGTGCAATACCTGGAGCAAAGCCTCCTCTAAAATTAGGATAATCTCTCCTGAGATGACCAAATTGGCCACAATTAAAACATGCTCTAGTGGCCTTGAAACATATACCAGAATGGTAACTCCCACACTGATGGTAGTAGGGCTAAGCTGGCCTTGTCTGATTCGAACCCTGTGCACTAGATTGAGAAGTGCCCTTAACAAAAGGTCTGGGACTCGAAACACTCATCGGAGCAAATCCAGAAGAAGCAACCCCACCAAAAGATGTTTGAGGACGAGCTTGATAACCCGAATAACCTTGCTGATTAGTCTGACCATGAAGAGACTGAAATCCTCCTGAACTAGATCCACCAGAAAATTGTCCCTTCGTCTTGGGCTTCTTACTAACATCCTTATAAGCATTTATCTCCGCTATCCCAGCTTTAATTCCATAAGCAGATTTTAGGATATCTTTAAAAGACATGCGTCCGACTTTAGGCATAAGAGTAGTGAACATAGGTTCTGCCAACCCACAAATGAACCGACGAACTTTCATCTCTTCTGAATTCACCAAGTACGGATGATGAATCCATATTTGACGATAAATTTTGGATTGATTTGAGTGGAATTTATTATATAAACCCACATTTAATCATCTAAATAGCATACTTTTGTGTTTTCTCTCTAAATTATGTCCAATTGTGAAAACATGCTATTTTGTGCTTATTTTAATCAATTTTATTCCACTTTCATTCCATTCGATGCTTTGATGATTTTGATGAGTGATTTCAGGTATAATAGGTTGGAATGGCTTGATGAGAGTGGAAGATAAGCATGCAATTGTGAGAAAACATGAAGAAAACAAAGGAGAAGCACACAGCCATGTGTGCGTATGCACAACATCCTGTGTGTACGCACAAGAGGAAATCAGCATGTGTGCGTACGCACAAGTTCCTGCGCGTGACTTCATTAAAAAGTCACGTGGCTCGCAAATTTGGGGCTTTCTAGGCCCATTTCTGAAGTGCTGAAGCATATAAGGGAGAGATTAGCAACAACCATTGATACCATACATTACACAATACACTTAGATAGTTTTTAGGGTAGTTCAGCTTAGGTTTTCTCTCAATTTTTCTTAGGATGTAATTAGGGTTTATACTACAATTTTGCATTTCTCCAATTTTGATTTTGGATATTTGCTTATTTCCATTGTAAGTATTTCTTAATTTTTTCTTTTATTACATTACTTGTTCTACACCTTCTTATATTTCAATTTCCTTTATCAATATATATACTTTTGCAATTTTGAGTTCTAGTTCATGAATTTGATGTTTGATGGTTATTTTATGTTTGTTGAGTTGCCTTTATTGATTTTGATAATTGGTTGTTCATAATTTCAAGTAATTTTATAATTTTGCCATGTTTTGTGAATATGCCTACCATGTGTTTGATGAAATGTCAATTTTGATTATGGGGTAGATTTCCACCCCTTGGCTTGGGGAAGTGAATTTATGGAATACTAGAGTCATAATGTCCGACATTTAGTGATAATTCTTGGGTTGTTAGTTATTGTTTCCACTAACGCTAGCTTTTTACCAAAGGTAATTAATAAGTTAGCTAGGATTTGTGGATTAATAATAATTATTCTCACTTGACTTACTCTTCAATGTTAAGGGTTGACTAGGTGAGATTAATCCATCATAATTATCATAGTTGTGGTTATGGCAAGGAAGGAATTCCATAACTCATCCCAAGTCAAGGTTCCATTTATGTTTTGAACCACATTTCTCTCACTTTAAAGCTTTACTTATTTATATTATATACATAATTCTTTTATTCCTTTATTAGTTTATTAATTGCAATTTTGAGTGTTCTTTAATTCCTTTAATTGTTTGCTTTTTTTTTATTGAAAATACCCCTTGATTTTCACAACCAAAATTGTGCACTTATTGTCACTAGTTCCTAGGGAAGACGACCCGAGGTTTAATTACTCTTGGTTATTTTAATTTAAAAAATTAAACTTTGATGGTGGGAGTTAGTCGTTAATTTGGGCTATACTTACAACGAAGAGATTCTATTTTGTGAAATTCTAGATCAACACTAATTCTCGCATCAACGGAGCACTCTTAGAAACTCTAGTAAACTCCTTGGCATACTCAGTCACTGTCATATTCTCTTGCCTTAATCTTTCAAAGGCAATTGCATCTTCTGCTTCTTCTTTTTTTGGACATGGGCCACTTTCCATCTTTATCTTAGTTTTTTGTTTTAATTGTGGGTTGTTGGTGATTTGGTTTGTAATGAGATGTGTTATATCTTGTTTTATCTTGATTTGTGTGTCTATTTTCTAGTCTGGAGGATTGGTATAATGGAGAAGGGCTCTGTAGTCTCTTTGGTATGTTTGTTGGGATCTAAATTTTGGGTTGTAAGCTTGTAGGAATCAGGTTGGGTTGGTCTAGTGGTTGGCTCACTAGTCCGCTCAAGCAAGTGTTAGAGGTTTGGATCCCATCTTGTGCATGCATCGACTTATTGGACAACAGCAAACCCTTAAATGTAACTCCGATTTGTGATGGATTAGTCCTTGACCTGTCAGGTTATGGGTTACCATGAGAAACTAGAAAATAAAGTGGGTTGTGTGAACTAAGTTGGGTTGGTCTAGTGGTTAACCGCCAGTTCTCTGGTTAGTTTTTTGCCAGACAGTTTTTATAGTCAACCGAATCGACCATATTGATGGTTTCCGTTAATTCGGTTGAACCGACCAGTCCAATTCGATTTTTAAAACTATGGTTGGAGAAGCTATGCTTGAAGTTGCGGCCATGGCTGTGGAGGAAGAAGAGGCTGAAGGCGTGGTTGAGATGGTGCTTGAATGAATAGCAGAATGAGAAGCTATAATGCTTTCTTGGTTGATGGACGGATGAAATCTTCAGAAAACAGAGATGAGAAAGAAAAACCTTCAAAGGGTTAAGGATGATTGAAATGATTTGATGGAGAAAGAAAGTGAATTGCATGGATTGTTTTTTCGAAAACGGCCTATTAAACCCACGGAACGTTATGTATTCACAAAAAAGCGTGCGCCATTTTAAATGCTACGTAACTATCTTTTCAAATTCTGAGAACTTGAAAAGGTTGCACGTGCCAGGCATGAGGAGTATTAAAACTTGTATTTTTGAACAAAATAACAAGTTTTAAAGGGGCAATTTGTTGGTATTAAAAATGGATTTCCTCGACGGGAAGGCGTTTCGACTACCGATTGTGTGTTGATCTAAAGAATTAGTTAAAGCTCGTAATAAAAGCAGAAACAAGCAAGCTGAAGTCGAAGATGGTGCGAGAGCGTCGAAGTCGGAAAGCAATTATTGTCTTTCATTGAACATCAAGACTTGTTACTCGACCTTCAAGCTGAGTTGAGAACATGGGTGCGAAATTTGAGGAGCAAGTTGAACAGAACGTAAGACTTGAAGACCAAGGTAAGAGAAGATGTGGGATGTCAAAACTTGGGAGTCAAGATTTTTCATAGTCAAGGCAGGGTCATGGCCTGAGAAAAAGGAGAAAACTAGATCGTGGTCAAGATTCTTCATGGTTAAGTATATTCTCATGGTCTATAAATAGGAGAAGTTCAGAAGAAATCGGGATTTTAATCAGAAACACTTCACCATCACACCAAACTCTGCAAAAATTCCTAGTCTCAGCGACGCAACGGAAGATCATGGAGTGCAAATGCATGTGACTGTCAGAGTTACATTTTTATTTTATTTTCCTTTGTTTTCTTTTTTCGTTTTAATTCATTTCTTTTCATTTCTTTGCTTTTAATATTTTATTGTTATTTTGTTTTCTTTCAATTTCAATTTTACTCCGTCATTTATTTAAAATTTTTATTTATTTTACGTATTTTCCTTTATTTGCTACAATTTGTCATCAATATTTTGACGTAATTTGTTTTAACATAAATACTAAGTAATTTTCAGGTCGAACCCACTTTTTTTCAAAAAAGTCATACCTGATTTCTGAACTATCTTAATACAAGTTTGATTTAACGTCTTGTCGAAGTTACCAAAAATAAAGTTGATCCGTCACCTTATAACTCGGCGTTAATTATCATTTATTCTTTACTTGTAACCGACACCTTCATTACCGACTTAATGACCGTCATTTCAATCTTAATGACCAAACCATTATAACATGAATATCATTCATCAATTCTATGCCTATAAAAGGAACCTTCTATATCTAATCTCACGAGGCAACATGATAAGTTCTATAAGTTCTATATCATGTCTTACATTCTATATTCATAGAATTATTATACACAACACATGATAACTTCTATTTCATATCTTACATTCTATATTCGTAGAATTATTCTTATACCTCTTAAACACTTATTGACTTGAGCGTCGGAGTGTCTTTTGCAGGTACCCACCCCCTTGTTCTCTCCTTACTGACGTATAACTCATCCCGACGAGAAGCTTGAAGACATTTATCGACGGACGAGCTATACACCGGTCAACCTTTGCAAGAACAATTGGCGCCGTTTGTGGGGACGAGTAAAATAATTCCTACTCCCCTTAGGTTCATAAAATTTGATTTACATTCAAATTTTTGAACCAATCTCAACAATCTTCTTGAAGATTTTATTTAATACCTCTTATCAAATTTTAATCTATCGTAACTTTTTATAAAATATGTACTTTATACATTTGATTGCTTTACTTTTACGTATCATAATCTTTCACATATCATAATCGATCAATGAACGAATCCGAGAATAAACTCGGCTTTCAATCAATCCGAGAACAAACTCGGTTTTCAATCAATCCGAGCACAAACTCACTTATCAATTTTGCTTACTTTTTCAAAATTTTCTATTTACACAAGTAAAATTATATATTTAATTCAACATACTTTTGCATTTATATTTTGTGTAACTAATATTTATTGATTTATTAGTTATATTCAAACCTCAATATATGTTCTTTACAATAATGACATATAACAACTATGTCAATTGCATTTTTATTTCATTATGTATTATATTCTTATTGATTAATGATTTCGTTTATACAATATTAATGACAGTAATGATGAGTTTAAATCTTAAAATTGGATTCTATCAAAAATTAATTATATATCAATTGTATATAACTGTTACACTATTCACTTTATGCTATTAAATTTTATGTTACTATTTGTTTAACGTAGAAAATTAAACAAGCAATTTACTATTATTGCACGAAAAATATCCCTCGTCATACTGTAACTGCAAGAAACATTATACTAAATGTATAATTCAATAACTGTTATTGATGAGCGGATATTTTATACGCTTTTTGGGGTTAATTTCATATAGTTTTGAATATGTTTTAGTTAGTTTCTAGTTTATTTCCAGTAGTTTTTAGGAAAAATTCATATTTCTGGACTTTACTATGAGTTGTGTATTTTTCTGTAATTTCAGGTATTTTTCTGGCTGAAATTGAAGGAGCTGAGCAAAAATCTGATTCAGGCTGAAAAAGGACTGCTGATGCTGTTGGATTCTGACCTCCCTGCACTCAAAGTGGATTTTCTGGAGCTACAGAACTCGAAATGGCGTGCTTCCAATTGCGTTGGAAAGTAGACATCCAGGGCTTTCCAGAAATATATAATAGTCCATACTTTGCACAAGAATAGACGACGTAAACTGGCGTTCAACGCCAGTCCTCTGCCCAATTCTGGCGTCCAACGCCAGAAAAGGATCAAAAACTGGAGTTGAATGCCCAAACTGGCACAAAAACTGGCGTTCAACTCCACAAATAGCCTCTGCACGTGAATTGCTTAAGTCTCAGCCCCAGCACACACCAAGTGGGCCCCAGCACACCAAGTGGGCCCCAGAAGTGGATCTCTGCATCATCCATCATAGTCCACTCATATTTTGTAACCCTAGGCTACTAGTTTAGTATTTAAACGACTTTTAGAGACTTATTTTGTATCTCATGACATTTCAGATCTAAACTTTGTATTCTCTGACGGCATGAGTCTCTAAACCCCATTGTTGGGGGTGAGGAGCTCTGCTGTGTCTCGATGAATTAATGCAAGTATTTCTGTTTTCCATTCAAACACGCTTGTTCCTATCTAAGATGTTCATTCGCGCTTAACTGTGATGAAGGTGATGATCTGTGACATTCATCACCTTCCTCAAACCATGAACGTGTGCCTGACAACCACCTCCGTTCTATATCCGACTGAATGAGTATCTCTTAGATTCCTTAATTAGAATCTCCGTGGTATAAGCTAGAACTGATGGCAGCATTCATGAAAATCCGGAAAGTCTAAACCTTGTCTGTGGTATTCCGAGTAGGATTCAAGGATTGAATGACTGTGACGAGCTTCAAACTCCTGAAGGCTGGGCGTTAGTGACAGACGCAAAAGGACAGTAAATCCTATTCCAACCGGATCGAGAACCAACCGGTGATTAGCCGTGCTGTGACAGAGCGCGTGAGCGTAGTTTTCACTGGAAGGATGGAAGGTAGCCATTGACAACGGTGATCCACCAACACACAGCTTGCCATAGGAGGACGTGCGTGCATGAACAAGAAGACAGAGGAAAGCAGAGATTCAGAAGACAAAGCATCTCCAAAACTCCAACATATTCTCCATTGCTGCATAACAAGTAACCTTCAATCCATGCTCTATTGTTTAATTACAATTCAACTGATAAACATAATTGACTTCCTGACTAAGATTTACAAGATAACCATAGATTGCTTCAAACCAACAATCTCCGTGGGATTCGACCCTTACTCACGTGAGGTATTACTTGGACGACCCAGTGCACTTGCTGGTTAGTGGTACGCGTTGTGAAAAGTGTGATTCACAATTCGTGCACCAAGTTTTTGGTGCCGTTGCCGGGGATTGTTCGTGTTTGAACAACTGACGGATTATTTTGTTGCTTAGATTAGGAAAAATCTTTCTTTTTTTTTGGTTTAGAGTCTTTTATTATTTATCCCTTGTTAAAACACTTTAAATTTATAACTCAGTTAGTTAGAATGTGGTGTTTATGTTCATGGTAAATTGGCTATCACATTTTTAAAACCTTTTTCAAAAATAATTTTCCTATTAGATCCTGTGCAAAACTTTAAGTTTGGTGTTTTCTTGAGTGATTTTCCTTAAAATTTTCGAAAATTTTGGTTTAGTTTTCTAAAAAAATTTTAAGTTTGATGTTCTTTCTTCGTGTTCTTGAGTTTTCCTTGTGACTTGATCTTAAAATTTTTAAGTTTGGTGTTCCTTGGTGTTTTCCCTCCAAAATTTTCGAAAATAAGGAGCATTAGATCCAAAAATTTTAAATCTTGTGCTATCTTATTGTTTTTCTCTTCCCTCTTAAAAATTCAAAAATATCTTTTCTCTCTATTTTAAAAACAAATTTTCGAAAATTATATAAAAAAAAAATAAAAAAAAAAATTTAACTTCAAAATTCAAATTCTTTTTAGTTATTTTATTTTATTTAAGTATTTACTTCTTATAAAATAAAATAAATAAAAAGGTAAATCAGTCCAAGTTATATCCATATATCCATCATGGACATAAGTGGAGATGGACAGTCCAGGAGGACTTTGGGGTCATATTCTAACCCCTCTACTGCTTCATATGGGAGTAGCATCTGCATACCCTCCATTGGAGTTAGTAGCTTTGAGTTGAATCCTCAACTCATTATCATGGTGCAGCAAAGTTGTCAGTATTCCGGTCTTCCACAGGAAGAACCTACAAAGTTTCTGGCACAATTTCTACAAATTGCTGACACAGTACATGATAAGGAAATAGATCAGGATGTCTACAGACTATTACTGTTTCCATTTGCTGTAAAAGATCAAGCTAAGAGGTGGTTAAATAACCAACCTAAGGCCAGCATAAGAACATGGAAACAGCTGACAGAAAAATTCCTGAATCAGTATTTTCCCCCAAAAAGGATGACACAGCTAAGGCTGGACATCCAAGGCTTTAAACAAGGAGATAATGAATCTCTTTATGATGCCTGGGAGAGATACAGAGAGATGCTACGAAAATGCCCCTCTGAAATGTTTTCAGAGTGGGTTCAGTTAGACATCTTCTACTATGGGCTTGCAGAAGGAGCCCAGATGTCTCTAGATTACTCAGCTGGTGGATCTATCCATATGAGAAAGACAATTGAAGAGGCTCAAGAGCTCATTGATACAGTTGCCAGGAATCAGCATCTGTATCTAAGCAGCAACCCTTCCATGAATGAAGAGGTTAAAACAGTAACTGCTGAATTCAGTACTGTAAAACAAGCTGCTGAATTCAATCAGCAATTGGATTTTCTAACAAAGCAGCTAGCTGAATTCAAAGACAGGCTACAGGAGACAAGGATAGCTAATATACATATGGACGAACAGTTTAAGCAAACAAAGCAGCAGCTATCAAGGCAAATAGCAGAAGAATGCCAAGCAGTTCAATTAAGAAGTGGGAAAACATTAAATACCCCACCTCAAGGCATCAAAAATTCAAGAAATGAGCGACCCACCAAAGATTCACCTGAGGACAGTAAGAGCCCAGGGAAAAATAATTCTGGCACTAAAACGCCAGAAAATAGGTGGAAGGCTGGCGCTGAACGCCCAGACCATGCCCAAAACTGGCGTTCAGCGCCAGAAACAAGGCAGGATTGGCGTTCAACGCCAGAAATGGGCAAGAATCTGGCGTTGAACGCCCAAATGGGGCAGAATCCAGCATTGAACGCCCAAAATGGGCACATTTCTGGCGTTCAGGCGCCAGGAACAGACAGTGAGCTGGCGTCTAACGTCACTCCAGCTTCTGGCTCTGGCACTCAATTGCCAGTAAGGGATCAGACACACACAAGTGCTGATAACAACCCCTCTAAAAAGGCTTCTTTAACCACTAAGGTTGAGGAATATAAAGCCAAGATACCTTATCCTCAAAAACTCCGGAAAGAGGAGCAGGATAAGCAATTTGCTCGCTTTGCAGATTATCTAAGGACTCTTGAAATAAAGATTCCATTTGCAGAGGCACTTGAGCAAATACCTTCTTATGCCAAGTTCATGAAAGAGATCTTGAGTCATAAAAAGGAGTGGAGAGAAACAGAAAGAGTTCTCCTCACTGAAGAATGCAGTGCAGTCATTCTGAAAAGCTTTCCTGAAAAGCTTAAAGACCCTGGGAGTTTTCTGATACCATGCATATTAGAAGGTGATTGCACCAAGACAGCTTTATGCGATCTTGGGGCAAGCATCAACCTGATACCTGCATCCACTATCAGGAAGCTTGGCTTAACTGAAGAAGTTAAACCAACCCGGATATGTCTCCAACTTGCCGATGGTTCCACTAAATACCCATCAGGCGTGATTGAGGACATGATTGTCAGAGTTGGGCCATTCGCCTTTCCCACTGACTTTGTTGTGCTGGAAATGGAGGAGCACAAGAGTGCTACTCTCATTCTAGGAAGACCCTTCCTAGCAACTGGACGATCCCTCATTGACGTTCAACAGGGGAAATAACCCTGAGAGTCAATGATGATGAGTTTAAGTTGAACGCTGTCAAAGCCATGCAGCATCCAGACACATCAACAGATTGCATGAAAGTTGATCTCATTGACTCTTTGGTAGAAGAGATCAACATGGCTGAGAGTCTCGAATCAGAGTTGGAAGACATCTTTAAAGATGTTCAGCCTGATATGGAGGATTCAGAGGACATAAAAGAGCCTCTGAACTTTCTTCTGAAAGAGGAAAAACCTCCTAAACCCGAGCTCAAGCCACTACCACCATCCTTGAAATATGCATTTCTGGGAGAAGGTGACACTTTTCCAGTGATCATAAGCTCTGCTTTAAATTCACAGGAAGAGGAAGCACTTATTCAAGTGCTAAGGACACACAAGACAGCTCTTGGGTGGTCCATAGGTGACCTTAAGGGCATAAGCCCAGCTAGATGCATGCACAAAATCCTATTGGAGGATAATGCCAAACCAGTGGTTCAACCACAGAGGCGGCTAAATCCAGCCATGAAGGAAGTGGTGCAGAAAGAGGTCACCAAATTACTAGAGGCTGGGATTATTTATCCCATTTCTGATAGCCCCTGGGTGAGCCCTGTTCAAGTCGTCCCAAAAAAGGGAGGCATGACAGTGATTCATAATGAAAAAAATGAACTGGTTCCTACAAGAACAGTTACAGGGTGGCGCATGTGTATTGACTACAGAAGGCTCAATACAGCCACCAGAAAGGATCATTTTCCTTTACCATTCATAGACCAGATGCTAGAAAGACTAGCAGGTCATGATTATTACTGCTTTTTGGATGGCTACTCAGGCTATAACCAGATTGCAGTAGATCCCCAGGATCAAGAGAAAACAACATTCACATGTCCATCCAGAGTGTTTGCTTATAGAAGGATGCCCTTTGGGCTATGCAATGTGCCTGCAACCTTCCAGAGATGCATGCTCTCTATTTTCTCTGATATGGTGGAAAAATTTCTGGAAGTCTTCATGGATGACTTCTCAGTATATGGAGACTCATTCAGCTCCTGTCTTGATCACCTGAAACTTGTTCTGAAAAGATGCCAAGAAACCAACCTAGTTTTAAACTGGGAAAAGTGTCACTTCATGGTGACTGAAGGAATTGTTCTTGGGCATAAAATCTCAAACAAAGGAATAGAGGTGGATCAAGCAAAAATAGAGGTAATTGAAAAATTACCACCACCTGCCAATGTTAAGGCAATCAGAAGCTTTCTGGGGCATGCAGGATTCTATAGGAGGTTTATAAAGGATTTTTCAAAAATCGCAAAACCTCTAAGCAATCTGCTAGCTGCTGACACGCCATTGGTGTTTGACACAGAGTGCCTGCAGGCGTTTGAAACGCTGAAAGCTAAGCTGGTCACAGCACCAGTCATTTCTGCACCAGACTGGACATTACCATTTGAGCTAATGTGTGATGCCAGTGATCATGCCATTGGTGCAGTATTGGGACAGAGGCATGACAAGCTTCTGCATGTCATTTATTATGCCAGTCGCGTTTTAAATGATGCCCAGAAAAATTACACAACCACAGAAAAGGAATTACTTGCAGTGGTTTACGCCATTGACAAGTTCAGATCCTACTTAGTAGGATCAAAGGTGATTGTGTACACTGACCATGCTGCTCTTAAGTATCTACTCACAAAGCAGGATTCAAAACCCAGGCTCATCAGATGGGTATTGCTTCTGCAAGAGTTTGATATAGAAATAAGAGACAGAAAAGGGACAGAGAACCAAGTAGCTGATCATCTGTCCCGGATAGAGCCAGTGGAAGGGACGTCCCTCCCCTTTCTTGAGATCTCTGAGACGTTCCCTGATGAGCATCTATTTGCCATTCAGGAAGCACCATGGTTTGCCGATATTGCAAACTATAAAGCTGCAAGGTTCATACCCAAGGAATACAATAGAATACAAAAGAAGAAATTAGTTACTGATGCAAAGTACTACTTGTGGGATGAGCCCTATCTCTTTAAGAGATGTGCAGACGGAATTATCCGTAGGTGTGTCCCCAGAGAGGAAGCACAGAGAATCCTATGGCATTGCCATGGATCTCAATATGGAGGCCATTTCGGAGGTGAGCGAACAGCCACCAAGGTCCTCCAATGTGGCTTCTATTGGCCCACACTCTATAAAGATTCCCGAGAGTTTGTACGTAATTGTGACAGTTGCCAAAGAACTGGTAATCTGCCTCATGGTTACGCCATGCCTCAACAAGGAATCTTGGAAATAGAGTTGTTTGATGTATGGGGAATTGACTTTATGGGACCTTTCCCACCATCATACTCAAACACTTATATTCTGGTGGCAGTTGACTATGTATCAAAATGGGTTGAGGCTATTGCCACACCCAACAATGATACTAAAATAGTGCTGAAGTTCCTCCAGAAACATATCTTTAGCAGGTTTGGTGTCCCTAGAGTACTAATCAGTGATGGGGGCACTCACTTCTGCAATAAACAGCTTTACTCTGCCATGGTTCGGTATGGAATTCGCCACAAGATAGCCACTCCATATCATCCACAAACCAATGGGCAAGCTGAAGTCTCTAACAGAGAATTAAAGAGAATCCTGGAACGGACAGTAAGTACCCGTAGAAAGGATTGGGCACGGAGCTTGGATGATGCTCTGTGGGCTTACAGAACAGCATTCAAGACCCCTATAGGGACCTCTCCATACCAACTTGTGTATGGTAAGGCATGTCACCTGCCCGTGGAACTGGAACATAAAGCCTATTGGGCAACCAGGTTCCTAAACTTTGATGCCAAATTAGCAGGAGAAAAACGATTGCTCCAGCTAAATGAGCTAGAGGAATTCAGATTCACAGCTTTCGAAAATGCCAAGCTTTATAAAGAAAAATAAAAAAAATGGCATGACAGAAAGCTGTCATCTAGAATCTTTGAACCAGGACAGAAGGTCCTGTTGTTTAACTCTAGACTCAGGCTATTCCCCGGGAAACTGAAATCCCGGTGGAGGGGACCATACGTGATTACAAGTGTGTCACCATATGGTTATGTGGAGCTTCAAGATATTGATTCTGATAAGAAGTTCATTGTCAATGGGCAGAGAATCAAGCATTATCTTGAAGGCAACATTGAGCAAGAATGCTCAAGGCTGAAGCTAGATTAAAAGCTCAGCAAGGTCCAGCTAAAGACAGTAAAGAAGCGCTTGCTGGGAGGCAACCCAGCCATGGGGCATCAATCCTCTAAGCATTTTTGCCCTATTTTTATTTTTATTTGTTTATATAAAGTTCACTGACACTAAGGTACAGAATCATTTGTATAAGTTTACAGGGTTACAGAAGGAATCTTCACACAAAACAGAGATAGGGAGCTCAATGGCAAGAAAACGCCAGTAAAGAGGCATTTTGGGCGTTCAGCGCCCAAAATGGGCATCCACTGGGCGCTGAACGCCAGTAAAGACAGCAATTGGGCGTTCAACGCCAGAAACAGGCACCCAATGGGCGTTGAACACCAGTAATGGCAGCAACTGGGCGCTGAACGCCCAGGAGATCAGCATTTGGGCGTTGAACGCCCAAAACAAGCAGTGTTTGGGCGTTCAAACGCCAGGAAGACAGGGAGGAGCCAAATCCAGTTATCCCACACGTATTTCCATTTTAATTTCAAATTTTATACTTCAATGCATGATTTTTACATGAACATATCAAGAACCCTGATTTCTAAAATCCTTAATTTCTAAAAATCCATCTTTCCAAATTCAATCCAACTCTTTTCAAAATCTTTTCTGAAAACAAATCTATCTTTTTCACTCAAAAATCTTTTCAACTAATCCATATCTTTTTTTAAATATCCATATTATCTTTTTCAAAATTCAGAGTTATCTTTTTCAAAAATCTATCATATCTTTTCAAAATTAAACTCTATCTTCTATCTTATCTTTTTCAACTCAATCTTTTTATCTTATCTCTTCCAATTTTTCGAAAACCCACCCCCCCACCCCTTTAAAATTGGGTTCGGCCTCCCCCCTCCTCCATCAACAAGTGCACCTCGTTCTCCTTCTATCCCTCTCCTTTCTTTTCTTTTGCTTGAGGACAAGCAAACTTCTAAGTTTGGTGTGTTTTTCCGAGATCACTAAGATCATGGCTCCCAAAGGAAAACAATCCAATCCAAGAGGCAAGAAAGAGAGCGTTCCAAAACCACTTTGGAATCAAGGGAAGTTCTTATCTAAAGAACATTCAGACCATTATCTTAAAGTAATGGGTCTGAGATCAGTGATCCCGGAAGTTAGATTCGATCTGAAAGAAGACGAATATCCGGAGATCCAGGAGCAAATTCGAATCAGGAACTGGGAAGTCCTAGCTAATCCTGAAACGAAAGTAGGAAGGAACATGGTCCAGGAGTTCTATGCTAATATGTGGCAGACTGACAAGCAAAGACTATCTGGAATAGCCTGCTACGAATTTCGGACCATGGTCAGGGGAAAGATTGTTCATACCACCCCTGACAAGATCAGAGAGATATTAAAGCTACCTCAGCTAAAGGATGATCCAGACTCCTTCAACAGGAGGATGATGAGAGTAGACATTGGCCTGGATAAGATCCTAGAGGACATATGTATCCCTGGAGCCAGGTGGACCACCAACACAAAGGGCGTCCCAAATCAACTCAAGAGAGAGGATCTCAAACCAGTTGCCAGAGGATGGCTGGACTTCATTGGGCGTTCTCTGTTGCCCACTAGCAACCGTTCTGAAGTCACAGTTAAAAGAGCAGTGATGATTCATTGCATCATGACGGGGAAGGAAGTGGAGGTTCATCAGCTGATTTCCACTGAACTCTACAAGATAGCTAATAAAAATTCAAGAGAGGCCAGGTTGGCTTATCCAAGCGTGATTTCTCTGCTCTGCAAGGACGCTGGAGTCAAGATGGGAATAACTGAATATATCCTAATTGAAAAGTCAATCACCAAAGCATCAATGGAGAGACAACAAGCACAGGAGGATCCTATCAAGAAGAGAGCACAGGAATTCCTCCCAGAGATTCCTCAAGCAGAATATTGGGAATATCATGAGACGTCTGTCACCAAGATACAGGAAGCTATGGAGCAAATAATAAAACAACAGAAGGAACACAATCAAATGCTGACCTATATGTTTAAAGAACAAGAGGAGCAGGGGCGTGACTTAAGGGAACTGAAGCGCCAAAAGCCTTCTCTACCAAGCATCCCAAGGATCAGAGGAACCCCCGTGCCCCCAGAATAAAGGTTGTTAATTTCCAATTTCTGCCTTAACTCTGTGACAGTGTCCTTATAAAAGTTTACCTTAGAAGTCATATAATAATAATTAGTATCTATTTGATTTTATCTCCAATTAAGCTATAGTTTATTTTTCTCATCATCATTAAACATGAATAAAATAGCAGATCTTTTGAATAAGAAGCAATAAAATTTCGAGTTTAATAAAAGAAATTCTAATTGGTTAAATGTGGTGGCAATGCTTTCTGAATCTTCTGAATGAATGCTTGAACAGTGCATATATCTTTTGAATTTGTTGTTTAAGACTGTTAAATATGTTGGCTCTTGAAAGATTGATGAACAGGAGACATGTTATTGATAATCTGAAAAATCATAAAAATGATTCTTGAAGCAAGAAAAAGCAGCAAAGAACAAAGCTTGTAGAAAAAAAAAAAAAAAAGAAGAAGCAAGCAGAAAAAGCCAAAAGCTCTTAAAACCAAAAGGCAAGGGCAAATAAAAAGGATCCCAAGGCTTTGAGCATCAGTGGATAGGAGGACCTAAAGGACTAAAATCCTGGTCTAAGCGGCTAAACCAAGCTGTCCCTAACCATGTGCTTGTGGCGTGCAGGTGTCAAGTAAAAACTTGAGACTGAGCGGTTAAAGTCAAGGTCCAAAGCAAAAAGAAGAGTGTGCTTAAGAACTCTGGACACCTCTAATTGGGGACTTTAGCAAAGCTGAGTTACAATCTGAAAAGGTTCACCCAGTTATGTGTCTGTGGCATTTATGTATCCGGTAGTAATACTGGAAAACAAAGTGCTTAGGGCCACGGCCAAGACTCATAAAGAAGCTGTGTTCAAGAATCATCACACTGAACTAAGAGAATCAATAACACTATCTAAATTCTGAGTTCCTATAAGATGCCAATCACTCTGAGCTTCAATGGATAAAGTGAGATGCCAAAACTGTTCAGAAGCAAAAAGCTACTAGTCCCGCTCATCTAATTAGGATCTGAGCTTCAATCAAAAACTCTGAGATATTATTGCTTCTCAACCTATTAGTCTTCTATTTTATTTGTCTAGTTGCTTGAGGACAAGCAACAATTTAAGTTTGGTGTTGTGATGAGCGGATATTTTATACGCTTTTTGGGGTTAATTTCATATAGTTTTGAATATGTTTTAGTTAGTTTCTAGTTTATTTCCAGTAGTTTTTAGGAAAAATTCATATTTCTAGACTTTACTATGAGTTGTGTGTTTTTCTGTAATTTCAGGTATTTTTCTGGCTGAAATTGAAGGAGCTGAGCAAAAATCTGATTCAGGCTGAAAAAGGACTGCTGATGCTGTTGGATTCTGACCTCCCTGCACTAAAAGTGGATTTTCTGGAGCTACAGAACTCGAAATGGCGTGCTTCCAATTGCGTTGGAAAGTAGACATCCAGGGCTTTCCAGCAATATATAATAGTCTATACTTTGCACAAGAATAGACGATGTAAACTGGCGTTCAACACCAGTCCTCTGCCCAATTCTGGCGTCCAGTGCCAGAAAAGGATAAAAAACTGGAGTTGAACGTCCAAACTGGCACAAAAACTGGCGTTAACTCCACAAATAGCCTCTGCACGTGAATTGCTTAAGTCTCAGCCCCATCACACACCAAGTGGGCCCCAGCACACCAAGTGGGCCCCAGAAGTGGATCTCTGCATCATCCATCATAGTCCACTCATATTTTGTAACCCTAGGCTACTAGTTTAGTATTTAAACGACTTTTAGAGACTTATTTTGTATCTCATGACATTTCAGATCTAAACTTTGTATTCTCTGACGGCATGAGTCTCTAAACCCCATTGTTGGGGGTGAGGAGCTCTGCTGTGTCTCGATGAATTAATGCAAGTATTTCTGTTTTCCATTCAAACACGCTTGTTCCTATCTAAGATGTTCATTCGCGCTTAACTGTGATGAAGGTGATGATCCGTGACATTCATCACCTTCCTCAAACCATGAACGTATGCCTGACAACCACCTCCGTTCTATATCCGACTGAATGAGTATCTCTTAGATTCCTTAATCAGAATCTCCGTGGTATAAGCTAGAACTGATGGCAGCATTCATGAGAATCCGGAAAGTCTAAACCTTGTCTGTGGTATTCCGAGTAGGATTCAAGGATTGAATGACTGTGACGAGCTTCAAACTCCTGAAGGCTGGGCGTTAGTGACAGACGCAAAAGGACAGTAAATCCTATTCCAACCGGATCGAGAACCAACCGGTGATTAGCCGTGCTGTGATAGAGCGCGTGAGCGTAGTTTTCACTGGAAGGATGGAAGGTAGCCATTGACAACGGTGATCCACCAACACACAGCTTGCCATAGGAGGACGTGCGTGCGTGAACAAGAAGACAGAGGAAAGTAGAGATTCAGAAGACAAAGCATCTCCAAAACTCCAACATATTCTCCATTACTGCATAACAAGTAACCTTCAATCCATGCTCTATTGTTTAATTGCAATTCAACTGATAAACATAATTGACTTCCTGACTAAGATTTACAAGATAACCATAGATTGCTTCAAACCAACAATTTCCGTGGGATTCGACCCTTACTCACGTGAGGTATTACTTGGACGACCCAATGCACTTGCTGGTTAGTGGTACGCGTTGTGAAAAATGTGATTCACAATTCGTGCACCAGTTATCTTATTGCTTTATTATCAAATTAAAGCATGTCCTACAAAATAAAATTCAGATATTCACATTTGGCATGTATGAAATTCATATATGCCATTTTCTTCTCTACAATTATCAACTTTCAAGGTATATTTTTCTACTTTGAACTCTTTTACTTTTACAATATATATTATTCAATATATGTTGCGACTTTAGACATATTCATTTTCTCAATTTATCTTATTCATGTCGTATGACCTTCACTATAAATTGTAAATATTCAATAACTAATTGCTTTGAGCGAGAAATTTATCAATAAGTTGTTGTGGGCCGAAAAAATTCCAAAAACAATTAATCATTATATTCTTGGATCATACAATCGATTCCGTCAATGGATATCTATCTCTGAACTTTTCAGTTCACATACAATCAAATGCTAAAATTGTTCTTAAGTGGAAAAGTATCCCCCACACAACTATCTTGATTGAATGACTCTTATCACTCAATTATTTTTTGAATAAGTGCCGACATAATAACCCGACTAAGCGTGTGGGCTCACCATATCATTATTCACTTATCTTTTAATAGAGTTATAACTCATTTTATTTTCTAAGCTTAGCCTGGATCATATGATCGGCAGACAAAGCTTGGGGGCTATGATCCGTCACCTTATAACTCGGCGTTAATTATCATTTATTCTTTGCTTGTAACAGACACCTTCATTACCGACTTAATGATCATCATTTCAATCTTAATGACCAAACAGTTATAACATGAATATCATTCATCAATTTTATGCCTATAAAAGGAACCTTCTATATCTAATCTCAGGAGGCAACATGATAAGTTTTATAAGTTCTATATCATGTCTTACATTCTATATTCATAGAATTATTACACACAATACATGATAACTTCTATTTCATGTCTTACATTCTATATTCGTAGAATTATTCTTATACCTCTTAAACACTTATTGACTTGATCGTCGGAGTGTCTTTTGCAGGTACCCACCCCCTTGTTCTCTCCTTACTGATGTATAACTTATCCCGACGAGAAATTTAAAGACATTCATCAACGGACGAGCTATACACCGGTCAACCTTTGCAAGAACAAAAGTGAATCAGCTATAATTTGTATTGTGTCGTTTGTACAACCCA
This sequence comes from Arachis hypogaea, assembly GCF_003086295.3. Taxonomy (NCBI): domain Eukaryota; kingdom Viridiplantae; phylum Streptophyta; class Magnoliopsida; order Fabales; family Fabaceae; genus Arachis; species Arachis hypogaea. The sequence goes on from NC_092054.1 coordinate 131,580,093, forward strand.
AAAATGAGTGTATAGCTCATGTCTAATTGTTTCATTAGATAATCAGTTCGTTATCATTATGTACGTGATTGTGGTGGTTGTTAAAAGTAAATTCCACTATTGCACTATTGATGATGAACCAACTGTCTAAGTAACCGAATGATAACTTTTATTGTTCAAATAACATAATATTTAAGCAAAATTTTTAGTTTATCAATTATAATAAGTCAAATTATGTAATCAATTATATTAAATTAGTACGCAACGTGTTAGCCTAAAATTGATTAGTATTTGCTGAGGGATGTGACTAATTAATGTGTGCTCCTCATTATTAGCCTAGGATACCCCTGGCCTTCGCTAGATATTTTTTAGGGAGGTGACAAATTTCCTCCTTCATCGATCAATTATTGTATGTCCGCCCCTTATTTTATTCAAACGAGTATTGCTCTATTGCATTATTGCCATATGAACAGTTTAGGAAGCCTTTCACATGTTCCAGGCACTTTACTGGAACTGAAATGTTCCGATGTACAGAGCCATTAAGATTTATTATTAACAATTTCAAGGGTAGAGATTGAAGATATACAATTTAAGATGAGCTTGAAAAGAGGTTGTACACTGAGAGGAAGAGACTTGTTGAAGATATACCATTTGCATTTTGCGGAGCTTGGAGAGTGAACCTGATTTTGCTATTACGTTGTAGTCCAAGTCGAAAGTATAGATTGAGGCGTATATGGAATGACTCAATTTATATGACTTAGTGATAGGCAATTTGATTCACATTTGTGGCTTAATCAACATATAAAATGTAGGATATAAGTATCTGAAAAAAATATATCAAGAACTTATGGATTATGTAATTTAATACTTTGGTTCAGATCCACTAAAAAAAACTCAAATCTGAATCAACGCAAACCAATTAAAAAATTTAATGAATCAATTCTCAATTTTTCCCAAATCCAAACAAATGCAACCATGAATACTTCAATCAAACGGAGGCAGAACTATCGACTTTGGCTTGGGGCAACATTTACATGTATGTTTGGCAGAAAAATCGCAGAGTCGCAGACTATATTTATTAATATTATTTAAAACAATTTTAATTTCCTCCTATTATATTCATGTGATAGGATCAATTATCACACACTTAGTAAGTTTTAAACTGAAATATTCATACAATATATTTTCACTATCTTATGCAATTTAAACTTAGTAAGTAAACTACAATTATCAGAATATTTTATGCTAATTTCACAAATTTTATGTAAATTTAGTTATTTTACTTGATAATTATATGCTTTTTTTAAGAAAGAATAATTTTATTTTAGCACTTAAATAAAATAAAAACTATTTTTAGATTAAAAAAATTATGTTGACATTGACTTTTAATTAAATCTAAAAATTATTATTAAAAAAAATTTATTTGAAACAAATTTGTTGTGTAAAAAAATTTAATTGATTTTTTTTTATTATTTTCTTGATTCAATCGGTCAAATTCTTTTTCATCTTATACCAATGTAGCCACTTTTGGACTTTTGGTCACCATTCTTTCTGTCTTTTTAGTTTATAGCCATCATTTAAAGGATTTTTTGGGCATTGCCATAGATGCTAGCGGACAAAGATTTAACTTGTAACCGGTCCGTACTTCGTATAGCAAAGTTCCAATAAAGAGGGATGGAATACGTGAACACTTTCCCAAAGTTTATTATATACTAGAGGATATTTTTAGCTTTTTATAGGCGTGGCACTCTTTTAAACCATGTATTACTCTGCACTCAATAGTAGCGAGGGCCGGATTCACAAATGTTATCATGGGCCAGGTTAATAATATATATAATATTAAAAATTATGTAAAAAAAATATATAATATAAGATGTATTACAAAAATATACTGATAGAGAATATATTTTAAAGTATAAAAAATATGTGTATATTTTTTACTAACGAAGTGATCGATTCTTCATATCATAAAATTTATCGATAATAGAATTTGTGTCAAATTTTTTAGCAATTTTCTTTTCAATATAATTAAAAGACGATTAATAAAAAAATCATCTTTCATTTTATTTCTAAGTTATTTTTCACAATATTTATAGTTGAAAAAGATCTCTTAATTATAGCAGTTGAAATAGAGAGAATTAATATCAAATAAATAAAAAAAAGACGGTCACAAAAATAAAAGAATTCACTTTATGAGATTTAAAAATTTTTATTTAATTAAAAATATTAATAATAATATCTTTTTCAGATTTTTTAAATATTATTACTTACTTTTTAAATATTAAAAATCATTAATATTTAAATTAGACTAAATTTTTATTTATACTAAATTAAATATTAAATATTTTTTTTTAAATTAAATTATATATAATAACTTATAATTATTAATTTTTTTTTAAAAAAATAGGACCGAGGCCTCCACTCACCCCTATGTCCGTCCCTGTTAGTAGTAGGGATAATGTGCTTACATATGCAAATTTCTCCACTATATATACAGCGTGTTCATGCAAGTTTTTTCATAAAATAATTTGGTTGTTCTTTTATTACATATTAATAGTTGAATAATATAGTATTATTAAGGGGTAAGAAAAAGAAGAAGATGAGAGTGGCAGTGGTGGGTGGTGGAATAAGTGGATTGGCTTCTGCGTATGTATTGGCCAAAGAGGGAGTGAATGTGACTCTTTATGAGAAAGAAGATTATTTGGGAGGCCATGCCAAAACTGTGAATGTTGATGGTATTGATTTGGACCTTGGTTTCATGCTCTTCAACCCGGTAATTCTAAGTCTCTACACATACAATTTTCATTCTTCTTATGTTGTTGCATCTAAAAAATTTCTTGGTTTGTAGTTAACTATCCATTCATTGCCTTTAACTTTAATTTTCTCATTTTGTTGCTTTGTCTCAAAGTGCTTAAAAATGCTCACAGGAATTTTGTTGTCGTTTACTACACTACCTTCGCCAAGATAAAATTGCCAATTTAGTCTTGCCATATTATCCAAATTAGTCTTGTCCCATTATTATTATTATTATTAATTCAGTTAGTTTCCTTATTTATATCAAATATATAATTAAATTATTATATATATATATTTTGATTAAGTTCTTATACTACTTTTAATTTTGAAATAACAGAATATTTATTCACAAATTAAAGATATTCTCAACTAAGAATCTAATTAGATCTTCGATCATATATTATTGGAAAAAATATTTCATTAATTTTAATATTTTTGAAACAGAAATAATCTAATTACAAAATTAAAAATAATATAGGAACCCGATTGAAAGAAAAAAAATTATAAAAACCTAATTACAAATTTGATAAAATTATAAGAGCAATTAAACCTTATTGTTATTATTGTTGTTGTCGTCATCATCATCATTATCATTATTATTATGATTATTATTAGTATCATCATCATTATCATCATTATTATTATTATCATTGTTATTATTATCATTAAGGAAAAGTATAGGTAAACAGTGAAAATATTAAACAATGTAAACAATAGATATATCGGATGTTTATTTTCCTAGTGTATGGATGGTTATTTTAATATTAAAATTTAGAAGGTTAATTTGGAGGTGTAGTGTGTTTTTATTTAATTGGTGGTTGTTCATATTGTTCAACAAAGTCATTGTCCCCCTAGCATTTCCCTATCATTAATTATTATTATTATTATTATTATTATTATTATTATTATTATTATTATTATTATTATTATTATTATTTACTAATTTAAGATATTATATTTATATATGATGAGGACTGGATTTGTTAATTGCATTTTTGGGATTTCTAAATTCTTAAATTTTATTTTATAGTCTAGACATAATTTAACTAAAAATTCAATTAAGAGGACTTAATCAACGAATATCTGAATTTCAGTCATGTTCTGACTCCATTATCTTTTAGCCAATTTTATGGATACGTTATTCTTCGAATTAGATATATCATACATAAGTTTTTCCCCTAAATCACAAAATAAGTAAAATATAAAAAAAAAAAGAAAAACAAACAAAATTTTCATGTTTAGTATTATAGACTTATTAAAAGTCTATCCTTGATAAAAGCTTTTTGACTTCTCCCCAGAATTGCCACTATCAACGTAAACGCACACAAGATATATTTCATATGACGTTAAGTTGTGAAGTAATAGTAGTATATGTAGTTGAAACTTCAACTATGGTCATAATACCAGTTTTTTTTTTAAATTTAAATTTTTAGAAACGATTTCATGATATAATATCAGAGCTTTTATAAACAAAAGATTTAAAGTTCGATGTTTCTTGAACAAAAAATGGGTTATTGAACAATTGAGAATATGGATTTGATTACAGAGAATTGAGAATAATGTAACATGGGTTATTGAACAGGCAACTTATCCTGACATGATTGAATTCTTAGAGAGTCTTGGAATTGATATGGAATTATCAGAACTATCATTTGCTGTGAGCCTCGATGGTGGCCATGGCTGCGAATGGGGCAGCAGAAATGGTTTGTCTAGCTTGTTTGCACAAAAAATGAATGTGTTCAACCCTTACTTCTGGCAAATGATTAGGGAAATTATCAAATTCAAAGATGATGTTATAAGGCAAGTAGTTCTTACCTGTGCCTAATAGCTATTAGCTTAATATATCCATGAATGATGTGTTGCAATAACTATCCATTCATTTCTCTGCATAAATGGTTAAAAGCCCATTATTTCATTATTATTTAAGAATTGACAAATTCATCCATCACAATTTCGAAAGGATAGCATGTTAGTTTTTTCAATTCGTTAATGTAGCGATGAACTAATAATTAAGGAAAGTAATGCTAATTTCCTGGGTAAAGTACTAGTCGTCTTCTTAATACCACGAGTGATTTTATTTGTTCTCTGATTTTCGAATTAAAAAATGCAGCTATCTTGATATGGTTGACAACAATCTGAATATGGATCATAATGAGACCTTGGAGCAATTCATAAAGTCAAACGGTTACTCTGAATTATTTGTGAAAGCTTATCTTGTTAGTTCATTTTCATCTTATTAGACTGTTTTGATTTCTATCAACATCTCTTTGGTTAGTATCACAATTATTGTATGATTATTAAATAGTTTTATAACATGGAATGAATGTAGATTCCAATTTGTGGTTCTATATGGCCCTGCTCTTCTGAAAGAGCTTTGAGCTTTTCTGCTTTCTCAGTTCTCTCCTTCTGTCGCAACTTCCAACATCTTCAGGTAGCAAAGAAATAAATTTTATTTCAGATTTCAACTTTTAATGTCCAAATAAAATAAGAAGACTACCTCTTGATTCACTTGGCCCTCTCCTTCTCTTTGTAGCTCTTTGGAAAATCCCAATGGCTAACTGTCAAAGGAGGCTCACATGCTTATGTTGAGAAGGTGTAATTTATCATTTATTTATATTGCTAAGCTCTATGGTAACAATTTTTAGCGTCATTTATACCAGATATCTTTTGGTTTAAGCTATAAATCAAGATTTTGATCAGGTCAAAGAAGAACTTGTTAGTAGAGGTGTTCAAGTAATAACTAATTGTGAGGTGGAATTGGTTTCAACATTAGAAAAAGGTGATTGATTTGTCCATTTTCTTGTTACACTTTCGATTTTTAGTCATGCACATTTTCTTTTATAAAACATTGATAATTAACAAGCCTAGAAATGTTCTTATAGGATGTCTCGTGCAGTGCAAAGATGGTTCTGAACAAACATATGAAAGCTGCATAGTTGCGACACATGCACCTGACACTTTGAGATTATTAGGAGACGAAGCGACATATGACGAGCGAAGAATTCTTGGCGCTTTTCAGTACGTATACAGGTAGAGTTCATCTTAACATTTCTAGATCTTTACTACTTTCAACACATGGAACTTGACAATGCAGCTTGTAGTAGTTACATTTGAAAGTAACCAAATTCATCAAAGGATACGATGATGATCACAATTATCCTATGATCGCTATTGGCAGTGATATTTTTCTTCATCATGACAAAAATTTAATGCCTCAAAAACCAGCAGCATGGAGTGCAATTAATTTTCTTGGATGTAAGAACAACAGAGTTTGTGTGACATACTGGCTCAACATTCTTCAGGTTAGAAACAATTCAAATAATGCATATATCCATAAGTAAAATCTTCTAGAAGGCAAGTTGTTTAGACTTCAAAAAATGGAATATGTACAAAATTTGTTGGTTGATCTTACATTGTAATTTGCAGAATTTTGGTGAAACAAAATTACCCTTTCTTGTAACTCTAAATCCAGAGCAAACACCAAAAATACCTTGTTTAAGTGGTCAACTGGATATCTAGTTCCATCAGTTGCTGCATTCAAAGCTGCACAAGAACTTGGAAGTATTCAAGGAAAAAGAAAAATTTGGTTTTGTAGCGCCTATCAAGGTATTTTCTTGACTTGGTTAATTTATAGTTGAACACTAATTAAATTGTTAAACAATAAAAAAAATACATATACACAGAAATATTGTAGTGAAATTTTAGATAGTTGAAATTACTTAGACATATCTAATTATATTTTCTTTTTCACAAACAACAATTATTATGTTGAGAGATTTTGATACACCTGTGAGTTAAGCAAATATTTGTGCTTTTCAGGTTGTGGATTTCATGAAGATGGATTGAAGGTAGTAAAAGAAAACTTGATTTAAATGAGAAGAAAACAAATATTTTTTGTTCAAAGTTAATGCTTTTTTGTAGATGAGATAATCGAGCCTCTTTTTTACATTAATAATCCAATATAAATTGCAACATTTTAGGCTGGTATGGTTGCTGCATATGGCATTCTTGGAAGATGTTGTTCCCTTCGGACCAACCCAAAACACATGGAACTTTCTTGGAAGGAACTCGGAGCACGTCATTTCGTGACGAGATTCCTAAGTTCCTATATCACTACCGGATGTTTAACGTAAGTTCACTTCTCAAAGTGTGCAGACATTTATAAATATACTTCTTTTACACTTCAAGTTGGAAGTATCATATTTATACACATAATACTATTGAAACAACAGTTTCTTAAAATAATGGTATTTTCTTGAAACAATCTTGTTATCTAGAAGATTTTAGCATCGATTGTATCTTAGTTCTTGACTCACTTTATATCTTGCCGTGAGGAGTTTACAGTTTATTGGAAGATGGAGGAACAATGTATACCTTTGAAGGAAACAATATGAAGAACTCTTTGAAGTGTGTTGTGAGAATCCATAGTCCCCAATTTTATTGGAAGGTATGTGCTTTTTTTGTATGCATGAAGTGAAGTTAATGATTTTTATTTCTACTTTTTGTATGAAACTAAAATAATATTTTTTGTTGTGTTTGTCAGATTATGACACAAGCTGATTTAGGCCTTGCAGATGCTTATATTAATGGAGATTTTTCCCTTGATGATAAAGATGAAGGTCTTTTAAATCTTTTTATGGTATGCATATTCATTATTAGGATCTAATTAACATATAACTGCGGGTACCAGACTTTAGTATTTACTACCATGTGTTTTTGAACTTTTGGTACAGATTTTCATAAAAGCAAGTATAGATTCAACAAATGGTTCAAACTCAAAATTGAAAAGGAAGAGGTAAGTTGATTATTATGATGTGTTGAAGTATTGAAATTGTAACTGTTTTTTCCAACCCTTTCCTGATTTTTTATGTCTTCAGGGGTTGGTGGACACCAATTTTTCTTACAGCTAGTTTAGCATCTGCAAAGTTCTTCTTTAAGCATTACTTTAGGAAAAATTCTCTTACACAAGCTCGTCGCAACATCTCTAGACACTATGATCTGGTATAAGATCAACAACTGCCAAAGTTACAATTTCATTGAGATTATTCTAAACAAGTTGCAACAATAAAAGAACTTTCTTACAACTTTTTATAACTAGAATTAGAAAGAGTTCCATGCATAAGTTGTCATTTTTAGATTTGGAAGTTATTTTATGTCAACTAAAATCATTACTTGACAAGGAAGTGCTACCGGAATTATTTAGTATTTTACTTTTATTTGTTTTATTTTGTTTTCATAATTTATCTCAACTGTCTATTTTTTTTTATATTAAACATAATTCTCTTACACTTATTCTTTGGTTTATTTCAAGAGCAATGAATTGTTTGCACTGTTCTTGGATGAAACAATGACATATTCATGTGCAGTTTTCAAGGCAAGACAACGAATTTCTGATACTTGAGTCCAACTTTCTTGTAAAAGATGTTTCATTAATTTCTGTTATATCCCCTGTTCTCATTTTCTCTTATTTGTCTATTTGAATATCTGATACAGAATGAAGATGAAGATTTGAAAGATGCACAAATGAGAAAAATGTCTCTTCTCATTGAAAAAGTGAGTACCTTTGAATATTATTTTATCAATGTATTTTGGTTGGTAAATTGTAAATGCACTGACAATATCAACTTTGTTGAAATATATGAAGGCTAGGATAGACAGCACACATGAAGTTCTTGATATCGGATGCGGATGGGGAAGTTTTGTCTTTGAAGTTGTCAAACGAACTGGATGCAAATGCACTGGCATCACTTTGTCTATGGAACAACTTAAACTTGCAGAAAAAAGAGTTAGAGATGCTGGACTTCAGGTATATGAAAAGCTAATGTGATTTCATCAGTTTCTCAATATAAAATAACATAGTAAAGTGAAAAATACAAGCCAAATGGAATATGTTCGTGGTAAACATTAAATTCCCATATTTAATTATTTCATTTTACAGTTGAGATCGTTGTGAGAATACTACTTATGCTAAGTGTTTTGAATTCATGATTTCAGGATCATATCAAACTTTTATTATGTGACTATCGCCAACTACCAAAGACATTTAAATATGATAGGATTATATCTGTGTGAGTAAATTTGTATTTTAACTTTGCAAACCTACATAAAATAGTAATATTTTTCAACATATTGCATAACATGTAGTATGGTATTTTAGTGGGATGATAGAAGCAGTTGGTGACGAATACATGGAAGAGTTTTTCGGTTGTTGCGAATCAGTGTTAGCAGATGATGGACTTCTAGTTCTCCAGGTATAACTTTTTTTTGAAATGTTTAAATTATAAAAACTTCTATGGCATAATACTTACTACTAGCTACTTTGGTATTTAAATTTTAACTAACTTTTGAAGATGGCTATCTTACAACACAGTTCATATCATATCCGGATGAGTCGTACAATGAGTACAAGCGTAGTTCCGGGTTTATAAAAGAATATATTTTTCCAGGCGGATGCCTACCCTCCCTAAGTAGGGTAACATCAGCCATGGCAACTGCATCAAGCCTATGGTATAATTTATATGTTACTGCAGAATCCGATAACCAAGAGCATATCTTTTCCTTACTCTGTTTTCTTAATGAAGAAATGAACATTCTTAAATAATGTAGTGTGGAGCATGCTGAGAATATTGGAATCCATTACCATCAAACATTAAGGTGGTGGAGGAAGAACTTCATGAGAAAGCATAGGCACGTCATTAATTTTATTGGAACATACTTTATTATATTGAAGTTAATACTTACACCATGCACTAGCTAATTGTTGAAATTTGTTATTTCTATTTTTTTCTTCTTCTATTACTTCTTACACTAACATTTATTTAAAAATTTCTTTGTTTTGTCAGTGAGATTTTGGCTCTTGGATTCGATGAAAAATTTATTAGGACATGGGAATACTATTTTGATTATTGTGCTGCAGGTTTTAAGTCACGAACACTTGGAGATTACCAGGTACTATATATATTGCATAGCTAAGTTACTATAGTACTATAGACAATACTATAAAAATCTATAATAAAAATCTATTACACACAAGGCATGATTACTCATATAGTTAAGCAGTACATCCCATTATATATCTAATTTAAATCTTGTATCTTGTAACCAAATTTTTAATCTTTGAACTTAAAACTTTGGTCTCTTAGGACTCTTTAATTATCCCAATAATCCCACACCAAGGGAAATATATACTTATGTGATTTTGGTTTGTGAAATTTTGTAGAATGAATCTAGACTTAGATCCTAAATCGAAAAAGAAATAATAGACTCTGCGTTTTTTAATTAAAATGATATTTATGTGGCTGAAATTTATATTCCTAATACTACTTATTAACAAAAAACTGGGTCCATTGATAAGGACAAAGGAATAAAATTAATCATAATTTGAATATGTTTCATAGAGTGAGAGTTAGATCAAGTAAATTTAATTGGTTTTCATTTATGCACTATGCATGTAGATGGTTTTTTCACGGCCTGGCAATACCAATACACTCAAAGATCCATACAGAAGCTGGCCCTCAGCATGTTAAGAACAAGCCATGACACATAATAGTATACTACATTGCAAGCTTTTTTATTGACAAATGAAAATGGGTTGGTTGGTGATTTTTGTTTTTCTTTTTGCATTTCATATTGCCAAAAATAAAGATGTAATTTTTATTTGGTCGTTTTTCATAGTTTTTGAATGTACACTTTCTATGATGAATAAAATATATTATTATTTGAAAATTATATAATATCATGATCATATACTCCTTGGCAAACTAGTACTTAATATTATACTTGTAATTGTACGTGAAATTCTACATATACAATATTTTCACTGCAAATAGTCATATAAATAATGGAGTTTTGAAAATAATTGGTAATATTTGTAATCAAATCCAATTAACTATCTTTAACCGTTTTTCTCCTCCTTCTACTACATCTTTTTTTTCTCTTTTTTTTAATATGTCTTCTTTTTTATGTGTTTTTATAATTACTTTTATTTATTTTTGTATTTTATTTTAGAAATTTTATGAAAAAAGAATAAGAAAAATAAAGAAAAAAACAAACAAGAAGACCACGACAACATAAAAAAAAGTAAAAGGAGAAATGTTTTTAGAATAAACATAGAATTTTTTCTTTTGAAATAAACATATAAATCTTTTAAAGAAAAGTTTTTTGAAAGCAAATACGGATTTTCTAATATTGAGTATTACATATACATTATATGTACCTTGTAACACCGTATAATGTAAAATCCCACCACACAGAGTCTTATTCTTAAGTCATAAAGTTTAGGTGGCAAGGTATTATGACCTCTAAAAATAAAAATGTATAAATATATAATAATAATAGTTGAAAGGAATTTATATCGAGGAGCCTGTGAAGAAAAGTTTAAAACAAAAATCGTAACACTCACATAAACGAAAAATTTGCGTACGAAGAAAACTAAGGTTCATAAACCTAAATATATAGAATGTAAGAGCAAGGAGTCAATGATACAAAATAACAAGCTCCTAACTCAGCCTGCAAAGATAAGGCTGGTCGGAGAATTATTTACATACAAATATATAACCTTAAGCCCAAAGGAACATGTTTAAAACCCCGAGTTCTCCATAAAACCACTAGGAGGTACAAGAGCAAAGTAGTAATATACACATGAGGAGAGTCTAATACACATATATACATATCAAAATATCAAAAGAACAAGGAAACCCCAAATGGAAACCATTTCACTGCAAAAGCTCCAGACGCCTACCGAGATGCCTCTCGACCTGCATATGAAAAACAACAACACAGTATGGAATAAGAACCGGAGGTTCTCAACATGATAAAGGTGCCACGCATATAAGATATAAGGTCCTGGGAATGCCAGAGACAACCCTAAAATGCCAACACTCAGAGTTAAAGCTTAAGGAACTAAAAATAGAAGCCTTAAATAGGTGGTCATCTAAAGATTCTCAACCTAACTAAACTTAACCTATACACCAATCTTTCCCATCTTCCCTCCGTTCCTTCGGCTCCTATGAGTTGCACAAATAAACAAGCAAAACAAGGCAAACACAAGTAATACAGGTAACAATTATAACAAATAACAGATTATAAACACATGGGCAATCCCATATAGTTCACAAGCAAGCAAATCAGACAATATGTACATGATGTATGCCTGTCCTATGGCTGTTGATATCAACTGTCGATTACGTAGCCAGCCCGACATGTCCTGGTAGATAACTGTGTGAAATTAACCATGGAAAGAATTCCAAGCTGAGATGGGGGAGTCAACACCCCAACCTCAATGATAACCATGGACAGGATCCTAAGCTGATAAGGGGAGACAACACCCCAAGCTCAATATTATCCACGGGACGAATCCCAAGTTGATATGGGGGAGACAACACCCCAAGCTCAATATTATCCAAGGGACGAATCGCAAGCTGACATGGGGGACAACACCCCAAGCTGGCATGGGAAAGACAACACCCCAAGCTCAATAATGTTCAATCTTTAGCTCACGTATGCATCTCCGGCATACTCGCAACACTACCGCACTTCCTCAATAAATCATAGCCACTTAGTCATTTATCATATGTTCCATTATTCCCAATTAATTAACTTCATCAATTCTCTCATTCCATTATTCCCAATTAATTAACTTCATCAATTCTCTCATACATCGTTCTCATTTATATATTCCTTTCTTAATTGCCTCATACACCACTTTCATCATCTTTATCAACCAAATACCATCTTCTCTAACCACTTATTACCTTTTAAAAATCTTTCTTCATCTCCAAGTTACCATAATTTCCTAACTCCATCCTATTACTAGGCTTACTAACAATATCTAGGGCTAAAGGAATGAAAATAGAAGTTTAATTTAGAGGTTCGACTTTATGCTTTAAAACACAAAATTCATCTTTGCTGAAACAGGGGCCACGCGTACGCGTGGGCGTACTTTTTCCTTCCTCGCGTACGCAAGCACCTTGCTCGCGTACATGAGATGCCCAACCCAAACAGGTTGGTCGCGTTGCGTGTAGGTGGTCGCATACGCAAGCTTATGCAGAATAGCAAAAATGCTAAATGCTGTAGAATTTTCAGTTTGCACTCTGAACTTCTGACGCACATAACTTTTTCGTTTTAAATCATTTTTCTTCTGTTTTTCGAACAGCGTAAACTTCACGGAGCCAATTTTTATATGAAATAAGTTTGAAACCATTTGGGAGTCCGGAAGCCGAATTATGACTTCCCAAAATTTGGCCAAAAACCAACATTACACAAAAGACTCCAACCTCTATTTTCATAAAACCAAGCTCAATTTCCATTTCCAAACTAAACTACTATCAACCAAAACACTTCCAAAACACCCATAATCAATACCAAATTCTTATCAACCTTTAATCAATCATTCAACCTTTTTAACTATTCAATTCTCAATTCTTCAACTCAATCAAGATTTCTCAAATTAATACACTTCAAATCAATACTCATCAATAATTATACAACAACATTTTTACATATACTAACTCATACTCATTCAACCAATTCATGCTCATATCTAACCAATTCTCATTTACCCCATGACCCATCATTACACAAATTCATGAATTTCAGTTCCAAGAATTCATAATCACATAATCTCATACTCAGACCTTAAAGTATCATCGTTAAATCACCAATCATCAACCCCTTTCAAGACAACTCAATATTTTCATTAAGGTTACTAACTCATAACATACATACATGCTTTAACCTATTTTATGATCATCTAACCTAAGTTTTCACAAGACATTATATATTACATACGAGAAACCAAAACCATATCGTGGCCGATTTCTCGATAACCCGGAACACCTCAAGCGTTTCCGAACCACAAGCTCCATAACTCTAGTCCCCTCACCAATGATACCCAACCTCCAAAGCTAATCCTCTAGCTTCCAATTTCTCAAATTAACTCCAACCGATAACCAATTTCAATCTAACATCATAATTATCACTATAATCAATATAGAGTTCACTAAATCAACATCTCACAAAAGGCCGGAGGGTTCTTACCTGACCCACAGCTCAAACAAGCTAAACTTGACAATACCCACAGGTTAACTCGAACCTAAACATTGAAATCATGCAAAATTCAACATAATTTCACATTGGATTTTAAAATTGGAGAAGGGAAAATTGAAAAGGAAAACATAGATTTCTTACCAAATTGACCACTGAGCTTTGTAGAGCGTGGCCACAAACGGTGCGGCAATCGGAGCTCCAAATCAAAAGTTATGTGAGGTTGAATTATTGAGTGAGGGTTTGGTCTCCTTCCTCCTCCCTCATGCAAGCTTTCTACGTTGGTTTCATTTGGAGGAGAGAAGAAGAGCTGAAGCTCTTTTATGTCACTGAATTGGGTTGGGCCTTGGGCCCAATACAGGCCCGGTTCGCCCGGTTAGGCCTGTTTGGCCCAATCATGTGCCAAACTCTTTAAAATTAGTGTCAATATTCTTATTTTAATTAGCTCTATCACATTAAACTATAAAATTTTATTTTCTAATTCTTTAGATTAATAATTAACTTACTGGATAATCATTTACTAATTTCTCAGTTCTTACATCCTACCCCCTAACAGAAATTTTCGTCCCAGAAAATTCGCGCTCAAATCTACATTTACGCTCTCTCAATACCAACCAACCTCATACCCACTTTCTACCATTCTCTAATGTTAATTCAAACACAAATCCACATTCTTTATTCTCATGTACAAGATTATAAACTCAACCAAATTCAAGCCTAAACTGTACCCGTTTGTTTCATTTATAGCTTTGTCTAGCTCTTTCTCAATGATTGCAACTTCCTTAACCTTTGAGAGTTCCATCTAAGTCAAATTAATCTCAAATTCTTCTCAACTTGACCAAAATAAGGCTTACGCTCATCCTAAGACTCAATCACGATCTCATTAAAATCCTAGATCTCAATACTTACATCACCTAATTATTCAAAACCTATAACATCAATTTTTTTAGCAATTAGTCATTTCTTCCATTTTCTACATAAATGCTCAATTTCACGAACCTTTACTACAAGTTCAAAACCTAAGGTTTACCAATACCGTCTACAAGTCTTTTCTCTGCTCTATCATCAATATCCAATCAATTCAAGCCTAACTAAACTGAGCAATTTTAATTATTCGCCTCCAGGTATTTCACTCAACAATCCAAAACTAACGCACTAATCTCATGTATATCACTGCCAAGATTTCCATCTCGTGTTCCCTCATTAGTTCGTTCTAGAAAATTCCTCCCCGAGTACCTTGCTCGTCCATGAGACGCCATTCGGGTCCTGTCCACACTAAACAAGTGATACCAAGGTGATCAACTTAAAATCCCAAGTTAAGTGCTTCAAATTACCAAAGGTACACTCATGAACTTTATGTTAGACGTATCAACTAAATACCCTAACTAACACAGGCACAGACTCTGAGTATATATTGACGCATAAGCAGTCTATCCCTCAGGCTCACGAGGATGAACTGCTCTGATACCATAATGTAACACCCTACTACACAGAGTCTTATGCTTAAGTCATAAAGCTGAGGTGGCAAGGTATTATGACCTCTAAAAGTAAAAATGTATAAATATATAATAATAATAGTTGAAAGGAATTTCTATCGAGGAGCCTGTGAAGAAAAGTTTAAAACAAAAGTCGTAACACTCACGTAAACGGAAAACTTGCATATGAAGAAAACTAAAGTTCATAAACCTAAATATATAGAAAGTAAGAGCAGGGAGTCAAGGATAAAAAATAATAAGCTCCTAACTCAGCCTACGAAGCTAAGGCTGGCCGGAGAATTATTTACATACAAATATATAACCTTACGCCCAAAGGAACATGTTTAAAAGCCCTAGTTCTCCATAAAACCTCTAGGAGGTACAAGAGCAAAGTAGTAATATACACACGAGGAGAGTCTAATACATATATATACATATCAAAATATCAAAAGAACAAGGAAACCCCAAATGGAAACCACTTTGCTGCAAAAGCTCCAGACGCCTACTGAGGTGCCTCTTGACCTACATCTGAAAAACAACAATACATTATAGAATGAGAACCGGAGGTTCTCAGCATGGTAAAGGTGCCACGCATATAAGATATAAGGTCCTGGGAATGCCAGAGGCAATCCTAGAACACCGACACTCAGAGTTAAGGCTTAAGGAAGTAAAAACAGAAGCCATAAATAGGTGGTCATCTAAAGATTCTCAACCTAACTAAACTTAACTTATACGCTAATCTTTCCCACCTTCCCTCCGTTCCTTCGGCTCCTATGAGTTGCACAGACAAACAAGCAAAACAAGACAAACACAAGTAGTTTACAAGTAGTACAGGTAACAATTATAACAAATAACAGATTATAAACACGTAGGCAATCCCATATAGTTCACAAGCAAGGAAATTAGACAATATGTACATGATATATACCTGTTCTATGACTGTTGATATCAACTGTCGATTACGTAGCAAGCCCGACATGTCCTGGTAGATAACTGTGTGAAATTAACCATGAAAAGAATTTCAAGCTGACATTGGGGAGTCAACACCCCAAGCGCAAAATAACCATGGGCAAGATCCCAAGCTGACAAGGGGAGACAACACCCCAAGCTCAATATTATCCATGGGACAAATCCCAAACTGACATGGGAGAGACAACACCCCAAGCTCAATATTATCCATGGGACGAATCCCAAGCTGACATGGGGGACAACACCCTAATGTTCAATCTTTAGTCTCATATGCATCTCCGGCAAACTCGCAACATTACCGCACTTCCTCAATAAATCATAGCAGTTAGTCATTTATCATATGTTCCATTATTCCCAATTAATTAACTTCATCAATTCTCTCATACATCGTTCTCATTTACATATTTCTCTCTTAATTGCCTCATACACCACTTTCATCATATTTATCAACCAAATACCATCTTCTCTAACCACTTATTACCTTTTAAAAATCTTTCTTCATCTCCAGGATACCACAATTTTCTTAACTTCATCCTATTACTAGGCTTACTAACAATATCTAGGGCTAAAGGAATGAAAATAGAAGTTTAAAGGTTCGACTTTATGCTTTAAAACACAAAATTCATCTTTGCTGAAATATGGGCCACGCGTACGCGTCGGCGTACTTTTTCCTTCTTCGCGTACGCGAGATGTCCAACCCGAAAAGGTTGGTCGCGTCGCGTGTAGCTGGTCGCGTACGCAAGCTTTTGCAGAACAGCAAAAATGCTAAATGCTGCAGATTTTTCAGTTTGCACTCCGAACTTCCGACGCGCATAACTTTTTTGTTTTAAATCATTTTTCTTCCGTTCTTTGAACGGCGTAAATTTCACGGATCCAATTTTTATATGAAACAAGTTTGAAACCATTTGGGGGTCTGAAAGCCGAGTTATGGCTCACCAAAATTCGGCCAAAAATGAACTTTACACAAAAGACTCCAACCTCTATTTTCATAAAACCAAGCTCAATTTCCACTTTCAAACTAAACCACTATCAACCAAAACACTTCCAAAACACCCATAATCAATGCCAAATGCTTATCAATCTTTAATCAATCATTCAACCTTTTTAACTATTAAATTCTCAATTCCTAAACTCAATCAAGATTTCTCAAATAAATACACTTCGAGTCAATACTCATCAATAATTATACAACAACTTTTTTACATATACCAACTCATACTCATTCAACCAATTCATGCTCATACCTAACCAATTCGCATTTACCCCATAACCCATCAATACACAAATTCATGAATTTCAATTCCAAGAATTCATAATCACATAATCTCATACTCAGACATTAAAGTATCATCATTAAATCACCAATCATCAACCCCTTTCAAGACAACTCAATATTTTCATTAAGGTTACTAACTCATAACATACATACATGCTTCAACCTATCTTATGCTTCAACCTATCTTATGGTTATAACCTAAATTTTCACAAGACATTATATATTACATACGAGAAACCAAAATCATATCTTGGCCGATTTTTCGATAACCCGGAACATCTCAAGCATTTCCGAACCACAAGCTCCACAACTCCAGCCCCCTCACCCACGATAGCCAGCCTCCAAAGCTAATCCTCTAGCTTCCAATTTCTCAAATTAACTGTAACCGATAACCAATTTCAATCTAACATCATAATTATCTCTAAATCAATATAGAGTTCACTAAATCAACATCTCACAAAAGGTTGGAGGGTTCTTACCTGACCCACAGCTCAAACAAGCTAAACCCGACAATACCCGTAGGTTAACTCGAACCTAAACACCGAAATCATGCAAAATTCAACATAATTTCCCATTGAGTTTCGAAACTGGGGAAGAGAAAATTGAAAAATAAAACTTGAATTCCTTACCAAATTGACCACTGGGCTTTGTAGAGCGACACTGTGGTTGCGTGACCGCAAACGGTGCGGCGATCGGAGCTCCGGATCAAAAGTTATGTGAGGTTGAATTATTGAGTGAGGGTTTGGTATCCTTCCTCCTCCCTCATGCAAGCTTTCTGCGTTGGTTTCATTTGGAGGAGAGAAGAAGAGCTGAAGCTCTTTTATGTCATTGAATTGGGCTAGGCCTTGGGCCCAATACGGACCCGGTTCCTCCAGTTCGGCACGTTTAGCCCAATCGTGGGCCAAACTCTTTAAAATTAGTGTCGAAATTATTATTTTAATTAGCTCTATCACATTAAACTATAAAATTTTATTTTCTAATTCTTTAGATTAATAATTAACTTACTGGCTATCATTTACTAATTTCTCAGGTCTTACATACCTCACTTTTAGCATCAACGAAACCACAAAAAATTATATTCAATTTCTTAGTTTCTTTTTCTTTCGATTTTTTTCGCATAAATAAGACAATGAGAGAGTTTGATGAGACAATGCTAGATTGTTGTGAATTCCTTGAAATGGTGTATTTTCTGTCAAATTTGTTAGAGCTAAGTTTCAATCATTTTGTGCAAGTTGGAAGCACTATATATTAAAGATTTTAGAAGGCATCTGATTAGCTGTTTAAGTACTAATAGATCTGTTATGATTTTATCATATCAATTATGTACAGTTAATTAAGTAACAGTAACAGGATAAAAGAAGTACTTATCCATCTTTTTTTCCTTTTTTTTAATATGTTTTCTTTTTTATGTGTTTTTTTTCTTTTAAGTAACAGGATAACTGTGGAATTTACACGTACGTGTGAGTGGTTTTAGTGGAAGGGTTTTGGACCAATTTTATTTAACTTAGTTATTAAAAAGACATGTTCATATAATAGTCTGTTATACTTTATTGAAGAGTTTTATACATGCATGTGCCAAGTATGTTTCTTCCATCCTTTTCTTTGTTCTTTTTTTTTTGTTTTTGTTTTTCTCCTTTTTCATCTTTCTTTGTTCTATTCTTTTTTCTCTTCTTTCTCCATAATTCTTTCTCTTTTGTCTTCTTATTTTTTCCATTTTCTCAAGTTTAAAAGTTGTTTTGTATTTATTTATTCAATTCAGTTTATTTATATTTGTGTAACATATTTGTTATTTAATCAAACATATTATTTGTATTCTTTTATTTGAGGCATATTTACTAATTTGTACATACAATAAACAAGATTTATTTAAGCAAGCAAATATGTTCTATTTATACAAAGAAGCTTGACTACTAGAATAAGGTCAATTAACTACGGCAAAAATAGTCGAAAAATCATCGTTAATTTGGCGCAAAATATAATTTGTGACGGATTAGCTACTGTATAGAAACCAATTCTTTCTTCACTAATTTGAAGTCACAAATCTTTGAGGCAAACACAACAATCGCTAATCTATCGAAAAGTTTTTTAGTGATCAAATTGATAGTCTCAAATTCATTACTAAATTAAAGCTAATTCTATAGAAAAAAATAAACTAAAAGGTAGTTGTCAATTGTCGATGAACTTTACCATAGCATACTCATCGCTAAATTCAAGCTAACTTCGTAGTAAAAATGGAATGCCTCGTCATCGCTAATTAGCAACAAATTATTACGAACCTAACACGTCGCACAAGTTGACCACTAACGTGATCGCAAATCTATCACATTTTGTAGCAAATGTAAAGCTAATTTTTTAAAATTCTTAACTAAATTCGTAGGAATTTTGTCACTAAACCAAAACTATTATGAATTAGAAAGCAAAGTTACAAAATAGTAGCTAATCCGCAAGAAAATAATATGTAGTTATTAGTTGCAATACCATCACAAATGTCATCACCGATTCCTCTCAAACTAGTAACAAACCGATATAAGTATCTAACAAATATTTCAGTTGCAATGGAGTCTTTAATTTGTCAACATCGTCAATAGCGAATATGTCGCTAATTGGTCAATAAACAAGCATTTTTTTATTGAAACAATTTTGTCGCTATGTTGTAACAATAATTAACGGCATAATAAAAATTTTCATAGCTATTACACGACAATTCCTTCGCTACTTGGTTGCCAATTTTTCCAAAATATTAATTAGAATACCAATTTTATCATTATATTAAAATAAACATCATATTATTTTTTATTTTAATAATTGAATTAAAAAATTATAACGCTTACAAATAAAATTAATTCAACAAAATTATACATTCATGTATTTACAAATACAATAAAATGACTCACAATTTTCAATGAACATGCATGTAATAACTAAGAATATTTTTTTTGGCTTCTCACTCATAATTTGCAACAAACATGCATGTAATAATCAGGCAATTTTTTTTGGTTTCCCATAGTATCCTCAATCTAATAAGTAAAGGACTGATCCATCGTGGATCAGAGCTCCATTTAAGGATTTATCACTTGCCAATGGACTGCATATACAAGGCGGAATCTTTTTTTATTTTTTCCAAAGTTAGGAATGAGCCTCAAACCCACGACCTCTAGATGAGTGTGGGAAGACTATGCCATTTGAGCTATAACTTATTGGCCAAAGCAGAATCTATTATAGAATAAATATTACTCAAAAAATATTTTTATTTTATATCTGATTTGTGTTATGGTTCTAAGAATCGGACTAAATTGACCTATTTAACCTAATTGATCAAAATTCAATCACCTCGTCAATTAAGCCCAAAAATCGATTGAACAATAGTAGTTTTAGTGGCTAATTGATTAAATCATTCTTTCAAAAAATATATTTTACACAAAAATATATTATTTTATTAAATCTGTTGACACTACAAAAAATACACTTAATAATATCAGATTTAGTGACGGACGTTACCAGTAGGTTTGCTGACGGATTTTTTGATGATTATGAATGAAAATTCATCCCTGAAATAACTTAAAATAAAATTTAAAATTTTGTAACTAATTTTGATGGTAACACGAATTAGTGAAATACAACGTTTAGGCAACAACCAACACCTTACTAGTGGATTTATTTGTCAGTAAATCCAACGGTATAATTACCCTAAATTCAAAATCAAAAACCCTCCTCCCTTATTTCTGCAACTTCTCTCCCTCTCCTCTCTCTTTTTCTCTCACCGTTTTCTCCCTCTTCTCTCTCTTTCTCTCCCACCGTTTCTACCACTGGCCACCATTCACGTCCTCTCCTCTCCGCAGTAAATGAATCCATCTTCTGCATTGTCCTAGCCAAAGACACCAGAGTTCTAGACATCGCTGACAGGGTCTGTCGCCATTGTCGCTGCTTCGTGGGTCACCGTCGTCATTGTCCACTATTGTTCCTCCTCTATGTTAGTATAAATCCTCTCCATTCTACAATTTATTAATTTTTTGTTAAAAAATTCCTAACACTACTCATTAACGGCAGAGGTGGGAGAAGCTTGTCGTTGCCATTGCACCATGAATGTCACCACCGCAACTTAACAACTAGGTTTAGTTTTTAATTTGTTATTGTTAAAATTTTTTATGTATTTTTTATATGATTTTATTAATTTTGTATTTGGTTTTTTATTTTAAAATGCAAGTCGTTTGAAATTTTATATAATTAAAGTTTAAAGTTTAAAATTTATAATTTATAATTTTTTGAAAATTTGTGTTTAAAATTAATTTAATAAGTTGTCTTTTTTATTAGGACTATGTTATTTTTTTTTGCGATCCGCTGGAGTTTGCATCTTTCAAATTTTTTGCTATTATATTTCGTGGATTATTCGTGCAGTGCTCAGGTTAGTTCTTTTTCTCTTAATATAATGAATTGTTTAATTTTTATGCCAATTTTACTTTTTCTATGATAGAGTTTTAGGACGAATGTGGGAGACGGTTGCCTAGTGAGACCTTTTCAAAACATTTGCTTACTGGAAAATTGTAAAGTAATAAGGAAATATGCACTAAAATAACTAGGATTTGATGTTTTCTTGAATGTGTATTTGTTTTAATTTATGCTTGCAAATGTTTCCTAGGTGAAAATTGATAAACTTTTTTGGTGGAGATCTTTGAACTAAGAGAAAACTCTGCCGAATTTTTGTTAAAATTGTTTAAGGACATGTTTGGTTTGTGAAAGCATGAAAATTACATTTGGTACGGTGGAGGTTTCTAATTTTAGATGAAATTCTACTAAAATTTTTAAAAAATTTAATAAGTTGTGTTATTAGTTGAATTCTAGGTATTTTCACTAATAAGAAACCCTAAAGGCCAAAATATTTTTTTTCTCAATTAAGTCTTTTTGAACTTCTTTCTTTGGCTTATTATTGTCACTATGATAATAAACTTAACTCTACATATAATTGAATGATGAAATTAAAAACTAAAAATTTAGTACATTGAATGAATTAATTATAAATCTCAAAAAAATTGTTGACTATTATAAATAAAAAAAATAAAAAAATTAGTACATTCACTTTTATTATCATTAAGCTAAGTACATGTAAATTAAAAGTGTAAACTAAAACCTTTTTTCTTCATTCGCTTTTGTTGCAACATTCATCAATGATAGCACACTTTACATCCTCATTTTTTTAGCCAAGATTTGATTTGATAGCTTATGATGATAAACATACTTAATTATTTTCTATTATAATTAACCATTATGATAAACAATGCAGGAATCAATCAAAGATGACCAAACTAGCAAGATGGGATTATGCAAATCAGCATCATTAAGAGGCATATCATGAAAGATATCAAGCCAAACTTAAAAATATATTATCATGAGTGTTTGGACAGCTGTTCCACATTATAAAGATGAAGAAAGAAAGTATTTCTACTTCAATGTCAATGGAATCAAGTCATAATAGCGCAATGGTTAGTCGATGAAAAAGGAAAATCATTCTAACATTAAAGAAAAGATATCAAGCTCTATAAAAGAAGATTTCATCCAAAGAAAAGGTAACTATTTTTTGTGCATATTGCAAATCTCACA
Organism: Arachis hypogaea; assembly: GCF_003086295.3. Classification (NCBI taxonomy): domain Eukaryota; kingdom Viridiplantae; phylum Streptophyta; class Magnoliopsida; order Fabales; family Fabaceae; genus Arachis; species Arachis hypogaea. Next base: position 131,603,226 of record NC_092054.1, read on the forward strand.
AACAACCTTTTATTTCTTTATTATTTGAGTATGTTCATCATTCTTTTTTGTTTAGATTCAAACTTAATTTGAGAGATACAAAAGGTAAAGAGAGTAGTGTATACAAAAGCTATTTGACATTTGTTTGAGTGTTTTGATTTTGAAAGTGTACCGGGTTAGAGTGCACCCAGTGCTCGTTAACTTAGATTGGCTTAGCACCTAGGTGTGTTATTAAGCTAGGGATAGCTTAGGTGGTTTATAAGAGTGTGAGTCTCTTGGAATTAGTATTTGTAATTCATATTAATTATAGTGAAAATTCTACCATTATTGTAGTGATGACTGGATGTAGGTCACATTGCACTTCGTGGCTGAACCAATATATATCGAGGCATCATTCTTCTCCTTCTCTATTCTTTGAATTTTCTATTTTGCACTACAAACAAGACAAAATAAAAAATAATAACATAAAATCAAAAGTTCTGCACAATTTGTTTTTAAACATTAAAATGGTTCCTTGATTCAAACCCTCTTTTCAATGCACTTGGAAACCTTAAATTAACATAAGAGCTTAAGCTCAAGAGGCAAGCTTTACAGCTTGGAATTAACAATCCATGGGAAACAACATTGTTGCATACACTGTAAAGGCAGGACAATCCGATAATATGCCATCATTATTTAATGTTACTAACTATGCCTATTGAAAAGAAAGGATGAGAACCTTCATGCAATCCATTGATTACAACATCTAGAAAGTCATTATCAATAGATCAGACATTCCTACCAAACTCAATAAAAAAGAAAATGTTCTAAAAGAGGATATTGAATGGAATGACCAAAACAAGAAAAAATGGAGCTAAATGGCAAAGCTATCAATGTATTGTGCAATTAGCTTTGAGAAATTTAGAAAAGTCTCAAGGTTCAAAACCGCAAAGGAGATATGGGACAAGTTGCTGCTCACTCATGAAAGAACTGAACAAGTTCGAGAAACTTGAGTTAACAAGCTTATGAATGAGCACGAAATATTTCTCATGGAGGAAGGTGAGAGTATAGACAAGATGTTTGAAAGGTTCTCCATAATCATCAATAATTTTGATGCTATGAGAAAGAAACACACTCAAGAAGAGCTCATGAGAAAGATTCTAAGAAACCTCACCAAAGAATGGAAAACCAGGAGCATAGCAATTGCTAAAGGGAACAATCTAAAGAAAATCTTCTACGTGTTGGGAATAAGTAGTATGACCACAATCCAATTAATCATGTGTCAAATAATTTGTTATTGTTATTATATTAAAATGTTAATATAATAAGGTCCTTGATTAAATTTAGAGATTTATCATTGTGATAGTAATCATAATATTGAGAGATGAATCTTTTATAATTTAATCTAATTTGTTCTTGGTCAAAGGATTATTAAAAATGACATTAATAATCCAGAAAGATCAATATATATATATAATGGTCTTCATTGGATAAAGATTAATAGATCTCATTTATTAAATTATATAGTATAGAGATATGACCATTGAACTAACTCACTTTGAGAATTCCTAATGGTTATAATTACAGCATATTTGTCAATAGGATATTCTCAAGATGAACATGGTAATAGAGTTTCTTTTGACTTGCAACTATCATAGTAATTAACAATGTATTTATTATACTTTGATTCCGGACACCTAATACCCTAGGGTGCTAGTTGAATGGATATTGGATATGATTTAAATACTTGTAGAATTAATGATTAGTCAATAAAGAATCTGTCAACTCTCGGTAAAGAGTTTGAGCTCTATGATTATAATGACTGAGATGAATAAAACCTTGGCCAAGGGGATTGAATGAATGAAGAAATGAGTTTCTTAAGTCATTCACAGTTCATTATAATAATGGTAATAGGTTAGAGTTTGACAATTAAACTATACTTTAAGGTTAACCAAGAGTTGGAAAGATGGAAGGAATTATATTTCGTTTTTCTTAGGTTCTTAGTAAAAATATATTACTTCATACTATCGAGTCGTTAAGGAGTGTTGCTAGACGCCAACATTGATTAATAAATTTAGTATGACTAATTACTACCCGCTTAGTATTGAACCTATGGGGTCACACACTAACGAATGTTTTAATCTTTGCTGTAGAATTATTTAATTATTATTTTGATTTGATCAAATAAATAATTATATTAATTCAAAAAGAATGTTATTGTATTCTTTGCTAGCACTAATAATAATAATAATAATAATAATAATAATAATAATAATAATAATAATAATAATAATAATAATAATAATAATAATAATATGATAATTGAGAATATTAAATGAGATTTAAAAATAATTAGTTATTCTATTTCTAAATTTGGATGAAATCCTAATTGATTCTATTTCAAATTGAGTTATGATATGATTCATAAATTTGAAAGATTCAAGTTTAAAATAATAAGATATGATTTAAATTTAAATTGAGATTCAAATTTAAAATCAGTAACAAATTTTATACTATATATATGTATGCCAAGAGTAGAGGAAAGAGATGAGAATAACACACAAGTGTTTTATTCCTTTATCTTTAGACACAAACATATGTGAGTTTAATTCTTGGAGAAGAATTTTATGGTGTACAAAGAGTTGCAAGAGGTTTCTCAATTTAGATCAGATATCCATTGGTCAAGGAGTTGACAGCAAAGGTTGGTCTCGGTGTGGATACGTATAGAGTCTTCGTACAATCGAAGAATAAAATTTTTACTAAAACGTCCAAAGGTATATTTAGATCTGATCTATATATTATTCGAATAAAGATTAAGCACAAAATAGATCTTTAGGATTACTTTCTTTTCTTCCGTTGCGTGTTATGAACACATGGTAATCCTTCACTACGATGAGATGAGAGAAAAACTGCTGGCTTATGAAACAACTTGTCATGAACTAAAGAAAAAGGATCTTGCGCTAAAATCCAAGATCTACTCCAAAGATGAAGAATCAGAAGATGATCTCTCTGATGATGAGCTTATCATCTTCGCTAGAAGGCTTAAGAGAATAGTGAGACAAAGTGAAAAAAAAAAGATCTTTTTCAAAGGACTTTAAAAGGGATCAAAACAAGGTTATCTGTCATCACTGTAGAGAATCTGCCCATTATAGATAAGATTATCCACAAAAGAAGAAGGAGGACAACAACAGAAGAGAGAAGAAGAAGGTTCTTATGGCATCATAGAAGGATCTTGAAAATAATACTGATGATGAAGATTCTGACCATAAAGCTCAGATTTGTCTCATGGCTAATCACACCAATAATGATGAGGTAGACTTTACTAAATTTTCTATTAAATAATTGCATGTTATGATTGATGATTTAAATAAAAAATTAGCAAAGCTTTTATAAAATACAACAAATGTAAAAAAGAAAATGAAGATTTAAAATTCGAAAATGCCAAGCTCAAAGAGCAATTAAGCACGACTGAATCCTCTAGCATTTTAAAATAAGAAAATAAGCTTTTGAAAATTGGGATAGAAGATTTAAAAATGATAAATTCGACTGCTACATCAAATAATGTTCTTGCTAAAAAAGAGAAATTGCAAGAGAGGATCAAGAGCTTAAACATTTACCTAACAAGGTTTGCTCAAGGTTCTAAAAACTTGGACAAAGTTCTTGCTAATCAAAGGTCTCTTTTCATAAAATCTGGTCTTAATTTTGTGGAGGAAAGAAAACCATTTTTGAAAAATGATTTTGAAGCCTCCTCTTCCAATACTAAAAGGGCCGAACCAACTTTTCATAAAAATCACAAGGTCACTTCTTTCAAAAACAAGAATCCTCCTTACCACTCAAAAATTCTAGCAAGAAGTAATATTTGTTCAGATTGTGATAGAGCTGGCCATTCTTCACCTCAATTCTTTATTTATAAAAAGTTAATAGGTAATCATGTTACGATATTGCTTGTGATTATTATAATGCTCTTGAACAACCAAAAAGACTTAACAGCAAAGGATTTAAGTTAGTTTGAGTACCTAAAACTCCTTGAAAGTTTTTGTAAGTTTTCCTTGCATAAAAAAAGATCAAAGATATTCTTCATCAAGCTAAGTGAATCTGATGGTAAATTTGTGACTTTCAGAGATAACGGTAAAGGAAAGATCAAGCCATTGAAAAAGTGCATGATATTTTAGATGATACAGAGGTTAAAAACGACTTTGGACAAGTTGCTGTCCTTAAAACGCTATCACATTTTGTAGATATTGCTACTAATAAAGCTTTTATTTTGGAATTATCTCTTGATAATTCTTTTTGCACCATCTGTCGTCCATACTTATGATGCATGAGCATCTTTCCTATCTTTTCCTAGTGAATTTGCATTCAAATTAACGAGTTTAATCAAGATTTAAATATCTTTTAGCCACTATGGATACTACTTTGAGTCATGTGCAATTCTGTTTATTTCAGGTAGCATTCGGATGGATTTGATGGAGTTTTTGTAGAAAAAGAGAAGAAAGGGAATGATGCTGTAAACCCTAACCTCCCTGCACACTAACGTGAATAACTCAATCTACAGAGGTCCAATTGACATGATTCTAGTGGAATTAGAAAACTAACTTCTAGAGCTTTCCAACGATGTATAATACTATACACTTCTTCTCCAACAATTCGGCAAGGGTGGCGCCTAACTTGGGATTCTCCAAGTTAGGCGCCAAGACAAACTCCACACGTAAATGTACACTGCCAAGGTGGCGCCTAACTTGAGAAAGACACAACCCTCACACTCATTCCTTGCTGCCTCCTTCAAGTTAGGCACCAAGACCAGCTGCAACATTCAAAGCAATTCGGCCAGCATGAAGTTAGGCACCACCTCCATGAAGTTAGGCGCCAACCTTATAGCACCCAATGGTGCCCACGTCTCAATTGCAAGCCACGAAGATCCTCATTTAATCTTGACTAAACTTTTATTTTATTTATAAATAGGAAAAGATATTATTTAGTTTTAGAAAATACATTTTACATTTAATTAGGATTAGATATAAAAGGGAAAAGAATCAGCCCTTCGGGCTCCGATCTCTTCTCTTCTTCTACCTCATTCCGCACTTTACAGTTTTACAGAATCCTTGTTTTCTCTCTGAACCATGAGCAACTAAACCTCCACTATTAAGGTTAGGAGCTCTGTCTATTTTATGGATTGATAATATTACTTTTCTATTTTAGTTCATGTACTGATTCCTATTTTAAGAATTATTTTCGTTCTTTATCTCATGAATCTGGGTGGAACGGAAGTATGACCCTTGTTCTAATTGAATTCTTGTAAAACTTGGAAAAGTTCTTTACTTGAAGAACAGCTTGAAAATAATTTCTCCTAAATTTCTAATTATCTGGACTTAATGGGATACGTGACATATAATCCTCTTATATTTGGGTAATTAGGGTTTCTGTGGCATATAAACTAGAAATGAACTTCACCCTCTAATTGGAATTAAGTGACCAAGGAATTGGCGGTTGATGAAGGTTAGAGGAGACTAAAAAGGTCTAAGGAATTAGGGTTTAGTCACATATAGTTTGCCATGAATTGAATCTTGCATGATTAAAATAGTTAGTAAGAAAAGTCAATCCGGAAAATAGATACCTCTGAAACCTTAACTATTTTCCTCCGTATATTATTCACACAATTTCTGCTGCTTTCTAATTCCCTGAATTTACTGTTTGATGCAATTGAACTCTTAACACTCTGATCTGTTTGTCTAACTAAGTAAATCAGTTAACCATTGTTGCTTAATCCATCAATCCTTGAGGGATCAACCCTCATTCACTTGAGGTACTACTTGGTACGACCCGGTGCACTTGCCGGTTAGTTTGTAGGTTGTAAATTCCGCACCAAGTTTTAGGCGCCATTGCCAGAGATTGACTGTGATTTACAAATATTAGTTGTTTGATTGCTTAGATTAGGCATTTTAGTTTTAATTTTATTTAATTGTTGCTCCTTAATTTTTGAAAATTCTACTTAGTATTTTTTCTTAATTTCTGAAATTAAGTTTGGTGTTACCTTGTTAATTTTATCTTAATTTTCTTGTTCATTTTTTGTTATAAATTTCAAATTTCCTAGCTTAATTTTAGTCATCATTTTCGAAAATTTTTAGCTTTAATTGTTTGTTGTTTTATTTTATTTCTTTACACAAGTTACCTCACTGGGAATTCTCTACACTCTGACGTAGAGAATCCAACTTTTCTTGTTTTCTGTCTGTTTATGAGCAGAAAAAAAGACAAGGAACCTCTTACAGATTTTGATCCTGAACCTGAAAGGACTTTGAGGCGGCACTTGCAACAAGCTAGACTTTATAAGGCTAGTGAAAATCTGACAGAGACCTTTGGAAGGGAAGCTGCAGAGTCCACCATGGATCATAGTCGTGCTGTCAATGCCAATGTGGCAATTCCGAATGAGAATAAAAAAAGAAGAGTGCTTGGCTCATACACTACTCCCAATCCAGATCTCTATGGGAAAAGTATTGTGGTGCTTCCTATAGCTGCAAATAATTTTGAACTGAAGCCTCAGCTAGTCACTCTTGTGCAACAAAATTGTCAGTATCACAGACTTCCTCAAGAAGACCCAAATCAATTTATTTCTAATTTCTTGCAGATTTGTGATACTGTGAAAATGAATGGAGTGAATCCTGAGGTTTACAAACTCATGCTCTTCCCATTTGCTGTGAGGGATAGAGCAAAGCTGTGGCTAGATTCTCAACCCAAGGAGAGCCTGGACACTTGGGATAAGGTGGTCACTGGATTTTTGTCTAAATTTTTCCCACCACAAAAGCTGACTAAGCTAAGGGTGGAGGTGCAGACCTTTAGGTAGAAAGATGGTGAGACCCTCAATGAAGCCTGGAAGAGATACAAGCTGCTGACTAGGCAATGCCCTCCTGACATGTTTTCTAAATGGACTCAACTGGAGATTTTTTATGAGGGCTTATGTGAAATTTTCAAGATGTGTTTAGATAATTCTGCAGGTGGTTCATTGCACATGAAGAAGACACTTAAGGAGACTACTAAGCTTATTGAGTTGGTTGCTAACAACCAATATCTCTACTCATCTAACAGGAATCCTGTGAACTCTGGGACCCCTCAGAAGAAAGGCATTTTGGAAGTAGAGGCTTTGGATGCTCTTCTTGCTCATAACAAAATTTTATCTTAGCAGATTGTAACAACCCTGATTTTTGAGTATGCGAGATCTTTTCCGAAGGCACGGAATCCTCCGGAAGATCAGTAAGGGGAAAACCTCTGATATATCATCAAGTATCTCAATCCTCATTGTCATTATGTCATATTTAAGATAGAACCTTTTCTGAGGCACGCTCGATAACGTAGTCACGAAAAACCCAGTTTTTGAACCGTACCGGTTAGGAGTTTTAATTCTGATTTTCGTAAGTAGTCTCAGTTTGACGAATCAGACTTGATTCATGAGAGAAGAGAGATAATAGTATAATATTAGTATTATATTAGTATTAGAAGATGCTTGAATGATATTATAAGGTTACCTGGTCTGTTTTAGTTAAAAACAGAAAATCGGTTTAACCGGGTTTATGGTTTACTGGTGCAGCTTAGCACCAGCACTCTCTGATGACTTTAGCAATGCTAAGGCCTCATCATACATTTTTTATTCTCATAATAAATATGTTACTAGTGTCATTTATGCTAGTAGCTCAGAAAATAATTTTTAGAGATGTTTTTACGAGTGTTCCGATACATCTAGTTTTAGTAGTTATACACCTGAGATATTTTAATATTATTTTAACCCACCTCCAAGCCAACCAATCACAACTCACCCTACACCCCCAAAACCCCCAAGGCTGGCTCATTTTCACTTTGTGGCCGAAAATAGGTAGAGAGAAAAAGAGAGAAAAGTTCTTAGTTCCAAATCTTCAAAGCTTGATTTCTGCTGAACTAAAACTCAAATCAAAATTCCAATCCGACCAAAATGATCCTCTCTTCTTTCTTTACATGATCATATGACTTATCAAGGCTGGAATCAAGGTGAGTTGGCTGCACCATCTCTCTTTTGATTCGGTTTCAAGGAAACATGCTTAAATATGTGTTTTCTTGATGTGATTTAGGAGGAAAAAGTGCTTAAGGACCACCTGAAAGTTTAATTGAATTAGGAGCAGCAAAACCAGGTAGGGTGTCACGAAATTAATCATGATTATTTGTGTTTGATTTGTGTGAATGTTGTATAAATTGGCTGTGCTAAAAATTGGTTGCATATATGATTGATTCTTGGTGAAAATTTGGTGAAATTTTGATGAAATTTGATGAAATTCAAGCTTTAAAGTTCATGTTTTTGGAGCAGCTGGAAAAATGAAACCCTAGGCTTAGATTGAGGTTCAATTTGTGTTGAAATCATGTAGAAAAGATGGGGTTTTAGTGGCTGCAATTTTATTTTGAATTTTGGTAAAAATCGGTTGCTGAAAAGACTAAAAAACGGGTAAAAACAGAGAAAGAATCTGAAGAATTTACGAAGAACACGAAGAACACTTTGAGTGTGATGAAGAACATTGAAGAACACCTTTTAGATCTTAGAAAGGGTAAGGAAGTAAATATTTTGGTGTTTGAGGGGTTATTTGGTAATTTCTGAAAGTTAGGGTGGTTAAAGTAGAAATATTGAAAGTTACGGGTGGTAAAAAGTAAATTTTTAAAGTTAAAAGTAAAAATAAAGTTAATTTTCGAAAATATATTAATAAAATAATAAATAATAATAAAATATTAAATAATAATATTTAATTAAAAATAATATTTTAATAAAAATAATAAAATATTGCAGAAAAGGCAGTTTTCTGTAAAAGCTTTAGAAAGACAACTTTAAGCGCAGAATCTCATAATTACCTTCATAAAACACTTAGGGAGTGGTAAGAACATATTAGTGAGTCAAATATAAAGGAAAGATAAAAAGTTAAAGAAGAGATAAAAATCGAAGAAAAAGTCTGTAAAGTACTAATGACAGAAAAAAGACAGAGACTAGCGAACGAACTAGGGCAACATAGTTAGTCTTTGAATTGCGAATAGGGTTAGGTATTATATGAAAAGTTAAACCATTTCAGTATAGACTTAATGAACCTATACTTGGGACAGGTTAACTATTCATACCGAAATTTACATAAGCTTTAAATACGTACGTTAAACAGAGAAATCAGAGCAGAGTAGAGAAACACAGAGCACAGAATAACCAGAGAAAAGTAAAGAGATACAGAGAAAAGAGTAACCAGAGTAGAATAAAGGGATACAGAGAAAAGAGTAATCTGATAAAGAGAAATGGTTTGAGTTAAGATGTTGTAAAAGTAAAAGCTGTAAACTTTGTATAGTATGATTGAACAGAGAAAGAAAGAAGTACTGCATAAGAATGTGAAAGTAATAATGAATAATGGGAATGATAATGAATGATGATAATAAGAAAAGAGTAATATCACAAAGAGAATAGAGGAGAAGAGTATAAGAATAAAGAGTTAAGCCTTGTGGCATGATGTTCTGTTGTATGTTCATCTGCTGCTTTTCCATTGGCCCTAGAGGTCCTGTAGGCCCAAGTTCACCTACAGTAAGTTGTTATTCCTATAGGCCGAAGTTCACCTACAGTGAATATCAATTGTGTATCTCAGGGTGTTGCTCCTGTAGGCCGAAGTTCACCTATAGAAAGTTATTGTGTTGTGTTTATATTATTCCTATAAGCCGAAGTTCACTTACAGGGGCGCCATTTCTGTAAGCCGAAGTTCACTTACAGAGGTGCCATTTCTGTAGGCCGAAGTTCACCTACAGAAAGTTGTTCTGTTGTGTTTAGACTATTCCTGTAAGCCGAAGATCACTTACAGGAGTGCTGCTTTTGTAGGCCGAAGTTCACCTACAGAAATAAAGCCATATCTAGGACTAGTTCCTGGGTAATGTCGGGTTGCAGGGTGTAAACCGACACGTGAGCTCATGGCCTGCATAGGACAGACATGCATCATACTTGGTTGCGCATTTCCTCTGTTATGATTGTTGTTTGAATGTATGCTTTCTTTGTTTTCATTCTATTCTCTGTGTTTGTGTTTTGTTTTATTGTATTCTTTTGTTTGTGTTTTGCTTTCTATTTTCTCTATTTATCTGTTTCTTCTGTCTACTGCTTCTCGGTATTCTGCTATTTATCTGCTAAATAACACGGAATTAATGAACTTAACTAATAACCCCGACCCTACTAAGAACTCCCCAGTTCTTACCCCTTCTTTCTCCCTTCCCCCTTCAGATGGAAGCAAGAGTTCCTCTCTGTAGTTCACTGACGACCGTTTGTAGAAAGGATTCCGCTCTAGGTAGTCTTCTGAGTCTAGGGTGAATATCTTTCTTTGTTTATATGTATATACTGTGAGACCAGCCAATATCTGCACCCCGTTTGTACGCGAACTTTAACCTAAATCGTATGTACGAGACTCTTGTTATGTGGCTACTTGATGAGGTACTAGAGTGATGTCATATGGCAATGTCTGATCGTGCAAAGGAGTAGAAGTTGATGAATCACCTTTTGATGACGTTCCACCTGACTTGAGTTTTGAAGACTTAGAACATACTTTCCCTCGCTTTAGTAGTTTAGAGGGACTAGGTGAGTATAGAGTCTAGGCTAGCCTGGGCGCCAGCTTAGGGACTTCTTGAACAGGTCAGGGCCTAGGATGTTGTATGTATATATATGTATATAGTTATTATCTAGCTATATCTAGGGGTGTTCTAACTAAAAGTCTATACTCTAATAAAGCCTGAATCACTGAATGTTGTTGACTACCTGTGATATATATTTATGTGTGGTTGTTTATAACTGTTTTATCTGTTATCAGTTCTGAATTGATTATGAATGATTCTGTTTATTAATTCAAACGTTTTCAGGAAAAAAAAAAAGTACCTCACTAACTAACTACACTTTTAACAACGAATCAGGCTCATATAATAAATAATAGATAATAATTAGGATGACAAATTGGTAGCACTCGGTTTCTGGTATGTCCTAGGCGTACTGAAAATTGGGTCGTTACACAGATGAATTTGATTACTCAACAATTGAATGGGATGCAGGTTTCAGCTGTTAATACTTAGAATGCACCTCAAGAGGCTCCTTATGACATGACTGGTAGCTCTATGAAAGGTGAGAATTATGATTATGCTCAATGTTCTTCTGAACAGGTCAATTACATGGGGAATGCTCCTAGAAACCCCAATAATGATCCATACGCTAAGACCTATAATCAGGGGTAGGGGTGGCAAGCGGGGAAGCCCGCCCCGCCCCGCCCCGTCCTGCCTAGTGAGGCAGTCCCAGAATTCCAGCCCGCCCCGCCTAACGGCGGGCTGGTTAGCCCACCAAATATCCTCTTTTTTTTAACTATTAAATAATATTTATAAAGGCATAAAAAAATCTCTTTTGTTTTTTACTTTTAACTATTATAATTTCTAAAAGTATAAATAAATTATATTTTTTATATTCATAAACATTAAAGTCTTTGTAATTATAAATATCTAATAAACATAATTATAAACCAAGTTTTCATCCAAAAACAAAATTATAAATATTGTTCCCAAAGCAAAATAAACATAATCCAAAACATAATTATAAATATTTTCTCTAAAACAAAATAAACATAATCCAAAACACTCAATTTTTATCTTCATTCTCTTGTAAGTTGGGTTGGAGAAGGTTGGGTTTTGGCAAAAAAAAAAGTGTAAAAATACCCCTTGCCAAAAAAATACTAAGCTTGGCGGGGAAGCCCGTCCCGCCCCGCCAAAGCCCGCGGTTTAAGCGGTGCGGGTTAGGCGGGCTTTTGCTATTTCGCAGTCCCAATTTTCCGGCCTAGCCCGCCTTTTTGGCGGGTTACGCGGGCCGGCCCGGCGGGTTTAGGCCCGTTTGCCACCCCTAATCAGGGGTGGAGAAATCACCCAAATTTGGGGTGGAGAGAGCAACCTCAGGGACCACAGAATTTTAACAATAATTTTCAGGGCAATTTTTAGCAGAATAATTATAGTAACCATCAGTTTCAGTCTCATCAACAACAACCATCTCAGCAGGCAAATTCTCAATCCCAGAAGAACACTGATTTGGAAGCAATACTGGCTAGTTTTATGCAGGAGACTAGAGCTTCACTCAAAAACTTGGAGGTGCAAGTAGGCGAGTTGAGCAAGCAAGTACCTGAGAGGCCTCCAAATACACTTCCTGGTGATACAGTGGTAAACCCAAGAAAATATTTCAAGGCTATTCAATTGAGAAGTGGTAAAGTAGCTGGTTCTGAGACTAAGGTCAATGAGGAGCTAGTTGAAAAAGAAGCTCCAGAGGAGAAAAAGAAGAGGTGGAGCACGTCCCTCCTAGGCGTGCAGATAATCCATTCCCAGTCTCTCTTAACACTCATCCTACATTGCCTAAGGCTCCTGAGTACAATCCTAAAATGCCATATCCTCAGAGACTTCAGAAGGCTTCCAAAGACAAGCAATTTTCTACATTTTTAGAAGTTTTCAAGAAGCTTCAAATCAACATTCCTTTTGTTGAGGCTCTTGAACAAATGCCTCTCTATGCTAAATTCATGAAAGAATTGTTGACTAACAAAAGGAATTGGAAGGAAAATGAGACAGTGGTGTTAACAAAGGAATGCAGTGCTATTATTCAACATAATCCTTCTGAGAAGATACAGGACCCAGGAAGCTTTGTAATTCCTTGCACCATTGGAGATGTCACTATTCAGAGAGCATTGTGTGATCTTGGAGCTAGCATCAACCTCATGCCACTTTCAGTGATGAAAAAGCTCCAAATTGAGGAGGTAAAACCCGCTCGCATTTCTCTTCAACTTGTTGATCTTTCTATTAAAATTTCTATGGGGGTTGTTGAGAATTTACTTGTGAAAGTGGGACCATTTATTTTTCCTACTGATTTTGTAATATTGGATAAAGAAGAGGATCAAAAGTCCTCTATTATTCTTGGAAGACCCTTTTTAGCTACAGGTAGAGCTTTGATTGATGTACAAAAAGGTGAATTAACCCTGAGGCTCAATGAAGAACAGGTGGTCCTTAATGTGTTTGAAGCTATTAAACACCCTAATGATTCTGAGTGGTGTATGAGAGTTGATGTTGTTGAGCTACTTGTTTAAGAGGTACTAGAAGCTGAGGTACTTGATGATATTTTGGACCCTCTCTCTAAGTATGAATTACTTGAGATTGATGATTCCCCACCTTAAAAGAACATAGCTAGCACACCTAAGGTGGAAGGAGAAGTTCATAAGCTTGAGCTTAAGCCTTTACCTCCTTCTTTGAAATATGTGTTCCTAGGTGAAAATGATTCTTATCCAGTGATAATTAGCTCTTCTCTAAAGTCTGAAGAAGAGGAGGTGCTTATTTCAGTGCTCAGGAGCCATAAAACAGCTCTTGGGTGGACCATTAGTGACTTGAAGGGGATTAGTCCAACTAAGTGTATGCACAAGATCCTTCTTGAAGATGATGCTAAACCAGTTGTGCAACCACAAAGGAGACTCAATCCAACTATGAAAGAGGTGGTCTAAAAATAGGTAATAAAATTATGGGAAGCAGGTATTATTTACCCTATTTCTGATAGTCCTTGGGTAAGCCCTGTGCAGGTAGTTCCCAAGAAAGGAGGGATGACAGTGATCAAGAATGAAGAGAATGAGATTATTCCTACAAGAACAGTCACATGATGGAGAATGTGTATAGACTACAGGAGGCTCAACACTGCTACAAGGAAGGATCACTTCCCCCTGCCTTTCATTGATCAGATGCTTGAGAGGTTAGCTGGTCATGCTTTTTATTGTTTTCTAGATGGATATTCTGGATATAATCAAATTTCAGTGGACCCTCAAGATTAAGAGAAGACAGCATTCACATGCCCCTTTGGAGTATTTGCTTACAGGAGAATGCCATTTGGACTTTGTAATGCTCCAGCAACTTTTCAGAGGTATATGCTTTCAATTTTTTCTGATACGGTTGAAAATTTTATCAAAATATTTATGGATGACTTTTCTGTTTTTGGTAATTCTTTTGAATCCCGCCTTAAACATTTATCTCTTGTCTTGAAACGGTGTCAAGAATAAAACCTTGTTTTAAATTGGGAAAAATGCCATTTTATGGTTACAGAAGGCATTGTTCTTGGACACCGAATTTCAAGTAAGGGGATTGAGGTAGACAGAGCAAAGGTGGAGGTAATTGAAAAATTACCACCACCAACTAATGTTAAGGCAATTAGGAGTTTCTTGGGTCATGCAGGATTTTATAGAAGATTTATAAAGGATTTTTCTAAAATTGCTAAACCATTGAGCAACATGTTGGTTGTTGATGTTCCTTTTATCTTTGATTTTGATTGTCTGCATGCCTTTGAAACTCTGAAAGCAAACCTTACCTCTGCTCTCATTATAGCTCCCCCTGACTGGGATTTACCCTTTGAATTAATGTGTGATGCTAGTGATTTTGCTATAGGAGCGGTTTTAGGACAGAGGCATGGTAAGCTTGTACATGTCATTTACTATGCTAGTCGTGTGTTAAATGATGCTCAAAAGAATTACACAACTACAGAAAAGGAATTATTAGCTATTGTGTATGCTGTTGATAAGTTTATGTCCTATTTACTTGGTTCTAAGGTTATTGTTTATACTAACCATGCTGCTTTGAAGTACCTTCTAACCAAGCAGGATTCTAAACCAAGATTAATCAGATAGGTGTTGCTCCTTCAGGAGTTTGATATTGAGATAAAAGACAGGAAAGGGTCAGAAAATTGAGTAGCTGACCATCTATCCAGAATTGAGCCTGAAGCAGGATTACAACCACCCACAGCTGTGACTGAGACGTTTCTGGATGAGCAATTGTTCCTCATTCAGTAGGCTCCATGGTTTGTAGACATTGCAAATTATAAGGCCATGAATTTTATTACAAGGGAGTACAGTAGGCAACAAGTAAAGAAGCTGTTGACTGATGCCAAGTACTACATTTGGGAGGAACCATACCTTTTAAAAGGTGTTCAGATGGTATAATCAGGAGATGTGTCCCAGATGAAGAAACACAGCAGATTCTTTGGCACTGTCATAGTTCTGAATATGGAGGCCACTTTGGTGGTGAAAGAACAGCTACAAAGGTCCTTCAGAGCGGGTTCTACTGGCCTACTCTCTTAAGAGATTCAAGAGAATTTGTGAAGCATTGTGACAGATGTGCAAAGGCCACGAATCTCCCTGCCAACCATGAAATGCCAGCAGGGGATTCTTGAGGTTGAGTTGTTTGATGTGTGGGGTATTGATTTCATGGGACCTTTCCCACCCTCACATTCAAACAACTATATTCTAGTGGCAGTTGATTATGTGTCTAAGTGGGTGGAGGCTGTAGCTCTACCCACCAATGATGCCAAGGTGGTAATGAGCTTTCTTTAGAGATATATCTTTAGCCGGTTTGGTGTCCCAAGGGCACTCATTAGTGATGGTGAAAGCCACTTCTGTAACAGACAGCTGGACTCTCTTCTGCATAGATATGGAGTCCGTCATAAAGTGTTAACCCCCTATCACCCTCAGACAAGTGGACAGGTTGAAGTTTCCAACAGGGAACTTAAGAGGATTCTAGAGAAGACCGTCAGTGTTTCAAGAAAGGACTGGTCTAGGAAGCTTGATGATGCTCTCTGGGCATACCGGACAGCGTACAAGACTCCAATTGGCATGTCCCCATATCATTTGGTCTATGGCAAAGCCTGTCACTTGCCAGTTGAGCTGGAGCACAAGGCTTACTGGGCAATCAGGTACCTGAATCTTGATTCAGAAGCTGCAGGAATTAAGCGGATGCTTCAGTTGAATGAGCTTGATGAATTTAGATATTCAGCTTATGAGAATGCCAAGCTCTATAAGGAAAGAACCAAGCTGCTGCATGACAAGAAGATTGCCATCAGAGTCTTTGAGCCAGGACAGATAGTGCTTCTGTATAATTCAAGGCTAAAATTCTTTCCCAGAAAGCTGAAATCCCGGTGGTCAGGACCGTTTGTGGTTACCAGAGCTTCACCATATGGTCATGTGGAAATACAGGAAGAGAATTCTGATGGGAAGTTTACAGTGAATGGCCAGAGGTTGAAGCACTATCTTGGAGGCGAGATTGATCGCCAGAGGTCCACTCATCTGCTGAACTAGCAGAACTGACCGTCAAGCTAGTGACGCTAAAGAAGCGCTTGTCGGGAGGCAACCCGATAATTTCATATCCTTATTAGCTATTTTTCGTAATAGTAGTTTTCTTCCTTATTTGATTTTTACTAAATTTTTACGATTTTTCAGATCATGCAGCTATCTTAGAACAGGAACCTGATAAAAAAAAGGGGGGCACACGACGCGCAAGTGTTGCTGACGCGCACGCGTCAGATAGGTGTGCGCAAAAAATAAATTTGAACAGAGAGTTGCGCGGGAATGACGCAAAAACGATGCCTCTAGCACAAACAAACCCACGCGTTCGTATACCTTATGCGTGGGCGTCATTCATGATTGTGGCACCTTACGCGTCCGCGTCATCGACGCATACGCGTGACCTCGCAAATCGGCGTAAAAGGTGTTTGGGCAGAGAGTTGTGCTGGCTCGGGGTTGGGAGTGTGATAAACGCACAAAATTGCCCACGCGTACGCGTCCCTGACGTGTGTGCGTCATTTGACCAAACAGCCATCCACGCGTGCGCGTGCATGACGCGAACGCGTCGTATGCTAATATTAGTTCCCTAGCCATGCGAACAGAGAGATGCGCGCGCGCGGCTGGATTCGCGCGAATTGCGCCAAACCTAGGGCACACGAACGCGTGCCTGACGCTGACGCATCATTAAGGAAGTTCCGCGACCCACGCGTACGCGTGCCGTACGCGTACGCGTCGCCTTTGTCGCCAAGTTTTAATTTTCTTTCTCCCTCTCCCAATCCTAATTCTCTCTTGTTCTTTTATCCTTTCCTTTTTCTTTCATATTAATATTTGTCTCTTTTTATTTTCAGTTCTTCTTTGCTTGAGGACAAGCAAACCTTTAAGTTTGGTGTTGACGCTTCGCTTATAGGTTTTCTGTCTATTCTTATGGCACCAAAGGGAGGCGAATCATCTTCACAGAGGAGCACAACCTGAAGAATAAAACGACCGCTAGGATAATTAAGGTGGTTGAGTTCCTTTCATTTTTTTCTTTCTTTTCCTTCCCTCTTTTTTATATTATGTTCCAGTTTTCTGCTATTTTTTCTTTGTTTGTTGCATGATCCTTTATTAGTTAGAATCCTAGGACTAGTTTAGTTCCCCCTATTGCTTTAATTCTGAAAAGATGTCTCATGTATTACTCACTGAGCTTGAATTCAAATAAAAAAAATACAGGAGTGATATATTGCATGAGAAAGTGGGTCTATATTGAAGAATAGTCTTATTTACTTAAATGTGGTGGTATTTTCTGTAATTCTGAATGCATGACATGAACAGCGCATATTTTTTATAGTGAAGTTTATGAATGTTAAAATTGTTGGCTCTTGAAAGAGTGATGAAAAAAATGTTATTGATAATATGAAAAATCATAAAATTGATTCTTGAAGCAAGAAAAAGCAGTGAAAAACACGAAGCTTGCGAAAAAAAAATTTTATAAAATAAAGAAAAAAAAAGAAAACCAAGCAGAAAAAGCCAATAACCCTTCAAACTAAAAGGCAAAGGGTTAAAAGGATCCAAGACTTTGAGGGCCCAAAGGAATAAAATCCTGGCCTAAGCGGCTAAAATCAAGCTGTTCCTAACCATATACTTGTGGCGTGAGGTGTCAAGTGAAAAGGTTGAGACTGAGCGGTTAAAGTCGTGGTCCAAAGCAAAAAGAGTGTGCTTAAGAGCTCTGGGCACCTCTAACTGGGGACTCTAGCAAAGCTGACTCACAATCTGAAAAGGTTCACCCAGTTAGGTGTTTGTGGCATTTATGTATCCGGTGGTAATACTGGAAAACAAAATACTTAGGGTCACGGCCAAGACTCATAAAGTAGCTGTGTTTAAGAATCAACATACTGAACTAGGAGAATCAATAACACTATCTAAATTCTGAGTTCCTATGGATGCCAATCATTCTGAACTTCAAAAGATAAAGTAAGATGCCAAAACTATTCGGGATTGCAGTTGCAAACCTCACTATAAGAAGAGACATGAGCTTAATCGAACTCTCATTCTCATGCAAATTCACATCCTAAACTTATATTAGTTTTGGTTGCTTGAGGACAAGCAACAGTTTAAGTTTGGTGTTGTGATGCGTGAGCATCTTTCCTATCTTTTCCTAGTGAATTTGCATCTAATTTGTTGAGTTTAATAAAGAATTAATTATCTTTTAGCCAATATGGATGCTACTTTGAGCCTTTTGTAATTTTGTTTATTTTAGGTAGCATTCGGTTGGATTTGATGGAGTTTCTGCAGCACAAGAATCAAAGGAGATGGTAGCGAGGAGCGACGTGTATGCGTGACTGATGCGTACGCGTGATTTGGAGCTTTCCATGGCGATGCGTGCACGTGACTGACGCGTACGCGTGATTTGAAGATTTGCAAAGCGACGCGTCCGCGTGACTCACGAAAAAGACTATCGACGCGTACGCGTAACTGACGCGTACGTGTGACGTGCGCCACATGCAGAAAATGCAGAAAAATGCTGGGGGCGATTTCTAGGCTGTTTTGACCCAGTTTCTAGCCCAGAAAACACAGATTAGAAGCTGGAGAATGGACAAAGCAAGTGGTCCCCACCCATCAGCTGAAGACTTGTTAATTAATTTAAATTTAAATTCAAATCTGATTTTAGGAAAAGATATTATTTTAATTTTAAAAATTAGATTTTAAATTTATTAGGATTAGTTATAAAAGGGAGATTTCTACATAATCCCATCAGATTGGAACTCAGTACATTTTTACCTAAATCCTTATTTTCTTTCTGAACCATGAGCAACTAAACCTCCACTATTAAGGTTAGGAGCTCTGTCTATTGTATGGATTGATATTATTATTTTCCTATTTTAATTCATGTTTTGATTTATATTTCAATAATTGTTTTTGTTCTTCATTTTATGAATTTGGGTGGAACGGAAATATGACCCATGTTCTAATTGAGTTCTTGTATAACTTGGAAAAGCTCTTTACTTGAACAATAGCTTGAAAACATATTATCCTGAATTTCTAATTGTTTGTATTTAACGGGATACGTGACATATAATCCCTTTATTTTTGGATAATTAGGATTCTTGTGGCATATAAACTAGAATTTGATCATCACCCTCTAATTGGAGTTAATTGACCAAGGAATTGGCAGTTGATAAATTTTAGACGAGACTAGGAAGGTGTAAGGAATTAGGGTCTAGTCACAAATAGTTTGCCATGAATTAAATCTTACATGATTAAAAGTAGTTAATAAGAAAAGTCAATCCAGAAAATAGATAACTCTGAAATCTTAACTATTTTCCCATATATATTTCACAACTCATTTGCTGCTTGCTTTCTGAAATTCTTAATTTACTGTTTAATGCTTTTTGAATACCAAAACACTCTTTTCTATTTGTCTAACTAATCCTATCAAACACTATTATTGCTTAATCCATCAATCCTCGTGGGATCGATCCTTACTCACATAAGGTATTACTTGGTACGACCCGGTGCACTTGCCGGATAGTCTGTGGTTATAAATTCCGCACCAAGAACTCAAAAGGATTCTAGAGAAGACCATTAGTATCTCAAGGAAGGACTGGTCCAGGAAGCTTGATGATGCTCTCTGGGCATATCAGATAGCATACAAGACTCCTATTGGCATGTCCCCTTATCAGTTGGTCTATGGTAAAGTCTGTCACTTGCCAGTTGAGCTAGAGCATAGAGCTTACTGGGCAATCAAGTTTCTGAACTTTGATGCTCAAGCTGTAGGAATAAAGAGGATGCTTCAGTTAAATGAGCTTGATGAATTCAGATATTCTACCTATGAGAATGCCAAGCTCTATAAAGAGAGAACTAAGATATGGCATGACAAGAGGATTGCCATCAGAGTCTTTGAGCCAGGTCAAAGAGTACTTCTGTTCAATTCAAGGCTTAAACTCTTTTTTGGAAAGCTGAAATCCCAGTGGTCAGGACTGTTTGTGGTAACTAGAGCATCACCGTATGGTCGCATGGAAATTCAGGAAGAGAATTCTGACAGAAGATTTACAGTTAATGGCTAGAGGTTGAAGCACTATCTTGGAGGCAAGATTAATCGCCAAAGGTCCACTCATCTGCTGAACTAGCAGAACTGACCATCAATCTAGTGACGTTAAAGAAGCGCTTGTCGGGAGGCAACTCGATGTTTTCGTATCCTTTAGGTTGATTTCTTTTACTTTAATTTCGTTATTTGTCTAGTTTTATTTGAGGTTCTACTATTTTTCCTTTATTTTACGTGTGTTTGGATCATGCAGAGTCATTAGAACAGAAACATGTACCTGAAGACAGAGTTTCGGACACCCTGGAGAAGCTAGGTTCGGACTGGGTGGCACCTAACTTAAAGTTAGGCGCCAATGCTGCATACAAGTTGGTGTTACTCTTGGGAAGGGTTGTGCCTAACTTGGCTCCATCAAGTTAGGCGCCACATGCAGCGTGTTGGGAGTGATTTGGTTCTGCCTGGTCTGCGCCTAACTTGGCATTCCTCAAGTTAGGCGCCACACCAAGCGTTGGAGTTGCATCATATTCGGGAGGCTTGAAGTTAGGCACTAGGTTCCTGAAGTTAGGCGCCAGGTGTGAAGGCCAGCGAAGTTAGGTGCCAAGCATCCCCAAGTTAGGCGCTGAGTGGGACGCTAGAGTTGAAGTTAGGTGCCGTAGGGCTGAAGTTAGGCGCCAGGTTGGAGGTTCACACTCAAGTTAGGCGCTAGGGAATCAAAGTTAGGCACCAGGCTTATATTCTCCATGAAGTTGGGCGCCATGTTGCCCAAGTTAGGCACCACACAATTGGCCCCCCCTAACTATTTCCTAACCGGATCCTATAAACCTTGCGCCAAATCTCATCCCAATCAATTCCAAAATACCCTCCCCCTCCTGATTCAACTTTCCCCTTTTTCTAAGCCTTTTCCGACCATAGCCCTCAAACCCGTGAACCACTCCCCTTCCCCAAGCCAACCCGTGCCTCCTGGCCCGTGACCCCTGCCTATATTCCATTCCTTCATTCCCAATTCATCATGTATCCTCTCCCCTCCCAAGTCTAATCCGTGACACAAGCCCTTCTCCCAACTCCAATCTGTGACACAAGTCCCTTCCCAATACATAATCGTGACCAACCCTCCACGAAACCACACTCCAACTCCTCTATATAAGCCCCCCTCAATCCCACTTCAAGCCACACCTCAACTCAATCTCCCCCCCTTCTCTTACAATACACACTCTCTGAAACCCCCTCCCTTCTCAGCTAACAAAATCATAACCCACCTCAAACCCCAACAATCTCCAACTCTTTAGCCCCCACCCCACCATACAAGCCCCCTTTGATTCAACCATACTCCCCTCTCCTCTCATTGTCCTTTTCTTCTTCTATCTTTCTTTATTTCATTCAAAAAAAAAAATAGAACAAAAATTTTTAAATTTAATTTTTATTTTCTTCTTTTTTCTTTTCTTCGTTCACTCTCCTCTATGTCCCTCTTTGTATTTTTCTAATTTGTTCGGGGACGAGCAAAAGTTTTAAGTTTGGTGTTGTCGCTTTACTTGTTTGTTTTCTCTGTTTTCTGTAATGGCACCCAAAACTATTGCGTCCTCAAAGAAGAGGAAAGGCAAAGAGCCAGCCACCAGTTCTCATGATTCACACAGGTTCCGATCCAAGCTCCATGAGGAACACTTCTATGATCAGACCTACAAGAAGGCTGTGACTCCGTAAGTGAGATTTGTACTAAAATCGGCTGAATATTCGGAAATTCAATTTGAAATTGAGAGAAGAGGGTGGCATTTTCTGTGCAACCCACACACGGAGGTTAGACAACTGATGGTCCAAGAATTTTATAGAAATCTCTGGGTCACGTACAAGGATGTTGACGGGGTCAATGAGAAGAATTATCAAAGTTATGTGAGAGGCAAGGTCATTGATTTCAGCCCAAGAAGCGTCCGACAAGACCTCCATCTGCTGTGTCCGCCTCATCTAACTGCCTGTTACAGTGAGAGAATGCATAAAGACCAAGAATTGGATCTAGTTATTGAAGAATTATGCATTCCGGGTTCTCAGTGGAGGATAGGTGCAGAAGGGAAGCTGAACCAACTAAGGAGCACTGATCTTCTTATTGTAGCTAGGGGATGGTTGGACTTCATCCGAAGGTCTATCATGCCTACTAGCAACCGGTCTAAATGCACTGTGGACTGGGCTGTCATGATTTACTGTATCATGAAGGGAGAAGTGGTGGATGTAGAGAAAATTTTTCTAGAACAGATATACAACATTGCCTCTAATCTTCTTAAGAAGGCTAGGCTTGGTTTTCCACATTTGATTTACCGCCTGTGTGAAGCAGCAGGGGTAAAGGTGGAGAATGACTTCCCCATTCCTGTTGAGAGACCAATTACCAAGAAGACCATGGAGACTCACCGGGAACAGCACAAGGTCCCCAGAGAAGAGCAAGTTGAGGAGGAAGCTCAATAGGATCAGCCACTAGTGCCTCAGGGACACTACTTCCCACCTCAGGAATACTGGCAGCAGCTCACTTCATCTATTGAGCAGATGAGGATCACGCAGGATAGCCGCTGGCAGCAGTACACTACATCTATTGAGGAGATGAGGGTGACACAAAACAACCATTGGGAGTATCTCACCACCATCCTTGATCAGATGAGAGCTGCTCAGGACTCTCAATGCCAGGAGATTTCCCAGCTGAGACAGGATTATGGCAGCCTGAGAGGACCATATAGATCACAGCCAGAGGAGAGAGATCCCCACCATGGAGATTGAGGTAGCTTAGTTCCTTTTACTTCCTATATTATTTTTTCATTACTATGTTATGTTCCTGTTTTCTGCTGTTTTGACTTAGTTTCTGCCTAATCCTTTGTTATTTCAATTTTTAAGTTCTAGTTTGAATTGCTATTTTAATTCTATTATTTGCTTTAATTCTAAAAGTGTCTCATGTACCGCTCACTGAGCTTGAATTCAAAAGAAAAGGATGTATTGCATGAGAAATAGAGTTTATAACAAAGAGTAGTCTTATTTACTTAAATGTGGTGGTATTCTTTGTGATTCTGAATGCATGACATGAACTGTGCATATTTGAATTTGAATCAAGGGATGTTGATGTATAAGGAACAAGAATTTAGAGAACTATTATGAATTCTCTGAAGTAAACAAAAGCTTAATCCTTGAAGCAAAAGAAACAGCAAAAGAAAAATAAAAGCAAGGTCCAAGGCTCTGAGCATCAATGATTAAGGAGGTCAGACATGATTAAAAGCTCAAAGAGTTGTTTTCCTAGTCATATGCTTGTGGTATAAATGTGTCAAGTAATCCTTGAGATAGAGCACTAAGAGTCAAGATCAAGTGCATTTAACAGAGTATGCCAAAGGCTTTGAGCACCACTGTTTGGGAGTAACTGAAAGAAAAATCAGAACTTAAAGAGAGTTCCCCAGTTAAGTGCTTGTGGTGTTTTTGTGTCAAGTGAAGCTTGAGATAAAACATTTAAAGTCACGGCTAGGCTCAGGTTGTAAAGCACCAAAGAAAAAAGAACTAAAGGAAATTTGTTGTGTTCAAGGATTAAACTGAAGTATAAAAGATTAGAGAATTCATAATATTTTCCGGATTCTAATTTCGAATGACAGTGACATTCATCTGATTCAAAGGAGAGTGAGATGTCAAAACTATTCAGGATTGCAGTGTGTAAACCCCACTTTAAGAAGAGACATGAGCTTAATTGAACTCTCACTTCTCATGCAAATTCACATCCTATGCCTGCATTAGTTTTGGTTACTTGAGGACAAGCAACAATTCAAGTTTGGTGTTGTGATGCGTGAGCATCTTTCCTATCTTTTCCTAGTCAATTTGGATTCAAATTGCCGAGTTTAATCAAGATTTAAATATATTTTAGCCACTATGGATACTACTTTGAGTTGTGTGCAATTTTGTTTATTTCAGGTAGCATTCGGATGGATTTGATGGAGTTTCTGTAGAAACAGAGAAGAAAGCGAATGATGTTGTCAACCTTGACCTCCCTGCACTCTAACATAAATAAACCGATCTATAGAGGTCCAATTGACATGTTTCTAGTGGCATTGGAAAACTAACTTCCAGAGCTTTCCAACGATATATAATAGTCTACACTTCTTCTCCAGAAATTTGGCAAGGGTGGCACCTAACATGGAATTCTCCAAGTTAGGCGCCAAGACAAACTCCACACGCAAATGTACACTGCCAAGGTGGCGCCTAACTTGGAGTTTCTTAAGTTAGGCACTAGACATAACCCTGACACTCATTCCTTGCTACCTCCTTCAAGTTAGGCACCAGTTATAGCACCCAATGGTCCCCACATCTCAATTGCAAGCCACGAAGATCCCCATTTAATTTTGATCAAACTTTTATTTCATTTATAAATAGAAAAAGATATTTTTTAGTTTTAGAAAATATATTTTACATTTAATTAGGATTAGATATAAAAAGGAAAAGAATCAGCCCTTCGAGCTTTGATCTCTTCTCTTCTTCTACCTTATTCCGCACTTTACAGTTTTACAAAATCCTTGTTTTCTCTCTGAACCATGAGCAGCTAAACCTCCACTGTTAAGGTTAGGAGCTCTGTCTATTGTTTGGATTGATACTATTACTTTTCTATTTTAATTCATGTACTAATTCCTATTTCAAGAATTGTTTTCGTTCTTTATTTCATGAATTTGGGTGGAACAGAAGTATGACCCTTTTTCTAATTGAGTTCTTGTAAAACTTGGAAAAGCTCTTTACTTGAACAACATCTTGAAAAAAAATTTCTCCTAAATTTCTAATTATCTGGACTTAATGGGATACGTGACATATAATCCTCTTATATTTGGGTAATTAGGGTTTCTGTGGCATATAAACTAGAATTGAACTTCACCCTCTAATTGGAATTAAATGACCAAGGAATTGGCGGTTGATGAAGGTTAGAGGAGACTAAAAAGGTCTAAGGAATTAGGGTTTAGTCACATATAGTTTTCCATGAATTGAATGTTGCATGATTAAAATAGTTAGTAAGAAAAGTCAATCTGGAAAATAGATGCCTCTGAAACCTTAACGGTTTTACTCCATATTTTATCCATATCAATTTCTACTACTTTCTGATTCCCTGAATTTACTGTTTGAACTCTCAACACTCTTTTCTATTTGTCTAACTAAGTAAATCAATTAACCATTGTTGCTTAATCTATCAATCCTTGTGGGATCAACCCTCATTCACTTGAGGTACTACTTGGTACGACCCGGTGCACTTGCTAGTTAGTTTGTGGGTTGTAAATTCCGCACCAATCTACCTCCTTGATTTCCTTTAGCTCTACCTCGTGGATTTGGATAACAACCTCGATTAGAATCTCGATGACCCCTTTGAGGATTACGTCTATACTGTGCATCTCGATGAAAAACCTCTTGACAATTTCTTATCTATTGCACATCTAAGGCTTGCAAACGACTCATTGAAGGGGAACACTTTCTTTGAGAGACTCTAAAATTTTGTCCCTCTTGTCGTCGAGGAGGACAGGAGGTTGCCTCTGAAGAATTTGTTCCTCCTTATGAGCTAACTCTTTTTTCATCATTTTTTTCTCAAATATAGATGCAGCGTCAGCATCGAATACAACATTAGACCGAGGGCACAAAGACACATTTCAATCCTTTAATTTCTGCTGCATCAGAAACTCCAACAATCTTTCACCAACATCCAGGTACACTGCTCGAACATTAGTTTTTAAATCCCCCAAAGCAGTATCAAATTCATAAGAAAAATCAACCATGTTGATCCCTAAGAAAGGCTCTGCAAAATTTTTACCAGCATCGAAAGGATCATAATCAACCTTCATATCTTTTTGCCATCATCGAACTTTAATCTCCTTTCCATAATTGCTTTTTCAATCAAATCCCTGAAATGGATATAGTTATTAGTCGAATGACTAGTTGCTTGATGAAATTTACAATATGGTCTCCTTTAAATCTTTTATTGAAAGTAATGTCTTGTCTTCCGGCAAGATTAATTGTTTATCTTTAAGCAACACATCAAATATTTTATCTGATTTTGAAATATCTATGTTGTACTTCTTTCCACTCTTATATTTTGTATCATTAGATTTATCAACGCTTGTGATTTTCTTAAGCAAAAAACAAAATACGGTGGACCTTTCTTCAATTCAGCCAAATCGACTTCAAGAAATTCGAAATCAGATTCCTCACTTGAAGATTCCATTTGGATATATGAAACCTTTTCTTTTCGAGAAAAGGGTTTATTTTTCAAACCGTTCTCATTTTTAAATATTTCTTTCTCCTTTCGAAGAATTTTCACCTGACGAACTCTTTCAATCAAATGAGCCAAGTCAGATATATGAACACTAAGCAACTTTTGACACATGTAAAAACCCAAACCCATAGTTGCTATTTTTACTACGCTTTTAGGAAGAAACACATAGCATCGACTTTGAGCGTTTTTAAGAAGAAGGAAAAAATTTTATTTTCAAGTTTTCATCATTTGCTAAATTCCCCAATTTGACCATATATAGAGCAATATGCTCAGTAGTCGATTCACAAACTTCTCCCGCAAACTTTGTTACTATTTTAGGATTTTTCACACCCCTAGGCTCCTTTGCCGCTTGTACAACAGTAGGGAAAGCAAAAACAAAGTATGGTCGATTCATAAAATGCACATTGAGTCCGACTTTATTAAGCATATCATCAACAATTCTAGTAATTTGGTATCGCTCACCACGTTGATTGGCTCGCATTCGAGCCAACACTTCATCAGCATTTTGATCTCGTCGAACTATTCGAGGGATAACTCCCTCGAGGTACATATCACCATCCCTATTTCTGGGCATGTTCATCGCATCCTCTGGATTCATTTGCATATTTTGCTGATTACCTTAATCATAATTAACAATACGAGCAATTCGCTCAACTTGTCTAGCAAGACGCTCGAACTTTGACTCATAATTAGTCATCCCGGGATTCAAAATGGTAGTCATTTGCTAGGTCAATAAATTGACCAAATCATGATAACTTTCATCAACATGTTGTTAAAAAGTAGCCATCGAACTCGGACCATATGATGTGGAACCCACTTGATAGTCACGAGAAAACTTAGGATGTATTGGAGGAACTAAATTGTTAACTACTCCTGATGTATTTCCAAATCGAATTAGAGGAGTATAACCACCCATTGGTGGAGTATAACTTTGAGGAAGGCCGTAAGGAGACCAACTGGCGGTTACTAGTGGTTGTGTTTGCATCAGAGTAATTCGTGGGCGTGGATTTTGTCTACTATTCCTAACTGGGGGATTAGTAATCGTCGCCTTCTCTCCCAATGTACTACCTTCAAAATGCGACGTCATCTCCGCCGAGGTTTGTGCAACTATAGAAACATTATCATTTGTAGATGACTCAGCATTAGTATTAGAAACTTCGTCTGCCATATGTATAATTCTGTCACTTCTAAATTGCATACACTAGATCATTACAGAAACTTTTTGGCACACTTAATTTTTCAATCTGTCCCACCGGACATGCCAATTTGTTATGCAGATTTTTAGCAAATTTGGGTGGTTCGATATCTATTAATCTGGGAGCAAAACCTACTCCTCTTGTAGGTACCAGTTTTCGAAAGTGTATTAAAGATTCTTTCTCTTGGTTACAATAACAAAGAAAAATCTGAAAAGTAAAGAAAATAACTTTGGAAATAAAATGACTGAAAATAAAAGAAATCAAATTAAAAGAAAGCAAGAAACTACCTTCGACAAGATCGAAGGTCTTTAAAATCGAATACAAAGTATAGAATCTTAAAAGAAAATGAAAAGAACTAACTTGCTGAAAAGATAAATTTGTAGGAAAAGAAAGATTACAAGAAATTTAAAGTAAATTTAAAAGACATGGAAGGAACCTTACAGAAAAGAAAGCTCTTTGCAAACTCAGAAAATTGCTGAAGATATGAGTGTGCAAGAGTATTTTCTGAAATGAGATTCCAACCCTTGTTCCTTCCAATCTTCAACTATTTATTAGGCTTCTCAACCAACCAAATTCTAATGCATTTCCCATGTGCATAAATTCTTGAATAACCATTTCCGCGCTTTAAATTATATTAATAATGGCCATTAATTGTCTCTACTCAACAATTTTCTTCGATAAGTCTTGTTGATCGACCCTATCCTTCTCATTGATAAATCCTTTTCGATCGACCCTATCCTCATTGATAAATTGATTGTGATATTAGAAATTCTAATTTACTTTTTATTCTTTGTTTGAAAGCAGCAAAGGACATGTATTTAGGTTAACATTAAGGAGGATAAATCATCATCCAAGTATATTGGTTTAGGGTATTCTAAAGTTTAGTATCAAATATTAATTCATATTGTTTTATTAAATTACAAAATAGAAATTATAAATTAGTGTTTGTAGGTATTTTAATTTCTGTAAAAACTAGAAACTAAAAAATTTGAAAATTTGCAATACAATGGAACCGATGCTACTGTAGGGCTGCTTGTTCCATCACATGAACCTGCCTTAATGTGTTTCTCATAATGTGTCCATTAATGGAGTTACACGCATACGATCTATAATGACTCAACTTTTAATATATTATGATTAAACTAAAAGTTAAGCATTATTAACTTACTTTTTTATTTATTAACTAATATTTATTATATGAGACTGATTTATTATTAAAATGTTGCCATTTTTACGAGATAAATATTTATTTTTAAAAATATTTATCAATTTATTATCACAAACATACAGGAATAATTAATATCAGGAACATAAAATATTAACAGAGTATTCATAATTCATCATATATTAGTATAGCATTTACAGACCCCGTTAGTATACATCCCAATAGATAATATATACATGTATGAACATATGACATTCTCAAGCCCTGATTCGTATAATAAGTTACTAAACTGGTGTTTGGGCTAGCCTAACACTTCTAGACTCTTCTATTCTCTCTATACACTATAGAAGGTAGAGACTAAAGTGAAAGTCACTAATCCTAGATGTCGCCACTCGCCAAAATTACCAACTGATGTCTTCCTAACCGAACTCAAATATCGCTATTCAGTAGATCCCCATGTGGTCCACCTACAGATGAACTATTCTCAGAAGATGGTAACTCCTCCTCCTCTTCTGGATCTTCTTCTGGATCCTCCTCTTCTGACACCTCTGGTATAGATGCTCCACCAGATGAGTTGCTACTCCCACCTAATACAGGACCATTGGTGTAGACTGGAGCTAACGCTTCGCCCAATGGGCCGAACAGTGCTTGCAACTTCTTGTCTAGTGAAGGAGGCGCATGAGGTACCGAACATATGATGACTTCTAGAGGTAAATCTGGGATATAACGCTCGCCTGCATTAGACACATCAGCCACCTGATGAAGAGGCTGAGCATGGATCGGAGACTAGGAAAGGGATGACTGTGGCCATCGGGGTGTAACCAAGAAAGAGAGAAATCATAAGATATGTCTAGGTCAAAGTCCAGACTATCTAGTGGGTGTTAGAAGGGTCTGTCACGCAACACATACATACATACATGAAGTTCCCTGCCAAAAACATAGTAACTTTCAAATGTTGGGTCCTCGAAGATGAACGGAGATAAAAGAGCACTTCTGTCTCCATCTGAAGGGAAGGATAGGGGGTAAAAACTTGGGGGTTTTTAGTAAAGTTGGAGGTTGTTAATTAAGTTCATTAATTCCTTATTTTTACTAGACAATAGTACTTGAACATAAAATACAAGAAATAACAGAATAACAGAAAATATAAGGAAATAATAAACAATAAAAAAATACAGAAAGTAGAATACAACGAAGAAAGCGCATACACATACAGAATGCACATCAGAAAAATATGCAGCAAACAAGTATGATGCATGTCTCATCCTAGTATAGGTCATGAGCACATGGGTCAGTTTCTACCCACTCCCGACGTAACTCGACAGCCGGTTCGAGTAAGGTTTTTCGGAGCAAAAATCAAATTAAGCACATGGGCAAAACCTCTTAAGCGACCTTGCCTTACAAGAACAACCCTATAGTTGAGTAACGCACGTCATACCTTTGTAAGTGACATGCCTTATAGGAACAGCTCTCTTGCTGAATATGTCTAGGAAGAAACTCAAATTCACGAGCGTCCCTGTCCTTATACTCAATTTGAAGGCCCAAAAAACAATTACTGGTCTTCGTAAGCAACCACCGACTTACAGATTTCGCTTTTCTCATTCCTTTAGGGCTTACTAATTTACTTTATATGTCTCAATTCTCTTCTCTTTCGTATTAATGTTTTCACTAAACACCCTTAATCTTCTTTAATTTATAACGAAACATAATTCTCTTCTCAAGTCTTTCTCTAAGTGTTTTATGAAAAAGTCCACAGAGTTTAAGTTACTAATCTTTCAATGTCTTTTACTATAGTTACTGTTATATTCTTAAACGTTATGTTGCTTACTGATAAATCCCGATTTCGTGATTTATCTTGTACTTATTTTAGGGAATTTTACCACCTTTTCCCACATTTATTCAATGAAATAGCATGGTTTTGTAATTCTCCCTTGAATTGTGCTTAAGTGTAAAAACATGCTTTTTAGGCCCTTAAATTGGTGATTTTGATTCACTTAAATTCCATTCGATGCTTTGATGTATTTGTTGAGTGATTTTAGGTTCATAAGGCAAGTATTGGATGGAAAAAATGAGGAGAAAAGCATACAAAGAGGAAAATGCATGAAGAAACAAGAATTGGGAATGCATAGAAGGGCGCGCACGCGTACAAGGCGCTCACGCGTACAAGGCGCGCACGCGCAGAAGTCGTTTCGCATAGAGACGCGCATGCGTACATGACGCATCCGCACAGATGAAGAATTATCCAATTGACGTGCACGCGCACATGACGCGTACGCGCTGGTACTCTCACGTGGCCCACTTAAAGGCAAAACACTGGGGGTGATTTCTGAGCTGCCCAGGCCCAAATCCAACTTGTTTCTGAGTGTATTTCATGCAGAATTGAAGTCCAAGCAAGGGGGAGCAATTAGTTTAGCCAACATGAGCCTTTAGTTAGTTTTCTAGAGAGAGAAGCTCCCTCTTCTCTCTAGAATTAGGTTAGGATTAAGTTAGATTATCTTGGATCCATGTTTAATTCCTTGATCTCATCTTGGTTCCTTTATAATTTCTCATTTCTACATCTTGATTCTCTTAGTTGTAATATTGATTTCTCATTTTGCTCTCTTTTGTGATGATGAACTCATGTTGGATTTGGTTTACATTTAATTCAATTTGATGTTGATGTTTCTTTTTATTGATAAATTGAGTTGTGATCTTACTTTCCTTACAATTGATAGTTGATAGATTTTATTATTCTTACAATTTATGATGTCTACTTTTATTGCATTCTACATGTTTGATGAAATATTCTCTTTAGTTTTTGAGTAGTTTTGTCAACTCTTGGTCTAAGCTAAGGGAATTTGGGTAAACTTGAGTCATTGGATATAATGGATTTGATGATTTGAGAACCCTTGGTGATCAATTTGATACCCATTGACACTAACCCACTACTAAGTTAATTAGTAGGTAGGTTGGGACTTAAGGGTTAATGTGATCAAGCCTATTTGATGTACTTTAAGCTTAGGAGTAGATATTACGTACTTAAAGCTTTTGGGAAGTAGACTTAATAGGTTGGCCTCTCACAATTATCAATATTTGGTTGTTAACAAGGATGGTGACCTCAGTTACCTAAGTCTTAGCCAAGAGTTCTTTATCTCCCTTTCTCTAATTACTTGTTTAATTTACTTTTCTTGCCCTCCTATAAACCAAAACCCCCATTTACCCCTTCATAGCCAATAATTGACCACTTCATTGTATTCTAGGGAGACGACCCGGAGTCTAAATACTTCGGTTATTTCTTATTTGGGGTTTGTTATTCGTGACAACACCATAATATTTTAATTTGATGCGAGAATTGTTTGTTGGTTTGGAGCCATGCTTACAACGAAGTAATTTCTTTCTTTAAGAAGAAAATCTAGACCGACAATAACTTCTCGCTATCAAATTAATGGCGCCGTTGCCGGGGAAACAATGGTGCTATATTATTGGCTATTGTATATATTGTGAATAGCTTGAATTTTGGTTTGTTTGTTAGTTTTTGCTAGTTTAGGATTTTAATTTCCTTTGTTTCTTATTAGTACTTGTTTTTATTTTCTCTTTTACTATGAATTCTCATCCTTTTGGCTATAAGTGTAGTTCAAACTATGTTGTAGGAAATGGAAGCTCCAATGAGGATATACATCAAGGATTTGGAAATCAAGGATGGGAGGAACCCCAAGCTTATGAACAACCTTCATGGCAACAACCTCCTCCGAACTCTCATGGGTATAATCCTGATCCTAATGCATATCAATCTAATGTTTGTGATGATCCTCATTGTGGTTGTCAACCACAATCATCATATGCATATGATCCCACTCCTCAATATAGCCCTACACCATACTGACATGCCTCACACTATTTACCTCCATATGACCATAACCCATCATACCAACCACCATATGAATCACATCTAGAACCACCACCATCTCAATACCAATACTCCCAAGAACCACAAATTCCACACACACCACCTTAAGAATTCCACCAATCTGAACCACCTTCCAATTACAACAATCTTTCCTCAACCAATGAACCCTCTCTTTCACCACCACCTCCCGATGAAGCCTTCATGTTAGAACTGAGAGACCTTGAATCTTGTATCTTAAGGCGACAAGAGGAGGATGAAACTAAGTTTAAGGAGCTAAGAGCAAAGATGGCTGGCATAGTAGAAGCCGTGAGTCACCTGACATCCCACCTAAGCTCATGCATCATAAGTACTCCAACTGGTGAACATGAAGAAATGATCAAGGAGTCTAGTGAGGGAGTGAACTTGAAGCTCCATGGTGAGGAAGAAGAGTTGAAGCAAGAAGTGCAACAAGAGGAGAAGGTAGAGATTAGCGAACAAAAGGAAGTAGTGGGTGGATGTTTAGGATATGTTGAGCACATAAAGGAATCTCAAGTTGAAGAGCCCTCTTCCAAGAAGTTTGGAGGGGATATTAAAGAAAAGAGTAATATTGCAGAAGTAGACAAAGAGTCGAAGGAAATTGACCAAGAAGTGGATTCCATCACTAGTGATTTTTTGCCCACATTGATCAATCCCCTTGACGATCTTGTTGAACCTTCCCCCAGTGTGATGGAATGCAATGTTGAGGAGGGTGTGCAACCCCCAAGACCTAGCTTGAGTGAAGAACTGGAAGAAGTGTCCCAAGAAACAAGCCCTCCTATCTATGATGATTCCGCATCAATATATGATCCTTTTGAGTTTGAAAAGTCCCTCCCCAAAGTGCTTAAACTTGACGTTGAGGTAGACTTCACTAGACCTCCTATCTATGATGAGAGTGATGGGGAAGAGATAGAAGAAATTGGTGAAGAAGAATGTGAACTTGAGGAAACTTGGCTAGAGGAAGAACTTGAAAAACCTTACCAAGTGGTGGAAGCCTCTAGAAGAGGATGGACGGGAGTGGAGCGTGCTTTATCAAGATCTTTGGGAACTCCTCCACCTAGGTTGCCATCCAATCCTCCGCTTGAGTGGGTAAAACTTCTAACTCTTAGCTTTATTATCCCACTTGAGTATGGTTTGCTTGAGACGGATGGCCAACTTAGGGCGCTTTGTGGAATTAAGCGAAAGAGGAGGATGTTTAGTGGTTGGCGCTGTATGTCTAGACTCATTATGGTTGGAAGCTCAAAATTGAAGAGCATGGATTGGTGTAATGCTCAATTAAATGGGTCTAGGAGGATAGTTTGGTGCTTTCATGAGAATTCTGCTTTTTTGTCACCTGGACGGAATCAAGACGATCAACTAGAAGACGGGTGCGAAGATAAGATATGGGATCCTGGATTACACTACGGAAGTCAATTTTGGGAGCTCATATTTTGGAGAGAACCTCACCAAAGCTTGGTGAAAATGATTGGAACTTCTGACAACCGATTGAAGGACAAGCACTCTTGGAGGTTCAAGGATGGATACAAGCATAAGCCACTTTGACAAGGAGCCTCCCAAATGTCCAACTTAAGGACTTAAACCAAAAGTGCTTGGTGGGAGACACCTCACCATGGTAAACTCTTTCCATTCTCTTGTAGATATAATGAATGAATGAATTGAGTTCCATTGTGTATAGTTTCTTTACTTCATAATATATTTTGCTTTGCTTGCTAAGGTGTCTATACATTCTATGCTTTAATTAGGGATAATTCTTTGAAATTGAGTTTTTGCTTGGACTGCAAGTTTTCTCAATTTGTTTGAAGAATCCCCTATATTTCAAAATGTGCCTAATTTTGTATCTTAGCTAGTTCTAGAGTCTTAGAGAAGGATGGAAAGTTATGAGCTCTTTTTGATGCACATAAAGAAAAAAAAAGAGAGAATGAAAAATGAAAATTGAGTAGCCACACGCAAGCGCACAGCGCGCACGCGCGTCGGCTGCGCATTTAAGTTTCCTGGGCCAAGGACCAGAGAGTTGTGCCACTTTTGGGCCAACTCTGCGCCTCAACCCACGCGAACGCACGATGCACGCGTCCGAGCGCCTTCGTGTTTCCTTACCCACGCGTTGGCGCACTTGGCGCCTCTGCACCCCCTTCATAAGCTCAACCCATCCACGCATAAGCGCACAGTGCGCGTACGCGTCGATGCATTTTTGCATCATCCAGGCCAAAAGACCTGAGAGTTGTGCCAACTCTGGGCCCCTTTTGTGCCTCTGGCCTAGCTCACCCGTGCCGATGCGCACCATACGCGTCTGCGCCCATTCCCAATTTTCCTATCTACGCGCAGGCGCATATGGCGCTTCCGCGCCACTTTCTTATTCCCTCACCCACGCGGACGCGCATGGTGCATGCTCGCGTGGATTCAAATTTCCACTTACCCCAGGGACGCGAAGCCCTAGCGCATTCGCGCAGTCCCCATCTCCCCTTCACTAACGTCTCTCGCTCTTCTTCCCCCTCCATTTTCAACCTACAAGCTTCTCACCACCGACCACCCAGTCACCTCCGGCACACCACCGCCGTTGCCACAACCCTCTCTTCCTTACTCTCTCTCTCTCTCTCTCTTTCACTCAATCCTCTCTTCCCATTGTCGCCGGTACGCCCTCGCCGTGATCGCCGACCCTCATCTGGTCACATTTTGTCTTTATCTCCCTTCCCTTCATTTGCTTCATTCAGTTTCTGTGTCCCAGGTTCCATACCTTCCCCTGTTTTGCTTCCTTTACTGCTTTATATTAATTTTGTTAATTAGCTTAGTTAGTTAGTTTAGTTTAATTAGGTGGTTAGAGAACCTGGGTTGAGTAGTGGATTTAGGTTGCTTTGAATAATGATGATGATGTGAAGTGTTGCCATCTATTGATTTTCTTGCTTTGCTCGTGCTGTATGTTTGGCTTGCCTAATGCTGCTGCATATTGTTTTAATGCTGCTTTGTGTTTGAAATGTTGGAATTCAGATTGCTTGCTTATTGAATGGTTCTTTGTTGATGGAGTGATTCTGTTTTTCTCGAATTCAAATTGAATTGTTAATTGCTCCACTTCAATTTTCCATTTTATTCTTGTTTCAAGACCCTGTTGTTGCTGAATTCCTATTTTTCTTTGTTCTTGATGCTGTTCTGGTGCTGTGCTAAAAGCTAGTATTTTGTGCATTGTTTAAAGAAAAGAATGCTGTTTGTAGCTGGCTGGTTTGTTTGAATTGCTTTTTGATGGTTGCTGGTAAAGATTGGCTATCTGTTCAAGTCATATGAACTCATACATGGTTTTTGTGCTTTTGATCTTTAATGAATTCATATGGAAATTGATTTGACTGTTTGAATTTGGGAAATAGCCAATTTGCTGCTAAAATGCTGCCGGATTTTTCCTAACCATATTTCATGAATTGACACTATTTTGACTGGTGTAACAAACTTCTATTTGATGATTTTTGTGTCAGTAGAATTTTGTTGCCTAAATAGTTTTGGAAACTCCTCAAGGACAAGTTTTGGTCATGCTTATAACACTCTTTACTTGTTTGCAATACTAATTTGCTTATATGCATTGAACAGCTAAGTAAGTTTTCAAATTGACCATAACTTGAACCCTCTTGAAATTTTGTGCCTCTTTTGCATAAACACACAAGTTTGAAAGTTTTTTATCTATGTGACTAATGGATT
The DNA here is from genome assembly GCF_003086295.3 of Arachis hypogaea. Taxonomy (NCBI): domain Eukaryota; kingdom Viridiplantae; phylum Streptophyta; class Magnoliopsida; order Fabales; family Fabaceae; genus Arachis; species Arachis hypogaea. The sequence goes on from NC_092054.1 coordinate 131,639,510, forward strand.
CATTTCATTCATACTTAATTTCATTAAGTCACATGGATCATGAGGTTTTCCATTCTTATTTGAACTTGTGACTTGTATACATTGTTTGAATTGGTGTTAAATGTTGTTTGATTTATTTGTTTCTCAAGGTTTTAATTTCACCAACACCACTAGTGATCTTTACATTGATTGATGATTTGTTTCATATTAGTTGCTTTTTGGCAAAATTATATTTCATCATCAATGACTTTATGCATTTCATGACTGTGAGTGTGTTTACATTCTTACTTTGTACACTCCTCTTGAATTGAGCCAGTAACCACCATATCACTGATTTTCAAACTAATTTCTAACTCTAATTTGTTTAACCAACTAACTTCCTTTTGGTTTTCAACTTAACTATTTTGATCATTCCTTTGGATATGGTGTTTCTTAGGCTTAACGAACAAGTAATGTGCAATTGTGGTTTAAATTCTTGGTTTGTAACTTGGCTTGAATTCTGAATCTTGTTGCTTGCATTCCAAGATTTCTCTTTTCTTTACTCACTTCATGAATATGCTCTATTTTGAGTGATTTATATCTGTTTGGCTAGCTGCTTATATTGTATCATCTCTGTTTTTCAGGATGTCAGACAAAGGGAAAGCCATAGCTACTACTTCAAAGAAGAGAAAGCGCTCTAAAACCTCTACCCCTTCACCTTATGCAAATTATGCTAAGAACCCCCTGAATGAAGAGGACAAGGAGAATCAGCTACTCCCACCCACTGACCCAATCAAATTCCCCAACCTCTACTGTGAGCTTCGCTTTTCCATTTTTCGGAAGAAGAACCTAAACATTGAGAAAAAACTGCTCCTTCCCAATGATGTGAGACGTGCCATAAACACCCGCATTATGGAGTTTGGATTGGACTTTGTTGACAGAGATTTGGGGAGGATCAACACTTCTTGGGTGAGAGAATTTTATTGCAACTTCTTTCGGGCCACTCTTGACTCAGTTCAGCTGTGGGGTAGAGAGATTATGATCACTGAGGTCGCCATTGGGGAGGCATTGCTTTGCCGATCCCATACTGATGACACATGCGCCTATGAGCAGGCAGAGGTAGCCATCCACTGCATGACTTTTGACTCTGAGGCGCTTAAGCGCGTGATTTCCACACCTGACGCCCCTTGGGTGATAAATTCTAGGAACAAGAAGCCCAAGGGGATGCGCTTCACTTATCTGTCGAGGGAGGCCAAGACTGGCAGCATATCTTCGCCCACTATGTCCTGCCCACCACTCACTTCTCAGTAATTTCGATGGATATGCTAGTTCTGATTAGGTGTGTGATGAAGGGGAATGAGGTAAACTTCCCCCGATTGATCAGGCAGAGTATGTGGCGCGCTCATATTTGTGACTTGCTACCATTCCCTACACTGGTCACCAGCATGATTGAGCTGGCAAATGTCCAGTGGCTAGATTATGACATGACACCACCACCCCCAGATGACGATGACAAGGAGGTTACCATTCCATGGGGTGGGTGGGTGCACGAGAAGCCCCCACCCAAACGCTGCTCCCGAGCCAGAGCAGTGGAGGAGGCAGCTCAGCCCTCGTCATCAGCAGCAGCAGCAGGAGCTCCCTCTACTTCAGCAGCCGCAGCACCTGTGCCACCACCGCTAGCACCTGAGCCCACCTATCTATTTGTACAATGCATGTTCAGCTTTATGGAGCGCAGCGTGCATCATCTCATGCAACGTCTCGACCGTATAGACCAGGTGTTTGCCTCACAGGGCATTGAGCTACCTCTGCTCTCAGACTCCCTCGCCTCTGACGAGCAGGATCAGGAGGAGGAGCATGACGAGGAGCCGACTCATCAGGATGCACCTCCAGAGACACAGGACAACACTGAGGTTCAGCAGGACACTCCACAGCCACAGCCTGAGCCAGTACCACAGCCTGAGCCACAGCCCAGCGCAATTGTTGACCCCCATCCCGAGCTTCAGCAGTAGCATCGAGGACGATGCTTAATTCTAAAGTGTGGGGAGGTCACCGTTTGTGACCGATGTATTACATTTATGTGGTGAACTTTCAGACATCTATCTTTAGTTTCTGCTACTTTATTTTATTTTGCACTTTATCTTTTAGATTATTTTGGGATTACTGTACATATTTGCTATTGTGGATACCCTTATTTTGGTAGTTGCACACTTTTAGTATATATATATATGTGTTGCATTTTAGCTTTGATTGTGATTGAAAAAAATATTTTGGATTGTTAAAACCCAGTTGACCCTTCTTTATATATGAATTGTGTTTTGATCAAAAAAGGGGGTAAAACTAGGAAAAATTTTTAAAATTTTCTAAATCACAACATTGCATTAGAATAAGCTTAGTCAATATGATGAAAATTTCCAAGACATTCATTTTTAGGGCACCACCCCAATTTGTTGAAATTTTTTTTTTAGAACTTGCTTGAATTATACACTTTATGGATCATGTTTTGAGCTAAGAACACAAGCATGTGAGATTTGAGCCTAATTGTGTGGTTACATCATATATAACCACTTATTTTCATTCTTGTGTGCATTATTCTCTTCCTATGTTTGTAATCTTCGATTTGTTTGATTCTTTATGTCCATTATTTTGTGTATACATGCATTTATATGATTGAGGCCATTGTTCAAATAGCTCACTTACCCAAATAGCCTACCTTTTATCTTCCATTGTTAACCAATCTTGAGCCTATGCTTAACCCATTTGTTCATAATTGTAGCATATTACAAGCTTAAGTAAAAAATAATAAATGTCCCTTGTTTGGATCTTTGATTAACTTAGGCTAGTGAGAGTGTTCATTAATTGATTTTGGGAGAGTTGGGAACATTGGGTAGAGATAAAAGTGTGTTTATGTTTTTGTTGAAAAATTTTGGAAATCGGGAACATACTCATGTATTAATCATATGTAAACCATATGCATTGATGTTCTTATATATATTTTAGTAAAAAAAAAAACTAGAAAAAGAATTACAATAAAAAGGGGACAAAAATTCCCCAAAGTTCCAAGTTTAATAATGATTAATGCATATGTATGGTGATAAAAAGGGAATACATGAGTGTGTAAAAGAGTGAAGAATGGATAGCTAGGTTTGTTTAGAATTGTATAGGTTGTCATAGGTTAGGTGGGAAGTTTAAGTTAATCAAAGATTCAAATTTCAAGCTCACTTGACCATATGTATCCTACCTTAACCCTAGCCCTATTACAACCTATGGGAAAGCCCTCATAATATTTGTATGCATGCATAAGGTAATTGTTGATTGTTAGATGAAAAACAAATATTGGAAAGTATGATTAGGAGAGAATTGAGTGAATCAACCCCATACACTTGAATGCCTAGAGCGGATACACATTCGGCGAGGGTTCGATCGCTCAATTACATGTTTCCATTCGATGCCTTGATGTGTTTGTTGAGTGATTTTAGGTTCATAAGGCAAGTATTGGATGGAAGAAATGAGGAGAAAGGCATACAAAGAGGAGAATGCATGAAGAAACAAGAATTGGGAATGCATAGAAGGGCGCACACGCGTACAAGGCGCGCACGCGCAGAAGTGATTTCGCATAGAGATGCGCACGCGTACATGACGCGTCCGCATGGATGAAGAATTAGCCAATCAACGCGCACGCGCACATGGCGCGTACGCGCCGGTACTCGCACGTGGCCCACTTTAAGGCAAAATGCTGGGGGCAATTTCTGAGCTGTCCAGGCCCAAATCCAACTTGTTTCTGAGTGTATTTCATGCAGAATTGAAGTCCAAGCAAGGGGGAGCAATTAGTTTAGCCAACATGAACCTTTAGTTAGTTTTCTAGAGAGAGAAGCTCCATCTTCTCTCTAGAATTAGATTAGGATTAGGTTAGATTATCTTGGATCCATGTTTAATTCCTTGATCTCATCTTATTTCCTTTATAATTTCTCATTTCTACATCTTGATTCTCTTAGTTGTAATATTGATTTCTAATTTTGCTCTCTTTTGTGATGATGAACTCATGTTGGATTTGGTTTACATTTAATACAATTTGATGTTGATGTTTCTTTTTATTGATGAATTGAGTTGTGATCTTACTTTTCTTGCAATTGATAGTTGATAGATTTTATTATTCTTGCAATTTATGATGTCTACTTTTATTGCATTCTACATGTTTGATGAAATGTTCTCTTTAGTTTTTGAGTAGTTTTGTCAACTCTTGGTCTAAGCTAAGGGAATTTGGGTAAACTTGAGTCATTGGATATAATGGATTTGGTGATTTGAGAACCCTTGGTGATCAATTTGATACCCAATGATACTAACCCACTACTAAGTTAATTAGTAGGTAGGTTGGGACTTAAGGGTTGATGTGATCAAGCCTATTTGATGTACTTCAAGCTTAGGAGTAGATATTACGTACTTAAAGCTTTTGGGAAGTAGACTTAATAGGTTGGCCTCTCACAATTATCAATATTTGGTTGTTGATAAGGATGGTGACCTCAGTTACCTAAGTTTTAGCCAAGCGTTCTTTATTTCGCTTTCTCTAATTACTTGTTTAATTTACTTTTCTTGCCCTCCTATAAACCAAAACCCCCCTTTACCCCTTCATAGCCAATAATTGACCACTTTATTGTATCCTAGGGAGACGACCCGGAGTCTAAATACTTCGGTTATTTCTTATTTGGGGTTTGTTATTCGTGACAACACCATAATATTTTAATTTGATGCGAGAATTGTTTGTTGGTTTGGAGCTATGCTTACAATGAAGTAATTCCTTTCTTTAAGAAGAAAACCTAGACCGACAATAACTTCTCGCTATCACTTACCTCAACCTTTACTTGAATTCTTTTTTTATATATATCTTTTAACTTCAAAATATTACACTTACATATTACATTTAATCTCATAATTTAGTTAATCATAAGTTAATCTATAACATTTAATTAATTATACTTTAACTATCCAGTTTTACTAATTTCATTAATTCCTCAGCATTTAAATTAGTTACATTTTACCTCTGTAACTTTAATAAATTATAGTTTTCCTCTTAATTATTTCAAAACCCCGTTTTTAATTTTATTATACACAAGGCGTAGCACTTAGCACCCACATATGATGCCCAACGAACCTTATTTCTCAGTTTTAACTCTCAAAAAACGATTCCATCCAAGTAATCTTTAACTCATGTCCTTCCTTTCTCACAATGAAATTAATGGGTTCTCACTCCTTGAAATTCTACGCAAGCTCATTAGCAAACCTGATATGGTTACATAGAGGAAAAAGAGGTGAACATTTTAATCGGTTTGTAATCTTCGTTGTAGTTTTAGAACTAAAGGATCGAGCCTCAGAAACTCACCGACTATGGAGCTTCGACTTTTCTCTCTTGTTCTCCCTCTCAATGATACGTGCGTAAAAGGAAAGAAAGTAAAAAGTAACTTTGAAAGTCAAACACGAAGAAAGTAGGAAACCAAGAGGTGACTTGAATCAGCATGGCCCGAATCCTGAGGATGGTTAATCACTGTAAAATATATTGAGGAGATAATTACTAAAACTAGATATATTAAATCACAGTAATTACACTCATAGAGAAAATATATGAGCTAATAGTATAAATGATACTAGTAATGTGATTATCTTTAAAAAAAATAAAAGATATGATGACATATTAGCATAGCTAAGTTCATCGGAGAGTGTCGGCATTAATCTGTGTTGGTAGATTTTTATGCTCGATTATTATATTATTAAACTTATCACCATTTTAACTAAAGCGGGTAAAATAATAACATAGTAATAATAGCATTATATTATTTTGCTCTCTCAAGTTGATTTTGGCTCATCGAAACAACTCTAACGGTGAAAATCAGAATTTCAAAATTTTTAGCCAAAGCGGCTCAAAAACGAAATCTCCACTAGTTCGTAACTGATGACGTGGTGAGGTGCTTGCTGTTACATTCTACCCTCCTTAAAGAAAATTTTGTCCTCAAAATTTCAGGCACCTATAAACAGATGTGGATAGTCTGCTCTCATCTTGTCCTCCAGCTCCCACGTATATTCTTAATCTACCTCTCGACCCCATGTCACCTTGACTAAAGGAACCATTTTCCCCTCAGTTTCTTGTCGCTCCTCTTTACAATTCTGAATGGTGACGCTTGATATGCCAAGTAGTCTCGCAACTGCACTGCTTCTGGTTATAAAATGTGGCCTTCATCGGGATTATATTTCTTGAGTTGTAAAATGTGAAAAATATCATGGAGATTCGACAAGTACGGGAGAAAAGCTATTTAATACGTTACTGGACTGACTTTTTTAAGGATTTGAAAAGGACCTAAATATCGAGGATTAAGTTTTTTAGTCCTAAGGGCTCTCCCTACTCTAGTAGTAGGGGTTACTCTTAGAAAAACGTGGTCACCCTCATTGAATTCTAAGAGCCTATGTCTATTGTCGGCATAGGTTTTTTGTCGGCTCTGAGCAATTTGAATCTTTTCTTGAATCCTTTTGATGTGTTAGGTGGTCTCTTGTGCCAATTATAGACCCAAAACACTCACCTCTCCTCCTTCATGCCAACACAATGGTGATTGACATTTTCTTCCGTAGAGAGCTTTATTTGGCACCATTCCGATACTTTGCTAGTAGCTATTGTTGTAGGCAAATTCCACTGATGGCAGATATTGATCCCAACTTTCTTGTTAATCTAGCACACAAGAACTCAGCATATCCTCCAATGTACAAATTGTCCGTTCTAATTTCCCGTCTGTTTGGGGATGGTACGTTATGCTCATATGTAGTTTTGTCCCAAATTCCTTATGAAAGGCTCTCCAAAATCTAAAAGTAAATAATGGATCTCGATCTGACACAATAGATGAAGGTACTTCGTGTAATTATACTATCTCTTGAATGTATATCCGAGTGAGTCTTTCCAAGGTATAGTCAACTCAAATCAAGAGAAAATGTGCTGATTTTGTCAATCTATCTACTATTACCTATATAGCATCATGACCAGTGGACGTTCTCGGCAATCCCATAACAAAGTCCATCGTGATTTTCTCCCATTTTCATTGTGGTATCTCTAGGGATTGTAAGGTTCCTAGTGGTATCTGATGTTCCACTTTAATCTTCTGACAAGTGTGGCATTTCGAAATGAAGGCAGCCATATCTTTCTTTAGTCCCGAACACCAAAACATTTGCTTCAGGCCTTGATACATCTTAGTCACTTTAGGATGCATGGGAAATCTGCTCTGATGGGCTTCTTTCAAGATTTTCTGTCACAAATTTCCTTGGTTGGACACATAAATTCTGTTCTTGTATCTCCACAATTTGTCTTTATCCTGGCTTAAGTCTTCTAGTCTGTCTATTCTCTTTCTTGCCAAAAGAATTGACATCTCTGAATCTTGGGTCTGTTCTTGCTAAATAGCGGTCTTGAAATCAAACGACAATTGTAACTGCACTATAAAATCTCCATGTGGTGTCTCCTTCATTCCCAATTTTAGTCCTTCAAATATCGTGGTCAGCTCCTCTTCCTTTATCATCATCCAGGAAATGCTTAAACTCTTTCGACTTAAGGCATCTGCAACTACGTTGGCCTTCCCTGGATGATAACTCAGTTTGAAATCATAGTCTTTTAGAAACTCCATCTAATGTCGTTATCTCATATTGAGATCCTTATGATCAAAGATGCATTTCAAACTCTTGTGATTAGAAAAGACTTCCAACTAAGCACCGTACAAGTAATACCTCCATATCTTAAGAGTGAAAACCACCGCAGCTAATTCCAAATCATGTGTTGGATAGTTCTTCTCGTAAGGTCTTAGCTGTCGTGAGGCATAAGCCACTACATTCCTATTTTGTATTAGCACACATCCCAACCCCTTGTAGGAAGCATCACAATATACCTCAAAAAGTTCATGTGGATCCGGTAATGTTAACAACGGTGTCGTTGTTAACTTCTCCTTTAGGGTTTCAAAACTCCTCTCGCACTCGGCTGTCCACACAAACGAAATTTCTTTTCATGTGAGGTGTGTTAAAGGAAACGCTAATTGCGAAAATCCTTTGATGAATCATCGATAGTACCCTGCCAATCCCAGAAAACTCCAAACTTCAATGGTCGTTGTAGGTTGTTCCCATTGCACTACAACTTCGATCTTCGAAGGGTCCATCGATATTCCTCCTTGCATTATCACATCCCATGAATGCCACTTTAGTTGCCCAAAACTCACACTTCGACAACTTTGCATACAGATTCTGCGCCCTAAATATTTGCAGAACAATTCTCAGATGTTCTTCATGTTTTGCTTCTGTCTTGGAATAGATAAGGATGTCATCTATAAAAACTACCATGAGTCGGTTTAGATACAGACGAAATATGCAATTAATATAGCCAATGAATACCGTAGGAGCATTAGTTAGTCTAAAGGACATAACTGTCTACTCATAATGACTGTACCTAGTTCTAAAAGCAGTCTTAGATAAGTTCGACTCCTTTACCCAAATCTAATAATAACCCGATTGCAAGTCAATCTTTGAAAATACTATTGCACCTCTTAACTGGTCCATCAAATAATCTATTCTCGAAAGTGGATACTTGTTCTTTTTAGTTTTTTTATTTGGTAATATGCGCACAATCTCATCCCACTATCCTTCTTCTTTATAAGGAATACCAGTACTCCTTGTAAGACCCATAATTTATAAAAATTCTTATTATGAGTCTATTTTAATTTATTTATTCATTAAAGACTTTATTTTTAGAAATTATTTTATTAAAAATAATTAAATTAAGTTTCGATAATTAAATTAGAAATTTTATTTAATTTTATAGTTACTAGATAATTTTTTATATTTTAACTATAAAGTTTAGTAAGTTATAAAATAGTAAGAATTTTATATGATTTGATTTAGGTAATTGAGATTTTGAAATTTAATATTTTAAATTTCATTAATAAAGAAAATTAATTATATTATTGTGTATTTTAAATTAGAGTACTTGATTGAAAGCCAATTAATAATTTGATATAGTAAATAATATTTTCAAAGTAATTTTAAAGGATTAAATTAGATTTTAAATTAATACAACATACCCTAATTTTATTAAAATTACCAAACTCTAGTTTTAACCGAAATCCCCAAATCCAACCCTAACTTTAACCAAATAAAACCCTAATTTTACCCTAACCCTCACCGCTACTCATCCCAGCCCTAAACCCTCACATTTTCCCTCCTTATCACCGCCAATCACAAACCTACACCCACAGCCAGATTTAGTGGAACAGAAAGAAAGAAAGGGAAAGGGAGAAAGAGAGAGAACCAGCGGAGGAAAAGAGAGGGGAGAAAGTCGCCGGCTGAGCTTGCTGCCTTGCCGCCACCACTGCAAGCCGCCAACGCTAACGAAGAGGAGAGAAGGGGATGCCGTTGAGAAAACTGTGCGAGAGAGGGAGCTGCCTCCGCATGTCACCATCATCATGTCCGAGGCAGAGAGGAGGAGCGCGAGCGGTAGGAAGAAGCTGTCGCCGTTCATGCTCCGTCATCGCTGCCGTTCGTGAACTAGACGCCTTCGCCATTAGAAGCTCCTACCGCCACCGAGGATTCCATCACTATCAGATCCATCGCGTTGTCGTTGAGGGGCTTCAAAGGGGGAGAAGAAGCTGTCAGTCGCCGTCGTCATTGGGTCCTTATTCCTTGCCGCCGAAGGAGCTACTCCCAGCCACTGTCGTCGCTGTCGTTGGAGCCGTTGTTGCTGGAGAAGCCCAAGGAGGGAGAGAGACGACACAACGGGAGAGAGGGGAAAAGCCACCCGCAATGCCGCCGGAGCTCCTATCACTGTCAGAAGCTACCGCCGCCTTCCCAGCTACTGCAGTGGTTGTTGCCCGTCGTGTATGGTCGTCGGAGAAGTTGTTGTGGCCGCTGGAACCACTGCCGGAGGTTCTGCAGTTTGGTTCATTCTTTAATCCTTTGTTACAGGTCGAGTTCTGGTTATTGCGGGTCGCGATTGAAGTTGCCGCTACTTGGTTTGGTTCCTTCTTAGTTACGGTAAGCCTTTTCGTTCCGAAAAGTCCTTTTGTCACTGTTTTATTATCTTAGCTGAGGTTTTGTAGCGTTATTTATTATATGATTAAATTTTGGTTATTGTATGTTGCGATTAGAGTTGTTGTGGTTGATGCGAAAGTGGTTTGGAGTAGAGATTACAGCTGCTGCGTTACAGGCCGAGAGGAAAACAGAGTCTTATAACGTAATTGAGTCACAATTGAGGTAGGGGTTTTTCTAAAAATTTATTTTATATTACAGAGTTGTTATAAATAGATATTGATATGAAAAATATATTTTTGTAATTCTGTTTTCCTTGTGGATGTGGTTATTTACTGGAAAACTCTAATTTAATTTAATGATGATCAAACATTATTAATATGATTAATTGCAAAATTATTAACTTGATTTCAATTCATATATGCTAATTTAAATAATTTTGTGATGCAGATTTTACATTGGGCCAAAAATAAAAGAAAAATGTTGCAAGCCCAAGTGTGAATTTTTATCTAGCATTGGTTCAAAAATAGTCAATGAAGTGTGGCTGAATTATTATTCTTGTTATTGGGCCAGAATTGACCTTAATTAGCCCAAATCAACTTTGATGAAAAGATCCATTAACTTAGTCCAAAATTGATAAAAAGAGAGAAGGAGATCCTTGCATGATTCCACGGAAATCAAACTTATCTTTGGATGGATTTCAAATTTTGTTCTATTTCACTTAATGCAGACATTGGAAAATGGAAAGAGAAAGTGAAGAAATGATGTGATAGCCTTAAGTGCACTACACGCTTCTAGGCTTGGGTTTCGAAACAAATTAATTCATTTCACTCTCTTTCCTAGCTTTACTAAAAGCAAATCATTTTTTAATTAATTTGTCAAGATCACTTAAGTGCTTTTCTTTTCTTCTCTCTCATTTTTTCTTTCTTCTCTTTCGGTCATTACACAGCAAACCATGGAAGCTAAAGCTAGCCACCAAAGAGAAGGAGATGCACGCTATAAGACCATCACAATGATGGCAAGAAAAAAAAATTAAAAGTATGTTGTGGCTAAGATTCTCATCACTTGTGGTAAGATTTGGTGAAGAGATCTTGGCTTCTCCATACCAAAAATAGAAGAGAAGATTTCGGTCAGAGAAGAAGATCCTTAGAGGGATGGCTTGTCTCTGATTCTGTTCAACCATCACAGGAGGTAGCTACAGTGGCTATGTGATGGAGGAGGCAGAGATTGGAGCAGATAAAGCTATCATCATCATGAAGCATCAAGGGCCAGGAGTTCATCTTGGAGAGCAAGGCAAGGATGGAAGGCTCGGATTGATGAAGAATGGTGACCAAGGAAGGATTAGAGGTAATTGCATGTTGGGTTTTGCATGGGTTATCTCTTCTCTCTCTCTTTGGCCGAACAGTTCTGTTTTGAAGAAGAAGAAGATTAGCTTGGTTTTGTTTGGTTTCAACCTTGGAGGCTCCTCCCTATAAGTAAGAGTGAACAGTCAGGGTGTGATTCAAGGAGAAAGAGTGAGAGTGCAAAGCACAGGATTCTCATAACTACCTAAGCTAATAGAAGTTCTTCTCCTTCAATATTTTCATTTTGTAATTTTTTTTGTTTAATTTTGTCTGTCTTGAGTCTCACGGAAAAAGGGCAAACAGTGAGGTTTGTAAAGAAAAAGCCATAGAGCAGAAAAAGGCAGAGAGTGCAAAATTAAAAGAAAAAGCCATAGATGTCCTTAGAGGTCCTTTGTACATCTGTGTTGTGTTTCATGATTCTGTGGAAATCCCCTTGCAAGTTGGGTTAGCACTTTGCAGTGAAAGCTTGGCAGTAACCAAGTCAAGTTCAGGATTGGGTTTAGATTCTGGACTTGTCCCGGATAGGAAGGGTAGTTCCTAGGGAGAATTGGTGTTTGTAATCAAGAATAATTATAGTGAAATTCCATCATCATTGTGATGGAGACTGGATGTAGGCTGCACTGCACTTAGCAGCTGAACAAGGATATATCTGGGTGTAATTTTCTCTCTCTTCTACTCCATTTCTGCTTCTGTTGCACAGGAGATAAAACTGAAAATTATCTCGTGCTGATCGACGAGACAAAAAGAAAAGTCTCGTGGCTGGGTACGAGACAAAAGAAAAAAGTCTCGTGGCTAGTTACGAGACAAAAAGACAAAAAGTCTCCAGAAGTTGTTTCAAAGACCAGCAAGTGTTATCAAGTAAAAAAAGGGGCTAAGATTCAACCCCCCTTCTCTTAGCCACTAAAAACCATCAATTGGTATCAGAGCTTTGTCTCAAATAGATCAAGCTTTACAGCTTAGAGAAAAGATCCAGATAGCAGAAAACAGTGGCTCAAATCTGGTGTCCTACAACCTGACTGAAGGACAATCAAGCAACAGACCTCCTCTTTTCGATGGGAAAAACTACACCTATTGGAAGGAGAGAATGAAGATCTTTGTGCAAGCAGTGGATTACAGACTTTAGAAGATTATCCTGGAGGGTCCTCAATATCCAACCATCACAAGTGCTGAAGGAGTTGTCTCTCTTAAACCAGAAGCAAGCTGGACTGACGAAGACAGAAAGAAGGTTGAACTCAATGCCAAGGCCATCAACTTACTCAACTGTGCTATCAGCTTCGAGGAGTACCGACGTGTATCACGATGCACAACAGCAAAGGAAATCTGGGACAAACTTCTAGTTACTCATGAAGGAACCACCATTATAAAAAAGACCAGGATAGATATGTTAAATAGAGAGTATGAAATGTTTGCAATGAAGGAAGGAGAATCCATTGATGAACTGTTTGAGCACTTCAACATCATCATTGTCGGCTTGGATGCTATGGGAATCAAGTATCCTGAATCTGTGCTAGTGAGAAGAGTGTTGAGATGTCTCACAAAAGAGTGGGAAACAAAAGCATTAATAATTTCTGAGAGTAGTGGTCTTGATTCCATGACATATGATGACTTGAGAGGAAATCTTCTTGCTTTTGAAAACACATATTTGAAAAAGGATTCAAAAAAGAAAGGAATTGCTTTTACATCTGTGACTAACCCCCTGGATGATGAATCCAGTGATTCTGAAAATGAATTTGTGTTGTTTGCCAAAAAATTCAGGAAAATGATGAAGTTCAAGGAGAGAGGCAAAGGAGGCAGTTCAAGAAAACAGAGGAAAGATCTCAGCAAGGTGACATGTTATAACTGTAAGGAAACGGGCCACTTCAAGTCCGACTGCCCTAAGTTGAAGAAGGAAGAAAAGCCGAAGAAAGGAAAGAAAAAGGGACTGATGGCATCATGGGAAGATCTGGAAAATGATTCAGAAGACGATGAAGAATCCGAAACCATGTCTCAACCATGTCTTATGGCTGACCATGTTGAACAGGTAATCATTCCTAACCCTAACACTGAATCTCTTCATCTTATGATAGATCATCTTTCTGAAAAAATAAGATGCTTTTTGCTGGATAATCAAGAACTTGAACAACAAATCATCATTCTTAAAGCAGAAAATGGATTTCTCAAAGAAAAGCTAAGGGAGGCCGAAACTGCTTGTGATCTTGTTGAAGAAAATAAGCAGTTAAAAGTCCAACTTAAGAGCTGTGAAAGTGACCATTCAGTGGTTGCATATGTAAACTGTTTTAAAGAAAATGAAGAGTTGCTTAAAGAGGTCAAAAGGCTTAAAGAAGACTTAGCCAAGTTCACTCAAAGTTCTGAAAATCTGAATCAAATATTGGCTAGTCAAAAACCTCTTTATGATAAAGCTGGCTTGGGGTTCTATAAATCTGTTGAGAAACCTCATTTTGAAAACATTGCTTCATCTTCAAATGATACAAGATTTCAAAACCCAACAAGCTTTAACAAAACGGCAACTCCAAGGTTTTGTAATGTAACCGAAATGGACACTTTTCCATTCAATGCTTTTTTGGTGAGAGGATGATTGGTGATAAAGTTTACAAAGTTGTTTTTTATTATAATGGCTTAGGACATAAGAGATGGTTTAACGTGAAAGGATCCAAGAAAATTTGGATACCTAAGGTCACTTGAGCTTGTTTTGTAGGGATGCCTAGCATCCAAACAGAAGGAGAATATGTGGTATATGGACAACGGATGTTCTAGGCATATGACCGGAAAGACAACCTTCTTCATAAAGCTTGATGAGTATGATGGAGGATTTGTCACTTTTGGTGATGATACTAAAGGAAAGATAGTGGCTGTTGGGAAAGTTGGTAAAAGCTTTTCATCTTGTATAAATGATGTTCTTCTTGTAAATGGTTTGAAACATAATGTACTTAGTGTAAGCCAATTGTGTGATCTAGGTTTTGAAGTTATCTTTAGAAAATTTGTGTGTTTGGTTGTGTGTGAAAAATCTGGGGATATTTTATTTGAAGCTAAAAGGTGCAATAATGTGTATGGATTGACTCTTGAAGACTTGAAAGAACAAAATGTAACATGTTTTACTTCTCTTGAATCTGAAAAATGGCTATGGCATAGAAAGTTGGGTCATGCTAGCATGTACCAAATTTCTAAGCTAGTTAAGAAAAATCTGGTTAAAGGAATTCCAAATATCAAATTTGATAAGGATCTTACTTGTGATGCTTGCCAATTGGGCAAACAAGTAAAATCCTCTTTTAAACCAAAAAATGGAATCTCAACCAAAAGGCCATTAGAGATGTTACACATTGATCTTTTTGGTCCAACAAGAACTCAAAGTTTAGGAGGTAAACACTATGGTCTTGTGGTGGTATATGATTACTCTAGATTTTGTTAGGTACTTTTTCTTGCTCATAAAAATGATGCTTTTCATTTTTTTTAACCCTTTGCAAGAAAATTCAGAATGAAAAAGATTTAAAAATTGCCCATTTGAGAAGTGATCACGGAAGAGAATTTGAAAACCAAGACTTTGAAAAATTCTATGATGACTTTGGAATTGCTCATAACTTTTCATGCCCTAGAACCCCTCAACAAAATGGGGTGGTTGAGAGAAGGAATAGAAGCCTTCAAGAGATGACTAGGGCCATGCTTTGTGAGAATGAGGTTCCTAAATTTCTATGGGCTGAAGCTGTAAATACAGCTTGTTACATTTTGAATAGGACAATTATTAGAAAAGGGTTGAAGAAAACCCCCTATGAGCTATAAAAAGGAACCCCTCCAAATCTTAAGTATTTCCATGTTTTTGGATGCAAATGCTTTGTACTTAACAATAAAGAAAACCTTGGCAAATTTGATCCAAAATCCTATGAAGGGATGTTTGTTGGATATTCCACCACTAGCAAGGCCTATAGGATTTATCTCAAAGAACATAGGACCATAGAGGAATCCATACATGTTACTTTTTGCGATTCTAATTTAATTTCCAGTGCTGTGATAGATAATGATTCAGATTGTGAGGAAGCTGGAACAAGTAAAGAAAATTCCAAGTCTGCTCAAAATGAAGAATCTGCCAGTCCAGTTTTGTCTCGTCAGATTGGAGGAGACATTTCCATTTTGTCTCCTGAGCCAGCACGAGAAACTGAAACAGTGAGACCCCCAGAAGCTCATCAAAGCTCAATACCACTCCGGAAGCCCAGAGAATGGAAGTCCATGAGGGGTTATCCTCATGACTTTATCATTGGTGATCCTCTCTTCTACTCTATTTCTGTTTCTGCTGCATAGGAGATAAAACTGAAAATTATCTCGTGCTGATCGACGAGACAAAAAGAAAAGTCTCGTGGCTGGGTACAAGACAAAAGAAAAAGTCTTGTGGCTAGTTACGAGACAAAAAGACAAAAAGTCTCCAGAGGTTGTTTCAAAGACCAGCAAGTGTTATCAAGTAAAAAAAGGGGCTAAGATTCAACCCCCCCTCTTCTCTTAGCCAATAAAACCATCACCCTACAGTTTTATCTTTTCAGGACGGATGAGGAAGCTTGTAGAGTTTTTGTTAAGTTCCTAATTATGTTGTTTTTGTTTGCGTACATTTGTTATAGACTTTCCCTCACCTTTATTATTATATTTTTTTTGTAAGAGGGATAGGAGTCGTGACTGTAATAACATGTATGTATATAATATTTGTAAGTTGCTTGAGTAAGAAGTTTTGCATATATGTATAAGTTTATTTATTTTCAGTTAAAAAGTATTTCCATTTTTACTAAAAAGAAAACAGCGATACGATTTCGAGTCAAAGGCTCTTATTTTATTATCAAGTATATGAACTCATCGTAATACTTCTTGCTATCAGAGTGGCACAGCCAGAAGCGTGACATTCTGATAGTAAGGGTGTTACACTCCCATGGTGATGCACTCGGACGGATGAATTTCTTTCCCAACAACTCGTTCAATTGCTTCTTCAATTCTACGAGTTCTAATGGTGACATCCGATAAGGTGCTATAGAAACTGGTCTGGCTCTTAGTACCAATTCGATGCTGAATTCTATCTCTCATTGAGGTGGGAACTCAGGTATATCCTCTGAGAAAATGTCAGTAAACTCTTTCACTACTCGAATTCGTTCTAAGCTTTATTCATTATCGTTTGAGCTAACCGCTAATAGAACGTAATCCTCACATTCACTCCCTCTATGAGTAACTCTCATAGAACTTATATAAAATTCTCGATATATAATTGGCCTATCATGCATATCATCAGACAGAATAATAGCAGTTCTTTCAAAGCAATCAAGAAAAATATGATATTTAAATAACCAGTCCAATGCTAAGATAATATCCAATTCACGCAAGGGGAAATATATTAGGTCATATGTGAAAGTTCTACCTTTGATAACAAAAGATACTTGCCGATACGCTAGATTAGTTAAAGCATTTTGAGAAATGGGTGTATGAACAATTAGATTGTATCTCGACTCAGAAAAATCTAATCCCAACTCATGCGCAACAGTTATATAAATAAAAGAATGTGATGCACCTGAGTCATACAGTACAGTTAGGAGTCGAGTCTTGACATAATGCTGACCTTGGATTAGGAAGTCTGAATGTGTAGCATCTTCAACATTCATAACAAACACTCGCCCTTGCTGTTGGGGTCCAGTTGACTCCGGAGCAAACTACCTCAAGCAATTTCTGGTTTTGTGTCCCGGTTCACTGTACAAATAGCAAACGTCTGACCCGAATGGGCAAGGCCTGTTGCTGTAGTCCCTTTTGCAGTGCCTACATACCAGATTCATCTGTGCTTGCTGGGGTCGCTTACCAGTATCCTGTCTTGGTCTGTTAGTGTTTCCAATGGTAGGACAAATAGGGAATTCCTAACTTGTTGATTCCTACGGAGAGGTTCTCTGACTGGCTTAAAAGTCATTCTTTGTAAAACTGCATATCGATAAATATTCCTCTATGGAAACCTTTGGCGATTCATCCTTGTCACTGCCAACCTTTTTGCACATTTTTTCAACAATTTATTCTTGTTAACTAATTTTGCAAAGTTCTGTATTTCTAATGGAATCACTGAATTCATCAGATCTTCACGAAGTCCTCCTTTGAACTTCAGACACTTCCACTCCTCAAATTCTACTGGGTTCCTTTGATAAATTCTAGAGAAACGACACAAATCATCATATTTCCGAGTATATTCAGTGACCGACAAAACTTTCTTGCCTTAATTGCATCAGTTCCATTTCTTTGGCATCATGAACTGTCTTAGGAATATATTTCTTGTAAAATTCCTCCTTGAAAACATCCCAAAGAATCACACCCTCATCTTTCTGCAGCAAATGATGTATGTCTTGCCACCAATACTCAGCTTCTCCTTTTGACATATAAGTGGCAAACACCACATACTATTTCTTTGGAACATGCTGAGCTCGTAGGGATCTCTCGATAGCGTGAAACCAGTTGTCATCTTTTGTAACAACAATCGTACCTTTAAACCTCGGCGGGTTCATCTTTAGAAAAGCAGCTAAGGCTATAGGCCTATCGTTATGTAGCATAATCAAGTCGCTGTTATCATTGTTGTTACCGTTTCTCTCACCCAAACGGTCATTAATTCCTTATTACCACAAAATGGTACTTGAACATAAAATACAGGAAATAATAGAATAATAGAAAATATAAGAAAATAATAAACAATAAGAAAGCACACACACATACAGAATGTACATCAGAAAAATATGCAACAAACAAGTATAATATATGTCTTATCCTAGTGAAGACCATGAGCTCGTGTATCGGTTTTTATCCGCTCCCGAAATAACCCAACAGCCAGTCCGAGTAAGGCTTTCCATAGCAAAGATCAAATTAAGCACATGGGCAAAACCTTTGTAAGTGACCATGCCTTACAAGAACAACTCTCTAGCTAAGTATTGATGCATGAGCATCTTTAGTTATTTTTTTAGTATTTTTTTTCAATAAATTTAGTGAATTCCTTATTCTTAATTGAGATTTTTGTACTTTAATAAATATTTCTTGAAGTTGCTTTGAGCTTTTGTTTATGTAGGAAAGTGGTAAAAATGAGCAAGAACAAGAATGAAAAAGAACCATAAAAGAGCAAGGAGATTTTAGAAGAAAGTTAGCAAAGAACAAAGAAAAAGAGAAGGACAAGAAACCCAAGATTAAAGGAGCACTTCCAATGAACTTTAGTGAGCTGCCAAACACGCCAACCTTGGCGTGTCATACGCCTTCGAAGCAACACCTCCAAGACAAGCACAAGATGGGCGTGCAACATGCCAATACTAGGCATGCCACGCGCTTAAGAAGAGCACCTCCAGGACTCAACCAAAAGCTGGTGTGCAACACGCCAAGGAAGACACTCCCAGGGACCAAAATTTTGTGGCGTGTCACACGCCAATCATAAAGCGCGTGCTATTTTCACACGCCTTCGAAGACTCTTCCAAACTAAAAGTTGGCGCGCCACACGCTAAAGGTGGGCGTGCCACACGCCAAGATCGAAGGCTCCAGGGCTGAACTCAAAAGTGGGCATGCAACACGCCAAGCTTGGGCATGCCACACACCAAGACAGAATGCTCCAAGGCTGGACTTTTTGGTGGCGTGTCACACGCCAATGATGGGCATGCCAGACGCCCATGTCTACAAGCCCAATCACCAAGTTGACAAGCCATAATCTCCAAGCTCATGATGCCAAAGAATTGAATCACCACGTTTTGAATCTCAATTACAAGGAAGACTACTAGTTAGTTAAGAGTCATTAAGAAAAAGTTTGATTTAAATTATATTTGATTCTATTTTGATTTAGTTTTGAATTTGAATTCTAGGTTATTGTTTAGGTTTTAAATAACTTTGTCCATAAACAGAGGAGGAGATCTGACCCCCTGTTACACACTACACTTTTTACAGTTTTGTTTTTCATTCCACTATGAGCAACTAATCTCCGTTGTTAAGGTTAGGAACTCTGTTCATCTTATTATAGATTATTAATCTAAGTATTTTATTTTATTTGAGGTTTATGCTTTGATATATTTCATGATTGAGTTTTCGTTCTTCATCCCTAAAGATTTAGAATTGTTGGAAAATATTATAACTCTGTTTTGAAATCTAAATATTATTTTGGAAAAAGTAATGTTGGAATTAGCTTGAAAATTCTTTCTCACAACTTTTTGATTTAATTAGGAATAGTGTTTCAAAGAGTGTACAATACTTTATGATTCTCAATTGCTCTAATTTGAATAAATGACATAAAATTCTCAATTGCTCTAGTTTGAATAAGTGACATAAAATTCGGATTAGAAAAGTTTTGGAAATCATTCTTTCTTGTAAGTTTCAATTGTTTAGGACTAGTTTGGATAAGTGAGACATAATTCAACTTAAGGACTATTCTTGAATCTTATTTGAAAATAAATTAGATTTGTGTTTCATCTCTTTTCTTAAATAATTGACTAAGGAATTAGCGATTAATTAGGTTAAAGAGAAATTGAATTACCAAGGGATTGGAATTTGATTATTTATGATTTGTCGTGATTGATCTCTGCATGCCTCAATTAAGTGAACACAAGGATTATTTTCCTAAAGAGTGAATATCTCTGAAGCCTTAACATTCTCACCATCATTATCGTTACACTCACTATTTGCTACTTTTATTGTCCCATGTTTACACGTTGCTTTAATTCCTCATTCATTCCTCTGTTTCTTGATTTGTCTAATTAGAATAATCAATTAATCATTGTTTCTTAGTCCTTTAATCCTCATGGAAACGATAACTCACTCACCGTAATATTACTTGATATGATTCGGTGTATTTGTCAAGTTGTGATTTTAAAAAATTCCACATCAAGTATATCTGGAAATCAACTCAAATCCATGGGCGTTCCCGTCCTTATACTCAATTCGAAGGCCTAAATAATAATTACCTGTCTCCATAAGCGACCCCCCGACTTATAGATTCCGTTTTTGTCATTTCTTTAGGGTTTAATAATTCACTTTATAAGTCTCAATTCTCTTTTCTTTTGTATTAATGTTTTCAATAAACACCCTTAATCTTCCTCAGTTCTATAACCAAACATAACTCTCTTCTCAAGTATTTCCCTAAGTGTTTTATGAATAAGTCCCTAGAGTTTAGGTTATTAAATTATCTTTCTATGTCTTTTGCTATAGTTACCATTATATTCTTAAACGTGATGTTACTTACCTCGACCTTTACTTAATTTTTTTAATATATCATTTAATTTTTAAATATTACACTTACATATTACGTTTAATCTCAGAATTTAGTTAATTATAAGTTAATCCATAAGCTTTTGTTAATTATACTTTAACTATCCAGCTTTTACTAATCATACTAATTTCTCAGCATTTAAATTAGTTACGTTTTACCTCTGTAACTTTAATCAATTATACTTCCCTTAATTATTTCAAAATCCCAATTCTAATTCTATTATACACAAGGCATGGTGCATAGCGCCCACATGTGATGCCCAACGTCTTCGAAACGCAAAAAGTATAAATATGTCGCAGGAGCCTAACGTCAACTTTTGGTGCCCAGCGCCTTCAGGATTAACTAATGGGGCACCCAATACCCAAAATATATGTATGATGGGGCACCCAGCACCCAAGGTTCCTCGAAGGGGTGCCCATCGCCCATGTCTTCAAAAGTGGACACCCAACGCCCTCGATTTGTTTATAGTTGGGTGCCCAGCACCCATGTATTTTTTCCAGGGAGGGTGTCCATCGCCTAAATATTTTTGTGTTTTCATGAGATATTAAAACATCAAGTAAATATGATTTCATATATCAAACAATTCAATCATCAACCAAGCATCAAAACACAATCAATTCGCAATAAATTTACCGAACCTTATCCCTTAGTTTCAACTCTCAAAAATCGATTGCTTCCAGGTAATCTTTAACTCACGTCCCTCCTTTCTCACCCTGAAGTTAACGGGTTCTCGCTCCTTGAAATTCTACGCAAGCTCCTTAGCAAATTTGATATGGTTACGTAGAGGAAAGAGAGGTGAATATTTTAATCGGTTTAAAATTTTCGTTAAAGAGTTTTAGAACTAAAGGACCGATCCTCAGAAACTCACCAATTATGGAGCTTCGACTTTTCTCTCTCGTTCTCCCTCACAATATTACATGCGTAAAAAGAATGAAAGCGAAAAGTAATTCTGAAGCTCAAACACGAAGAAAGGAGGCATGTAGGAGGTGGCTTGAATTAGCACAGCCCAAATTCCGAGAATGGTTAATCATCGTCCTTGATTATTAAAATATATTGAGGAGATAATTACTAAAACTAGATATATTAAGTCATAATAATTACACTTCTAGAGTAAATATATGAACTACTAGTATAAATGATATCAGTAACGTGATTATTTCAAAAAAAATAAATAAAAGATATGATGACATATTAGCATAACTAAATTCATCAGAGAGTACCAACATTAATCCGTGTCGATAGATTTTTAAGTCCGGTTATTATATTATTAAAAACTTATCGTCGGTTTAACTAAAGCAGGTAAAATAATAACATATTAATAATAATATTATATTATTTTGCTGTCTCAAGACTCGGTTTCGACTCGTCAAAACAACTCTAGCTAACCGCAAAAATCAGAATTTCGAAATTTCTAGATGAAGCGACTTGAAAATGAAATCTCTACTAATTAGTAACTAATGATGTAGCGAGGTACTTGTTTAAACTAGGTCGTTACAAGATCAATTGGTGTGGATGTTTTATGCCATCCACACCATAGATGCACCCTTAAATTCAATACCTTAAACTAGGGTATTTTCTTCCCTGGATATCTATGAAGCATGAACACTTCGTTGATTTGCGGTGTTCGTGTGTCAGATATATTTTGGATACGATACTCATCGACACTCGTCCAATACGCATGTCTTTTGTATGCAATCGTGTTTTAACAAAAAAATAAAAATTTTTCTTTGGACGCATTTAGACACCTAAATACCATCACGTGTCAATACACACATATACAACCTTATTTTTAATATGTATTTTTAAAATAAGTTTAGAAATATTTTATATTATTAATTATTAAAACAAAAAATATTTTAAATATTTTATATAATTAAAAATATTAATAATAATTAAAAAATTAATTTATATTTTAATATTAATAAAATATTAAAATATTATTATAATTCATCTAAAAAATATTTTATATTATTTATATATATTATTTCTCTATATCATATTATTCATACCATATAAGAATTTAAAATTTATGTATATGCTATTTTATGTTTTATCTTAGGGTCGCACTAGTGTACATATTAAAGTTTATACAGATATACAGATTTTTTGTCATTTTGTTTCATGTGTTGACACGTATTGGCCCCATGTTGCACTATGCAACTGGCTCAGAGAAGGGGGCAGAAGCTCATAAAAGGTGCAATGAAGCGGGCTTGGTGGCGTGAAGTCGAACGGGTTCTGAACGAGTGAACGTCACGCGTTCCGTTGATTGCAGTATGCAGCAGTGTGATGCATGTTATTATAGTAAGGAAAATGGTGGTAGTTGAATGTACATCTAGAGCTTGAAAACACATAAATTACTGTTTTAATTTTTGAGTGGCAGTTAAATGTATAATTTTATTCAGCACAAAATTATTGATTAAATATTTATTGCGAAAAGAGTGGCTTTTTTTTTAATGATCATTTATGTTTATATTTCTTAATGGTTGACTTGCTCCTTTAGTATAAATCAATATTAGAGGTGGTCCATATATTTTAGTTGAAGCTTGTAGTTAACGGTGCATTGTAAATGATTTTTTATAAAATAGTGTTACACCATGTTATTTTTTCAACAATTTTCACCCTAAACAATTATTTTAATTATTAAAAAATATAAAAATATTAGATATTATTATTGCATCAAGTCTTTTCAAATTAAACTTGATCACTAATTGACTCGGTATGTATAAGTTCAATAATTTTATCCCTGAGCTACACATACAAAATCCAAGATTTAACTTCAAGATATTATTAAATTTAAGAAATTTAAAAAATGTGTTCAGTAAAATTTTAAAAAAAAAATTTTTTGAGATATTAAAATGACATTTTTCTCTCTTCTATTTATAAAATATACACTCTCTTCTCTTATAACTTTAAAAAAATCTCATTTTTAACTCATTTTAAATTGTTTATGTTAATTATTGTCACAGTATCTAAATTGTACATATTAGTTAGTATGTAATATTTATTAATTAAATAAAATCAATAACAAAGTATTGATTCAAAGGTGAGTTCATAATCTTCATATTTAATTTTTATATCCTCAAGTAATTATTTTTAGGATTAAAGTTTTTTAATTGTAATAGAAATTAGAATTTTGAATTTAATTTAAAAAATTAAAATATTTTTTAATTAATTTACATACGATTAAAAAATATTATAAAAAAGTTAAATTGTGTTTTTTACTCTAAGAATCAAAGACAATGTACATTATAAATACATAACTCTCCAATTTTTTATTCTAAATTTTTTCGCTCATATAATTATTTCACTTAATTGTAAATTAAAAGAAAAAAAGTCAAGTCAATTTTTCTACTGTCACAGCCAAGGACCATTTGTATATAAACATAGTATAATTAGACTCTTTTTTATAAAATTTTTCTTTGTTTGTATTTTTAGCCATTTTAATACATGTACCAATATATAAATTAAATACTATTAGACTTTAAAAGTATTTAGCAGATTAATAAAAATAGTTAAATAAGTATGTAAATAATTGAAAACATAATGCCAATTTTTAAATATACTTCATAATTGAATAAATAAAATGTTATTAGTATTATTATTAATAATTTTAAGCATTATATATATATATATATATATATATATATGGATAAAAAAATTTACAAGTAATTAAAAAGGATATAGAATTATGGATAGAGAAATAGTAAGTTGAATTAAAATATGAGCAATGCTACATCGCTACTAGCAAATATTATTATTTTTAGCCAACAATAATTTATAATTATATTTACAGACGTTTTACACACAAAAATATATACTTTACATTTATATTTATTAAAATTTTGTACATATAAATCAATACAGTTTATACCTATATTTTTCAAAATTTATATACATGAATTAATAAAATTTATTTGTTAAAAATAATTTAATATTTGTGCTAGCTAAATAATGACCAAAACTACTAAAAATTTCTAGTTCTCAAAAATTTCTCTAGAATATTAGTTTACAAATGAATTAAAGAAAATTATATAATTTATTTTTTATTTTTGAATTATACAAGAAAAAAGTTCTCTTTGATATATATTATATAGAATTAGTTATCAATTTTTCCCATCAATTAAAAAACGCATATGCCATAATTTTTTAAAAAATAATTATATCAATTAAAATTAAATTTATATTTTAGTTAATTAATATTTTTTGTCCTAGCTAATTAATATTGTTATTGCCTATTGGTATTAATATAGTGTTACGGTGTTATTTCACTAAACCAAACGAGATACACAAATTAAGAAAGGGCATATTTACTGATTTATGAGAGTGAAAGCTGAATGAATAATGAACTATTAAATGACATGCTTTAGCTTCAATTCTGCTGCAGCTGTGATCAAATTCTATAATGTAAATACGAACTTTTTGTTTTTTATATTGGAGTTACAACGGTGTTTTTATAAAAATGTAGATCGATGAGATGTTATTCTCAAATGTGGAATCGCTTAATTAAAAAAGTAGAAATCGGACCGTCCAATTAGTAGATGGTACACAAATTAGACTGTCCGATTTGTGTTAAAAAAAATTAAATGAAATTGAGGTTCACTAATTGGACCGTCCTATTTCTATACCTTCCACAATTTCGTACAATACCAAAAATTATAGTGTTTCATTATATCACTACCCTTACTTCCATACCTAAAAAAAAATAGCCGTCTTATAGGCTGCGTTTATTTTTGGAGACAGGACAAGACATGACACTAAGACAGAAATAATAGAATGGAGACACTAAAAATTATTTTTTGTATATTGTATTTGGATATAACGGATAACACACTAATGTAATGTCCTGTATTATAAGAAGAGATAAGAGTAGAATAATAAAAAATATCTATGGATAGAAAGGGAAAAAATTTTGATAAAAATGTCCGTATTCACCTTTTCAAATCCCGTGTCCATCATTGTCCTTCGTAAAAGAGTGGACACAAAAATATAAAATAGTGTCCTAGAGACAATGTGTTCTGTGTCTATGTCTCTGCCTCCAAATACGTTTTAATCATTTGTTGTCCATATCTCTGTGTCTCCGAAAACAAACGCTACCATACAGCGTTTAGTCATTATATCGCCAACCAGTATACTTACATATTTGAATATTTCACTATCTTATTTAGTCAACGTTCTAGCAAATAAATAGAATCAACACATCTAAACTGCAGCTAAACTGTATTCACTTCAACATATTTTTACATCTCAACATTCTTGCGATACTGCATGAATTATATTTTTAACAGTAGTGCCTACTCAGATATTTAATATTTGTTCAATCATATCTTTATTCATTACTTTTTAAATTATATAAAATTATCCTATAATGAATACAGCACCAAAATAACTACTGCCTGCTAAATAAACTAAGTCTTCAGTGGTCACCAAAAATTTCAGGCGCATATATTCTTTCTCTTTTTTTTTTTTTTTGAGAGCCACTTAGATAAAGACGCTTAAAACATTTTTTTTTAAAGATGTTTTTAAGTAATTAAAATTCAATACATATAACTGATTAAATTATGTTATTTTATTAAAATTAGATCAGATAAATTGATTTGGCCAAAAAATCGATAAACTATACCTTGAACCGGTCTAAATTAATAAGTTTTATAAAAAATAATTATAATATTTCTATTATAAAAAAATGACTAAAATATTCTTATATATATATATATATATATATATATATATATATATTTTAAGAACCCTAAATTCTAACTCTTTTCTTTTCTTTGTGTCGTTATAGGGTTAGTATTTAGGATTTTTAAAATTAAAAAAATATATAATAAAAATATTTTAGTAATTTTCTATAATAAGGTTATTGTAGTCATTTTCTATAAAAAAGAATATTAATTTAAATCGATTCAAGATTTGATTTACTGATTTTTTGACCAAGTCAATTTGTCTTATCTAATTTTGACAAAAATAATATAGTTTAATCAATTATATATATTAAATTTTAGTTAATAACAAACATCTTTAAAAAAAATATTTTAAACATCTTTATCAAAGTGTCTCTTTTTTTTTTTTCTGCCTTCAATTGGGTTATGCAATCTTTTATTTATTTTTTTCTTTTTTTTTTCGGGTCAAGGGGTCATATACCCGTTACTTACTTACTGAAACAGAGACGCTTTTAACCCATCTCACCTTTCAACCATGATTCTCTCACAGCCCACCTTCATCCAAGGCCTTGTATGGACTATGGAGTCCAGTCCAGCCGGGCCCAATTCTCCCATCCAAGCACAGCACCTCCTTCCCAAACGGAGCCAATTCCCTCCTAACACGAGCTATTCGGCTTCGTGCATGCTTCACGTCACCCCTTTCAGCGAACAAGTGGCTCTCCCTAGACACTTGTCACTACAGGATAATTCCAAAAAGAATATCTTTATCCTCCAATCTGTACACTATAATTCCCCTTTATCTTATCGTGTCATATGTCGATAATCGTCTACGTAATTTATGTATGCTCTTCATTAATGTAGAATGGCTCCCTCCATTATATACATATACACGTGGCTAATTTCCTTCGTCAATACGAATCATATTTATTATTTTGCCGGTATAAAATTATCTAAATAATATTTCTAAAACTTGAATAAACGGCTCATCATTACAATAGGTCAGATTTAATATTTATTTTGCACCTAAGAATGGGTTTGGTAAAGGTTATTGAAGAGATATTTGTGTTTCTAAAAAGTATAAACACCTTATTTTATATTTGGTAAATTAAAAAGTTTAAATGTTTGTATTTATGGTTTTTAAAAATTAAAAATATTTTTAAAAATATTTAAAAAATAGCTTTTTAAAGTTGACTTATATTTATCAAAATTAAAAAATCTAATATGACCTTATATAATAATAAATATATAAAATTATTTTTATTAATTATTAATACCAAATTTTATTTATTTTTCTGTACATATTTCTCACCATTATATTGCTATATATTGAAATTCTCATATATTTTTAATTAACAATTAATGGTTAATTATAATAAAATTTGTCAATATTTATAAGATTTTATATTATATTCTTTTAATAATTATGTTAAATTTTTTATATTTATATAAATATTATATACAGAATATTTCATTTACAATTCATTAGAATATATTCTAGAATTAGTATTTTTTTTCCTATTTTACTATCTTGTATAATAATTATGTATTGTTTGTTTTTAATCAAAGTTAATCCCTTTATGATAAAAACTAAAACTTCGTTATCTTTTAGTATTATTAATCTTTTAATTTTTATCTCTTTAATTATATAATTATTTGTTCCTAATAAAAATTAATTTTTTTAATTTGGTCTTGCAGTGTAATTGTTTTTTTTTTTCGTCACATCTATAACTTAGGATTTACGTGATCGACATAATTTACAAAATATTTATACATGTTTTGTGTATGGTATATTTTGCTTTTCATTTATTAAACTTATTTTAATAGTTATATAATTATTTGCTATTATTTTCAATAATATCATTGTTTTTTTTACTGCTCAAAATCACTTATTATTATTATTCCTTTAATTATATAATTATTGTTCCTAGTAAAATTTGATTTTTTTTTTTAATTTGGGTTTGTAATGTGATTCTCTTTTCTCTTAGTCATTTACAATATCAATACATCACATTCATGAGCTAGGATTCATCCGATCGATATAATTCACAAAATGTTTATACATATTTTGTATACGTATATTTTGCTTTTCATTTATTAAACTTATTTCAATAGGTAGATAATTATTTGCTATTGAGTCGGCTATGGAGCTAATGGGATATTTGTATAATGTGTACAATGGACTGTTTATTTAGTTCAATATGAGTTAAAAATAAAAATTATCCACGAAATAATAAATTTAAAAACTCTTATTCAATTGTTTCACATCAAATTTCAAATTCTCCAATTTTAAATTTCAAATTTCAAAATTTTAAAAAATTCAGTTAGTTATTTCAAAAAAATAATCATCTCAAATCCTCCAATACTCTTTTCTTTTCAATCGGCGGCCACCCCACCTTCATCAATAATCATCCCATTTCACTGTCACTACTTGGTTTGCCACACGCCACTCACCCTTAATAAAAATAACCATCCACTTAAGGATAAAAATAATCATCTATATACCTAATGAATTGAACATCTAACATATTTTAATTATATATAACTAAACTCAATCCAATCAAAATAATCATCTACATAAAAATAAAATAACCATCCGCATACCTACTAAAATGACCATCCTAAATTGACCATTAAAATAGAAGAAGAAGATGAATAAACAGAAGAAACTATTATTGTGGTGAAACATAATTTTAAAGGACTAGTCATGACAAAAATGGCACTGTTGTGAAGCATAGGGCTCAAATTATGAAAGAAGCTAACCATGCTTGAATCCGAAGAAAAAGAGCATGGTGGTATCATCGGTGAGAAGAGGCTTGAAGGAATAGGAAAAAGCGAAGGCGATTTGGAAGAGAGGCACGAAAACAGCGGCAACAACGTTAGGCTGAGCGTCGGAGGATGAGGCGCATCGGGCTAACCGGCGGAGGTGAGGACAGTGTCGGTGGGAGGATGCAGCGCCCTCGGTATGGCCAGGAGAAATTCAGTGATGCGAGGTGAGAACCAGAAAAAATGACGATGAATTTTGGATGTGTATTGAAGGTTATGATAAAATTAGAAATAACTGTACATAGTGTGAATGAATTTAAATACTAATCTTAATTGTGTGTACATAATTAATATTGATTCCCAATACTTTTTCTTTGCTATTATTTTCAATTCATTGTCTTTTACTGCACAAATCATTGTTTGTTGTTGTTTCTTTAGAAAAATTACTCTATTCTCTCAACATTATTCATAAAATTGTTATATATATATTAATAATACTATATATTTGTTAATCGTTAATAATTAATTATAGTGAAGTTTGTTAATAGTTACAAGATTCTAATATTAAATAAAAAGTATCCATTTATATTAAACATTTTCATTCCAATGCATACTTACTTTATTAATATTTGTAGGTTTTAATTTCTTGATTAATAATTCTTTTAATTTGCTTCATATATACTTACAAACACAGCCTAATATATTTCTTATCCATGTATATATTTGTTTATCAAATATTCAATCATTATATATATATTATTTGAAAAGAAAGTTTAGGGTTCAATATTTTTATAAAATTTGATCAGTAGTTAATTAATAAAAAAAGTAAATAAACAAAAAATTTAAAAAACTAATACTTAATTTTTATTAAAATTTAATCAATACTTAACTAATAAAAAAAATTAAATAATCTTATACTATTAAATATAAATACACTATTTATAAATCACAAAATTTACTGAGTTTTAAGTCTTTTAACACTTTTCTTATTTTAAAGCGTATAGCACATATTGACATGCCAAGTCTTTATACGTTTCTATCCAACATCATTTATGAAAAATATTATTTAAAAATATTCATATGAATATATATATATATATATATAATAATGTTTTAATTTGAGAATATCTGTTCAATAAAATAAAATATAATATAGAATAAATTTAAGTTTTTTAACAAAAATATGAATTGAATAAAAAAATTTTCGTATATCGAACTGATATCTACTTTAATTGTTGATTAAAAGATTTTGTTTTATAATTTTTTTCTAATATATTAAAGATATAAAATTTCGATTTTTCAACGTTTTTTTTATTTCTTTCTTAACCGAGCCTTTAAATTATTATTATTATTATTATTATTATTATTATTATTATTATTATATAGGTTCTGTCCTTGAGGGAGCGTGTCCACTGTCCAACGTGTCTGCATTAATTATTTTACAACTATTTATTTGCTATAAGTTTAACAAAATTTAATGAATTTATAATTAGGCTCTAATTGATGAGAGGAAGCATTTTTTTTCCAAAGGGTAAGTGCAGAAGAATCTTGCTTGCAACGTGTAGTTCTACTTGCCTAACAAATTAAACCATTTATTAATCTCTACAGTAAATTTCTATGTGTGGACATACAATTGGGTTTTCCATACATAGAATTTAGGAAACAAAATCCCCTATAGAGCAGTAGGGATAACGTGCATATACAAAATGCTCCACTATAAATATAGGGCGTTCATGCAAATTTTTTCATAAAATAATTCGCGTGTTCTATTTATTTCATAGAAGAATAATAGTTGAATAATATAGTATTATTAAGGGGTAAGAAAAAGAAGAAGATGAAAGCGGCAGTGGTGGGTGGTGGAATAAGTGGATTGGTTTCAGCATATGTGTTGGCCAAAGAAGGAGTGAATGTGACTCTTTATGAGAAAGAAGATTATTTGGGAGGCCATGCAAAAACTGTGAATGTTGATGGTATTGATTTGGACCTTGGATTCATGCTCTTCAACCCGGTAATTCTAAGTCTCTACACATACAATTTTCATTCTTCTTCTTATGTTAGTTGTTGCACTTTCATCTCAAAAAGGTTTTGGTATGCCTTTAACTCTAGTTCTCTCATTTTGTTGGTATGCCTCAAAATGCTTACACACAAATTAGTCTTGCCCACATTATCCGAAACAGTAAGGAAGGAGATAGCCGAGACAAGAAGGAATGTTGCATTATTATTATTATTATTATTATTATTAAGGGACGGATTCACGTTTATGGCTATGGGCCAAGTGTGCCCAGTGGATTTTAAAAAATATTTAA
Source organism: Arachis hypogaea (assembly GCF_003086295.3). Lineage (NCBI taxonomy): Eukaryota > Viridiplantae > Streptophyta > Magnoliopsida > Fabales > Fabaceae > Arachis > Arachis hypogaea. The sequence continues at coordinate 131,670,798 of NC_092054.1, forward strand.
ACAATATATAGTAATAAAATTTATTTACTCTCACTAAATAATTAATTAAATTTCACCCTATTATGTTATTGGACTTTACTCATCAACCTCGATTATGTAGAAGCAACAGTAATTTAAGATTTAAATAAATTTGTTACAATAATATATGTAGTTGAAATTTTAGTGGCTAAAGGCATTTCTGTGACTTGAAATTAATATAGATTAGATTATAGAAAGTTGAAAATAATGTAACATGGGTTATCGAACAGGTAACTTATCCTAATATGATTGAATTCTTTGAGAATCTCGGAGTTGACATGGAATTATCAAACATGTCATTCGCTGTGAGCCTTGATGGTGGCTGTGGCTACGAATGGGGCAGCAGAGATGGTTTCTCTAGCCTGTTTGCGCAAAAGAAAAATGTGATCAACCCTTACTTCTGGAAAATGGTTAGAGAAATTATTAAATTCAAAGATGATGTTATAAGGCAAGTTATTCTTTATCTGTATCTAAACTTTTTCTTTGCTTAAGTCCATTCTTTCACTAATGTGAGGATATAAATAACAAGGATCGTTTTCATACACTTAGCAAGGGACTAATAATGCAAAAGAGTAATGCTAAGTTTGTTCTGTCTTTCTCCAATTATAAATGCAGCTATCTTGATATGCTTGACAACAAATTGGATATGGACCGCAATGAGACCTTGGAAAATTTCATAAAGTCAAAGGGTTATTCTGAATTATTTGTGAAGGCCTACCTTGTGAGTTCATTTCCATCTTATTAAATTATTTTGATTTCTATAAATATCATTCCTTTAGTAAGTTATGATTATTAATTATAACATGCAATGCATGTAGATTCCAATTTGTGGTTCTATATGGCCATGCTCTTTTGAAAGGGTTATGAGCTTTCCTGCTTTGTCAGTTCTCTCCTTCTGTCGCAATTTCCAACATCTTCAGCTAGTAAGGAGATAATTTCTATTTCAAATTTTATACAATAATAAATGAAATAATTTTAAATAAAATAAGACTTTTTTGATGCACTTGATCCTTTTTTTTATCTCTATAGCTCTTTGGAAGACCACAGTGGCTAACTATTAAAGGTCGCTCGCACACTTATATTAAGAAGGTAGTCATTTGTAATGCTATGCAAAATTTTTAGTGTAACTTATACTAGATATTTTTTAGTTTAGGCTATAAATCAAGATTTTGAAATTGATTATTTGTTATATAACCAGGTCAAAACAAAGCTTCTTGATAGAGGTGTTCAAGTAATAGCTAATTGTGAGGTTGAATTGGTTTCATCATCAGAAAAAGGTGATTGATTTGTCCATTCCCTTATTAAGCTTTTGATATTTATTCATGCACATCTTTTTGTCAAACATTGAATGATAATCACTGATTAAGTAACAAGTCTAGAAATATTGTTGCAGGGTGTGTTGTGCAATGCAAAGATGGTTCCAGAGAAATATACGAAAGCTGTATAATTGCAACACATGCACCAGACACTTTAAGATTACTAGGAGATGAAGCGACATATGATGAGCGAAGAATTCTTGGTGCTTTTCACTATGTATATAGGTAGAATTCATCCTAACTATTTACTACCTTCCACAAAGGGAACATGACAATGGAGCTTATAATAGTTATATTTAAAAGTAGTCAAATTCAACAAAGGATATCATGATGCTCACAAGTATTGTTGATCTCTATTGGCAGTGATATTTTTCTTCATCGTGACAAAAGTTTAATGCCTAAAAACCCAAAAGCTTGGAGTGCAATGAATTTTCTTGGATTTCAGAACAGTACAGTTTGTTTGACATATTGGCTCAACATTCTTCAGGTTAGCAATAACTTATATAGTGCAGGCATTTGTACATAAGCAAAATATTCTAGAAGGCAAGTGATTCAAACTTAATAAGTGAACTATGAATAAAACTTTTTGATTGATCTTATATTCTGATTTGCAGAATATTGATAAAACAATATTACCCTTTCTTGTAACTCTGAATCCAGACCATACCCCGAAAAATACCTTGCTCAAGTGGTCAACTGGACATCCAATTCCATCAGTTGCTGCATTCAAAGCTGTACAAGAACTTGAAAGTATTCAAGGAAAAAGAAGAATTTGGTTCTGCGGTGCCTACCAGGGTCTGTTCTTGACTTGGTTAAATTATAGTTGAACATTAATTAAATTATTAAACAAAACAAAAAGAACATACACAAAAATATTATAGTGAAATTCTAGATAGCTGAAATAACTTGGGCATATCTAATCATATTTTCTTTTTCACAAACAAACATTATTATGTTGAAAGATTTTGATTAACATTAAATACACATGTGATTATTAAGCAAATATTTGTGCTTTTCAGGTTGTGGATTTCATGAAGATGGATTGAAGGTAGTAAAAGCAAACTTGATTTAAATGAGAAGAAAACAAACATTTTTTTGGTTGAAAAGTAATGCTTTTTCGTAGATGAGACAATCGAGCCTCTTTTCTACATCAATAAAATCCAATATAAATTGCCAATTTCATTTAGTGAAAATATTTTATTTCCAAAATTTTAGGCTGGTATGGTTGCTGCATATGGCATTCTTGGAAGATGTTGTTCTCTTCGGACCAATCCAAAACACATGGAACCTTCTTGGAAGGAACTCGGAGCACGTCATTTCGTGACGAGATTCCTAAATTCCTATATTACTACTGGATGTTTAATGTAAGTTCACTTTTCAAAGTGTGTAGACATTTATAAATATACTCTTTTTACACTTCAAGTTGGAAGTATCATATTCATACACAATAATACTATTGGAATAACAGTTTCTTAAAATAATGTTATTCCCTTGAAACAATCATGTTATCTGGAAGATTTTAGCATCAATTGTATTCTAGTTCTTGACTCACTTTATATCTTGTCTTGAGGAGTTTACAGTTTATTGGAAGAGGGAGGAACAATGTTTACCTTTGAAGGAAACAATATGAAGCACTCTTTGAAGTGTGTTATGAGAATCCATAGTCCTCAATTTTATTGGAAGGTATGTGCTTTAGATTTATGCATGAAATGAAGTTAATGATTTTCATTTCTACTTTTTGGAATGAAACTAAGATAATGATAATTAACGTTTTTTGTTGTTTTTGTCAGGTTATGACAGAAGCTGATTTAGGTCTTGCAGATGCATATATTAATGGAGACTTTTCCCTTGATGATAAAGATAACGGTCTTTTGAATCTTTTTCTGGTATACATATTCATTAGGATCTAATTAACATATAATTATGCATATCAGACTTTAGTGTTTACTTCCATGTTTTTTTGTACTTGTGCTACAGATTTTCATCAAATCAAATACAGATTCATCAAATGCTTCAAACTCAAAATTAAAAAAGAATAGGTAAGTTGATAGAAAGTACTGAAATTGTAATTGTATTCTTTTTCAACCTTTATATTTCCTGATTTTTTATGTCTTCAGGGGTTGGTGGACACCAATTTTCCTTACAGCTGGTTTAGCATCTGCAAAGTTCTTCTTTAAGCATTACTTTAGGAAAAATACTCTTGCACAAGCTCGTCGCAATATCTCTAGACACTATGATCTGGTATAACATCAATAACTACCAAAGTTACAAGTTTCAATGAGATTATTCTACACAAGATACACAATAAAAGAACTTTCTTACAACTTTCTGTAACTAGAATTGAAAAGAACTTCATGCATAAGTTGCAACTTTTACGTTAGAAAAGTACTTTATATCAGCTACAATCATTACTTAATAAAGATGTTTTAGTGGAATGATTAACTATTTTCCTTTTATTTATTTTATTTTGTTTTCACAATATATCTCAAGTGCCTACTTTTTACTGGTCATAAATATCTTTGTCTTATACTTATTCGTTGGTTTATTTCTAGAGCAATGAACTATTTGCACTATTCATGGATGAAACAATGACATATACATGTGCAGTGTTCAAGGCAAGACCATGACTTTTTGATGCTTGAGTCCAATTTTCTTGTAAAGAATATTTCTTCAATTTCTGATATAGCCCATGTTCACATTTTCTCTTATTAGTCTATTTGAATTTCTAACACAGAATGAAGATGAAGACTTGAAAGATGCACAACTGAGAAAAATGTCTCTTCTCATTGAGAAAGTGAGTACCTTTGAATGTAATTTTATCAATGTATTGTGGTTGGTAAATTGTGAATGACCTGACAACATCAACTTTTTAAAATATATGAAGGCTAGGATAGACAGCACACATGAAGTTCTTGATCTCGGGTGCGGATGGGGAAGTTTTGCCATTGAAGTTGTCAAACGAACTGGATGCAAATGTACTGGCATCACTTTGTCTAAGGAGCAACTGAAATTTGCAGAAAAAAGAGTTAGAGATGCTGGACTTCAGGTATATGAAAAGCTAATGTGATTAATTAATTTCTTAGTATAAAATAAAATAACATAACAAGGTGAAAATACAAGCCATATTTAGGTATTTCATTTTACTATTGAGATCATTTCATGAATACTACTCATGCTAAGTGTTGTGAATTCATGATTTCAGGATAATATCAAATTTCTACTGTGTGATTATCGTCAACTACCAAAGACATTCAAATATGATAGGATTATATCTGCGTGAGCATATTTTCATTTTAACTTTGCAAACTTACATTGAAAAGCAATATTTTTCAACACATCGCATAACATGTAGTATGGTATTTTAGTGGAATGATAGAAGCAGTTGGTCATGAATATATGGAAGATTTTTTCGGTTGTTGCGAATCAATATTAGCAGATGATGGCCTTCTAGTTCTCCAGGTATTATAAAGTTCTAGGGAGTAATACTTACTACTAGCTGCTATAAAATTTGGTATTTAAATTTGTACTAACTTTTGAATATGGTTATCTTACAACATAGTTCATATCATGTCCGGATGAGTCTTATGATGAGCACAGGCGTAGTGGTGGGTTTATAAAGGAATATATTTTTCAAGGGGGATGCCTACCCTCCCTAAGTAGGGTAACATCAGCCATGGCAGCTGCATCAAGACTATGGTATAATTTATATTTTATTTCTGATTTCAATGACCATGACCATCCCTTCATTCTTCTTTTTTCTTAATGATGAAATGAACTTTCTTGAATATAGTGTGGAGCATGTTGAGAATATTGGAATCCATTACTATCAAACATTAAGGTGGTGGAGAAAGAACTTTAAGGAAAATCAGAGGCATGTCATTAATTTGATTGGAACATACTTTATTAGATTGAAGTTAATATTCACCATGCACTAGTTGTTGAAATTTATTATTTTTAATTTCTTTTTTCTTCTTCTTCTATTACTTCTTACACTAACATTTATTTAAAAATTTTCTTTGTTCTGTCAGTGAAGTTTTGGCTCTTGGGTTCGATGAAAAGTTTATTAGGACATGGGAATACTATTTTGATTATTGTGCTGCAGGTTTTAAGTCACGAATACTTGGAGATTACCAGGTACGTATTATATTTCATAGCCAAGTTACTATGGTACTATAGACAATATTATGATGTATTAGGATAAACTTAATCTAATAATAAAAATCTATTAAACGCAAGGCATGATTAGTCATATAGTTAAGCAATATATCCCGTTATATATCCAAATTAAATCTTATATCTTGTGACCAAATTTTTAATCTTTCAACTTGAAACTTTGGCCTCTTAGGGCTGTTTAATTATCCCAATAAGCCCACACCAAGAGAAATATTCACTTATGGAACTTTGGTTTGTGGAATGATGTAAAATGAATCTAGACCTAGATCCTAAATCTAGAAAAAAAAAAATAATAGATTGTGTGTTCTTTAATTAAAATGATATTTATATGGCTGAAATTTATACCCTTAATACTATTTATTAACAAAAAATAGGGTTCGTGGATAAGGATTAAGGAATAAAATTAATCATAATTTGAATATGTTTCATAGAGTGAGAGTTGCATCAACTAAATTTAATTGGCTTTCATTTATGTACTATGCATGTAGATGGTTTTCTCACGGCCTGGCAACACCAATACACTCAAAGATCCATACAGAAGTTGGCCCTCAGCATGTTAAGAACAAGCCATGACACATAATAGCATACCATATTGCAAGTTTTTTTTTTTTTGACAAATGGCAAAGGGTAGATTGATGATTTTGCTTTTTCCTTTTTTGCACTTCATATTACTAAAAATAAAGATGTAATTTTTATTTGGTCATTTTTCATAGTTTTTGGTATGTAAGCTTTCTGTGATGAATAAAAATATTAGAAAAAATAATTATTTGTATCTATAAAATTTGTAAACATTGACAAAAGTACTTATCAAATAAAAAACTAACGTTATACCCATAAAAAATAAATTTTGTGTAACAAAAATATTTAAACCTTAATTTTTTATTAATTTTAAAATAAAATTTTAAAATTAGCTCTACCTCGTCAACTTCAACTCCATACCATCTCTCCATGAAATCAATACTAAAAACGAAAACTAATAATTGAAATCAGTGAGTTACAAAACACAAAAATGAATGTGATAAAGCATAGATCAATTCCTTTATATCAAAACAATGGCCTAACAGTAGATACTAATTTACAAAATCTATCAATACAAATGGTTCGATTTTCCAAAATCTGAAATAAAATATATTATTGTTAAAAAAATTACATAATATCATGATCGTATGTTCCTTGATAAATTCGTACTTAGTAGTATATTTGTAATTGTACACGAACTTCTGCATGTACAATATTTTCAGTGCAAATAGTCATATAAACAATGGAGTTTCGAAAATAATGGATGATCAATTAGGCTGCATTTGTTTATCAAAACAGGTTAAGACAAGACACTGAAAACTAGACATAAAAGACAGAGACACAATATTTTGTGTTTTTGTATTTTGTTTGATGATAAACAAGAATAAATTATGAAAATTCAATTTATTCTCAATTTTTTCATCCAAAAAATTTGAAAAGAAATATATAATAGTAAAAAAAATATAATTATAAAAAATTAACAAGAATAATACAAAAAAAAATAAAAAATAAGTTGTATCCCTTGTTAGTGTCTCTGTGTCCTTCCTGTCAGGATGACACAAAATATATTAATTCAGTGTATCTGAACACAATGTCTCTGTCCATGTATCACCTATCAAACATGATTTTGTGTCTCTGTTTCAATATCTAATCCCTGTAAACAAATACAACATTAATATTTGTGTTCTTGCCTATAGAATAGGTCGGCTCCTCGTTTGGAATGTCTGCCGAGCTATCTCCTCGGAAGGCTGCACTGCTAGCTCGTCAGTTCCGAGCTTTTCCTTTCAACTTGGGGAAGCGTGGACAATGAAGAGGAAAAGAGGGGGGAGTGTACCTGCAAAAGCACTCCAATGCTTAAGTCAGTATGAGATTCAAGTCAGAAGAAGTATATCAAAAAGATACTTTTACCTTGCTTTTATATGATCGGTTCTCCATCAGTAACGTTTTTTCCTCAACGTCTGTCTTGGCGAGGATTGATAACGTATCTGGTCAATATGTCGCCTTTTACTCGGCGGTTTGGGTCCATAACGTCGATTTTGCCGAGTTATTACTCATGAAGGCCGTATTTGTAATGTATATTGCCGAGTTATGGCCGAGGTGTGTTGTGTGATGCCGAGCTTTGTAGGTGTAACGACCATATCACAGCCCCGAAGTTTAGCCTGAGAAAAATTTTTAATGAAGGAGGTTGAGCTTCTTGATGAGTTATAACTCGGTTAGATTGATTAGTTATGGAGCCCCCAGTTCAACGTTCTTCATTAAAAAGAATGTTAGTGGGAAAAGTGGGGAGTCGTGTCAAGCCATTAGTGAGGAGAGAGAAAGATGTTCTGTTTATTAAATGGCTTTTTACGTTTCCAAAACAAACTGTACCGTTTGATGTGATTGAGTTTTGAGGGTTAAGTTTCAGTTTGGTTACCCCTGACCCTTGGTCTTGCTTCTTTGGAAATAGTATGAGTAAAAGAGGTATGCATGTTCTTTGTATCCTTTACTGATTTCTCATTTCCTTCTTCTTTTGTTATTTTCATTGTCTGGGTTCTCTTATGGGTTTTGAGAAGGAGAAAAAGGAGAGTATTGATTGGTCTTATGATTGGGTTAGTAAAGATGTTAAGTCTCGGGTATCTTTGTTTTGTGATGAAGCGGCTGTTAAGGAGATTGATGCTGGTAAGGTTGTGAGGGTTAGTTCTGGGGTGCAAGTGGAGTTGTTGCCGTGTAGTATGGAAGATAGGGTTTATCACCTGGGTCAGGGGTTTGAGTACTTCTATATGCATAGTTGCATTTTGGAAGAACTGAGGGTTAAGTTGCTTTTTACTGATTTTGAGTGCCAAATTCTGAAGCAACTAAATTGTGCTGCTTCACAGCTGCATCCTAATGAGTGGGCATTCTTGAGGTGTTTTGAGATACTAATGGAAATTCTTGAGGAAAGGCCTTCTGTGGATTTGTTTTTTTCCTTGTTTCCGGCTAAAAGGGGTTTGGAAAGGGGGGGTGGGTTAATCTAAATAGTACTCCTGGGTTTGGTATCTTCAAGTTGTATAAATCTTCCTTTAAAGAATTCAAAGAGATGTATTTGAAAGTGAGGAGTGTGGAGAAGCAATTTCCTTTTTATATGGACGAGTTTGTAGCTGAGAGGTTTCCACTGTGGTGGTGCTCAGAGCCTCAAAATATACTCGGACCTGAGGTGATAACTCCGAGGAATGTGTGCATTATTGAGTTCCTCGTGGAGCAAATTGATCGGAAGGATTTGATATCTATGTTTGAAATTTTAAAGTGGGAGGAAAATAGGGATTCGGTTATAGAATATTTGGGTGAGTTTTGTTATTTTGTTTGCTTTATTTTTGCTTGAAGTGTTGCTGATTTCGTTTTGTATGTTTATACAGGGGGTATATATCCTAGTGTCTCAGCTGCCTCCTTAAGGTCCAGGTTCAAGAATAAGAATCTGGAAAAAGAAGTGTCCTCATCCAATAAGGAGAAGACTACTATTGCTGCTGAGGTCAGTAAGCCTGTAACTGGTCGGAGGAAAGTTCTTGTGAAGAAGAGAAAAGGTGAAGTTGTTGACCTATCCGAAGAATCTAGTCAAAGGGGGGGATGATGTTTCGTTGGAAGAAATCCGTGCATTTCTAATGAACCAGAAGAAACTTCATGAAGTTTCTGAACATAGCGACGGGTTATCGGTCTGGGGAGGTGACTTTCCGTATATGGCTGTGGCCGATGATATTTGCCAATCATCGGCCGATGTTTCATTGGCCAATGAGGTTGGGGAAATAGCCGTCGGGCAGTATATGCAGGTAAATATTTTTCGTTTTGAATTGTTATTTTAGAGTTATATGTGATTCTTATTTTGAATTAGGTTTTTGTTTTAACCTATAGGTAGTTGGATTTCGTATGGCGAGCTTAGGTCGTAGTCAAGAGGTGAAATATAAGAAGTTAGCAATGCAGAGAGAGGAGGTTGAGGCTTTGAAGGAGCAGTTAGCCCAGAGTAAAGGTACGGTTGTTCAGTTGCAAACTAAATTGGGTGATGTTGAGAAACTACTGAAAGAAACAAAAGACAGCTATGCTAAGGATGTGGAGGACTTAAAGAAAAAGGAAGCCGACTTGGCTAGTGCGGAGACTCGGTTAATTGAGGTTACTGCTCAGTTGAAAGACATGGAACAAAAGAAACAAAATGAAATCTTGGATTCGTTTGTTGAAGGATTTGAAAGGGCTTCAATTCAGGCAAAATTTATGGCTCCTGAAATTGATTTTTCTGAGATGGATCCTGGGAAGATTGTCAGAGATGGTAAACTAGTTGATGATGATGGTGTTGCGGAGGATGAAGCTAAGAATACTTAGTTTTATTTGAAATGAACTGTTGTTTCTGTGACGTTTTTAGCTTGCTATTTTGTTTAGGATTTGTATGTTGAAACATTTGTGTTATGGACTTGTTTGCTTTTTAGGCAAAAAATGGCGCTGTATTTTGAGATGGATTAAGTTAAAATCCTTGTTTTGGTAATTTGTGCTTTTGTAAGTTGTATTCGTCTAATGCATGGAATACAATAGTAGATTTATTGATAGAGACATCTTGGTAAGATGTGGAATGGTTTGCCGAGTTGTAAGTATTGTTTGATGAAAATGCTTGTTCCTTTTGAGTTGAAAAGCTTTTTCGAATTGCTAACTCGGTTAATGATTGACAAATAATATAGGAGTGAATATCTGGAAAATATTTGGTTTGATTGATGAACCTTTATTTACAAAGGTGCCGGTAGGCTAGCCTCATTAAAACCTCTCCAAGCAAAACCTTTTGTTTGGGAAAAATGATTTGCTTCTGACGAGCTTATTATGTCGCCGAGCTATGGCTTGCTGTGCCGCATGGAGTCGGATGCTTGTCATATCTATGACTTCTTCGATGATGTCTAACTTGGCTCGCCGAGCTTTTTCGTGGTCGGAAATCTGTGTACGGACCGAGCCTTGTGAAATTTCTAAAGGGATCATTGCTTTATATCCATAGACGAGCCTGAATGGGGTTTCTTTCGTTGATGATTGAGGTGTAGTGTTATACCCCCAAAGGACTTCTGGTATGAGTTCGGCCCAAAGGCCTTTGGCGTCGTCTAACTTCTTTTTTAAGGCGTGTAATATGACCTTGTTTGCTGCTTCAGCGAGGCCGTTAGTTTGTGGATGTTCAACGGATGAGAAGTGATGATTGATTTTGAGGTTCTGCAAAAAAGATTTAAATTTCTAATCGACAAACTGGCGACCATTATTAGTAATGATATGTCTAGGGAGACCAAAACGACAAATAATGTTCTTCCAAATGAAAGATGTCATATGTTGTGAAGTAATTTTAGCTAAAGGTTGGGCTTCTACCCATTTTGAGAAGTAGTCAATTGCAACAACAAGAAATTTTACCTGACCTGGTGCCACTGGGAATGGGCCGAGAATGTCGAGCCCCCAGTGGTTGAAGGGCCAGCTAATGTCCGAGTAATGTAACTGTTCAGCTGGGGTATGTATTAGTGGCGCATGCTTTTGGCAATTGTTGCATGTCTTTACTTTATTGTTGGTATCTTCTTTGATGGATGGCCAGAACAGACCTGCTCGGAGGATTTTGGAAGCCAAACTTCGAGCCCTCGTGTGGGTTCCGCAGATTCCTTCATGAGCTTCGGCTAATGCTATTTCTGCCTCACTTCTGTTGAGGAATTTCAGGAGTGGTTGGGAGTATCCTCGGCGATATAGGGAGCCATTTATTAAAGTGAAAAAGGAAGCTTGTCGACGAAACCGTTTTGCATTTTTAATATTGTCTGGTATGTTCCCTGTTTGCAGATAATGTATAAACGGGGTTTGCCAATTTGTTTCCTGTGTAACACTCACAACATCAGTTAGAGTAACACTTGGAGATGTGATGAATGGATTTTTGATGGTTTAGAATTTCACAAATGAATTCTCGTTGCAAGTATAGTTCCTAAACCAAACAATAATCCTTTCATACAAAAGATTGTTTGTCACAAGTAACAAACCCCTAAAATTAATAACCGAAGTATTCAAACCTCGGGTCGTTCTCCCTAGGAATTGTAATGAAGTGTCTTGTTATTGGTTGTGAATTATATTTGGGGTTTTTAAGCTTTTGGACAAGAAATATAAATGGCAAAGAAAATAAACTAACAACTAACAAAGCTCTTGGCAAGATATGAGAACTAGAAGTCCTATCCTAGTTATCCTTCTCAATTGTGATGAGAATTGTTCATTGCTACCACTTAGTTAACCCTTACTAAAGAAAGGAAAGTCAAGTGGATGAATTGACTTGAGCCACAAGTCCTAGCCAACTCCCAAGGGAAAGACTAGCTTTAGTGCACTCCAAACCAATTAGCAACTTCTAATTATCAATCAACAAAGACATTAGATAACTCAAGCGTCACTAATCACTCTACCATAGCTAAGAGGAACAAAATCTATACTAAAATCCAACCAAGCATTTCATCAAACACTTGGAAGGCATAAAAGAAAAGCAAAGTAAATTGATAACAAAAATAGAATCTAACAACAATTATGACAATGAATTAACAACAACAATCAAAAGGAACACAATTATTATGAATTACCTCTAATTGAATTGAAAGAAAATGGAATGAACAATAGTAGATCTACAACAAAACATAAGAACAACATAAAGGAAATTACAACTAAAGAATAGAAGAAGATGAATGTAGCAACAAAGAATTGAGAGATAGAAGTGGAAGAAAGCAAAGATTAAAACTTAAATCTAAGAACTAAACCTAATCCTAATCCTAATTCTAGAGAGAAGTGAGAGCTTCTCTCTCTAGAAAATAACTCTCACTACTAAACTAAGCTAAAACTAAACTAATGATAACTAACACATGTTTCCCTCTTCACTCCTTGGGTTAAATAGCATCAGAAATGAGTTGGATTGGGCCCACAAGGCTTTAGAATTCGTTGGCCACGTTTTGCTTTAAGTGAACTAGGTGGCAGCAACGGCGCGTGCGCGTACTTTGCGCGTGCGCGCCACCATACGTGTAGCAACTATGGCAAATCTTATATCGTTTCGAAGCCCCGGATGTTAGCTTTCCAACCCAACTGGAACCGCATCATTTGGACCTCTTTAGCTCAAGTTATAGCCGATTAAGTGCGAAGAGGTCGGCTTGACAGCTTTCCGGTTCTTCCATTTCTTCATGAGTTCTCCAACTTTTCATGCTTTCTTTCTTCATTCCCTTGATCCAATCTTTGCCTCCTAAACCTTAAATCACTTAACAAACATATCAAGGCATCTAATAGAATCAAGGTGAATTAAATTTAGCTATTTTGAGTCCTAAAAAGCATGTTTTCACATTCAAGCACAATTAAAGGAGAATATACAAAACCATGCTATTTCTTGAATAAATATGGGTAAAAGGTGATAAAATCCCCAAAAATCAATACAAGATAAACCCTACAAATGGGGTTTGTCAACCTCCCCACACTTAAACCAAGCATGTCCTCATGCTTAAACCAAGAATGAAGTAAGGGTATGGCATTTATTCAATGGAAACTAACTAAATGCAATCTACCTATATGCAACTATCTAAATGAATGCAAGTGCTTGGTCAAAATAAATCAATTCCCAAGAAACATATATGCACAAGGGCTAAGGACTAGCAAGTCTAATCCACAATTGAATTGAGTTATTAAATATTTTTACAAACTTGCATGAAGAATGATGATCATAGGTGAAAACATGTAATTGAGTATCAAACCCTCACCGGATGTGTTTGCACTCTATTCACTCAAGTGTTTAGGGTTGATTCACTCAATTCTCCTCTATTTCATGCTTTCCAAGATTTGTTTTTCTTCTAACAATCAACATTTATTTCATGCATGCATACAAGTATCATGAGGTCTTTTTATTGGTTGTAATGGGGCTAGGGTCAAGGTAGGATGCATATTTGGTCAAGTGAGCTTGAAATTTGAATCTTTGATAAGCTTAAACTTCCCACCTAACCTATGACATCCTATACAATTAAGTTCTAATCTAACTACCCATTTTTCACCTTTTCACATACTCATGCATTTTCTTTTTCATTTCACAACACTTATGCATTGATTTTATTGGACCTTGCCTTGGGGCATTTTGTCCCCTTTTTATTATTTTTTTTCTTCTTTTTTTTTTCTATTTTTTTTTTCTTTTCCATATTATTTTTTTTTCTTTTTCTTTTGTTTTTCTCATTTTTTTCTTTCTATATACAAGAACATCAATGCATAAGGTCTATACATTTAATCAATACATGAGCATGTACCCAATTCCCAATATTTACAACAAAAATTACAAAACTACCCTTTTATTCTCCCAATGTCCCAAGATTTCCCACACTTAAATGACACACACACACTAGCCTAAGCTAATCAAAGATCCAAACTAAGGACTTTTCATTGGTTTTCCGCCTTAGGCTTGTAATGTGCTAAAATAAGAATAAGTGGGTTAATCGTAGGCTCAAAATTGGCTAACAAAGGAAGATAAAAGGTAAGGCTATTTGGGTAAGTGAGCTAATAAAATGATGGCCTCAATCACATAAATGCATGAATACACAAAATAATGGACATGAAGAATCAAACAAATCAAAGATTACAATCATAGGAAGAGAATAATGCACACAAGAAGAAAAATAAGTGGTTATAAGATGTAACCACACCGTTAGGCTCAAGTCTCACAAGCTTGTGTTCTTAGCTCAAAACATGATCCATAATGTATATAATTCAAGCAAGTTCTATGAAAAGTTTTCCACTCAAATCAATTGGTGCCCTATAGATAGAAATCCTTGGAAAATTTCATTATTTTGACTAAGCTTATTGTGTATATATATGCAAAAATAAGAAAATGCAACAAAAATCCAAAAACCTAAAATGAAATGCAAAAGTGTTGGGATTAGAAATTTGTCACCCAAAATCGCCGACCGGTCGGACGACCTCCCCACACTTAAAAGTTTGCACCGTCCTCGGTGCACTCAAAGATGAGCAAGGGGGTACGGCGACTCTCCGGATTGCTATGTGTTCTTTCTTCCGCTTCCATGGTTGCTTGTGGTGCATTCGTTATGAAAAATAAAAATATAACACCATAAGATGAGAAGATATAAAAGCAAGGAAGCATACATTGTTGGAATGAGGTAAATCACTAGAATGAGGTGAGTGAATTAGTGTGACATTAAGAAATATTAGGTGTGTGAATTCTAAATTGCGCGGTTTAGAATACACATTAGCATAAAAGCTATGTCACAAAAGAAGCATGCACTTCACTTATCCTAGTGTGCTTGAGATGCTTTAAGTAAGCTTGTAAGGTAAGACAAGCATTAGAGAAGTATGAAAGCATTCAAGTCAAACATATGGATGGATATAATCATGAAATACAATGCATTAAGGTAAATGCACAACATCATCCATCAAGAGGTTGCCTAATCAAAGAATACGGTTCAAATCACATGGTGGCCAAATCATGCAATTCAAAAGAATTACAAGTTCAAAGGCAATTCTCATCACTTGGTAGTTTTCAAAAGGTAAGCATGAAAAACTCAAAACCAAGTAACAAAATATAACCTCAATCATAGAATCCAACAAAGATTATCTAAAAACATTCATGCTAAAATAGCATTTAGGCAATAAGGGATATAGCAATGTATAGTAAACAAGGTCAATACTCCAACACTTATGATGAAAAGAGAAAATAAAATGAAAACTAAACTAAAACTAACTAATCAACTAACTAACTAACTAATTTGTTAACTAAAATAAATGGTTGTCAATGGTGTTTGGAAGTGTTAGATGAGGGGTAGTAGGAGGGAAAAAGAAAGGAAAAAGGGAGAAATGGAAGGAGGAGAAGAAAAGAAATGGATGGAAGAAAGGGCATCCACACGCACGCACGCATGGCGCACGCGCGTCGTTGGCTTATTTCGAGAGTGGCGCGTACGCGTCATGTGCGCGTGTGCGCAAGTGGTGTTTGTGCCAGAGGCACAACGTTGGCGCGGCGCAGGCACAACTCTCTGGAAAATGTATGGAGGTTGGAACTTCTCAATCCACGCGTACGCACGCATGGCGCGCGCGCATAGATGGTCGAAAATGCTGTAAGTGCGCGTACGCGCCATGTACGCGTACGCGTGGATGGTGCTCTGTTTTTCATGTTTTTTTTTTTTTTTATGTTTTTGCACCAATCCAAGCATTCCAAACCTCCAAACAGCTACCAAAACACCATAAAACCTTATTTAACATACTTAAACTACCAAACATACTCAACTAACTAAACAAAACATGAAATTAAGCTAATTCTACCAATATATACAAAAGAGAAAATGAAAGGATTTTACCATGGTGGGTTGTCTCCCACCTAGCACTTTTGTTTATTGTCCTTAAGTTGGACTTATGGGGAGCTCCTCTCAAGGTGGCTTGTGCTTGAAGCTATCCTTGAACATCCACCAATGCTTGAATCTCCAATAAGCTCCATTCGTCAATTTTAATATCTTCAAGCCTTGATGGAGTTCTTCACAAACCATGGGCTCCCAAAATTGATCCTCATGTATTCCCGGATCCCATATCTTATTTCCACACCCATCTTCAAGTTGATTATCATTATTCCATTTGGGTGGCATGACCTTAGAATTCTCAATAAAGTAACCAAACATTCTCCTAGACCCAAACAATCTAGCTCTACACCAAACCTTGCAATTAAGCTTTGAACATGCAACCATAATGAGCCTAGAATAATGTTTCCAACCACTAGCCATTCCCTTTTTGCTTTTAAAGCCACAAATATGTCTAAGTTGACCATCCGTCTCAAGCAAACCATATTCAAGGGGAATAATAAAGCTTGAGTATAAGGAATTTACCCACTTGAATGAAAGAATGGATGGTGGTGGCTTGGGGAGAGGTATCTCCAACGTGCTAGCAAGCTTTACTCCCTTGTGTTCTTCCTTGTTAATCTCCACCTCTTCATAGGCTTCCTCACTTCCAATCCTTTGTTCATCAATTTCATCTAACTCTTCAACATCACTCAAGTCATAAATGGGAGGTTGAGAGAAATCTACCTCCACATCACTTTTAAATTCATTGGGAGAAGGTTCTTCAAATTCAAAGGATTCTTCACCAAGAAGATTGGGTGCACGATCTTCATCGCCAAGGGAACTCAATTCTTGCTTCATTCTCTCCAAGTCTTCATATAGAATATGCCTCGGAGGTTGTGCACATTCCTCCTCAACATCAAATTTACTCTTCTTGGAGGGATTTTCTTTGATTTTAGCTTCCCATGGAGGTTCCGCATCTCCTAAGTCTTCAACCACTTCTTCCTTTTCTTTAATAATCATAGGCTCCTCCAATTGTTCTAACACAAAGTAGCATTCCTCCTTTTCCACCGGAGTTTCCAATCTTTCCTTCATGCTATGCTCTTTAATTGGTTCTCTACATGTGACCATGGGAGTGCTTTGAGTGCTCAAGCATTGGGAGGCTAAAATGCTTACTACCTTGGTCAAGGTGGCCATAAATTCTAGTGTCTCCCTTTGCATTTCTCCTTGCCCTTGAAGTATAAGGCTAAGGGTTTCATCCATTGAGAATTGGGGTGGATAAGAGGGTTCATTGTCTTGGAGAAAGAGTTCATTATAGGAAGGTGGTTCTTCTTGGTAAGGTGGTGGTGTGTATTGAGGTGGTTCTTGGGAGTAGTAATCTTGGAATTGTGGTTCCATGTATGGCTCATATGGTTCAAAAGGAGGTTGGTATGGTAGGTAAGGATCATGGTCATATGGAGGTGTTTGTTGAAAATAGGCTTGTGAGTGTGGTTGAGGTTCATGTTGAGGATATGACTCATAGGCATATGGTGGTGGTTCTTGAAAGTCACAAGGAGATTCACCATAGCCATTGGATTGATATGCATCATAGAATGGCTCTTCTTCATAGTGCATTGGTGGAGGTTGTTGCCAAGAGGATTGATCATAAGCATATGGCTCCTCCCACCTTTGGTTATCCCATCCTTGATACACATCTCCATTATAGTCCTCATCACCTACAACATAGTTGTAATCACACTCATAGCCAAAATGAGAATTCATAATGGAAAGAGAAAACAAAAATCAAAAGATAATGGAAAATAAGAGAAATAAAATTCTACAACTAGCAAATAAAGCAAAAAGCAAGATATTCACACTATTCACATATGTACAATAACCAATAACATAACACCATTGCAATTCCCCGGCAACAGCGCCATTTTGATGAATGGATTTTTGATGGTTTAGAATTTCACAAATGAATTCTCGTTGCAAGTATAGTTCCTAAACCAAACAATAATCCTTTCATACAAAAGATTGTTTGTCACAAGTAACAAACCCCTAAAATTAATAACCGATGTATTCAAACCTCGGGTCGTTCTCCCTAGGAATTGTAATGAAGTGTCTTGTTATTGGTTGTGAATTATATTTGGGGTTTTTAAGCTTTTGGACAAGAAATATAAATGGCAAAGAAAATAAACTAACAACTAACAAAGCTCTTGGCAAGATATGAGAACTAGAAGTCCTATCCTAGTTATCCTTCTCAATTGTGATGAGAATTGTTCATTGCTACCACTTAGTTAACCCTTACTAAAGAAATGAAAGTCAAGTGGATGAATTGACTTGAGCCACAAGTCCTAGCCAACTCCCAAGGGAAAGACTAGCTTTAGTGCACTCCAAACCAATTAGCAACTTCTAATTATCAATCAACAAAGACATTAGATAACTCAAGCGTCACTAATCACTCTACCATAGCTAAGAGGAACAAAATCTATACTAAAATCCAACCAAGCATTTCATCAAACACTTGGAAGGCATAAAAGAAAAGCAAAGTAAATTGATAACAAAAATAGAATCTAACAACAATTATGACAATGAATTAACAACAACAATCAAAAGGAACACAATTATTATGAATTACCTCTAATTGAATTGAAAGAAAATGGAATGAACAATAGTAGATCTACAACAAAACATAAGAACAACATAAAGGAAATTACAACTAAAGAATAGAAGAAGATGAATGTAGCAACAAAGAATTGAGAGATAGAAGTGGAAGAAAGCAAAGATTAAAACTTAAATCTAAGAACTAAACCTAATCCTAATCCTAATTCTAGAGAGAAGTGAGAGCTTCTCTCTCTAGAAACTAACTCTCACTACTAAACTAAGCTAAAACTAAACTAATGATAACTAACACATGTTTCCATCTTCACTCCTTGGGTTAAATAGCATCAGAAATGAGTTGGATTGGGCCCACAAGGCTTTAGAATTCGTTGGCCACGTTTTGCTTTAAGTGAACTAGGTGGCAGCAACGGCGCGTGCGCGTACTTTGCGCGTGCGCGCCACCATACGTGTAGCAACTATGGCAAATCTTATATTGTTTCGAAGCTCCGGATGTTAGATTTTCAACCCAACTAAAACCGCATCATTTGGACCTCTGTAGCTCATGTTATGGCCGATTAAGTGCGAAGAGGTCGGCTTGACAGCTTTCCGGTTCTTCCATTTCTTCATGAGTTCTCCAACTTTTCATGCTTTCTTTCTTCATTCCCTTGATCCAATCTTTGCCTCCTAAACCTTAAATCACTTAACAAACATATCAAGGCATCTAATAGAATCAAGGTGAATTAAATTTAGCTATTTTGAGTCCTAAAAAGCATGTTTTCACATTCAAGCACAATTAAAGGAGAATATACAAAACCATGCTATTTTTTGAATAAATATGGGTAAAAGGTGATAAAATCCCCAAAAATAAATACAAGATAAACCCTACAAATGGGGTTTGTCAAGATGTTATTGTGGATTGGTGTAACATAGATAAGTCGGCTTGTGTGCTTCCGAGTTTAGAAAGAATGTCTGCTCTGTGATTTTGTTCTCATGGTATGTGACCTATTTCAAATTCAGTGAATTTGGAACTTAAGTCTTTGACGAGTTTGAGATATTTAGAAAGGACTGGATCTTTTACCTGGAATAGTTCATTTACCTGTTGTACTACCAGAAGTGAATCGCAATATACCTTGATACTGGAGATTTGGAGATTTAAACAAAGTCGGAGTCCAGCGACGAGGGCTTCATATTCCGTTTAGTTGTTGCTGGTTTTGAAGGATAGATGTATTGAATGTTCCAGGATAAATCCATCATTGCCCTCAAGTCGAATGCCTGCTCCACACCCTTGAGTGTTAGATGAACCATCAGCATGTAATGTCCATTGTATTTTGTGGTCGTCTTCAGTGGGCATTGTTAATTCTGCTATGAAATTGGCAAGGAATTGGGACTTGATCGGTCCTCTGGCTTGGTATCTGATATCAAATTCGGATAATTCTACCGACCATTTTACAAGCCTGCCCGCAATTTCTGGTTTTTGTAGCACCTGACGTAATGGGTGGTCGGTTCGAACATGGATGACGTGGCTCTGAAAATAAGGTCGGAGTCGTCTTACCGAAAATAGCAATGCTAATGCTAGTTTTTCTATCCTCGGATAGTTGATTTCAGCGTTTTATAGTGTTTTGCTGACAAAGTAAATTAGATGTTGAACTTTGTCCCTTTCTGTAACAAGAGCAGAGCTTATTGCCCAGTCAGTAACTGATAAATACAAATATAAATTTTCCCCTCGTAAGGGTTTTTGTAGAATCGGCGGTCGTGAGAGAGTTGTTTTCAGGTTAGCGAAATCTCGCTCACAATCGTCATTCCATTGAAAAATAGTTTTCTTTTTCATGGTTTGGAAAAAAGGAATAGATCTTAAGGCTAAGCATGGGACAAATCTTGCTAGGGTAGCAAGTCTTCCTGTTAAGCGTTGTACTTCCTTTAATGTCTTCGGACTTGCCATCTCCAAAACAGCTCGGCACTTGTCAGGGTTTGCTTCAATACCTCTACTTGTTAGTAAGAAACCGAGGAATTTTCCACCTTCAACAGCGAAAGCGCACTTTTCGAGATTCATGCGCATGTTGTAGGATCGGATCTGGCCAAAGATCTCGGTTAGGTCGTTGATGTGGCTGTGGCCAACCTTGGTCTTGGCGACCATGTCATCAACGTAGACTTCTATGTTGCGGCCGATTTGTTTAGTGAAGATTTTATCCATGAGACGTCGATAGGTCGCTGCTGCATTCTTTAGTCCAAAAGGCATAACTTTATAACAATAGTTACCAAATTCAGTGATGAATGCCATTTTATTTTGGTCAGAGGGGTGCATAAGTATCTGATTATAGCCCGAATACGCGTCCATGAAACTTAAGGTGGCATAGCCAGAGGCGTTATCCACCAAAGAGTCAATGGATGGTAAAGGATAAGAATCCTTCGGGCATGCCTTATTTAAATCAGTAAAGTCGATGCACATGCGCCACTTACCATTTTATTTCCTTACCATAACGACGTTGGCGAGCCAAGTAGTGAATTTGATCTCTCTGATGAAGTCGGCATTAATCAGCTTCTGAGTTTCCTCTAATGAGGCTTGTTTCTTTTCTTCGCCGAGGTTTCTCTTCTTCTGTTGAATTGGTTGGACAGAAGGATTGATAGCCAGCTTGTGGCTAATGATCTGGGGGTCGATGCCGGGCATATCAGAGGGCGTCCAAGCAAATAAGTCGGCATTTGCTTGTAAAAAATTTTCTATCGCATCTAGTTCGTCCTTGCTTATTGCTGTACCTACAAAGGTGTATTTGTTAGGATCCTTGTTGAAATGTATTTTTCGTAGCTCACCTGTTGGTGTAGGTCTCTCAAGGAAGTCCGCTCTAGGGTTTAGATCGGCGAGCTCCGAACTGCTAGCGGTGCTGAGGACGTTGTTGATTTGAGGTTGTTTTGGTCCGTTTTGAAACTTCATTCTGATGTTATAGCAATGCCGTGCTTCTTTGTGATCCCCATGAATGGTTACGATATGTTCGTCCTGCACAAAAAACTTGACACAAAGGTGAACTGTGGATACTATTGGGCCGAACTTGTTTAAGAAAGGTCGGCCAAGTATAAGGTTATATGGGCTGAAGCAATTGACTACTAAGTACTGAATATCATATGTTTTAGATAGAGAGTACTCACCCAGTGCGGTTCTCAACCACACTGATCCCAGTATTGGGACTCGTTCACCTGAGAAACTGACGAGGTCTCCTCCTGTTGGTTGCAGGTTATTGTCGCTTAGCTTCATTTTTTGAAATGTAGAGTAAAACAAAACGTCGGCGCTGCTCCCTGGATCTAAGAGTACATTTTTTACTAGTAGATCTCCCAATTGAATTATGATGACTACGGGGTCGTCTAAGTTTTGAATATTGGATTTGAAATCTGCTTGTGTGAACGTCATTTGGGGGAATTGAGGGTTTAGTTGGTGGTCCTGTTGTGCTCCTTGTACCGAGTATATTGTTCGGAAAGATCTTTTCCTAGCCAAGTTGGATGAGCCCCCACTGGCACCTCCTCCTGAAATACAATTGATGATACCTCGTGGTTGGTCATACTGGGTCGAGGATGGCTTGTCCTTTCCTCGGCTTGGTTGTTTGGATGGATTATTGCCTATAGAGGTTGGAGTACATTTTTGAATGTGTCCTCCAATATACTTGTCAAGGTGCCCTTGCCGAGCCAACCGTTTCAAGAGGTCTTTTGCGACGACACATTTGTCGGTTGTGTGGCCGTGCTTCTGATGGAAGGCGCAGTACTTAGATTTGTCGACGTATTTTGTATCCTGATATGTCCCCGCCTTTCTTGGTGGTTTGATTAATTTTGAGTTCAGGATCTCTTTGATTATATCCTCCCGTTTGGCGTTGAACTGTGTATAAGAGTCAAAACGAGGGGTTAGTTTAAAATTTTTCTTACTGTTATACACTTTTTCCTCGTCTCTGTAGTTCGTTTTGTCGGACTTCCGAGCTTGTCTCAGCTCCTCAATATCAATCTGGCCTTTCGCTTTCTCTCGAAACTCGACGAGTGTTTTCGATTTAGATACGGCGATCGTCTCTTGGAATTTCCCAGGTCGAAGTCCGCTTTTGATGGCATGAAGGTGAACTTCAGGGTGGAGGTCAGTTATGCTTATGGTGACCTTCGTAAAACGAGTCATATAGTCTTTCAGGCTCTCATTTTGTCCTTGCTTAATTGTATTCAGATAGTCTGAGTCGTGCAAATAAATTGCGGAGCCAGCGAAGTGGTCCTCAAATTGCTTGGCCAGTTGTTGGAATCGCGAAATTGAACCTGCAGGTAAAGCACAAAGCCAATCAAGTGCAGGACCGTCTAAATAATTTGGAAAACAATGACACAAAACGGTATCAGATGCACCGTTGACGATCATTATTGATCGGAATTTCTTGATGAACTTTTTCGGGTCTCTGAGCCCATCATAAGGTGTGAGGGTCAATGGTAAAGTGAATCATCGTGGTAATTCGAAATTCATCACGTCTGATGTGAAAGGGCCTACAAGCTCGTCTGGTTCCTCATTCTCGTCTTCCGGCTGGGCATCCTCGACTTGAATGGTCTCAGATACATGAGTGGGGTTTGAATGATGTTCGGCATCCTCTGGCTGAGGTTGACGAGTGTTGTTATTTTCAATTCGGCCATTGTTCAACTCGGTGATCTGGGCGGCCATTCTCTGATTTTCTTCTGCCATACGTTGATTTGCTTGTTGCAGCTCGGTCACCATCCGGAGAAGTTCGGATGGGGTAGGAGGCAGTGCGTCAGCCATAGGTACAGGCGGAGGAATCGAGACCAAAAGAGGAAAAAATTTATCTCTTCGGCCCCACAGTGGGCGCCAGTTGTTCTTGCCTGTAGAATAAGTCGGCTCCTTGTTTGGAATGTCTGCCGAGCTATCTCCTCGGAAGGCTGCACTGCTAGCTCGTCAGTTCCGAGCTTTTCCTTTCAACTTGCGGAAGCGTGGACAATGAAGAGGAAAAGAGGAGGGGGGGGGGAGTGTACATGCAAAGGCACTCCAATGCTTAAGTCAGTATGAGATTCAAGTCAGAAGAAGTATATCAAAAAGATACTTTTACCTTGCTTTTATATGATCGGTTCTCCATCAGTAACGGTTTTTCCTCAACGTCTGTCTTGGCGAGGATTGATAACGTATCTGGTCAATATGTCGCCTTTTACTCGGCGGTTTGGGTACATAACGTCGGTTTTGCCGAGTTATTACTCATGAAGGCCATATTTGTAACGTATATTGCCGAGTTATGGCCGAGGTGTGCCGTGTGATGCCGAGCTTTGTAGGTGTAACGACCATATCAATTTGTAATTACATCCAATCAAGTACTTTTAACCATTTTCCTTCATCTTTTTTAGCATCTTTTCCTTTCTACAACATCTTTTTGTTGTCCTCTTTCATTTTATATGTCTTCTTTCTTTTATTTTTTTTTAATTTATTTTTGTATTATAAAAAATTTATGAAGAAAAACACAGTTTTTCTAATATTGAGGATTACATATACACTATATATACCTCAATTTTATCATCAATGAGACTACAAAAAATTATATTTAATAACTTTTTTTTCATAAATAAGACAATAGAGATGGTTTGATGAGACAATTCAGTGCTGCTATAAATTAACAACCAAAAAATTCTGCGTCAAACTTTAGCCCCTTCGAGCTATTGTGAATCTCTTGTAATGGTGTGTATTCTGTCAAATTCACTAGAGCTAAGGTTTAATATTTTATGCAAATAGGCACCACTATATATTGAAGATTTTAGAAGGCATATCTAATTAGTTGTTCAGGTACTGATCTGATTATGATTTTATCATATCAATGATGTACAATTAATTCGATAGCAGTAACAAAATAAGACGTAAAAACAAAAATAAGTAATAATAGGTGATTCAAACGTTTGTATTGCTTTTTTTGAGTAGGATGATTATAGACCAATTTTATTTGACTTAATTACTAAAGCACTTGTTCATATAATATTACCGTTATACTTTATTAAAGAGTTTTATGCATGCACGTGCCAAATATATGTTTCTTCCATCATTTTCTTAATTCCTTCCTTCTAGTTTTTGTGTTTTCTCTTTTTTTTTTTCATCTGTCTTTGTGCTATATTTTTTTGAAAAAGTTTAAAAATCAAAATAATTCAGCCATAATTAATCAAAAGTTTTTTAATTTAATTTTATTTATATAATTTTTTATATTTTAATTTTTTATTTCGCTTTCTTATCACTTAATTTATCATATTATATTTTTAATTATTAAAAATTTAGAATACAACATATCATATATTAATGAGACACAACTAGAAAATGAATTAATACAGACAGATTTACAGACAAATTTAGTCTTTATTATAGACAGATTTTTGGTTACCGACGAAATTATCGACGGATTTTGTCTTTCTGTAAAAGCCCAGTCGGAAATTATTTACCGACGGATTTATTTCCGTCAGAAAATTACCGACGGATTTTTACCAGTTACCGACGGATTTTCCCTCTGTAAATTCTCCATCCATTTCCCGAAGTCGACGAACTTTTCGACGGATTTTTCGTCGGTAATTACAGACGGATTTTCCGTCTGTAATTACAGACAGATTTTCCATCTGTAATTACAGACAGATTTTCAGACGGATTTTCTGTCTATAATTATAAAATCATCTCACACTCTTATTACAAACAGAAAATCCGTCTGTAAATCCGTCAGTAAGGTAAAATAATTTTTTTTCAATTACAAAATAAACTTATTTTCATACAAAATAAATATAAATTTAATACAAATTTTTATCTAATTTGTATTCGAATATTTATAATATTTCAAAAAATAAACAAATTCATCGTATTATCAAAATAAAAGAAAAATACTATAAACAAACAAGTCAATATAATTCAAAATATAAACAAAATATTGATACATCAATTATAATAACAAGTAACAACCATATATCAACAAAGTGTATTAATACATCAACTATTGTCCTCTAATTAAGTCAAAATATACAATAAGGTTGCTTAATTAGGTTCTAAAATTGGAACTTCATATGTACAGAAACCATTCATCATTATTGTGTCCATTGATTCAAACAGTGGGGTCATGAATTGATCCTCTCCCTCAGGCTTCTCTGCCTCCTTATATTTTTCCATTTCTCATCTGTTTCTCAAGTATCAAATTCTGACAAAAATAAAAAAATAGTGACAACATAATCTATATACAATGTATTCTTGAGATGAATAAGTGAAGCTCACCTCAACATCTGGTCTAGTTCCAGTGAATAACTTGGCAATTTCATGTGCCTTTTTCTCTTCCAGATCAGTTTGTAACCAGTCAAAAAGTAAATAAGTTTATGGTATAAGACATGAAAATCAACTTACTACTAGCTTGAATGCACAGCCTTCGCAAATAATATGACCATGGGTCAGTCAGAGAGAGAAACCAAATAATTATTACATTCAATTACATTTGATATGCAGCCATCATTATAAGATAAAAATAACAGACCAAACTCAAAATAGAACTGGCAAAAGAGGCTAAAATCAAGTGTATATATTTTTTGAATGTACCTCTAAGTCAATGAGCCAACTATTGGCTCCTGATCCGGATCCAGGGTGAAAGTGATAGGCTGGCAATGTTCCATCCAAACATACTGCAAATGTTCCATCCAAATATTTATTTTATGTTCCATCCAAACATACTACTAGGAAATTGAAGTATCCCACTACGGGGACGGAAGCCCTTATAATGGGAATTCCCATTGAACTTAATAATATCATTTTCTTCTTTCCAATTTCCCTTTTTTTTATTGCATTTTCATATACCATTCCTCATAATATTTGCTTATCTTCTGCTGCATTCAAGGGCTTATTACCATAATCGCTGCCACAATATTGCACAGTGGCAGTTGCAGCTGCATTTGGTACAATTTTCCATATCATAAGAGAACTGCACCTGTGACTGCAGCTGCAATTTAAAATCGATTCTTGGTTTAGGGTATCATTTTGGGATACAACGTTATTCCTCCACTAGATGAAAATTGAGATAGATAAATGTGCAGGGCATTGAAATTTTGGATAACAGCTTGGTTTAGTCATGTTAGTCCTGAAATAGGAGAGTATTGTTAAATTGTGCTAATCATGTCAGCTATTAGGTGGAAGTAGTGTAAGAGCATATAATAGTTTCACATGTGAGGATTTTACACAGATATGAATATCAGTCAGGTTCTATAATTTAATTCCGTCTATTTTGGCTTCATTTAAGCAGGTAAAACCAACCAGTAACTACCTTCTCTTGTGTCCCATTGATATAGGCCTCTAAGCTTCCAAAAGAAGAGAGGCATTATAGCTATTTGAATCACCAGAAGTATCATATTTCATTTTCCCTTCATGACAGTTTCCCTTCATATAAACCAACTTTAATTAAAGGTCAATTAAAAAAAAAAGAACATTACTTCACTTTTCAAGTATTTTAATTCTCATATCTAGAATTTTGGTTCTCACTGATTCAAAACTGAATTGTTAAAGCTAAGCTCCAGTTTGATTCTTCTTTTTCCATTGAAGCAAATAAATAACAAACTTTGCTACATTCACTGGCACTAGAATAAAGGGCTACAAATTGATTTAGACTCTTCCTATTTCTTTTCAATCATGCTAGGTATATAGTGTATATTAAAAGAAATGTCATGTACATGCACAAAGTGCTCCACCAAGAAGAGGTACCTAGAACCAATCAATCAGAAGAAAAACACACATACACACAAATAAGAGCTAATTAATAATAAAAGGAAGAAATTAAGGAAGAAAAACTTACCATACCCCAAGAAAGGCCCTTCCAAGCTTGATGATCGGATTTTTTGATGTATTGCCAGACTGAAAATAAAAAGTAATAAAAGATTATAGAAGCTTCAATAGTTATATTAGTCAACAATTTAAGCAACTGACAGAATGGAAGAGTAAAAATAAGTGTTACGTAACATAAATTCGTTGCTGCTACATAACTTACAAAGCATATT
Organism: Arachis hypogaea; assembly: GCF_003086295.3. Classification (NCBI taxonomy): domain Eukaryota; kingdom Viridiplantae; phylum Streptophyta; class Magnoliopsida; order Fabales; family Fabaceae; genus Arachis; species Arachis hypogaea. The sequence goes on from NC_092054.1 coordinate 131,698,180, forward strand.
CAATAGGAAAAAGCAACTAATATATCTGGAACTTAGGATTCAAACAAACAAATTTCATGAAATCTTATGGAAAACCTGAAATATACCATTGGCATACTGCAAGAGCAACTAATCTGACCAAGTTGATCCCAAGAATATTCATGAGAATTTCCACATTTGTGGCAGTAACCAATATAGCCATAATGCTTACAATAACCATATGAGTTATAAATCAAATCAAGGGAGTAACACAAACAAGATCAAATGTGCAACACAAGTAGAGAAGTACATTACCTACTGTCATGAATCTTGCCACGATTTAATCTGAGTAAGACTCTAAAAATAAGTCCGTGATACGCATAGTACGAAAACAAGGGAGTAATATGATACCCTAACACTGCAGCCTCCCTGGCAGCTCCACCTGTAAGCATTTGCGAACCAACCTCATTCGAATATGGCATAGGGCACACATAGGCTCCATATGCAGCTAAAGAACTAGCAATAAAAATAGATAGTAGTTACAGAACATGTCAAAACTTGCCTAGTCACATTGAATTTCCCAGAACAAACACAAACCAGGCACTGCAATTTTCACATGTTTATACATGGACACTAAGATTAGTCCAACTTGGTCACAACATATATCAAAACTACTAAAATCGTCTCAAACCAGCCATCGCAACTATCACATGTTTAAACAGACACCAACACTTGTACAACTATGTTATAAAACATCATCAAAACTAGGGAAAGCATCACAACCAAGCAGCTATAGGGATGAAGAGGAACATGAAAATGATACTAGCATAGTTGCTAATTTTTGTACTTTAGCTTTAGATTTTTCATTTGAAAAATCATGAAATACTTTTTGAACCACAGCTCTTTTAGGAATAGCAGCATACCTGAAAGAAAAAAATTATGGTTTTCAATGAAAGAAAAAAATAGACAACCATCAAGGTACTTTGTTATTCCCCTAATTCTCTATTCCACTGAGAAGCTGCATCCATTTGTTAACCATGAAGATCATTGTGTTAGCGTGATTAAGATCTATGTTAGCAACTTGTTCTTTCTAGTTTTGCATCGTGAAGCAAGACACTAACATTATTAATAGTTGGGAATAATTTTCAGGCAATATTATTCACAGGAAATGATAGCTCATATCAAAATTCAAATAAAGCATCTACTCTTATAAGATTATTTAGTTATGGCAAATGAACCAAGCATTGAAAACACAAAACAGTATTTGATTAAGGAAATTAGGGAAACATAGCATTTTTTGTTCAGGGTGGCCACCTTGAAGAATCAATGGAAATAACTAATTATTATTACAATTTATTTGTTTATTAACATAAATCATGACATGGAGTTGTGGGCACAAACCCTATGGAAGTTGAATATCAAGTCTAGTTCACAGATCTGCAAATGGTGATGCAAGCAATACTGAATTAGAAAGATATGAGAAAACGCTATATTCTGAGGAAGAGAAGAATGGTACATTAGGGTCTGAATGGTATAAACAAACTCAAATTCATTAACCTTGATTTCAAATTTATACCCTCCAAAAAGATAGAGAATGAACTATGAAGTGTTGTTTAGTAGTGTTTACCTCTGGAAGCATTGACGAGAGCGAAGAAGCTCTGTTCAAGGTCATGGATGAAATCACCTTTCTTCTTTGACAAGAAGAGCTTGATGCGACGGTAGCTTTCAAACATGGTTCGAACCTCATCTTTGTTCCTCTGCTTGGTGACGACCTCATCCTGTGACAGAGGCGGAGGAGGAGGAGTAGGCGGACGAGCTAGGGTTTAAGGAGATTGTGCCGGCGGTGCTAGCGGCGATGGTGTGGTAGTGGGGATTCTGGGAGAGTGTCGTGATTTCGCTTCTTCAATGGCTGCTCAGCGGACGCCATTCATTATGGTTAGTACCGATGAATGAGCGATCGATGTTGTAGTTTTATAAAATCGCAAAGGTAGACGAAGGCGACGAAGACGGTGGCGGAGAAATGCACATTAGGGTTTGAAAGGGAACGACGCGAGCAACACACATAGAAGAGCCAGGAAGGGGTGTGACGGGGCGATGGAAGTTCAGTGCAATGGAGGTTCGGTGCGGCGACAGCGCAAGGTGTGGTGGCGGCGCAAGGCTGAGAAGTGCCGCCGATAGAGCATTTGGAGGGGAGGGTGTGGATGTGCGGGGAAGAATATGTGAAATGAGGAGGATTTCATAACGCTGAACTTTATTTTAATATTTCTGACGGAAAATTTTAAATTATAGATGGATTTTTCGTCTGTAATAATTTAATAAACACAGCGTTTTGTTCCATTTAATTATAGACGGATTTTTCGTCTGTAACTGTTTTTTACAAAAAAAAACTTAATTTTTTCGACGGAATTACTGAGGAATTTTCTTTTCCGTCTGTAATTTATGCTAATTCATTTTTTTGGTTTTCTGACAAAAAATCTCTCTGAAATTCCGTCTGTATTTTCGTGGGATAAAATCTGTCGGAAATATCCATCTGTAATAACTAGTTTTCTAGCAGTGAGACTTTTTATAATTTAATTTTCATATATATTATTGCAATTAAAGACTAATTATAATAATATACTTTGAATGTCATTAATGTTAATTAATTTTTCTTTGTAATTATTAATTTATTAATTATTTTCTTATTGTTTCACGTACATGATATTGTAGAAGTTGGAGTAATCTAAATTTTAATTGTCATTAATTTTAATTAATTTTTTTATAATCACTAATTTATTGTTTCACTTAGGTAATATTTGTTTTATATTTTTCAAAGTGGAATAATGATTCTAGTTTTTTAATACAGATATTTCCAAATGTTACCATAATTGAATTTGAAAAAAAAATATCAAATACTTAAATTAATTTATTCAATTTACAAATTTACTTATAAAGTCCATAAGTGTATACATATAATATCCATAATTTCATATTAATAACATCCATAATTTTGTGTTCATAACATTCATAATTTCATACATATGATGTCCATAATTAATAATTTTTTACAATTAATATTATAACACCCTAACTTTTAGCACCTCATGATCGCACTAAAAATTCAGGCGTTACCTACCTCTACTCCATTAATTTATTACTATATTTGTTTAATATTGAGCTTTCGCGAATATAAACTGAATTTTAATTAAAAAATAGAAAAAGTCTTTACTTTAAACCACATAATCACATAATTATAGTTTGAGTCTACCCCGGAAGACTCAAACTATAATCTGAAGCAAATGGAATCACACTACTACATCTACCTAGGCAATCATAATTCACCACATCCTGGAGCAAGTAGAATCACACCACTGTATCTACCTAGGCAATCACAATTCACCACATCTCAGAACAAGTGGAATCACACCATTGTATATACCCAAGCAGGTATACCTCATCAGACTCAGTCTCATTGTCATTTTCATTATCAACATCATTCTCAATCTCATTAATAATCCACTCTTTAATCTCATCTCAATTCATTTTCAATCTTAATTAAGCTTATTCATTAACACCCGTTATCATAATTATTTACCATTCATCATCAAATTATTCCTCATCATACTCCACTTCACAATTTGTTCATCCTTATCAATTCACCAACACATTTCATTAACTCTCATTTCTAACTCCTCTATCCTTAATTACACTGGCTCTAGACTCGTATCGAAATTTATAAAGGTTTAAAAGGCTCAATGAATGGTTGAGAACTTAAAAATTCACTTTTCAAAAAAATAGGGGTGGTCGCGTATGCATGTACATGTTCGCGTACGCATGTACATGTTCGCGTACGCAAGAGTGCAAATTTTCAAAACTCGCGTACATGGACAACCTTCGCATATGTAGAAGGTTTGGGCAGTAGAGCTTGCTCGCGTATGCATGAGCGTAAATGTGACAAAGTCGCGTACACAGCCCATGTTCGCGTACGCATGACATATCAGAATGGGAGAAACCTGATATGCTGTAAAAACCAGTTTTTTAGTCCACATTTCAAACCTTCGTAACTTTTTCCGTAAAATTCATTTATCAACCATTTTTGAACCGTTGGAAAGATCGATAAATAAATTTTTAAAAAAATATAGTTTTGTAAAATTTCTAACTCCGAGGATTGAGTTACGACTTGCCGAAGTTGGCCAAAAATCAGTTTGAACCAAAAAACAGAATTTATCAATCTTTCCAAAAGTTCACAAGCCAAAAAAGTCTTTAACTCAATAAATGACCCCAAACCAATCAATTTCACAATCAACCAAACTCAAACCTACTTCATTCACACATTTCACTCCATTCTTATTCATAAGTCATAACCATCGTTAGTGATCACCATACCTCAATCATACTTAATCATTATCCTCTCTCTTAATATCGAAATCACCACCAGGCTCAATCAAAACCAATTGTTATTAATCACATCTCAATTTTAAGTATAACCTTCAAACAATTTACCGAACTTACCTTCAAACCAAACATCACACAATTTTTATCATATTCTTCAACATAACTCTCTTTCTCTCAACTCTTATTTAATTCCATTAAAACCTCAAACTCGCTCTCCTACCCCCAAACTCTTGAATTTGTAATTAATTTAATTTTTAAAATCTTTAGCTAGTTAATCAAATTTCTTTTCGTTGTTATTAAAAGTCAAATAAGTTAAAATAAATCACAAATCAACCAAATCATAAAAATTTGATTCTCTTTAAAATCCTTAAAAGTATTCAAGACTTATCTCTTTTGATAATTAATTCAAACCAAACTCATTTTTGAATCATAACCAAAACTTTAAATTCTTAAAAAATTTCCGACAGCACCTCCCTTAAAAATCGGAGATTGCCACCCATCATGGGTTCCCTCTTTTCAACTTCAACACAACAAAACCAGTCTTTCAATTTAACGTTTCCAAATCCGTCATTCAAAACTATTCATTATCATTTTCAATCCAAAATCCAAAATCAACGTATTCAGTAAATTTTTCTACCATAAATTAAGAAACCGACCAATCACCAACAAACATAACCTTTTAATCGTAGTAGAAAATCATTTACATCACAGATATTCATCTATTTGCATTAATATACTAAACTTGTTAGGTATTCAAAACCCAAAATATTTTTATTTTAAAACAGTGACAAATCCTTTTTCCCTCGACCCACAACAGCAGCAACTGCATCCACCGCTCCGCTTACTTCCGCAACAACAGAAACAACTTTTATTTCAACATGCAACTTCAATAACTCAATTCTAAAACATCAATGTTGCAAAATTATTAATAACCCATAACAGAACACTAACAACGAGGGTAGTCAAGCAGGGAAACTTACTGCAACAAAAGAACGAAGTAGCAGTGACCTTTGACCCGATTTGGCAGAGGGTTAGACAACTATCTCAAGCGACCACAGTGACCAAAAGATCGGGTGACGGCAATTGTAACAACCATGCAGTGACGATAATGTTTTTGGATTTCAAAAGAACGAAAACTAGAAACAAGACCCTTACTGGCAGTGGATCTCAATCATGGCAGCGCCATTTTCTAGTGACAAAGGCTCGGTGACAGTATCTCCAACAACGGAAATGGAGCTCCGACGATGGCTGGACTCGACAACAATGGCGACACCACTCGCGACGATGACGGCGACAAAACTCGGCGACAGTGACGCAACATCTTCGCCTCCTTCCTCGCGTCGCATCGTCTCTCTCTCTCTCTCTCTCTCTCTCTCTCTCTGGCATCACCCATGGACGACAGCGGACAACAATGACGGCAGCAACGAGCTTAAGCCACAACAAAGAACGGCTGAACAACACCGTTCTTCCTTTCTTCTGGCTCTCTCTCTCTCTCTCTTGGTTGGTTCAATGGTGATGGCAGTCGCGACGCTCACCAGCGCCGGTGCGTCCCTTCCTCTCTTCACTTCTCTGTCTTTCATTCTCTCTTCTCTCCTTTATTTCTTTCTTTTGTTTTCTAAAGCTACTAAGTGTTGGGTTTGAGGAATGAGGGTCGCAGTGCTGGGAGAAGAGTGAGGGTGGGTTAGGGTAGAAAAATTAGGGGAAGGATGGGCATTCAACGCCCAAGAGGGACCAGCATTGATGGTGTTGAACGCCAGGGAAGGACCCCCTTTGGGGCGTCCAACGCCCTACTTGGAGCAAGAAGTTGGCGTTGAACGCCAGCCAGGGAGCAATGGCTGGGCGTTCGACACCCTAAGGGCGATGGAAAGCTGGCGTTGAATGCCAGCCAGGGAGCACTGGCTGGGCGTTCAACGCCCATGTGGAGCATAACCTTGGCGTTGAATGCCAGAATAATAGTATTCTGGGCGTTCAACCCCCAACAAAGGTAGGGAGGTTTGACTTTTTCAACCCATATCTTTTCCAAATTTTATCTTTTTAATCCTCTCTTTTAAACAAGAATCTTTCAAACATTATCTTTTAATTTCAATTTCTTTTCAAAGCTTAAAATCTTTTCAAATCTTTCTTAATTCTTTTTGAAATCTTTTTTCAAAATTTCAAATCTGTTTCAATTCTTTTTCATATCTTTTATTAAACTTTCAAATCTTATTCGTATCTTCAATACTTTATATCTTATCTTTTGTTTTATCTTTTTCATATCTTTAATGCTTTAACAATTTTAAAACTTATTTTTCTTATCTTTCACCAAGGTTTAAATCATATCTTTACTATCTTTTATCTATTTAATTTTCGAAACCCACCCCCACGCTTCCTATATATACCATTCGTACCACACTAACTCCCTCATCCATCCTCCATTCCAATTCTTCTCCTCTTCTTCTTCTTCTTCTTCTTCTGTTTGCTCGGGGACGAGTAATACTTTTAAGTTTGGTGTGGGAAGAGCCTTGCTTTATGCCTCAATCGAACTCCATGGCTCCAAAGAGTGGAAGACCCACTTCAAAAAGTAAGAAAGAAGACGACCTACCAACACCAATAGCTATTTTCAAACCTTACAAATTCTACACCAAGCAGCATGAAGAACATTATTATAAAATAATGTGTAAGAGGACAGTGATCCCAGAGACCAGATTCGAATTAAAAGAAGATAAGTACCCAGAGATCCAACAAGAAATCTAGAGAAGAAGTTGGGAAGTTCTGACCAATCCTATCCCGGATGTTGGGATCTTAATGGTGTAAGAGTTTTATGCCAATGCTTGGGTCACCAAAAAGTATGACACTGGTGTGAACCCAAATTCCAAAAATTGGCGCACCATGGTCCGAGAGCGTATCTTGGATTTCAGCCCGGAAAGTATAAGGTTGGCGCTCCAACTACCGTTAATGCAAGGAGACCCACACTCTTACACTAGAAGAGTCAATTTCGATCAGAGGCTGGACCAATTCCTTTCAGACATTTGTGTGGAAGGAGCTCAGTGGAAGAAGGATGCTCAAGGCAAGTCTGTCCAACTAAGAAGGCTTGACCTCAAGCCCGTAGCTAGAGGATGGTTGGAATTCATCCAACGCTCTATCATCCCTACTCGTAACCGGTCCAAAGTGACTATCGACCGAGCTATCATGATTCATTGCATCATGCTTGGGAATGAGGTGGAGGTACATGAGGTGATACCTCAAGAGCTGTACAAGGTGGCAGAAAAGCCCTCCACCCAAGTGAGGTTGGCATTCCCACATCTTATCTGTTACTTATGCAATTCAGCTGGAATTGTCATAGAATGAGCATCCCCATTGAGGAGGACAAGCCCATCACTAAAAGAATTATGGAGCATATTAGAGAGCTGGCACATGGACCATAGCAAGAGATGTAGAGCCGCCTCAACAAGAAATCCCTGAGATGCCTCAAGAGATGCATTTTCCTCCGCAAAATTATTGAGATCAACTGAATACTTCTCTAGGGGAATTGAGCTCCAACATGGATCAGCTGAGGATGGAACACCAAGAGCAGTCTACCATCCTCCATGAAATAAGCGAAGATCAAAGAGCTATGAGGAAAGAGCAACAAAGACAAGGACGAGACATAGAGGAGCTTAAATGCTCCATTGGATCCACTAGAGGAAGCAGTAGCTGCCGTCACTAAGGTGGTCACGTTCCATTCCCTTGCCTATGTTATTTTTCTTCTTTCTATTGTGTTTTATTATCTGTTTCCTATTTCTAGTGCATGATCATCTTTGTTTATATCTTAAGGCTATGAAATATACCATGTATCTCTCACCATACTTAAAAGAAAAATTTATTTGAAAAAGAAAAGTGAAATACATAAACTAAAGTTATATAATAAGAATAGTCTAATTATGTGATGTGGTGGCATTACTTTTACCTTTTGAATGAATGAATTAACAATGCATATTTGATGTTGAAGTTAAGTGTGTTGGCTCTTGAAAGAATGACGGAAAAGGTGAAGTATTATTGGTAATCTAAAAAATCCAAAAAAAAAAAATTGATTCTTGAAGCAAGAAAAAGAAAGAAAAAGAGAAAGAAAAAGCGAAAAAGAGAAAGAGAAATAAAATGAAAGGATGATAAACCACTATTTTATGGTTTATGTTGTGTTTAATTGAGTGGTTTCATCAAGTCTTTACCCACTTATTTATATGAATAGCATGATTTTACAATTCCTTCCTAAGTTTGTTCTATGGTTGAAAACTTGCTTCCTAAAAGTCTAAAGTGTATATTTTAATTCTCCTTTATACCATTCGATGCCGTGATCCGTGTGTTAAGTGTTTCAGGCTTCATAGGGCAGGAATGGCTTAGAGAATGGAGAGGAAGCCTACAAAAATGGAAGGAACACAAGAAACTAAGGAGATGACCAGCGAGCATCGACGCGCACGCATGGCTCACGCGTGCGCGCAATATGGAGGAATTTGCAGTGACGCGTGCGCATGCCTGACGCGAACACGTGGATTGGAGTTCTGCAAGATGACGCGTGCACGTGCCTGACGCGAACGCGTGACACGCCAAAATGACCAGCGACGCGTACGCGTGACATGTGAGATCTGCAGAATTAACAGAATACGCTGGGGGCGATTTCGGACCGCGTTTTGACCCAGTTTTCGGCCCAGAAACACAGAATAAAGCCAGGGAACATGTAGAGACTCAAGACACATTCACATGTTCTCATTAGGATAGTTTTTAGATTTTAGATCTTAATATAGAGAGGACTACTCTCCTTCTAGGTTTTCTGTACATTCATAGTTTATTAGTTTTATGCTTTTGCTTTTGGATATTGAAGAGTCATCACCTCCGTTGAAGATATTATTCTAGTTTGTTTCCTTACTTACTCTTTTATTTATTTATTCCATATTCTTAATTCTTGTTTAAAGTGGTAATTGGATTATTTTCATAGATTGTTAATGCAAAGGATTACTTTTATTTTAATTAATCTCCAATCCCTATTTTATTTGAATTATTATGTCTTCTTCTTATATTTCTATGAGCGTTATATTCATGTCAATGGAATAGATTTTCTACTTGACATGGGGGTTGATTAAGAGGAGACACTTGAGTTGGAATGCTCAAGTGATTAGTTAAATTGGAAGTTGTTGGCTAATCCTGTATTTACTAACGCTAGACCTTCCCAAGGGAGAGGACTAGGATTTGCGAATAAGAGTTAGCTTAATCACTTGACTTTTCTTTATTTAGTAAGGGTTAACTAAGTGAAAATAATAACCTCTTTATACTACACTTGAGAAGATTCCAACAGGGATAGAACTTCCAATTAATCATTCCCCCAGTCAAGGCTTTTTAATTAGGATATATAATTTTCTTTTAATTACAATTAATTATTTTTCTGTCATTCAACTCTCAAAAATCTCTCAAAAATTCTTGATTAATAAATTAGCATCCTTTTTAGCAACTCGTTGGGAGATGACCTGGGACTCATACTCCCAGTATATTTATTCTAAATTTTGTGACACCTTTCTAAATTGATGAGGCAGATTTTAGTTGGTTAAGAGCTATACTCGCAACGTATTCCCTATATTGATTTCTTAATTAGCCGACTTCTGTCCTCTCATCAATTTTTGGCACCGTTGCCGGGGAGTTGCAGTAGTGTGCTAGATTATTAATTAGAGTACATATTTTTATTTTTATTTTTATTTGCATATTTTATTTTTATTTTATTACCATGAGCTATATGTTTTTCTCATTGAATGACGCATTCACTGCCTGATCCGAGCTTAGCTGCATTTGATCCTGAAATTGAAAGAACCATTTCACGTATTAGGCGAGCTCGACGTAGGTTAGCCTCCAAGGGTGGTGAAGTGATTGTTATCGATTCACCAGTCTCGTCTGAGGGCGAATCTGAACCACCATCTGAGAGCGAAACAAGCTCTTTTACTACTGATTTAGTTGATTCACGTGCAGGTAACATGGCAGAACCCAGGAGAATTACTCTCCAAGAAGCTGGAGCCCCAGACTTCACCCTGCAACCGTATCAGGCGCGTCACCCAAATCTGGTTGTAGATTTCGAACTGAAGACGTCGCTAATCAACTTGATGCCTAAGTTTCATGGCTTACCTGCTCAGGAGCCCATAAAGCACCTCAGGGATTTTCAGACAGCCTGTTCTACTGTTAGGCGTCATGGTGCAGATGAGACTACTATTTTGCTGATCGCCTTTCCGTTTTCCCTGGAGGAAAAGGTGAGGGAGTGGTACTACACTCAACCTGAGGCAGTGGTTACTAACTGGGATACGCTTAGAAGAGAGTTCCTAGACAAATATTTTCCAGCTGAAGTTACAGACAGACTGAGAAAAGAGATCTCTTGCATTATCCAATGAGAGTCAAAAATCCTTTATGAGTACTGGGAATGCTTCAGGAACCTCTTAAATTCATGTCCCCACCACAAGATATATGAGATGGTGTTGATCAGCTACTTCACACAGGGCATGAAGCCTCAGGACAAGACCACACTAGATACTGCAAGCAATGGCTCTATGAAGAAGTATAAGACAACAACAGAAGCATGGCAGCTAATTGCCGATTTAGCTAAGTCCACTCGGAATGCTAGACACAGGAGTCACCATCCCAAAGCTGTTGCAGAAGTTTCTTCTTGCAGTGAGACTACTACTTTCACAAAGGCTATATGTGAGATGACCAATCTACTGAAGCAGATAAATCTGAACCAACAACAATCTCAAACCCCTCAGCACAACATAATCAACAACTAGTTCCCCAAAGAGTATGCGGAATATGTGTTGACTATAGTCATTACACTGATGAGTGTCTGCAGCTCCAACAAGAGGACATCACCTTGGCAGCCACTCACAATTTCTATGACCGCCCAAATCAAGGATACTACCAACAAGGCGGTAACTACAACCAAGGTGGGAACTATAACCAAAGCTGGAGGGACAACAGAGAAGGCAGGGAAAACAATGGAAATCAGAGGTGGGGCAACAACAACAACAACAGACAGCAGAACCAGAACCAACCCTACAGAGCACCTCACCTAAGGCAGTCCCAAGCACCTCAGAATAATCAACAGCAGCCCCCTCAGATCACTTACCCCCCTTCCCCTTCTACTGATGAGATGTTTCGTTCCCTTGCACAAAGATAGCAAGACATGCAGAATTCACTTAATTCTACCTTAAACGGTCTGACCTCTGCTGTAATATCCCTATAATACCCTTCTCTATTTTTTTTCCAAACCAAAATTCTAACCCTAATTTTGACATAACACACTCCTTCACATATTCACCAAAACCCTAGCCGCCCTTACCCCTTCCAATAGCAAAACAAAAGAACAGAAATGGAAAAGAGAAGAGGGGGAGAACCGGAGAGGGAAGAGAAGAGGAAGGAAGGGAGGTGGCACCGGTGGGTGTCACTGCCACCGTCGCCGCTGTCGTGTCATCGCGAGGAAGGCCAGAATCGAGGGAGAGAGAGAGCCGCGCAAGGAGAAGGACGCGTCACCATCCCGTATCGCCGTCGTCACCGTCGAGGTCTTCATCGTCGCCGTCCAAGGAGGTTTGCAAACAGAGGGAAGACGTGTCGTTCTACCCAGAGCTACCACGGGAAGGGTCGTTGCCGTCAAGCTCAGCCACCATCGCCGTCGTTCGTGCCTCCGTTTCGCGCCGCCAGATCTGTCGCCGGGAGAGAAACAGAAATCGCGTGGAGAGAGAAGTGGTCGCAGGGAGGTTCCGCCGCCGTTGAAACTCCGCTGTTGTTGCTGCCATGGCCGCCGCGTCTTTGCCGCCAAGAAACGCCAAGGAGGGACCGTCCGCTGCTGCTTTGTTCCTGTCACCGTTCGGATGTACCTGAACCAAGTCGTCGTTGCCACCGAAGCTGAACTGTTCCTGTCATTATCCCGGTCCAGCCTTTTTCCTTGATTCTGCTCTAGCTTTCATGTCCTATTATGCCACTATTTAATCTATCTTGTCCGTGTTTTAATTCGATTTTAGTTTTGCCTGTTTTAGATTCCCGGGACTATCACTAGCTCCATTCTGTCATTACTCTGGTCCAAATTCTGTGCTCATTCATTTTATTCTACTTCAATCCTTATTATCTTGAATTCGACACTTTGGGTTTGGTCTCTTCGGTCTGTTAGGACCATGCTGTGAGTAGGCTTTACATTTCTAACCGTTAAGCTTTTGGTTTATGCTATTATGAGTCTTTAATTATATTTATAGAACTATTATTGAAGAACTTTGATTTGATTAGAATAATTGATTTATTATAGCTGAATAATTATTTTTATGAAATTCATACTTTAGAAATTTTACATGAGACTATATATATGTTTGATAAAGCTTTATATTATTTTAGAATATTGATTTTTATTCGAATATATACTTTTGAAATATTAAAGTATTTGTTGGCACTCACTTTGAAATTATGAAATATATTTTTATGATTGAGAAAATATGATTTGAAAAGATTTCTGATAAGAAAGTATCATCTGATTGATTTGATTCGATACTTTATATATTTGAGAGATTAAAGATTTATTGTATTTGAAACTATATATTTTGAATTGGTTTGGGAGGCTCGTATTAGAAAACCGTAGTTAACGGCGGTTATGACGTTAACTTAGATGTATCTGACTCAGACTCCAGCTAGCAGGGGTGTTGCTAGCCTAACGTGTAGGCCACACGTTAGATCTGTTATTCTGTTAGGACACACAAGAGGAAAGGGCTACCCATAGAGGTGGAGCCGCCCATGTGTGGACTTTTGATTTGATTTCTGTATGAGAACTCCCTTATTGATTCACCTATTATTATCAACTATTACTTTCTAATTAATATTACTTTGATAATAATATTTATATGGTCTCATGTCGATTATAGATGTATTGTCTAGTCACTGAGTTACAAAACTCACCCCATTTTCTAAAAATATTTTTTAGGAACAAACATTTGACTATGTGAGACTTTCTATTCAAGAGTAACGGTCTGCAATGAGTACCTATTCTTTGTCGAATTCCTAGAAGTGTATGCTCCATATGTCACAGGCAGGATCCAATCATTTTTAGTTATTTTAAATTTTTTTTGTTAAAAATATATAATTATTTAATTTAGAACTTGTAAAATATTTTTAACTTGCTTATTCAACTTATAATTGAGTATGTTAGGCTTGTTATAGGATTATTTTCCTGAGCGCCGGTCATGACTCATTTTGGGTCATGACATCTGCTATACAAGCGCTTGCCTCACAAATTGGATCAATGAATAACTCCAACAACCAGCCTTCAAGCTCTAGTGGAATTCCGTCTCAACCCCTACCCAACCCAAAAGGTGGCATCAATGCCATCACTTTGAGGTCCGAAACCACACTGCAAGAGAGGAATCATGAGGAGCCAAGCTTACAAGAACACGCCCCAGTGGAGGACATGGTTGAAGTGGAGGACGTTGAAGAGGAAGATGAAGTACAGAACATGGTTAAAGAAGAAGCAGTTCAACCAAGGAATGGAGAACCAAAGGAAGCTGAAGATGTGAAAGACGCCATTCCTATCCCATTCCCACTTCTTGCAAGGAAGACCAGGAAGCAGATGGAACTTGATCCTAAAATGGTAGAAATATTAAAAAAAGTTGATGTAACTGTTCCCCTTTTTGATGTTATTCAGCAAGTACCTAAATATGCAAAATTCCTAAAAGATTTTTGCATACATAAGGATAAGATTAATGAATTAGCAACTATTCCATTAGGTAGTTCCATATCTACTTTAATGGGGGATATACCTGAAAAATGTAGTGACCCAGGTCTATGCACGGTTAATTGTACCATTGGGGGTGTAGTATTTTCTGACTTCATGTGTGACTTAGGAGCATGTGTTAGTATAATGCATTTGTCTATATATGATGCTTTGAGGCTCCCTCCTTTAAAAAGGTCAGCAGCTCGTTTTGTGTTAGCAGATAAAAGCATTATTACCGTAGTTGGAATTGCTGAAGATGTGTTAGTGAGCATTAAGGGGCTCACATTTCCCATCGACTTCTATATCCTGAAAATTCCCCCTAATGACTCAGGAAGGCCATCATCAATCCTGCTTGGAAGACCATTCCTGAAAACCTCGAAGTTCAAGCTAGATGCATTTTCAGGAACTTACTCCTTTGAGATAGACGGCAGAGCAGTGAGTTTCAGTTTAAATGAAGCTATGAAGCACCCTCCGGAAGATCATTCTATCTTCCAGTGTGACATCATTGATGAAACTGTAGCTGAAGTTCACCAAGAAGAAGTGGAAGAGAAGCACATGGAGCAAGGTCCAAGTGTGGGGACACCCTCTGAACACATTGAGGACACTTTGCCATTATCACTAGCCCCGGATGATCTAGAGCCTAGCCATGAGCAGAAATTGGAATTGAAGCCCCTTCCTCCACACCTCAAGTATGCTTACCTTGAGGATAATCAGAAGTTCCCAGTTATCATTGCAAGGGAACTCACTTTCCAACAGGAAGAACAGCTGCTTAGTGTGCTGAGAAAACATAAGAAAGCAATTGGATGGAGCTTGGCGGATATAGTAGGCATCAGCCCTCAAGTTTGTGAACACAAAATATTTTTAGAAGAGAGAGCAAAGCCTGTCCATCAGCCTCAAAGAAGATTGAATCCCACCATCTTAGAAGTTGTCAAGAAAGAAGTGACAAGGCTACTTGAAGCAGATATCATTTACCCCATCTCAGACAGCGAATGGGTCAGTCCAGTACAAGTGGTGCCCAAGAAGTCTAGAGTCACAACAGTAAAGAATGAGCATGGAGAGCTCCTGACATCTAGAGTGCAGAATTCATGGAGAGTTTGCATTGACTATAGGCGTCTCAACCAAGCCACTCGCAAGGATCATTACCCCTTGCCATTTATTGATCAGATACTTGACCGCTTGTCAGGTAAATCCCATTACTGCTTTTTAGATGGTTATACAGGTTACTTTCAAATCCATATAGCTCCTAAAGATCAGGAGAAGACTACTTTTACATGCCCCTTTGGAACGCATGCATACAAAAGGATGCCTTTTGGCTTATGTAATGCACTGGCTACTTTCCAAAGATGTATGATGAGCATCTTTTTCGATCTTATTGAGAACTGTATGGAAGTTTTCATGGATGATTTTAGCGTATATGGTGATTCATTTACCCTTTGCTTGGATAGTTTATCTAGAGTATTAGACAGGTGTGTTAGTTCAAACCTTGTATTGAATTTTGAAAAATGTCACTTTATGGTAAAACAAGGAATTGTACTAGGACATGTTGTGTCTAATACTGGTATTTCTATAGATCCAGCAAAGGTAGATGTCATTTCTAGTTTACCTTACCCCTCCTCCGTGAGGGAAGTCCGTTCGTTCCTTGACCATACAGGTTTCTATAGGAGATTCATTAAGGACTTCAGTAAGGTAGCATTGCCCTTATCCAGATTGCTGCAGAAAGAAATTGAGTTCGAGCTGAGTGAGGATTGCATGCAAGCATTTGATAAGCTGAAGATCGCGCTGAATCAAGCTCCAATTGTGAGAGGACCAGACTGGAGCCAGCCATTTGAGATTATGTGTGATGCCTCCAACCATGCAGTAGGAGCGGTGCTGGCTCAGCGCAAAGGTAAAGATCCTTTTGTAATTGCTTATGCGTCTAAGACTTTAGACGCTGCTCAGTCTAATTACACTACTACTGAGAAAGAGCTTCTTGCTATTGTTTTTGCTCTGGATAAATTCCGAGCCTATTTACTTGGTACTAAGGTGGTAGTGTACTCAGACCATGCGGCTCTAAAGTATTTATTAGCTAAAAAAGAGTCCAAACCAAGGCTAATACGTTGGATACTGCTGCTGCAAGAATTTGATTTAGAAATTAAGGATAGGAGTGGTAACCAGAATTTAGTGGCAGATCACTTAAGTCGCCTTGAGCACATTAAGGATGACTCCATTCCTATCAATGATGCTTTTCCATTTGATAGCTTGCATGCAGTATCTAAAGTAGTTCATTGGTATGCACCTGTAGCTAATTATCTAGTTAGCCATACTTTCCCGCCCAATTTTACTAAGCATCAAAGGGACAAGCTGAAAAGCGAGTCTAAATATTATATATGGGATGATCCATATTTATGGAGGTGTGGTGCTGACCAGGTAATTAGACGGTGTGTACCTCAATCAGAATTCCAGTCCATTTTAGAGGCCTGCTACTCTTCTGAGAGTGGAGGACATTTTGGCCCTCAAAGAACAGCTAGAAAAATCTTAGACTGTGGATTATGGTGGCCTACTCTTTTTAAAGATGCTGCTAAATTTTGTAAATCTTGTTTCCCTTGCCAAAGATTTGGTAATATATCCAAGAGGGATGAGATGCCTCAACAGATTTTGCTTTTCTGTAAAATTTTTTATGTTTGGGGCATTGACTTCATGGGTCTATTTCCAAACTCTAATGGTTACCTTTATATACTGTTAGTTGTAGATTACGTTTCTAAATGGGTGGAAGCAATTCCTACCCGTACTGATGATGCTAACACTATTGTTTCCTTTGTTAGAAACCATATTATTTGTCGCTTTGGATCACCACGAGCAATCGTGAGTGATTAAGGCACTCACTTTTGTAACAGGAGATTAACAGGATTACTGAAGAAGCATGTGATTGTTCATAAAGTAGCAACATCTTATCATCCCCAAACCAATGGATAAGCAGAAGTGTCTAACAGAGAGATTAAACGCATTCTGGAAAAGATAGTAAAGCCTCATAGGAAGGACTGGAGTGCCAGGCTACAAGATGCACTCTGGGCATATAGAACAGCGTACAAGACACCCATTGGGATGAGCCCCTTCTGCTTAGTATACGGAAAGGCTTGCCACCTTTCAGTAGAGGTGGAACACAAGGCTTTCTGGGCTGTGAGGGAGTGCAACATGAATTTTGAGGAAGCTGGTGCTGAAAGGAAGCTGCAACTAGCAGAACTAGAGAACCTTCGCCTAGAAGCATATGACAACTCCAGGCGATACAAAGAAAAGATGAAGGCTGTCCATGACAAGCACATAAAAAGGAGAGAATTCAGACCATGGGAGTTAGTTCTTCTTTATAACTCCAGACTGAAGCTCATGCCAGGTAAACTGAGATCAAGATGGGAAGGCCCATACAGAGTAGAAAAGGCAGAGCCATACGGAGTCTTTCACCTGCGTCATCCTTCTAGCTCCAAATTCATAAAAGTCAACGGACATCGCCTAAAGCTTTATCATGGAGAAAAGATGAAGGATCACAAAGAACTGGAGGTTTTCCTCTTGGAAGACCCACCAACAGAAGCAGAATGAGCCTGAAGACTGTCCAACTTAAGGACGTAAAAGCAAAGTGCTAGGTGGGAGACAACCCACCATGGTATGATCGTTCCATTTCAGTATTAGTTTTGTTTTATTCTACTTTTTTTTTTTGTTAATGACTCTTCTCATAATCTCTGCATGTAGCCTGCATTCGCACTTGCATACTGCATACTAAGAAAAGAAGCAGAGAGTCATGCGGGAGCGTGGCTGGAGAAGTGCCTTAGGCACAAACACGCCCACGCGAACACGTCCCTGACGCGTCCGCGTCATTTGAAACTTCAGCTTCCCACGCGTGCAAGTCACCCATGCGCACGCGTGACCCTGCAAAATCAACGTAAAGAGGTATATGGCAGAGAGTTGTGATGGAGTGGGGCTGGAATGATGCTAGAAGCACAAGCCCTATCACGCGAACGTGTGCCCCATCCGTCCGCGTCATTTTTTAAAAAGAGGCCATTCACGCGTGCGCGTCACCCACGCACACGCGTCACCCTAAATTTTGGCAATGTGCGATCAAAACAGCAAGTTGTGCGTACGTGAGGCTGCTTTCGCGCCAATGGCACAGTTCATTTCACGCGAACGCGTGACCCACGCGTCCGCGTCACTTAAAAATCGCGTCACCCACGAGCACGCGTCGCCTGCGCCGCACAGCTTATCCAGATCAACGCCAGATATCTTATCTTTTCTTCCCTAACCTTAATATTTTCTTTTCCCTTCTTATTTCTTCCTTCTCCCTTCTTTCTTCTTTATTCATTCTTATTTTTTTTTACCTTCCCCCCTTAAATTTTCACATCCATTATCAAGGTTCTTTTCCTTTCTTCTTCCCTTTTTACTTTTCCATTATTATTTTTATTATATTTTCTTCTTCTTTTTCTTTTTACTTTCATTATCTATGTTTTCTTTTTCTTTCTTTTTCTTTTTATTGTTTTGATTGGTGTTAGAAATTTAATTGGGTGATTGTTTTCTTCTATATTTTGCTTGTGGATTATTGAGGAACTATTTGACAATTAATATTACTTCTTAAAGGGTTGCTTGCATGTTTAATTTAATACTTTCAAGAACATCTTTATCATGCATGCTAAGTGTTTGTGAAAAAGCTCGTATGGTATTGTGCATTCTTTTTAAATTATTCTACTCTACTACTCTAATGCCTATTTTTCACAAAACCCCTTTTCATATATTATTAATTAAAAATAATTGTCAATACAAACAGATTGTTCATTTGAACGACTTGATAATCAAAATGGGCATTTAATGCTTGATCTATGCTACTCATGCCTTTGCCAGCATGCCAACAAACATCTTGCATATACTTGCCATCACATGCACTTGCTATATTTCCATTGATGAACTTTTCACATGTAGTCGTGACCATGTATTAACGACATCCTTCTTTACCGTGCATTGATTATCACGTGTTCTGTCCTCTTCCTTGCTCGAACCCTTAGCTTTACATGTTACTTTCTTCTTCCCTTTTCAGGATGGCCACCAAGAAAGGTAAAGAGAAAGCTACTCCCAAACCACTAGCAAGGAAAGGAACGAAAAGAACACTAGTGGCAGAGCCATCTTCAACAGCAGTAAAGCCCTCAACAAAGTGAATCAAGAGGATCATCAAGGTTGATAAAAAAGAGAAAGCCTTTCCAGCAAAGGACACTGCGCGGTTCACTAACCGCTACTGTGAGCAGATGTTCCCCATCCTGGCTGAGAGGAACTATAACAATGAGTACCTTCTCATCCTCCCAACCAACATTATTGAATTTGTTGACCCCCGCATTGAGCGAAGGCAATGAAGATTCCTACAGAGACAGCCACGGCAGGTCAACCTTTCATGGGTAGTTGAATTCTACTCCAATTTTCACATGCCAACCATGCAGTCTGTCTATGTACGTCAGAAGCAAGTCCCCATAACTGAAGAGGCCATTCAGCGTGCTTTAGATCTTCCCCCTGCTCCAGAAGGATTGGACGCATTCTAAGAAGCCTCACTCAAGTGCCAGACATACCAATTTGACTGGGACGCCATTCTCAGAGTTATCACACAACCTGGCAGCAGATGGATCTATGGATACCATCGATCCCGACCTAAGGGCATATTGGCTTCAGCACTCACCTTGGAGGCTCGAGTATGGACACAGATTATGTCCCATTACGTCTTTCCGAGCACTCACGAGTCCTCCTTCACTGCAGACATGGCTGTTCTATTCTGGTGTATCCATACAGACCAGCCTCTAAACTTACCAAGACACATCCGGAATGCTATGGGACACGTACAAATTACGGGCAACTTACCTTTTCCCGCCTTATTTCAAATATAGTCTCAGCAGCCGGAGTCTCCTACAGAGCTGGGGACACCAAGACCATGATTTCACAGGATGATCAGTACATCCCCAACGGGAAGTACATCAGGCCTCCAGCAGCCACTACTAGCCGGCCTGTAGAACCAGCCGAAGATATTCCTTCACCTTCCGCATCAGAAGCACCTTCAACAAACCAACTGCTCCATCAGATACTTGAGAAGTTAGACCGGCTTGACCGGAAGGGAAAGCAAAGGGAGCGTCGTAACAAGCGCCGATTCACATACCTCAAGGAGCTTCTTGTTGGTAACCACCCACCTGAAGAAAACCCAGATACCCCGGGCTCCACTTCATTTACCAGCACAGGGAGCCATGACGGTCCCGATTGTGGAGATACTGCTACCAGCCCCCCTTTGTTCCTGACTAATGGCACCGAGGATGGTACAGCTTTAAGTGTGGGGAGGTCGGTCAGTACCTGACTTCCGGAGGTAATTTCTCTTTCTTAACACCAATAAAATAGGATATTTATTTATTTTTCTTTGGTTATGATAGAATAGATTGCATAGTAATAGGTTATTTGCATGCATGTTCTATTTGGTTGAAATATAATAAGTTTCTTTTTAGGACCTTATTTTTGAAAAATTTCACTAATTTAAATCAAAACTTTTCTGTTAAATTTGTTTGAAGATTGTAAATTAGAACATAGTTTAAAAAGCTAAGAACACACAACTTGTGAGATTTGAGCTTAATTACATGGTTACACTATTTAACCATAATATTTTATTCCTGTGTGTTTACTTCTCTATGATTGTAATCTATATTTTGTTCCATCTTATATGTCCAATATTTAATGTGTTATATGCATGCATATGATTGAGGCCATTAATTGTTTTAGCTCACTTATTCCAAAATAGCCTACCCTTTCATTTACCTTTGATAGCCACTTTGAGCCTTTTAAATCCCCATTTGTTCTATATTTTACCACATCACTAGCCTTAAGCGGAAAAACAATTAATTACCCCAAATGAATATTTGGTTAGCTTAAGATATAGATTGTGTGCCAATTAAGTGTGGGAAAACTGTGGGAACTTGGGTTAATGAAAGTATACAATGTTTAAATGATAAAATATTTAGAATTTAGGCGCCTACTCATGTGAAACAGAAAAAAATTAATTAAAAATTAAAACTTCCATGTGCATTGATATGTTATTTTTGTTTTTATATTCTTACTTAAAAAAATAATCCAAAAATATTCAATAAGTAAATAAATAAGGGGACAAAATTACCCCAATACTAAGTTATGTTAAGGAAAAGATCAATGCATATGTGATACAAGTTAAAAGAAAAGTTGATGCATGAGTATGTGATACAAAAGTGGGAAAATTTTGGGTAGCTAGGCATGATCTTAAAAGGATAAAAAAGTGTATGTATAGGTAAGAGCTTAAGCCATTCAAAGATTCAATTTATAGCTCACTTAGCCATATATATACCCTCACCTTTATCTTAGCCCCATTACAACCTTGAAAAGACCTCATGATGTTTGCATTGGTACATTAAATATTTGTTGATTGGTTAGGAGAAGAACAAAGTTTAGAAAGCATGATTAGAGAAGGATAGAGTGATTACCCTATACACTAGAGTGATTAGAGTGCATATACACCATCAGTGAGGGTTCAATGCTTGATTCTATGTTTCCTGCTTTCATGAGCTATCTTCTTACAAGTTTACTTGTTTTTACTATATAATTTGAATTAGTGGAATTTGATTTATGTTTGTTTTGAAGAACTTATTTACTTTTAACCAAGTAGACAGAATCACATAGGTTGCATTGCATTGCATGAGTCTTACTTTTCCCTACTCATTTATTTTATCTCCTTAAGCTAAGCATGAGGACACGCTAATGTTTAAGTGTGGGGAGGTTGATAAATCACTATTTTATGGTTTATGTTGTGTTTAATTGAGTAGTTTCATCAAGTCTTTACCCACTTATTCATATGAATAGCATGATTTTATAATTCCTTCCTAAGTTTGTTCTATGGTTGAAAACTTGCTTCCTAAAAGTATAAAGTGTATATTTTAATTCTCCTTTATACCATTCGATGCCGTGATCCGTGTGTTAAGTGTTTCAGGCTTCATAGGGCAGGAATGGCTTAGAGAATGGAGAGGAAGCCTGCAAAAATGGACGCGAAGGCTGCTGGACGTGGAGGCTGCGGGACGCGGTGGCGGTGGGCTGCTCGACTAGTGGTGGTGGGCTGGTGGCTGCAATGGTTCTCAGCTTCTCACTTCTCAGAGAAGAAAGGAGAGATGAGTGGCTGTGGCTTCAATTGACAATTGGGATTTAGGGTTTTCACTTCAGCACCTGCCTTTTTTCGTTTTTTCTTTAATTTTTATACAAAACGGCGACGTTTTAGAGGATGCATTTCTGAACCGGAAACCCTATGAAAAATCGGACGGTTCTACCGGTTCACTGGTTAACCGCCAGTTCGATTGATTTTTTACCCAGTTAACCCAATTGAACTGGTCGGTCCGGTTCGGTTTTCAGAACCATGTTAATTTGTATTGTGTCATTTGTACAACCCAAAAATGGGTGTGTAGCTCATGTATGATTGTTTCATTAGATAATCAGTTCATTATCATTATGTATGTGATTGTGGTGGTTGTTAAAAGTAAATTTCACTATTGTATTATTGATGATAAACTAACTGTCTAAGCAAGTAACCGAATGATAATTTTTATTGTTCAAATAAAAATATTTTCGCAAATTTTTATTTTTTTGAAAGTAAGAGCTCAACACAATAAAGTGGAGCGATCAGAACTAGTCAAGCAAAAACACATAAAAACCTACATAAAAACCTACTTAAGAATGAAGAAACCCAAACATATAAAGGTCCCCATGTCATCTCCGGCATAGCCATCAACAACAAGAGGAAACAACACCTCTCCACTCATTAACGCTCGTCACGGTCATGTTAATAACTTCTTCAACACCTTTGCTTTGATCGTGGAAGATTCTTCTATTCCTTTCCATCCATATATTCCAAATGATGGCACAAAAACACCTTAGCCGCTACTCACGATTCCCCTTACTCCTCGGTTCCTCTATCCAACTGAGATAGTGCTCTTTCAGCGAACCCGGATAAGACCATTGGTAACCGAATCCTGATATCCAAGCACTCCACACCTGCCAAGAAAATTCACATCCAAAAAACAAGTGATATACATGTTCCAATTCGTTATTACATAACACGTATGCAGTGTCCTCCTGTCTGATAATTCCAAATCAGCTCAGCCTTTCTTTAGTGTTTACCCTGCCTATTAAAACAAACCAAGCAAACAGCTCCACTCTTTGTGGAACCATACCTTTCCAAATGGTGCTTGTGAAGCTGTAGCTGGTCACCTCCTCTGGAAGCCTTTCAACCTGCATCACCTGCACAAATGAGTTAGTTGAAAAGACACCTTGCCTATCATATTTCCAAATCGCTCTATCCTCTCTGTGGTTTACTAATTTCACCGGTCTCAAAGCCTCATGTAATTGATTCAGAAGCTCCAATTCCCACTGAAAAAGCTCTCGCCTCCATTGGAATTTCCAAATCCACTCTATCCCATCCCAAAACCCACAATCTCCAATAACAGATCCACACTGGTTTGAAATAGAGAAAAGTCTCGAAAACCGGTCTTTCAGAGAACCACATAGTAGCCATACATCCTCCCAGAATCGAGTTCATCGCCCATCACCAATCTCCATGGACAGCCCTGTAACCATCTTATCTTTTATACGTTCATTCATGATGTTTAACTGGCATATATCCTTCCAAGGGCCTCCTCTTGTAGGAAGTGCTTGAGTTGATAGCAGCTCATTGGGCTTCATATTATTACATGAACATACAATTTTTTTCCACAACGGGCGCTCCTCTTTAGCGAACCACCACCACCACTTGAACAACAATGCTGAGTTTCGAATCATAGCATTGCCAACTCCCAAGCCACCTAGTTTTTTTGGAGTCTGCACCATTTCCCATCTAACTAATGCCATACCATTCCTACCATCTTCCTTACTCCACAGGAATCTTCTCTGCAGTGAAATCAACTTCTCAGCAACAGCTTTCGGCATCTTGAATAAACTCAAATAATACACTGGCAGACTGTTTAATATTGATTTGATAAGCACCAGCTTCCCAGCTTTGTTTAGCACCTTAGCTTTCCACAAGTTGAGTTTCTCCTCCACTTTGTCCATAATAGGCTTCCAAGTCTTCACCAATCTCGGGTTTGCTCCTAAGGAAATCCCTAGGTATTTAACTAGAAGATTGTCCTCCTTACAACCCAGGAGGTTACACATACGTTGTACCCACTGCTCGTCACAATTAACCGGTATCAAACTTGACTTATCAAAATTAATACAGAGGCTTGACATCAACTCAAAGCATCGCAACAGTCGCTTGTAATTCTTAATAGTCTCCTCATCTGGTGGGCAGAACAGAATAGTATCGTCAGCAAACTGAAGGTGCGATAATTCTATTCTATCCCTCCCCTCCAACAATGGTGATATACGCCCGTTCCTGATCGCCTCTCCAACCATTCGATGCAGCACATCCACCACCAGTACAAATAAAAAGGGAGAAAGTGGGTCACCTTGTCTCAAACTTCTTTCCATTTTGAAAGGTTTAGATGGCGAGCCATTTAGCAGAACTGACATAGATGCAGTGGTCACACACTCCATAACCCATGTTTTCCATTTATGCCCGAAACCCATCTTTTGTAACACAATGTCCACAAAGCTCCATTTGACTCTGTCGTATGCTTTCTAAAAATCTAACTTTATTATTGCCGCTTCTCTATTTCTCTGTTTAAGCCAGCTAACCATTTCACATGCAATAAATGCCCCATCGTGTATTTTCCTTCCCTTGACAAACACACTCTGTGTCTCTCCTACTAACCCTGGTATCACTGATCTCATCCTCCTGACTAGCACCTTCAAGATGACCTTGTAAACGCACCCGACCATACTAATAGGTCTCAAGTCTTTGATCTCCTTTGCGCCGACGAACTTTGGAGCCAATGCCACCCAAGTAACATTACTATCAGTCGGTAACCTGGAAGAATTAAAGAACCCCATCACTGTTGCCGTAAATTTAGGACCAATCTCACCCCAACACTTCTTAATGAAGTTTATGTTGTACCCATCACAACCTGGCGCTTTAGAAGACCCTCCCTGATCTCCTCAGCCGATGGCAGCATCTCTAAGGTCACAGCATCTTCCTCAGCTATCTTCCCCACTAGACCATCTCTAAAGCCCATCAATGGAGTAGCTTCATGATGATATAATTCCTTGTAGAACTCTTTGATTGCTATCTTAATTCTCGCTTGATTTCTGACTGTTCTGCCATTTATCACCAGAGTATCAATCCTATTGTTCCGTCTTCTTGCTGAAGCCATAGTATGAAAGTATCTTGTATTTTTGTCTATGTCCTTCGCGTGCCGAGACCGAGACATCTGTTTCTAATGCATTTCCTTTCTTACGTACCATTTCTCACAGCAAGTAACCAATGTCCTTCTTCTAGCCTCCATCGTGGCATCATATACTCCATTGCTGACCATATCATCAACTCTCTTAATTTCTTCCTCAAACTTTGTGATTTTACTGTCCATCTCACCAAAATTAGCCTTGTGCCATCTCCCTATCGGGATCGTCAATGCCTTCAACTTTTCTGTGAACTGTATCTCTCCCAAGCCTCTCCTCAACTTTTTGTCCTCCACTATTATGGGGCAGTGATCTGACAATCCCCTTGGCCCCCTCGTAAACGAGTTTCTGGAAACTCTTCCAGCCACTCCACATTAATCAGAGCTCTATCTATACGACTACAAGACTGACCTCGAAACCATGTAAACTTGCGATCAGTGAGTTCCAAATCTACTAAATGCATATCTTGTATCCAGTTCTTGAAATCTTTCGCTGACCGAGGTATAGTAGTTGCACCTTTTCTTTCCTCTTCATGTACTATTTCATTAAAATCTCCCATAAAACAACAAGGGACCTGACATAACCCAGCTATATAGCTCAGCTCCTCCCAAACCTGAAGCTTCTCATCTCTATTATGAGGGCCATAGACTAGTACGAAAGCGCAATGGAAACTACTCTTTAACATTACTCCTTCAACACACAACCACCTCTCTCCCTTATAGCAATTAATCATATTAAACACTGATTCGTCCCACATTAACAGAAGTCTACCAGACGCACCATCAGAGCCTACATACTCCCAGCCTAACGCATCTTGTCCCCATATTCTTGTAACATCAAACTTCGTCACAACCTGTCTTTTAGTCTCAATCAATCCTACTAGATTTAAACTATACTTTTTCTTTAAGTCCTTCACCATTCTCAACTTCCCATCACCCCGTAGACCCCTAATATTCCATGCACTAAAATTCATTTAAATTTTTTTGTACACACCTGTTGTATTTTTTGTTTAGGCCTGCACCGTCTCATCTTTGCCTTCTGCTTCGCCATTTTTCTCTTACGGTCTATTTCTTCATTTTGTGCCTGAAGGATTGCGATGATGTCATCCTCTTCATTCAACAACATAGCACCTGACTCTTTGCCCAGCTCCCAGGTCTTCTTGTTCTCTAGTAACTGTTCCTGCAATTCCGATCTCTGGCTATCACTGTCCTCGGCTTCGTCAACAGCAGCCTCATGCTCAGGAACATTCCTTCTAACTCCATCAGCTTCAGCCACCCTTCTACCGCCCCTACCACTGTTCAACATCATCCTTCCCTCCTCAACAACCCCATCATACCCTCCTACTCCATCGTCTTCCACCTTAAAATTATAATAATTCAAATTATGCAATCAATTCTATTAAATTAGTACGCAACGTGTTAGCCGAAAATTGATTAGTATTAAACTTGGTTTAATAAAGTTTTTTAAAGAAGTGTTTGTGTTTTTTAAAAGTATAAATTCTTTTTTTTGTATTTAATAAATAAAAAAGATCATGATTATGCTTGTAACTTTTAAAAGATTGGGATACTTTTAAAAGCACTTAAGGTGGAGTTTTTTAAAGTTGGCTTGTACTTTTTAAATTTTAAAAGTTTAATATAATCTCATAGATCAATTAATTTTCAAATTTAACGCTTAAATTTATGTCTCTTATACTATTTTTAAATTTTAAAAACTATTTTACCAAACATAATTATTGTTGCTTGTGTTTATTAAAAGTCATTTTTAATTTAATTTATCAAATATAAATACTACACTTCTTAAAAAAATCATCTTTTAAAAACTAACTTTTACAAACTATTTTTAAAAAATAAAAATTTTACCAAACTAAACCTTAATTTGCTAATGGAGGTGACTAATTAATGTGTGCTCTTAATTCATTATTAGCCTAGGATACCGCGGGCCTTTGCTAGATATTTTTCAGGGAGGTGACAAATTTCCTCCTTCATCGATCAATTATTGTGTCCACCCCTTATTTTATTCAAACGAGTATTGCTCTCTATTGCATTATTGCCATATGAACAGTTTAGGAAGCCTTTCACATGTTTCAGGCACTTTACCGGAACTAAAATGTTCCAATGTGCAAAGCCGTTAAGATTTATTATTAAAAATTTTAAGGGTAGAGATTGAAGATATCAATTTAAGATGAGCTTGAAAAGAGGTGGTGCACTGAGAGGAAGAGACTTGTTGAAGATATACCATTTGCATTTTGTGGAGCTTGGAGAGTGAACCTGATTTTGCTATTACGTTGTAGTCCAAGTCGAAAATATAGATTGAGGCCGAGGCGTATATGAAATTACTCAATTTATATGACCAACTTGATTGACATTTGTGGATTAATCAACATATAAAAGGTAGGATATAAGTATCTAAAAAAATATATGAAAAATTTATGGATTATGCAATTTAATAGATAATAGATTTGTACTTATAAGATATCTATGTTATTGAAATTTTTTTTACAATAATATATTTTTTTAAATAGAATATTATTCTTTTGTTAGTATAGGGTGTTAATCGAGTCAAATCTGATTAAATCTTACTTTAATCGGGTATTAATTTCGAAGTTGCAAAACTTTAACTAACCCAATTATTCAATTAAATTAATTTAATTTTAAAAAATACATAACAGTAGATATACAACATTTTAAGATGTGTAAAATTATTTTATTTTAGTATAAATTTGATAATGTATTGTTCTTATTTTTTACTGTTATATATTATTTATAAAAAAATTTTTCACTTTTTTTTATAATTTTTTAAATATTATTTTCAATTAGATACTTAATTATTCGAATGGATCCCATCTGAATTTAATCTATTTAGATTGGTTCAGATCCACCCAAAAAAACCTCAAATCTAAATCAACGCAAACCAATTAAAAAATTTCATGATCTAATTCTCAATTTTTTTCCAAATCCAAACAAATGCAACCATGAATACTTCAATCAAACGGAGGCAGAACTATCGACTTTGGCTTGGGGCAATATTTACATGTATGTTTGGCAGAAAAACCGCAGAGTTGCAGACTATATATTTAGTAATATTATTTACTCAAACAATTTTTTCTCTATTATATTTGTTCATACTCTAATCTAATACAAATGTCTAGACCCAAATAAAAGGTCCAATCCAAAGATTGGCCCTCGCTTGCCACTGACCTTCTCTTAAGAAGTCGGTCTCAACAACAACTTGATCCAAAGAAGTCGGAGACGAAGGTTAGCTGGCAGATAACACTCATTCAAATGCGTACCTGCCCCTAAAATCTCTCAACCCACTTCCAGGAGCCATATCTCAACCTCCCTAAGATAAAGGGACGGTTATCCTCCTTAAAAGGTGGAACTACTTCAACGGTGGTTATTGGTTCACCACTATAAATACACTGACACCCCTCAGGTATCTCTAAGTTCCAATACTCTCTAAACTTGCTTAGACCCTTGCTGACTTAGGCATCGGAGTGTCTTTGTAGGTACCATCCCATCTTTACACACGCACAAGTCGGACGGAGGCTCCCAGGCGCAAACCTGCTCGGAGGCTTCCTCCCTCAGACGATTGGGCCAACCCAACGAGTCTAGCCCATTAATCTCCGGTTACCCATCGTAACATTGGCGCCGTTGCTGGGGACCCGAGAGATCAACCCAGAATGGCGGAAAATTCACCTGAAGATGGCCACACGGCGTTTGACTTCAAACAAGAGAATCTGGACATCGGGAAAAATAATGCAGACATGGCCACTCACCAAGGCACGACCAACCAGAACAGAGAAGGCACATCTGGGTTAAAGGACCCAAAGGCAAATTCCTCTGAAGGCCGCGAATTCGGAAAAGAAGGACAGCCCCATGCAACCTACCTCATGGGACTGTTCCACGGCCACCAAGGACGTTTGGAACAACTAGAGCAGGAATTAGAACGACAACGAGAGGCAGAGAGAAATTTGAAGAATAAAATAGAGCGACGAAAGGAGCTAGAAGAAAAGCTCTTAAGGCTGGAGTCTGCTCTCAAAAATCGAAGCTCCCGTAATGACCGAGAAGATTCCCCCTTAGGAGGAGAAGACCCATTCAGTGAGGACATAATGAGGGCAAAAGTTCCGAGGAACTTCAAAAGCCCTGATATGAACCTCTATGATGGAACCACAGATCCGAAGCATCATTTAAGCAACTTCAAAAGTCGGATGTATTTGGCTGACGCTTCTGATGCTACTCGTTGCAAGCTTTTCCGACCACCTTGTCGAAAGCAGTGATGAAGTGGTTTGACAGCCTCCCTCCAAGGTCGGTCACTAGCTTCGAGGACCTCTCGCAAAAGTTCTTGATGCGGTTCTCTATCCAGAAGGACAAAGTAAAGCACGCACCGAGCCTCCTGGGAGTAAAACAGGAGGTCGGAGAACCTCTGTGGGACTATATGGAAATGTTTAATAAAGCGTGCCTGGAAATCCAAGACCTGCCCACGGAGGCAGTAATCATGGGACTAGTAAATGGACTTCGAGAAGGTCCCTTCTCCCAGTCCATATCAAAAAGGCACCCGACCTCCCTGAGCGATGTGCAAGAGAGAGCTGAGAAGTACATCAACATGGAGGAAAATGCCAGACTGCGAGAACCGAGTTGGCAACCTGGATACTCTCACTCAGCAAAAGAGAAAGAAAGAGAGCCCAAGAAAAAAGAGGAAGTCGGCCCCGAAAGGCCTAGGAGATATCACTCTTATACTCTGGTGCGGATTTTATAACCATAAACTAACCGGCAAGTGCACCGGGTCGTACCAAGTAATACCTCAGGTGAGTGAGGGTCGATCCCACGAGGATTGATGGACTAAGCAATGATGGTTGATTAATTTACTTAGTTAGACAAGCAGAAAATAATGTTTTGAGAGTTCAAAAGCATTAAACAGTAAGTTCAGAATATCAGAAGACAGACAGTAAATAAGTTGAGAATAATATATGGAGAAACAGTTAAGGCTTCAGAGTTATCTATTTTCCGGATTGACTTTTCTTACTAACTATTTTAATCATGAAAGATTTAATTCATGGAAAATTATATGTGACTAAACCCTAATTCCTTAGACCTTTTTAGTCTCCTCTAACTCTCATCAACCGCCAATTCCTTGGTCAATTAATTCCAATTAGAGGGTGAAGTTTAATTCTAGTTATTATGCCACAAAAATCCTAATTATCCAAATATAAGAGGATTATATGTCACGTATCCCGTTAAGTCTAGATAATTAGAATTTAGGAGAAATTATTTTCAAGCTGTTGTTCAAGTAAAAAGCTTTTCCAATTTATACAAGAACTCAATTAAAAAGAAGGTCATACTTCCGTTCCACCAAAATTCATAAGATAACGAACGAAAACAATTCTTGAATTATAAATCAGTACATGAATTAAACTAGAAAAACAATAGAATCAATCCATATAATAGACAGAGCTCTTAATCTTTACAGTGGAGGTTTAGTTGCTCATGGTTCAGAGTGGAAACTAGGATATTCTTAAACTGTAAATTGGAATGAGGTGGAATAATCCCCGAATAGAAGTTTCTTTTTTCCTTATATCTAATCCTAATTAATTTAAATTATAATTTTTAAAAACTAAATAATATATTTTCCTATTTTTTAAAATAAAAATTAAAGTTTAAATCAGAATTAATTAAATCTTCGAACAGCCTAAACTTGGACGCTGGGACCACTCGAATTGGAAGATCATGCGCCTAACTTGAGTTATCATGCGCCTTACTTGATCATGGCCGCATGGATTGGAGTTTGAGTTAGTGAGGTTGCGCCTAACTCAAGGGTTCCTGCGCCTTACTTGGAGTCTTGCTAATTGATGCGTGTTGTTGAGATGTCTTGCGCCTAACTTGAGAAATCTCAAGTTAGGCGCAGCCTTGGCCGAATTGGTGGGAGAGAAGTGTGAAGTATTATATATCATTGGAAAGCTCTGAAAATTAACTTTCCAACACCACTGGAATCACGTCCATTGGACCTCTATAGCTCGAGTTATTCAGGTTTGAGTGCAGAGAGGTCAGGGTTGACAGCATCATTCGCCTTCTTCTCTTTTTCTGCGAAAACTCCATCAAATCCAGCCAAATGCTACCTAAAATAAACAGAATTGCACACGACTCAAAGTAACATCCATAGTGGCTAAAAGATAATTAATTCTTGATTAAACTCAACAAATTAAATGCAAATTCACTAGGAAAAGATAGGAAAGATGCTCACGCATCACAACACCAAACTTAAATTGTTGCTTGTCCTCAAGCAACCAAACTAATATAGGCTTAGGATGTGAATTTGCATGAGAATGAGAGTTTGATTAAGCTCATGTCTCTTCTTATAGTGGGGTTTACAACTGCAATCCTGAATAATTCTGGCATCCCATTCTCCTTTGAATTAGAAGGATGTCATTGTCATTCGGAATTAGAATCCGGATAATATTATGAATTTTCTAATCTCTTGTACTTCAATTTAATCCTTGAACACAGCAAATTTTCTTTGATTCTCTTTTCTTTGGTGCTTTGCACCTTGAGCCTATCCGTGACTTTAAATGTTTTGTCTCAAGCTTCACTTGACACAAAAACACGACAAGCACTTAACTGGAGAACTCTCTTTAAGTTCTGATTTTCCTTTCAGTTACTCCCAGACAGTGGTGCTCAAAGCCTTTGGCATACTCTGTTAAATGCATTTGATCTCGACTCTTAGTGTTCTGTCTCAAGGATTATTTGACACAACCACACCACAAGCATGTGACCAGGGAAACAACTCTTTGAGCTTTTAATCATGTCTGACCTCCCTAGTCATTGATGCTTAGAGCCTTGGACCTTGCTTTTATTTTTCGTTTGCTGTTTCTTCTGCTTCAAAGATTAAACTTTCACTTATTGCAGAGAATTCATAATAGTTCTCTAAATTCCTGTTTCTTGTACAGGAACATTCTTTAATCAAATTTAAATATGCACTGTTCATATCATGCATTCAGAATCACAGAAAATACCACCACAATTAAGTAAAGAAGACTATTCTTTATTATAAACTCTATTTCTCATGCAATACATCTTTTTCTTCTTTTTCTTTTGGATTCAAGCTCAGCGAGCAATACATGAGACACTTTTCAGAATTAAGAGTAAACAACAGAAAAAAATAGCAAAATAAACTGGAACCTAGGAATTGAAATAACAAAGGATCATGCAGAAACCAAGTAAAATAGCAGAAAACAGGAATATAACATAATAAGAACGGGAGAAAATATAGAATGAAAGGAACTCAACCACCTCAGTTATCCTAGTGGCCGTCTCATTCTTTAGGTTGTGCCCCTCCGTGAAGATTATTCGCCTTCCTTTGGTGCCATTAAAGTAAACAGAAAAGCCACAAGCGAAGCGACAACACCAAACTTAAAAGTTTGCTTGTCCTCAAGCAAAGAAAAACTGAAAACAGAAAGGGACATAAAAAGATATATGGAGAAGTAAAAATAAATATTAATGCAAAAGAATAATAAAATGATAAAAGGACAAGAGAGGTTAACATAATTAAAATATATATATATTTGTATTGTATTAATTTTTATTTTTAGGTTTTTTATTTTATTTTATTTTATATTTTTTTTATATAGGTATTTATTTATTGATTTATTTATTTATATATATATATAAGGGGGGAGGGGAACGGATTATATATATATAATGGGGTGGGGGTTAATGTATGTAAAAGGAATTGTGGTGGGGGGGGGGAGAATGGGGTGGGGTCACGGTTTTGGAATAATTGGTGCGTCTAACTTGTGTATTTGTGTGCCTAACATGATGGCCTATTCCACACATACAGCGCCTAACTTGCTTCTTCCTGCGCTTGACTTGTATTGGATCTTCACAGCTTGCGCCTAACTTGAGGTTAGCGCAGACCCTCCCGAGTGAAATAGTCTTTGATGAGTAACCTACGGTGCCTAACTTGAGATTCCTCAAGTTAGGCGCAAACCCTTCAATGCAAAATTTTTCGCTTCGCGTCCATAACTGTGTATTCAGGAACTTGTTTCTGTTTTAATAAATTTGCATGATCTAAATATACGTAAAACAAAAGAAAAATAATAAAAATTTAACTGAAACCAAATAAATAACAAAATCAAACCAACAGAAATCAAACTAAAGGATACGAAAATATCGGGTTGTCTCCTGACAAGCGCTTCTTTGCTGTCACTAGCTTGATGATCAGCTCCTCTAAGGAGGAGGATCATAGGGGCTTAGCTCTTCATCCCTTACTGTGAATCTTCTCCCTGTGTCCCCATAAAGTAGCTCAATATGCTCCAGAGAGAGGATTCTGTTTACTGTATAAGTGAACGCTGAATTGCTAGTCAACACCACCTTCATTCCTGGGGAGAAGCCTTCAGTGGGAATCTTTTTGTTTCTCCATCCTCTGGGTACTTTTTTCTTTTTGCGAACCTCCTCCTTGGTGGATGATGCATTCCCGACACCAAACTTAGGTTTGATGTCAGGAGGAACTTTATTGATTGTCACCAAAGGAGGTTTGAGCTGCAGATTCTGTTGTACATCATCAGGGGGTTCTTGAAGGTTTGGATCAATAGGCTCAGTCTGCATGCACCTCTCTTCTTCACCTGCTGAATGTATATCTTTGAAGACATGAAAGATGATGAGCGGATAATGTATACGCTTTTTGGCATTATTTTTAGTATGTTTTTAGTATATTTTAATTAGTTTTTATTATATTTTTATTAGTTTTTTTATAAAAATCACTCTTCTGGACTTTACTATGAGTTTGTGTGTTTTTCTATGATTTCAGGTATTTTCTGGCTGAAATTGAGGGACCTGAGTAAAAATTTGATTCAGAGGCTGAAAAAGGACTGCAGATGTTGTTGGATTCTGACCTCCCTGCACTCAATTGCGTTGGAAAGTAGACATCCTGGACTTTCCAGCAATATATAATAGTCCATACTTTGCCCGAGATTTGATGGCCCAAATAGGTGTTCCAAGTCAGCTCAAGAATTCTGGCGTTTAACTCTAAAACTGGCACAAAAGCTGGAGTTAAACGCCCAAACTGGCACAAAAGCTGGCGTTTAACTCCAAGAAAAGTCTCTACACAAAAATGCTTCAATGCTCAGCCCAAGCACACACCAAGTGGGCCCGAAAGAAGATTTCTGCATTAATTACCTATTTCTGTAACCCTAGGCTACTAGTTTTCTATAAATAGGACCTTTTGCTATTGTATTTTCATCTCTTTTACACACTTTTCATATACTTTCATAGACCTTTTCACGTTTGGGGGCTGGCCTCACAGCCATGCCTGAACCTTGTTCTTATGTATTTTCAATGGTGGAGTTTCTACACACCATAGATTAAGGTGTGGAGCTCTGCTGTTCTTCATGAATTAATGCAATTACTACTGTTTTTCTAATCAATTCACGCCTACTTCTTCTCTAAGATATCACTTGTTCTTCAACTTGATGAATGTGATGATCCGTGACACTCATCATCATTCTCACCTATGAATGTGTGCCTGACAACCACCTCCGTTCTACCTTCGATTGAGTGTGTATCTCTTGGGTTTCTGATCTAAGACTGGAACCTTCGTGGTATAGGCTAGAATTATTGGCGGCCGTTCCTGAGATCCAGAAAGTCTAAACCTTGTCTGTGGTATTCCAAGTAGGATCTGAGAAGGGATGACTGTGACGAGCTTCAAACTCGCGATTGTGGGGCGTTTGACAGACGCAAAAGGATCAATGGATCCTATTCCGACATGATCGAGAACCGGCAGCTGATTAGCCGATGTTGTGACAGAGCATCAGGACCATTTTCACTAAGAGGACGGGATGTAGCCATTGACAACGGTGATGCCCAACATAAAGCTTGCCATGGAAAGGAGTATGAATGATTGGAAGAAGGCAATAGGAAAGCAGAGGTTCAAGGGGAACAAAGCATCTTCATACGCTTATCTGAAATCCACCAATGAATTACATAAGTATCTCTATCTTTATTTTATGTTTTATTCATCTTTTAATTATCAACCCTCCATCACCATTTGAATCTGCCTGACTGAGATTTACAAGATGACCATAGCTTGCTTCAAGCCGACAATCTCCGTGGGATCGACTCTTACTCACGTAAGGTTTATTACTTAGACGACCCAGTGCACTTGCTGGTTAGTTGTGTGGAATTATGACAAAGTGTGATTCACATTTGAGAGCTCCAAGTCTTTGGCGCCATTGTTGATGATCACAATTTCGTGCACCAAGTTTTTGGCGCCGTTGCCGGGGATTGTTCGAGTTTGGACAACTAACGGTTCATTTTGTTGCTTAGATTAGGTACTTTTCAGAATTTTTAAGAATGAATTCTAGAGTTTCAAGGTGATGTTCTTACCATCACAAAAGCTGATTGATTCCCATCAATTTAGCTATTCAATGTAATGTCTTGCTGAAGCTTGGCCAAACATGTCTAATCTTTTTAGACTGAAGCTTTAGACTAACATTGCATGATTCCTGGAATTCTCATTAAAAGTTTTGATTCTCTTTATTTTCTTTTCCATATAATTTTCGAAAATCACAAAAAAATTTATAAAACCATAAAAATCAAAAATATTTTATGTTTCTTGTTTGAGTCTATTGTCTAATTTTAAGTTTGGTGTCAATTGCATGTTTCTGTTCTTCTTGCATTTTTCGAATTCATGCATGTTCTTCATTGATCTTCAAGTTGTTCTTGATGATTTCATTGCTCTGATCTTTAAATTCTCTTGTTTTGTGTGTTTTGTTGTTTCTCATATGCATTCTCAATTTATTAGTGTCTTTTATATGAGAATTTTTAAGTTTGGTGTCCTGCATGCATTGTTTATTTTATCTTAGTTGCATTCTTATTGTTTCTCATCATTAAAAGTTCAAAAATATTTTCAAGTCAATAATACAGAGAATTGAAGATTCAGAACATTCAGCAGAGGAATCAAACAGAAAAAGCTGGGCGTTCAAAACGCCCAGTGAGGAAGGAAAACTGGCATTTAAACGCCAGCCAGGGTACCTGGCTGGGCGTTTAACACCCAAAAAGGTAGAGATTTTGGCGTTAAACGCCAGAATGGGCACCATTCTGGGCGTTTAACGCCAGGATGACACTAGAGGGAAGATTTTGTTTTTAATTCACATTTTTTTCAAGTTTTCATAATTTTTCAAAATCAAATCTTTTTCAAATCATATCTTTTCAATCATATCTCTTTCAAAATAAATTTCTTTCCATTTTATATTTATTTTTGCTATTTTCAAAAATCCTTGCTTCAATTAAAGATTTACTTCAAAACTTTCAAGTTGTTACTTGCCTATTAAGAAAGGATCAAACTTTAAATTTTAAAATCATATCTTTTAATTTCTTGATAGTCAAGTAATCAACTTTAATTTTAAAAAATTCTTCTTTTTCTAAATTGATTTTCAATCATATCTTTTCAAACATATCTTTTCAATCACATCTTTTTCAAAATTAATTTTTTTTCAATCATATCTTTTTCTAATTTCAAAATCTTTTTCAAAAATCACTTTATTTCTTTCCCAATCTTAGTTTTCGAAAATCTCAATCAAATTTTCAAATTTCTTTTTTTAAATATTTTAATTAATTTTTGAAAATTCTTCCCCTCTTTTCACATCCTTCTATTTAAAGGACTAAGACTCCTCATCAAGGTGCAATTCGAACTCTATCCCTCTTGATAAGTTCGAATTCCCTCTTCTCCACCTCCTCCTTCTATTCTTCTTTTCCTTTGACACCTCAAGGAATCTCTATACTGTGACATAGAGGATTTTCTACTTTCTTGTTCTCTTCTCTTTCATATGAGCAGGAACAAAGATAAAGGCATACTTGTTCAAGCTGATCCTGAACCTGAAAGAACCTTGAAGAGAAAGCTAAGAGAAGCTAAAGAACAATTTTCTCTAGAGGGCCTAACAGAACTCTTCAAAGAAGAAGAAACCATGGCAGCCGAAAACAACAATGCCAACAATGCAAGGAAGGTGCTTGGTGACTTTACTGCACCTACTCCTGATTTCTATGGGAGAAGCATCTCTATCCCTGCCATTGGAGCAAACAACTTTGAGCTTAAGCCTCAATTAGTTTCTCTAATGCAATAGAATTGCAAGTTTCATGGACTTCCATTGGAAGATCCTCATCAGTTCTTAGCTGAGTTCTTGCAAATCTGTGGCACTGTCAAGACCAATGGGGTTGACCCTGAAGTCTACAGACTTATGCTTTTTCCTTTTGCTGTAAGAGACAGAGCTAGAACATGGTTGGATTCACAACCTAAGGAAATCCTGAACTCTTGGGAAAAGCTAGTCAATGCCTTCTTGGCAAAGTTCTTTCCACCTCAAAAATTGAGCAAGCTTAGAGTGGAAGTCCAAACCTTTAGACAGAAGGATGGTGAGTCCCTCTATGAAGCTTGGGAGAGATACAAGCAATTGATCAGAAGGTGCCCTTCTGACATGCTTTCAGAATAGAGCATCATAGGAATCTTCTATGATGGTCTGTCTGAACTATCCAAGATGTCATTGGATAGCTCTGCTGGAGGATCTCTTCATCTAAAGAAGACGCCTGCAGAAGCTCAAGAACTCATTGAAATGGTTGCAAATAACCAATTCATGTACACTTCTGAAAGAAATCCTGTGAATAATGGGACAAATCAGAAGAAAGGAGTTCTTGAGATTGATACTCTGAATGCCATATTAGCTCAGAATAAAATATTGACCCAACAAGTCAATATGATTTTTCAGAGTCTATCTGAAATGCAAGCAGCAACAGGCAGTACTAAGGAAGCTTCCTCTGAAGAAGAAGCTTATGATCCTGAGAACCCAGCAATGGAAGAGGTGAATTACATGGGAGAACCCTATGGAAACACCTATAATCCTTCATGGAGAAATCATCCAAATCTCTCATGGAAGGATCAACAGAGACCTCAACAAGGTTTCAACAACAACAATGGTGGAAGAAACAGGTTTAGCAATAGCAAGCCTTTTCCATCATCTTCTCAGCAACAGACAGAGAATGCTAAGCAAAGCCACTCTGACTTAGCAACCATTGTCTCTG
Source organism: Arachis hypogaea (assembly GCF_003086295.3). NCBI lineage: Eukaryota > Viridiplantae > Streptophyta > Magnoliopsida > Fabales > Fabaceae > Arachis > Arachis hypogaea. The sequence goes on from NC_092054.1 coordinate 131,736,622, forward strand.
ATCTAATCAAAACCACTCAAAGTTTCATGACTGAAACAAGGTCCTCCATTAGAAATTTGGAGGCACAATTGGGTCAGCTGAGTAAGAAAATTACTGAACTCCCTCCTAGCACTCTCCCTAACAATACAGAAGAGAATCCAAAAAGAGAGTGCAAGGCCATAACCACATCTCACATGGCCGAACCTGGAGAGGAGGAAGAGGCAGTGATCTCCACTGAGAAAGATCTCAATGGACGTCCACTGGCCTCCATGGAGTTCCCTAATGAGGAACCATGGGAATCTGAGGCTCACACTGAGACCATAGAGATTCCATTAAATCTACTTTTGCCATTCATGAGCTCTGATGAGTATTCTTCCTCTGAAGAGGATGAAGATGTCACTGAAGAGCAAGTTGCTAAGTAGCTTGGAGCAATCATGAAGCTAAATGCCAAGTTATTTGGTAATGAGACTTGAGAGAATGAACCTCCATTGCTCATCAAAGAACTGGATGACTTGACTAGGCAGAGATTACTTCAAAAGAGACAGGATCATGGAAAGTTCTCAATCCCTTGTACCATAGACACCATGACCTTTGAGAAGGCTCTGTGCGACCTAGGGTCAAGCATAAACCTTATGCCTCTCTCTGTAATGGAGAAGCTAGGGATCATTGAGGTACAAGCTACAAGAATCTCACTAGAGATGGTAGACAATTCAAAGAAACAGGCTTATGGACTTGTAGAGGATGTCTTGGTAAAGGTTGAAGACCATTACATCCCTGCTAATTTCATAATCCTAGAAACTGGGAAGTGTATGGATGAATCCATCATCCTTGGCAGACCCTTCCTAGCCACAGCAAAAAAACTGTGATTGATGTTGACAGAGGAGAATTGATCATTCAAGTGAATGGAGACTCCCTTGTGTTTAAAGCTCAAGGATATCCCTCTGTCACCATGGAGAGGAAGCACGAAGAGCTTCTCTCAATATAGAGTCAAACAGAGCCCCCATAGTCAAACTCTAAGTTTGGTGTTGGGAGGTTCCAACATTGCTCTGAACATCTGTGAGGCTCCATGAGAGCCCACTGTCAAGCTATTGACATTAAAGAAGCGCTTGTTGGGAGGCAACCCAATCGTTACTATTCTATGATAATTTTCTATTTTCTATTATTATTTTATATTTTCTGTAGGTTGATGATCATGTGAAGTCACAAAAATAATTGAAAAAGCAAAAACAAAGTGAAAAACAGAATGAAAAATAGAACACCCTGGAGGAGACAGTTACTGGCGTTTAAACGCCAGTAAAGGTAGCAGAATGGGCGTTAAACGCCCAGTCTGGCACCATTCTGGGCGTTTAACGCCAGAAAAAGGCACCAGACTGGCGTTTAACGCCAGGAATGGGCAAGAAGCTGGCGTTTAACGCCAGAAATGGGCAAGAAGCTGGCGTTAAACGCCAGAAATGGGTAGCAGCCTGGCGTTTAACGCCAGGATTGGCAGAAAGAGGCGTTTTGCACGCCATTTGGTGCAGGGATGAGATATCCTTGACACCTCAGGATCTGTGGACCCCACAGGATCCCCACCTACCCCACCACTCTCTCTCTTCTTCACCCATTCACCAATCACCTCAATACCTCTTCCCCAAAAACTCCTCACCTATCAAATCCCACCATTCTCTTCACCACTCACATCCATCCTTCATAAAACCCCACCTACCTCACCATCCAAATTCAAACCACTTTCCCTCCCAAATCCACCTTTTATAGCCGAACCATACACCCCCCCTCTCACCCCTATATAAACCCATCTTCACTCCTTCATTTTCACACAACCTAAACACCAATTCTCCCCCTTGGCCGAAACACAGAGCCCACTCCATCTCCTCTATTTCTTCTTCTTCTACTCTCTTCTTTCTTCTTTTGCTCGAAGATGAGCAACCTTCTAAGTTTGGTGTGGTAAAAGCTAAAGCTTTTTGTTTTTCCATAACCATTTATGGCACCAAAGGCCGGAAAAACCTCTAGAAAAAGGAAAGGGAAGGCAAAAGCTTCCACCTCCGAGTCATGGGAGATGGAGAGATTCCTCTCAAGGGTGCATCAAGACCACTTCTATGAAGTTGTGGCCAAGAAGAAGGTGATCCCCGAGGTCCCTTTTAAGCTCAAAAAGGGCGAATATCCGGAGATCCGACATGAGATCCGAAGAAGAGGTTGGGAAGTTCTCACCAACCCCATTCAACAAGTCGGAATCTTAATGGTTCAAGAGTTCTATGCAAATGCATGGATCACCAAGAACCATGATCAAAGTGTGAACCCGGACCCTAAGAATTGGCTTACAATGGTCCGAGGAAAATACTTAGATTTTAGTCCGGAAAATGTAAGGTTGGCATTCAACTTACCCATGATGCAAGGAGATGCACACCCCTACACAAGAAGGGTCAACTTTGATCAAAGGTTGGACCAAGTCCTCATGGACATATGTGAAGAGGGCGCTCAATGGAAGAGAGATTCAAGAGGGAAGCCGGTTCAACTAAGAAGGCATGACCTCAAGCCCGTGGCTAGGGGATGGTTGGAGTTCATCCAACGCTCAATCATTCTCACTAGCAACCGGTTCGAAGCTACTATAGACCGGGCTATCATGATACATAGTATCATGATTGGAGAGGAAGTGGAAGTTCATGAGGTTATATCCCAAGAACTCTACAAGGTGGCGGACAAGTCCTCTCCTTTGGCAAGGTTAGCCTTCCCTCATCTCATTTGTTACCTTTGCAATTCGGTTGGAATTGACATAGAGGAAGACATCCTCATTGATGAGGACAAGCCCATCACTAAGAAAAGGATGGAGCAAACAAGAGATCCCACTCATGGACAAGAGCATGAGGAATTTCCTCATCATGAAATCCCTGAGATACCTCAAGGGATGTATTTTTCTCCACAAAACTATTGGGAGCAAATCAACACCTCCCTAGGAGAATTAAGTTCCAACATGGGACAACTAAGGGTGGAGCACCAAGAGCATTCCATCCTCCTCCATGAAATTAGAGAAGATCAAAGAACCATGAGAGAGGAGCAACAAAGGCAAGGAAGAGACATTGAGGAGCTCAAGCACTCCATAAGATCTTCAAGAGGAAGAACAAGCCGCCATCACTAAGGTGGACCCGTTCTTTAATTTTCTTGTTCTTTATTTTCCTGTTTTTCGAAAATTGTGCTTTATGTTTATTTATGTTTGTGTCTTTATTACATGATCATTAGTGTCTAAGTGTCTATGCCTTAAAGCTATGAAAATAAATCCATCACCTTTCTTAAATGAAAAATGTTTTTAATTGAAAAAGAAAAAGAAGTGCATGAATTTCAAATTTTAAAACAGTTTAATTATTTTGATGTGGTGGCAATGCTATTGTTTTTCTAAATGAATGCTTGAACAGTGCATATTTTTTAATTTGATTGTTTATGAATGTTAAAATTGTTGGCTCTTGAAAGAATGAAAGGAAAAGGAGAAATGTTATCTGATGATCTGAAAAATCATAAAATTGATTCTTGAAGCAAGAAAAAGCAGTGAAAAGCTTGCAAAAAAAAAAAAGCAAGCAGAAAAAGCCAATACCCCTTTAAACCAAAAGGCAAGGGTGATAAAAAGGATCCAAGGCTTTGAGCATCAGTGGATAGGAGGGCCCACAGGAATAAAATCCGGGCCTAAGCGGCTAAACCAAGCTGTCCCTAACCATGTGCTTGTGGCGTGAAGGTGTCAAGTGAAAACTTGAGACTGAGCGGTTAAAGTCGAGGTCCAAAGCAAAAAGAAGAGTATGCTTAAGAACCCTGGACACCTCTAATTGGGGACTCTAGCAAAGCTGAGTCACAATCTGAAAAGGTTCACCCAGTTATGTGTCTGTGGCATTTATGTATCCGGTGGTAATACTGGAAAACAAGGTGCTTAGGGCCACGGCCAAGACTCATAAAGTAGATGTGTTCAAGAATCAACATACTTAACTAGGAGAATCAATAACACTATCTGGATTATGAGTTCCTATAGATGCCAATCATTCTGAACTTCAAGGGATAAAGTGAGATGCCAAAACTATTCAGAAGCAAAAAGCTAAAAGCCCCGCTCATCTAATTAATACTGATCTTCATAGATGTTTTTGGAATTCATTGTATATTCTCTTCTTTTTTATCCTATTTGATTTTCAGTTGCTTAGGGACAAGCAACAATTTAAGTTTGGTGTTGTGATGAGCGGATAATGTATACGCTTTTTGGCATTGTTTTTAGTATGTTTTTAGTAATTTTAATTAGTTTTTATTATATTTTTATTAGTTTTTTTTATAAAAATCACTCTTCTAGACTTTACTATGAGTTTGTGTGTTTTTCTGTGATTTCAGGTATTTTCTGGCTGAAATTGAGGGACCTGAGCAAAAATCTGATTCAGAGGCTGAAAAAGGACTGCAGATGCTGTTGGATTCTGACCTCCCTGCACTCAAAGTGGATTTTCTGGAGCTACAGAAGCCCAATTGGCGCGCTCTTAATTGCATTGGAAATTAGACATCCTAGGCTTTCCAGAAATATATAATAGTCCATACTTTGCCCGAGATTTGATGGCCCAAATAGGCGTTCTAAGTCAGCTCAAGAATTCTGGCGTTTAACTCCAAAACTGGCACAAAAGCTGGCGTTTAACTCCAAGAAAAGTCTCTACACGAAAATACTTCAATGCTCAGCCCAAGCACACACCAAGTGGGCCCGGAAGAAGATTTCTGCATTAATTACCTATTTCTGTAACCCTAGGCTACTAGTTTTCTATAAATAAGACCTTTTGCTATTGTATTTTCATCTCTTTTACACACTTTTCATATACTTTCATAGACCTTTTCACGTTTGGGGGCTGGCCTCACGGCCATGCCTGAACCTTGTTCTTATGTATTTTCAACGGTGGAGTTTCTACACACCATAGATTAAGGTGTGGAGCTCTGCTGTTCTTCATGAATTAATGCAATTACTACTGTTTTTCTATTCAATTCACGCCTAATTCTTCTCTAAGATATCACTTGTTCTTCAACTTGATGAATGTGATGATCCGTGACACTCATCATCATTCTCACCTATGAACGTGTGCCTGACAACCACCTCCGTTCTACCTTCGATTGAGTGTGTATCTCTTGGGTTTCTAATCTAAGATTGGAACCTTCGTGGTATAGGCTAGAATTATTGGCGGTCATTCCTGAGATCCGGAAAGTCTAAACCTTGTCTGTGGTATTCTGAGTAGGATCTGGGAAGGGATGACTGTGACGAGCTTCAAACTCGCGATTGTGGGGCGTGTGACAGATGCAAAAGGATCAATGGATCCTATTCCGACATGATCGGGAACCGACAGTTGATTAGCCGATGTTGTGACAGAGCATCAGGACCATTTTCACTGAGAGGACGGGATGTAGCCATTGACAACGGTGATGCCCAACATAAAGCTTGCCATGGAAAGGAGTATGAATGATTGGAAGAAGGCAATAGGAAAGCAGAAGTTCAAGGGGAACAAAGCATCTTCATACGCTTATCTGAAATCCACCAATGAATTACATAAGTATCTCTATCTTTATTTTATGTTTTATTCATCTTTTAATTATCAACCCTCCATCACCATTTGAATCTGGCTGACTGAGATTTACAAGATGACCATAGCTTGCTTCAAGCCGACAATCTCCGTGGGATCGACCCTTACTCACGTAAGGTTTATTACTTGGACGACCTAGTGCACTTGCTGGTTAGTTGTGCGGAATTGTGACAAAGTATGATTCACGTTTGAGAGCTCCAAGTCTTTGGCGCCATTGTTGATGATCACAATTTCGTGCACCAAAAGACTAGTTGCTCATTGTGCACTCTAAGCACTAATTTACCTTCTTCCACATCAATCAGAGCTCTTCCAGTGGCTAGGAATGGTCTTCCTAGAATTATAGAGGCATTCTCATCCTCCCTTGTGTCAAGAATCACAAAATTTGTTGGGAGGAAGAACTTACCCACTTTGACCAAGATATTCTCCACTAATCCATATGCAGGCTTTAGAGATTTGTCTTCCATTTGTAATGATATCCTTGTGGGTTGTGCCTCTTGGATTTGCAGCTTCTTCATCACAGATAAGGGCATTAGATTTATGCTTGCTCCCAGATCACATAGTGCTTTCTCAAAGGTTGTTCTCCCAATGGTGCATGGAATTTGAAAGCTCCATGGATCTGGCTTCTTTCTTGGTAAGTTATTCTGAATGATGGCACTACATTTCTTAGGCACGACCACTGTCTCATCTCCCTTTAAAGGCTTCTTCTTTGATAATAGCTCCTTCATGAACTTGACATAGAGAGGCATTTGCTCCAAAACCTTAGCAAAAGGAATATTGATTTGCAACTTTCTGAAGACTTCCAAGAACTTTAAAAACTGCTTGTCCTTGGTCTCCTTTTGAAGTCTCTGAGGATATGGCATTTTAGGCTTGTACTCAGGAGCTTTTGGCAATGTAGGATAAGTGCCAAGAGAGTCTGGGAATGGGTTGTCCGCACGCTTTGGAGGGACGTGCTCTACTTCTTCCTTCTTCTCCTCTGGAGCTTCTTTTTCAACTGGCTCCTCATTAACTTGTGCTTTCGTACTTGCCACTTGTCCACTTATCAAGGTGATAGCCTTGCATTCCTCTCTTGGATTTGGAATTGTGTTACTAGGAAGGCTATTAGTGGTCCTCTGATCAATTTCATTAACTTTTGTGGCTAATTGACCCACTTGAATCTCCAAGTTCTTGATTGATGCTCTGGTTTCTAAAACTTGCCAATATTGCTTCCAAATCATTGTTCTGCTGGCGCTGAGAATTTGCTTGCTGAGATGACTGAAACTGGTGGTTATTAAAATTGTAGGTCTTAGAGTATGGATCATTGTTGGGATTTCTAGGACCAATCCCCATGTAATTGACCTATTCAAAAGAGGATTGAGCATAATCATAATTATCATTCTGCACAAAATTACCTGTTATGTCATAAGAGACCTCTTAAGGTGGATTTTGGGTGTTGATAGCTGAGACTTGCATGCCACCCATCTGCTGAGTAAGTAGATTTATTTGCAGAGACATAAGCTTGTTTTGAGCAAGAATAGCATTAAGAGCTTCTACTTCCATAACACCCTTCTTTTGAGGAGCCTCAGAGTTCACAGGATTCTTGTTAGATGAGTATAAATATTGGTTGCTAGCAACCAATTCAATCAGCTTAATAGTCTCCTCCTGTGTCTTCTTCTTGTGCAATGAACCACCTGCAGAATTATCTAAGCACATCTTGGACATTTCACCCAAGCCTTCATAAAAGATATCTAGTTGGGTCTATTTGGAGAACATGTTCGGAGGACACTGCCTAGTCAGTAGCTTGTATCTCTGCCAAGCTTCATAAAGAGTTTCACCATCCTTCTGCCTGAAGGTCTGAACCTCCACCCTAAGCTTAGTCAGCTTTTTTGGTGGAAAAAAATTAGTAAGAAACTCAGTAACAACTTTGTCTCAAGTATCCAAACTATCCTTGGGTTGTGAATCTAGCCATAGCTTTGCTCTATCCCTCAGAGCAAACGGGAAGAGCATGAGTTTGTACACCTCAGGGTTCACTCCATTTGTCTTCACAATATCACAAATCTGCAGAAAATTAGAAATAAATTAATTTGGGTCTTCTTGGGGAAGACCATGATACTGACAGTTTTGTTGTACCAGGGTGACCAATTGAGGCTTTAACTCAAAGTTGTTCGCAGCTATAGGAGGCACCATAATGCTTTTTCCATAAAGATCTGCAGTAGGATCAGAGTAAGAGCCAAGCACTCTCCTAGGTTGCTCATCCCCATTTGGATTTGCCATGTTAGCATCAACAGCATTATTATGATCCATAGTGGATATTGCAGCCTTGTAAAGTCTTGCTTGTTGCAAATGCTGCCTGAAAGTCCTTTCAGGTTCAGGATCAAAGTCTAAGAAAGGTTTCTTGTCTCTGTTGTTGTGCATAAACAAACAGAAAATAAGAAAAGATAGGAATCTCTACGTCAGAGTGCAGAGAATTTCCAGTGAGGTAACCTGTGTAAAAGAAATAAAATAAAACAACTAAATATTTAAAGCCGAAAAATTTCAAAAATTATAAAAAGAAAATAAACAAGAAATTTAAAATAAAAATAACTAGGGGACACCAAACTTAATTTCAAAAATTAAAGACAAAAATAAAATAAATCTAATAGAATATAGAAAAAAATAATTGAAGGAAACAAAAACGAAAATAAAAGGAAATGAAAATAAAAAGGAAAATAAAAAAAAGAACGCCGTAAGTTTTTAGAAAAATCAAAAGAAAAAAATAAAACCAAAGAGGGGACAGGGGAATGGGAAACGAAAAATAAGGAAAAAATAAAGGAAAAAAATGAGAATTAAAAATTAATAAAACTAAAATAAAATTAATTAAAAGAAAAATTATCTAATCTAAGCAATCAAATAATTGATAGTTGTTAATCACAGTCAATCCCCGGCAACGGCGCCAAAAACTTGGTGCGGATTTTATAACCACAAACTAACCGGCAAGTGCACCGGGTTGTACCAAGTAATACCTCAGGTGAGTGAGGGTCGATCCCACGAGGATTGATGGACTAAGAAATGATGGTTGATTAATTTACTTAGTTAGACAAGCAAAAAATAATGTTTTGAGAGTTCAAAAGCATTAAACAGTAAGTTCAGAATATCAGAAGACAGGCAGTAAATAAGTTGAGAATAATATATGGAGAAACAGTTAAGGCTTCAGAGTTATCTATTTTCCGGATTGACTTTTGTTGCCAACTATTTTAATCATGTAAGATTTAATTCATGGCAAACTATATGTGACTAAACCCTAATTCCTTAGACCTTTTTAGTCTCCTCTAACTCTCATCAACCGCCAATTCCTTGGTCAATTAATTCCAATTAGAGGGTGAAGTTTAATTCTAGTTATTATGCCACAAAAATCCTAATTATCCAAATATAAGAGGATTATATGTCACGTATCCCGTTAAGTCCAGATAATTAGAATTTAGGAGAAATTGTTTTCAAGCTGTTGTTCAAGTAAAAAGCTTTTCCAAGTTATACAAAAACTCAATTAGAAAGAGGGTCATACTTCCGTTCCACCCAAATTCATAAGATAACGAACGAAAACAATTCTTGAATTATAAATCAGTACATGAATTAAACTAGAAAAATAATAGAATCAATCCATATAATAGACAGAGCTCCTAACCTTAACAGTGGATGTTTAGTTGCTCATGGTTCAGAGTGGAAACTAGGATTCTCTTAAACTGTAAATTGGAATGAGGTGGAATAATCCCCGAAGAGAAGTTTATTTTTTTCGTATATCTAATCCTAATTAATTTAAATTATAATTTTTAAAAACTAAATAATATATTTTCCTATTTTTTAAAATAAAAATTAAAGTTTAAATCAGAATTAATTAAATCTTCGAACATCCTAAACCTGGATGCTGGGACCACTTGAATTGGAAGATCATGCGCCTTACTTGATCATGGCCGCATGGATTGGAGTTTGAGTGAGTGAGGTTGCGCCTAACTCAAGGGTTCCTGCGCCTTACTTGGAGTCTTGCTAATTGATGCGTGTTGTTGAGGTGTCTTGCGCCTAACTTGAGAAATCTCAAGTTAGGCGCAGCCTTGGCTTAATTGGTGGGAAAGAAGTGTGGACTGTTATATATAGTTGGAAAGCTATAAAAGTTATCTTTCCAACGCCACTGGAATCACGTCCATTGGACCTCTGTAGCTCAAGTTATTCAGGTTTGAGTTTAGAGAGGTCAGGGTTGACAGCATCATTCACCTTCTTCTCTTTTTCTGCGAAAACTCCATCAAATCCAGCCAAATGCTACCTAAAATAAATAGAATTGTACACGACTCAAAGTAACATCCATAGTGGCTAAAAGATAATTAATTCTTGATTAAACTCAACAAATTAAATGCAAATTCACTAGGAAAAGATAGGAAAGATGCTCACGCATCATACTCCTCTAAGAGTTTCCCTAGTTGATGTCTACAGGGAAATCTGCCATACCGAAAGGCTACCACCCCCTAGACCCATCAAAAACAAAAAGGGGGGAGAGTCGCGGTGACTACTGCGAGTACCATAAGATATATAGTCACTCAACAAATGATTGTTACAACCTTAAAAATGTGATAGAAAAGTTGGCCAGGAAAGGTCGGCTTGATAGGTATCTCATGGAAAGGTCGGACCATCATGTAAAAAGAAAGGGAGATGACGAGGACCGTAGAGATCCGCCCCCGCAAACCCCAGAAAGACACATACATATGATCTCAGAGGGATTCGGAGGAGGCGGCCTCCCAAAGTCGACTCGCAAGAGGCATCTGAAGGAAGTCTACCAGGTCGGGGGCAGGCTCCCAACCTCCCCACCATCACATTTACCAAAGAAGATGGACAAGGAATCATACCTGGGCATGAAGATCCGGTAATGATAACCATGATCCTTGCCAATGCCCATCTTCATATAACTTTGGTGGATCAGGGAAGTTCAGCCGACATCCTTTTCAAACCATCATTCGATAAGCTGGGATTGGATGAGAATGAGTTAAGAGCCTATCTCGACACCCTGTATGGATTAGAGGATACACCAATAAAACCACGGGGATACATACCCCTTCATACCACTTTTGGAAAGGGGGGAAAGTCCAAAACTCTGAGCATCGACTTCATAGTCATCGATGTGGGGTCAGCCTATAATGCCTTAATCGGCAGAACTACCCTAAATCGACTCGGAGCAGTGGTATCTACCCCTCATCTCTGCATGAAATTCCCAACACCAGAGGGAATAGCAACCATCAGAGGAGACTAGAAGTTAGCAAGGAAATGCTACAATGAAAGCTTGAACTTGAGAGAGAAAGGGAATGAGGTGCACACCATTGAACTCGGAGGAGTCAGAGCTAAGGAAGAGTTGCGACCACAACCCGGAGGAAAAACTGAGGAGGTACAGGTTGAAAAAGAGGAAGGAAAAAACACCAATATAGGAGCCGACTTGAAAGAAGAATTGAAGGAGAAACTTATAAAACTCCTACAAGAAAATTCCGACCTATTTGCCTGGAAAGCCTCCGACATGCCAGGAATAGATCCCCGAGCTCATGTTGCACAAACTATCAGTTTACCCCGGGTCGCGACATGTTCAACAAAGAAGATGGAAGCTCGGACCCGAAAGAGCTCAAGTGGTGGAAGAACAAGTGCGAGCACTCCTAGAAGCCGGGTTCGTCAAAGAGGTCAAGTATCCGGCATGGTTGGCAAATGTAGTGCTAGTCAAAAAACAAAATAGAAAGTGGAGGATGTGCGTCGATTACACTAACCTGAACAAAGCGTGCCCCAAAGACCCATATCCACTTCTAAGCATTGATACTCTAGTAGACTCCAGCTCAGGGTATCGATACTTTTCGTTTATGGATGCATACTCGGGATATAATCAAATCCCGATGCATAAGCCGGGTCAAGAAAAAACATCATTCATCACACCTAGAGCAAACTATTGCTATGTGGTTATGCCCTTTGGGCTAAAGAACACTGGAGCCACATATCAGAGGTTGATGAACAAGGTGTTTGCATCTCACCTTGGGGGACTGATGGAAGTCTATATTGACGACATGCTAGTAAAAACCAAGGATGAGACCGACCTCTTGACAGACCTCACGCAAGTCTTCAACACCATAAGGTTGCATGGGATGAGATTGAATCCCGCGAAATGTACCTTCGCAGTACAGGCTGGAAAATTTCTAGGATTCATGCTTACACAAAGAGGAATTGAAGCCAACCCCGACAAGTGTAAAGCAATTCTAGAAATGAAAAGCCCGACTTGCCTAAAAGAGGTCCAGCAGCTGAACGGCCGACTTGCCGCCCTCTCCAGGTTCTTGGTGGGGTCAGCATTAAGATCCCTACCACTCTTCTCTTTACTAAGAAAAGGATGCCAGTTCGAGTGGACTCTTAAGTGCGAAGAAGCATTCCAAGAGTTCAAAAGGTTTTTAAGCCAACCTCCCATTCTGACCCGACCCAAAATCGGGGAAGAACTCGTACTGTATTTGTCCGTAGCAGACAAAGCAGTAGCATCAGCTCTAATACGGGAAGATGAGGTCGGGCAGCATCCTATATACTTCACCAGCAAAGTTCTACAAGGCCCTGAATTAAGGTATCAAAACCTTGAAAAGATTGCGTATGCCTTAATAGTAGCCTCTCGAAGGTTACGTCCTTATTTTCAAGCTCGCACAATAAGAGTCCGAACGAACCAACCCATGAAGCAAATCCTCCAAAAAAATGGATATTGCGGGTAGGATGGTTCAATGGGCAATAGAACTATCCAAGTTCGACTTGAAGTACAAAACTCGGACGGCAATAAAAGCCCAGTGCCTCACCGACTTTGTAGCAGAATATGCAGGAGACCAAGAGGAAGAATCCACTACTTGGGAGTTATATGTAGATGGATCCTCAAACAAAATAGGAAGCGGTGTAGGTATAATACTGGTCAACAAAGGGGGAGCACAAATAGAAGTCTCTCTCAAGTTTGAATTCTCAGCTTCTAATAATCAGGTAGAATATGAAGCCTTGATTGCAGGTTTAAAACCGGCAGAAGAAGTCGGTGCAACAAAAGTAGTGATATTCAGCGACTCTCAGGTGGTGACTTCCAAAATAAATGGAGAGTATCAGGCTAAACACCCCAACATGAAGAGATACTTAGATAAAACATTGGAGCATCTTAGGCGCTTTGCAGAAATCGAGGTTAAGCATATAACTCGGGATCTCAACAGCAGAGCAGACGTCCTCTCCAAGCTAGCAAGTACCAAACCAGGGGAAAATAATAGAAGCCTGATCCAAGAAACTCTCTAAGAACCCTCCGTAGCAAAAACAGAGGCCAAGCAAGACGTCCTTGAGGTTTTCGATTTGGACCTCGGGTGGATGAACCCCTTAATCGAATATCTAAAATTGACATCCTACCCAAAGAGGAAAAAGAAGCTAAGAAAATCCGGAAAGAAGCACAAAACTATACTTTGGTAAAAAAATATCCTGTACAAAAGGGGGATATCAACACCATTATTAAAGTGTGTTCCGACCTCAAGGACGACAAAGGTTTTAGAAGAGGTCCACAATGGTATCTGCGGAAACCATCTCGGAGCAAGGTCGCTGGCCAGAAAATTCATCCGAGCAGGGTTCTACTGGCCAACTTTACAAAAAGATGCCACCGAGTTTGTAAAGAGGTGTCAACCATGCCAAATGCATGCAAACTTCCATGTCGCTCCCCCTGAGGAACTCATAAGTATAACTTCTCCATGGCCTTTTGCTAAATGGGGATTGGACCTGTTAGGACCCTTTCCCCAAGCACCTGGACAAGTGAAATACTTGATAGTGGGAGTAGACTACTTCACAAAATGGATAGAAGCAGAACCATTAGCCACCATCACCGCCTAAAAAAGTCAGAAGTTCCTCTACAAAAATATTATCACAAGGTATGGGGTCCTTCACTCCATTACCACTGATAATGGCACTCAGTTCACTGACTCAACCTTCAAAAACCTAGTAGCCAGCATGAAGATCAAGCACCAGTTCACCTCGGTAGAACATCCACAGGCAAATGGACAAGCCGAGGCTGCTAACAAAGTCATACTGGTAGGGTTGAAGAAAAGGTTACAAGATGCAAAGGGAGCCTGGGCCGAAGAACTCCCATAAGTACTTTGGGCTTATCGGACTACACCTCAGTCTGCCACAGTGGAAACACTCTTCCGACTTGCTTATGGCATAGAAGCCATGATACTAGTGGAAATCAATGAGCAAAGTCTAAGGGTGAGCTTTTACGACGAGGTCGGAAACATACAGGGGCACAAAGAAGAACTTGAATTACTCCCTGAAGTCCGAGAACAAGCCCAGATAAGAGAAGCAGCATTAAAGCAAAGGATGACTACAAGATACAATAAAAAGTCATTCGAAGAAGCTTCACCCCAGACGACTTAGTTTTGATTAGAAATGACATTGGAGTCAATAAGTCGGGAGAGGGAAAGCTCACTGCTGATTGGAAAGGACCATACAAAATTAGTGAGGTCTTAGGCAAAGGCTACTATAAGGTGACCGACTTAAACGGCGCTGAGCTACCTAGGTTGTGGCATGCATGTAATATGAAAAGGTACTATAGTTAAAAGCGAACTCTATTCCCTGATGTACTCTTTTCCCAACTTCATGGTTTTTTCCCAAAGAAAGGGTTTTCCTGAAGGAGAATTTTTAATGAGGCATCAAAGTAGAGACTAAGGGGCTGCAAATTATAAAAAATCCTTAGTAGCAACAAATTACCTTTGCAAATAAAGATCTTTTTTTTCAATATCTCTTTATAAATTCCTTTTCACTTTTTACTCTTTCTACGAAATGCGCCGATTTAAGCTCGACAAAGCATGAAAATCCTATGAAACGACCTAGATGGTCGTCAGGATGAAACGACGAGGTACAAGTCGGTGTAAAGAGGTTATAAAAGTAGATCATGGTAAAACTCGGAAATTACTCGACCTACAAGTCGGGAAAAACCGAGAAAAAAAGAAATGCACGCAAAAATAGCCTAAGTCACAGAAACTCAATAAATAAAAAAATTGAGTATAAGGAATATGAAAAGAGAAGAAGAAAATCTATCAAAAATCAAAGGCATAAGCTGTCCCAAGTTCCTACAAGTTCAAAATAACTTAGAACAAAGAGATAGCCAAACCAAGATAAAAGATTTTCAAAAAGATAAAAAAAAAGGGTTTTTTCGCAAAAATAACCTAAACAGACAGCATGCGCACAACAAAAGGTATCCTAAACCCTTATGCAAAAAAGGGTATTTTTAAATATTTTGTTTACGGCCATAAAAGGCCAAGAAATGTCAAGTAACAGCTACCTCAAAAGAAACAAAATATAAATATTGTTTAAAAAACAGGGAGGCCCACAGGCCGGACCCCCTTATAGCCACAGTTAGTTAGGAGGAAGATAACCACCACCAGGAGAAGGGCTACCACCACCAGAACCAGGGAGAGAAGTCGGAACAGCATCAGAAGGGGGCGGAGCAGGCTGATCGGGGCCATCAGAAGGAACCTTTGAGGAACTCGGAACGTCCCCCCGAGGAGGAGACTCCATTATCCTTTGCCCCTGTGTCTTCAACTCGGAGTTAGTTGCAGGTCGGGGAGGGGAGACAATTGCACCATTCACTACGATCTTATCGGGATTTAAGGGAGAAAGATCCAAGTCAGAGCAATAACCCCGACTTGTTCCTTAAAAATTCTCCATGCCTCCTCTGCTCCCTCAGCAATTGAATCCTCCAAGTCCTGGAAAGCGTCTCGGCACCCAGAAAGCTCCTTCTTCAAATCCAAATTTTTCCCAAAGAGCCTAATGTAGTTTTGCTCTGCCTTCTCCTTGAGGCCTTCTGCCATGGCACACTGGCCCATTAGCTTCTTCTCCCTCTCTCGAGCCCGACCCTTCTTCTCCATTAACTTGGTAACCTCCTCCTTTAACCTCTTCTCTTCCTCCTGGTATAAAGAAATTCTCTCCTCAAGCTCCTCAACCTTTTGGGTGTAACCCAAAGAGCTAAGGAGAGTATGTTCAAAAATATCCAGGAATTTCGTGTAGACCCCAGCCGCTCGGATGCTTCCCTAAACTATAACATTCAGATGGTTCCGGACCATAGCGTCATCCATATTAATTGATGAATGGGGAAAAATATGGTTCCAGACGAATTGGGGACCATCGAATGTAACCCCGGAAGAAGAACCAGAAGTCCTTCGCTTCTTCTTCTCGGGTTCAGGGGAAGGTTGGGGCAGTGGGGGAGGAGAAGGAAGAGAGGTAGTAGAGGAAGAGGATACCATGATAGGACAGGAGGAAGTCCCCAAATTATGAGGAGGAGGAGGAGGAGGGGGAGGAAGAGGCAGAAGAATACCAGTGGCCCTTGCAGCGTCCACCCGCGCCTGAGATCTTTTCTTGGCATCCTGAACTTTTTGATAAGAGGAGGCAGAAGCTTTCTTCACCATTTCTGAAAAAGAAGAAGGCAATAAATCAATTTACAAGGAAATCGAAAACCCAGAGTCAGAAATAATTAAAACAAGTCGGAGCATATCAAAAAATAATCATATCTACCTATTTGGGTCCGAACAAAATTCGGAGACCCTTGGAGAAATTTCTTTGTATCCAAATAAGGGGCCCTCCCCCAAACTTCTTGGAGGAACCCCACGACAGCTTCCTTGACCTCATCTAAATCGTCCAACCCATACTTCTCCACAGGAGAAGCCTCCAACCAGTATAAAGGAAAGCAAGGAGAAGAATTTTCATCCAGGAAAAAGGGGTGGTGACCCTCTACAGCTTGAACTTTAAAGAAGAAATTTTTGAAATCATGGAAGGATTCATCAAAAAGGTTGAAAACTCTCCGACCTTGAATAGTTCAGAAAGACACCCACTGTTGTTTATTGTTTTGCCCACTGAAGGGCTTGGTCATGTGAAAAAGATAAAAGAAAGTTTTCAAAGAAGTCGAAAAATCCAAGGCCTGACTGATAAGTTGGTAAGCCTTCAAGAAACCCCAAGAGTTGGGGTGGAGTTGAGTGGGAACAATACGACAGTGAGACAGAACAGCTATCTCAAAGTCAGAAAATGGCAGAAAAACTCTCAGGCGAGTGTAGAGGCTCTCATACATAAAAAAGAAATGAGGGTCTGCATCAGAAGCCCTCCCAAAACAAACCCAGTCTTCCAGACCCGGGGCAGTCAGTTCATATTTCGGCTCGTCCTCCTCAAGAGCACAGATCCTATGATGAGTGCGAAGATCGGTAATATAGTCAGTGTCTACAAAAGGTTCTTCCCCAAGAACCGTAACATCCACCCACTGAGCAAGGGACTCTAGAGAAGACATCTTTTCTAAATAAAAAAGGACAGTGAAACCTACAAAGGAAAAAGAAATAAGATTAAAAACAGGGTCTCTAAGGGGCCTGGGGTCAGATCCTCAACAAAACAGAGTAACTGAGCATGTAGTCAACACTCCTCTCAAAGAAAAAACATGCAAACGAAAGCATTTGTAAAAAAGAGAGAAGAGAGAAGAACTAACCTTTACTTGAAAAAGGGATAGAGGCAGCAGTGGCTCAGAGAAAGGAGGAGTCCCTTCGAATGGAAGTTTCTTTCGAATAGAAAGTGCAAATGTGAAAGTTTTCAGAAACGAAATAAAGAAAGAGAGGAAAAGTATTTATAAACACGTGAGGGGCATAATGGTAAAAGCGGAGGCAGTCATTAAAGAGATGCGCCGTTACCAATGTAACTGCTTCCCATGTGTAAATACGCAAGTCCCTAACGGCCGCGACGTTTGATTAGACGCGACTGTTGGGAAATTTTGAAACACGTCGGTTCCGAAAAATCACGTCGGTTCCTCAACAGGTCGGTTATAAGCCCGAGTCAAAATACTCGAGCCCAACTCTTCATTGAGATTGTGCTCGAGTAGGGACACTGTTCATACCCTGGCCCAATACAAAGGTCCAAGCCCAAATAAAAGGCCCAATCCAAAGATTGGCCCTCGCTTGCCACCGACCTTCTCTTAAGAAGTCGGTCTCAACAACAACTTGGTCCAAAGAAGTCGGGGACGAAGGTTAGCTGACAAATAACACTCATTCAAATGCGTAACTGCCCCTAAAATCTCTCAACCCACTTCCAGGAGCCATATCTCAACCTCCTTAAGATAAAGGGACGGTTATCCTCCTTAAAAGGTGGAACTACTTCAACGGTTATCCTACTTCAGAATATTTTATACTATTTTCACAAGTTTTATGCAAATTTAGTTATTTTATTTCATAATTATATGCTTTTTTAAGAAAGAATAATTTTATTCTAGCACATAAATAAAATGAAAACTATTTTTAGATTAAAAAAATTAGTGTTGACATTGAATTTTAATTAAATCTAAAAATTATTATTAAAAATTTTTTATTTGACACAAATTTGTGTGTGTAAAAAAAATTATTTGATTGTTTTTTTTTTTTTTTAATTTTCTTGATTCAATCGGCTTCAAATTCTTTTTATCATATACCAGTGTAGCCACTTATGGTCACTATTCTTTCTGTTTTTTTAGTTTTTAGCCATCATTTAAAGGATTTTTGGGCATTGCCATAAATGCTTGCGCCTCGCGGACAAAGATTTAACTTGCAACCGGTCCGTACTTAGTATAGCAAAGTTCCAATAAAGAGGGGTGGAATACGTGAAAATTTTCCCAAAGGTTATTATATACTAGAGGGTAGTTTTAGCTTTTTATAGGTGGCACTCTTTTAAACCGTGTATTACTCTGCACTCAATAGTAGTAGGGATAATGTGCTTACATATGCAAATTTCTCCACTATATATACAGCGCGTTCATGCAAGTCTTTTCATAAAATAATTTGGTTGTTCTATTATTACATATTAATAGTTGAATAATATATAATTATTAAGGAGAAAGAAAAAGAAGAAGATGAGAGTGGCAGTGGTGGGTGGTGGAATAAGTGGATTGGTTTCAGAGTATGTATTGGCCAAAGAAGGAGTGAATGTGACTCTTTATGAGAAAGAAGATTATTTGGGAGGCCATGCCAAAACTGTGAATGTTGATGGTATTGATTTGGACCTTGGTTTCATGGTTTTCAACCGGGTAAGTACTCTCAATTTTCATTCCCTCTCCCTCCCCCTCTTCAATTCCAACTATTCGCACATTATTCTTACTAGCTATATGGCCGAAACATTTTCATAGGAAATTTGATTGGAGCTCTTAGCTACTACTTTATTGCCATCCCATGAAATTGGAAATGGTAAAGGGAACATTACGATAACACCGAAAAAAAAAAATTGGTATCAAAGTTTGAGTCAAAATCAATGTGCCAACAAAAACTTTGGCTCTCGTTAAGGATGGATTGAAAAGTCTCACGTCGATTGAAAAAAGAAATCGAAATATGTCTTAATGTTAATAGGTTTTTATTATGGAGACCACTTACATAAAGACACAAAAAATGTCTTTATTTAAAGACGTTCATAGGTGTCATAGTATGATTGGACATCTCTATTAAACCGGTTAATAAGCTATTTTTTAATAGTTCAGAATAAAATCGGTTTATTAAAGAAAAATAATAAATCTAATTGTCCGTATTATAATTATTAGATTCGGTTTGTTCCGATCAATTTACACAATATAAACCGAGTTATATTTAAATTTTTTATAAAAAGACAAATATATCCTTAATTTTTAATTTTACAAACATTTAAATTCCTAATAATTTAAAAATACAATTAAACCCCTATAAAAAAATAATTCTAACCCTAATCCATTATCCTGTCCAAGCCCAAATTCAAGTCTATCGGTGAAATGGTGAAATAATTTGCAGCCTTCTGAGATTCCCCCAAACTCACTCGTTCATGCTCAAACCTGGAAAGAAGGGATGTTCTCGGTAATACAATTCATCAATTCCCAAATTCAAAGTCGCAATCTTTCGAGAATTTACAGGAACTTAACTTACAGCAGGTAAAGTGGCTACTAATCTTGAAAGGCCCAGGTCTGTGATGACTCATTGCAGTGCTAATAGAGTTATGTTGAGAAGGCATTCCTCAAGCCAAGTTCTTCCTTCTGGAAGTAAGAGACTCTGGTGGAAGATGTTACTCTGGAGCCATAGGAACATACATAGACATATTTCAAGCAAATCAACACAGGTGAATCCTGGTGTGGCTGTAACGCACAATCCATACGGGTACTCTTCCGACACCCTTGAACCGAAGCACAAGCAGTCACCAAGAAACGTGGAATGGTAAGTATTGTATTCCATTCATTACGATTAATCACATGAAACATTACCAGTTACCGATTATGAACGCGAGTGTGATTCAGAAGAGAGACGAGAGGATGTTTCGGTTGAGTAAGAACAAGGCTTATTCGAAATCTGCAGCTGATACAAGATTTGAGTTCTGATTCTCTCATTTTAAGGCTCTTCAGGTAATTTAATTTAATTTTTATTTTTCCCTTATTCTTCCATTTACGTTGATAAATGCTAATGCAATAGTGTGTGAAGTAGAGTTCTGTTTTTTTTTTTCACGTTAGCTTAATACGCTTCGTATGTTCGCAATTGTTGATCCGCGGTGATAAACTGATTATGCGTTTGGTGCGCAATTTGCAATGCAAGCCTCAGAATCTTAGATCCTACTATTGTAATTTAGAAACAGCGAAAACTAGTGCTTTATTTGTTGAATTTTATCAAAGATGATGAAATTTATTATGTGAAGAAGTTTAGTATTTTGGAAATGGATGATAATTAATTAAGGTGAACTAAAGTGAAGTTGTTCTGTTGAGCTATAATATAGAATCCTTGAGACTTGAATGTTTTATCAAATGCAAGTAGCGGATCGGTTTGTTGGTTTGATATGAATAACAAGTGTTCATACATATTTTTGTTCACATTATTAATAAAATAATACTAAGCAGTGGGACAAATCATAATATTGAATGACTACAGTGACATGTTAAAAGTAAGCAAAGATGACTTATCTTTAAGTTCTAAAGTAGTTGTAATCAAGGGGGGAAATGTTTAAATCACCAAAATTATACTCTTTATATCCAAATTTTGCTGCTAAAAAAGTTGTATGTTGATTTTAGAATTGTTTTAAATAGTAATTCAGTGTGCGGGGAAATAAAGGAAATATATGGTTCTGTTAATAATAACAAATGCTGATTCTCTTGTTGTAGGTACCCAAGGGATGGGAAGCTCTTTGTTTCTGTTGTTTCGGTAGAAAGTGGTAAAGCTATTGCAAAGTCAAGCAAGGTGCTGGTGCAATATGGGAGTTGTCAGTGGTCAGATTCTTTTTCAGAATTTGTATTGTTTCCAGGAGATAATTCTTCCAAGGAGATTGATGAATGTCTCCTCAAGCTTATTGTTGCCATGGTGCTGATACTATTGCTGTTTGCTTTTCCTATTGTGTATACTCTACTTTGTAGTTAAGATGTTTCTTTATCAGTTAGAAGTTTGTTTGAATTATGATGTGGCTTAACAGGGACCATCAAGGTCTAGTATCCTTGGAGAGGTCACTGTTAATATGGCAAGTTATGTGAGTTCAAATGCTAAATCTCCACTTTCACTCAAGCTGGGTAAGTGGCAACTATGGGACAGTTTTACATGTCAGATATACAAATAAAGTTGTCTTACTTTTATTGAGTGCAGAAACCTGGATGGTTGTGTTACTGTGGTTGGTTACGCTGGGATTTAATTGTAGTCAACTTTGGGGGAAAAGTAACATTGGAAATCTGGAATATATTGCTGAGTATTGAATGTATCTTATTAATTCCAATTACTCTTGTTAATCGACAACTTGTTTTCTTTGGGTAATCTCTATTCATTCAAGTGGTATTCACTGTAATTTTACTCTCTGATATACAATGTTGCATAGGATCATATGGAATTATATTTCTGCCCAAAGTTTTATAACTTGTATTCAATTGAAGTCTTAGCCACTAGATTCTGTGAGAGAGAAATGATAGTTAATTAGTTAGAGATTTGGTTGGAACGGTATGCATCATTCTCTTGTAAACAAATTTTTCAAGATTACATCATTGAGATTATAAACACATAATAAAGTCATAAAAAAAGTTAATTACAATTAAAGACTTTGTTAAATTATTCATTGAAGCTGTACTCTCTGATTTTTTACAATGAAGCAAAGCTACAGATTTGTACTTGATTGATTCTCCTATACATATCTCTAAATGTATTTACACAGCATGACTCAAAACCACGACGAAACAAAGCCTCCTTCTAAGCAATGGGTTTGTCAAAAAGCTTAACATCCATGTTCACATTCTAATACTTCTTTCCTCCTATTTGCTATCATAAACCAGGTTCATGAGCCCAAAAAGCATCTGAATCCGGACAAAAAGAGAGAAAAATCTTGAATTTCTCTATTTGCTATGTGCCAATTGACAAAGCGAGCTTGTATCGACTTGAACAGAAAAAGGATGACCAAAAAAAGACAGCATTTATCATCTTCCCTGCAAGATCATATCCAAACTTGAAAACAAGGACCAACATAAAATATACTAGAAGCAAAGCAGAAAGCCCATCTAAAAGCAGTTTCTCAAAGGAATAAATAAATGGAGTTATTAAAATTTTTCTTTTTTCATCACAAAGACAGTGCTTTATCTGTGATAACTCAAAACTCCAGGAACAAAAAATTATGAGGGGCATCCAACAGTTATTGGCAAGTGGTGGGCTACTGGAAAGAAATAGATAGAAGCTACAAACCCAAATTACCTAAAGTGGATGGGACCTTGGAAATTTGGCATCTCAAGTATTGCTCTATGTTAAAATGTCTATAGTGGACAAATGAAGATGGCACCAATTTACTCAGACCATGCTTACATCAGTACTGTCATAAGCTTACATCTTAGGATTATGCTTTATCTATTAGAACATGTTGTTCATTGGAACCTATATAAATTTTGAAATACCATCCTTCTTTTCCAGAACAAAAAATAAAGCATACTCAAAGTTGTTAGCTATTTTCATTTTTTTTAGTAGATAACATTCTGTCGGTGAAGGTTCTTTACTTGTAGAAAACAACAAATTAAATGCACACAAATTGAGGATTCACCCAAAATTCAAGAATTATGAACATAGAAATCCTATAGGTGTTGACAAAACAACAAAATCAATGTGCTAATGAATTGTAAGTTGAACAAGCATCAAAATATAGCCAAAAGTGCCTCATCCAAGAACAGTGTGCCTAACATTTTCGCAATTTAATCTTTATAGTAGATACAACACATAAATAAAATGCAAAATATTACATAGGCATTCAATCAAGCATGTGGTGTGCAATGCTGAAGAAGCCCTTCATGGACATACAAACTGAGACCAAGAGATTCAGGCAAACAACACTTGATTTGATTTTCATTTTTAGCATTCAGCAACAATCGTTACAAATCAGTAACAAGTAATCCCTAATCACACTAAACCTGAAATCAATAAAGCTAAACAAAAATTTCAGTAATGATTTGATTTCTATTTTTAGCAGCAGCAAGAAAATTTCAACAAAAGCTTCAGGAATTAAAAAAAGAGCAACAGCACAAAATCAATTATTTGATTTTCCATTAACCCAGTCACAGTTTCACATTCAAAAATCAACAAGGTCACATTCAAAAGCCAACAACAGGGCATAAAAGGAAGAGAAGAACCGAAGTGAAGGCAGTGCCGCTAACCTTCGACGACGACATGGACGGCGCCCGGCGAGACGACAGCGAGTGGCAACACAGCGGCGAGCTGCTCCAAGTTCGAGAGAATCCAGTGAGGACGGGGACAGGGGGAAGGAGGACGCCAAACTACGAGAGAGGAAGCAGAGGCGCCGACAACACGGACGGCGGCGGCACCGCGACAGAACAGTTGCAGGGAGAACTTAGGGTTTTGGTAGGGTGAGTTTGAAAGGTGCTATGGGTTCAGACTTCAGGTGATAGTGATATATGATTCACGTATTGGGGAAGGAAATGGGCGGGTGTTACTTGTTAGGGGAAAGGGGTGGGTTTGGAAAGTGGACCAGATTATTTTTCAAATTGGTTTTTTATTGAACCGGTTAGACCGATCGGTCTGACCGAATTTTAGAATATTAAAATTGGTTTTAATTTGGTTAATTAAAAAATTTTAAAAAAATCGGTTCACTAAAAACGTCCAATAATATGATGCCACGTAGGCGTCTTTATAAAAAGTCATTTTCAGTAACTTTATGGGAGCATCCCCTTTTATTATTGCTTGTAGATGTATTTTAAAAAAAGACATTTTTAAAATATTTAAACGTGTACCAATAAGTGTTTGTTTGGATATTATTAAGTTGATAAAATAAGATATTTTTTATTTTTTAGCGTGTTTGGTAAAATTTTAGTAATAAAAATAAAAGTAATAAAAAAATAAAAAATAAAATCTTTTTTGAGAAGTTACAATTTACATTTTTTTATGATCTTTTTTTCTTAAAAAAAATATTTTTACGTAATAAATAACAAAAAAAATACTTTTATATAGTTATATTCAATCATAATTATTAAATAAAAAGATATTTTTACATGAAATATCTAAACATAAAATTAATTTTATTTTTTAATAATATCTTTTAAAAAAATAACTTAAAAAAATCTTTTATTAAAAATCCAAACAAGTCCTAAACCTTACTAACTTCTTATAAATTTAGTCAAAAGAATATAAATCATGTAAGTAAAATAATTACAAATAAAGCTTTCAAATTTCAAATTTAAAGTTTCAGAAGATATTGTAATTAAGCTTTTGCACGGGATCATATTTGGTAATTGATAAATTTATTATATATTACTAATTTTACAATTAAGATATGTCACATATCACTTTTTTATTGTAATTAAAATTAAATATTTTTTTTAAAATTAAAACCTTCTCTCGTTCTTTCTCTTCCTTTCTCTACTTCTCTCATTAATTTCACTCACTCCATCTTTAATATATCATTATCAATGACTAATTAAAAATTTGACAATCAAAATATATAATATAGCATTTTCTAATTGCATCCAAAGTAAACTAAAATTAAAATTAAAATATTAAAATTGAAATACAACTATATTATATATTATATTTATATATTACTAACTAATTTAATAACTAAAATGTACCGCATGACACTCTGTTATTAAAATTTAGGAAAAAATATTTTCTTCCAAAATTAGTAAACATCTTAACTTCCTTCTTACATTCTTTTATCTACCTCTCTCTATTTTTCTATTTCTCACTATCATTTCCACTCTATATATAATTTATAATTTATATTTTATATTAGTAATTTGACAAATCAAAATGTATCACAAGATATTTTTCCATTATAATTAAAATAAATTTTTTTCTTAACTTCTAAAATTAATAAACTCCCTCTCCCATTCTTCTTCTTTATATTTTTCTCTCTTTTCTTTCATTCTCTATTTTTCTCTACTTTTTTGTTTTACAAAAAATAAAATTAACAACATAATATAATTTAAATAAAAAAATATTATTACATGAATATTTTTTTATTTAGTTTTAAATTGTACTGCTTCACTTTATAATATATATATATATATCTTCACTTTTTTTAAAATATTTATTACATATAATTTAGAGAAAATACTAATATTGTGATTAAAAGTTAGAATTAAGATTCAATTATTTAAAAAAAATAAATCTAAATTAATTTTATAACTATCAATATAATTTTTTTATATTAATATCTAATTATATTTTTATATATAGAGAGAAAAAATATTATATTTAAATAACAAGCATAAAAATTAATTATTTCTATTTGTACAAAGACTTAACACCTAATTAAATATAAAAGTATACACGTTAAATTCTTTCAAATTTTAGATAACGAATGTTAAAATTAATTATTAGTAAAAAATTAAACTCTTTTATATAAAAATAATAACTAAAACACTTACTATTTAATTTTTTTTTATCTAGAGAGACTTTAGTTTTTTTAGTTGATAGAGACTTTTATTTCTTACGATCTTTTTGTAAAAATAATTTAATACTATAAATTTTATGTACCATAATCTATAATATCCAAACTGACGTACATAATTTTAAAAGATTTATGTTTTCATAATAGGGTTAATCATCAAAGAAACCCCCGAATTATTTAAACGCTGACAGAAATGCACCCAAATTTTATTATCGACAAAAATACCTTTAAATAATTTAAAAACATAACAACAATACCCAACAGTAAATATATATTTTCAAAAAATACCTTATAGATTGAATTTTGATGTGATTTTTTACAAAAATAATTAAAAAATGAGATATTATTATTTTTAAAATTTGATAATTTTTTTCTAAGTATATATTTTTTTGTGATTTTTTAAAAGTATTATTAGTTGTTAACAAAAAAATTACAAAAACAATATATACTCAACGAAAAATCACCAAATGTTAAGGATACTAATATCTCATTTTTTTAATCATGCTTACAAAATATTGTATCAAAATTCAATCTCTAATATATTTTTTGAGAAATACATATTTAATGTTAGATAATCTTGCAAAAAAACTAATATTAAATATGTATTTCTCAAAAAATACATTAGAGATTGAATTTTGATTCAATTTTTGCAAGTATAATTAGAAAAATGAGATATTATTATTCTTAAAATTTGGTAATTTTTTGTTAAGTATATATTATTTTGTAATTTTTTAAAAGTATTATTGGTTGTTAACAAAAACAATTATAAAAAAATTATATACTTAACAAAAAATCATCAATTTTTATGTATAATAATATATTATTTTTATAATCATGCTTGTAAAAAATTACATCAAAATTCAATCTCTAAGGTATTTTTTGAAAATATATATTTACTGTTGGGTATTCTTGTTAAATTTTTAAATTATTTAAAGATATTTTTGTCGATAGTAAAATTTGGGTGTATTTTTGTCAGCGTTTGAATAATTCGAAGGTATTTTTGGTAATTAACCCTTCCATAATATTATTACGGGTAAAAGTATTGGTTGGTTTTCAAATCAATGTAATTTAATGTTATATTACATAGTGAGTAAATTATGTGGATTAGCAATCATTTTTATTTTTACAATGGAGGCCCGAAGGCCAAGGAAAAGAAAACTAATAAAATAATAAAATTAATTTAATAAAAATTAATAAATAAAATTTAATTATAATTTAAATATAAATAAAAAATAGTCAAATAATTATAACACAGTTTGTTCACGTTTTTCATTTTAAACTCTCAACGCTAATAGAATTGTCTATCAAAATTATCCGTTTTTAAATTAATGCAAAGAATAAAAAAGATAATAATTTCAACTTAATTTTTCAATAACAAAAATTTTAAAAGAACGTTTATAATACAACACAACACAAATATAAAATCAAAGTTTTGTAACTACCTTTATTTTAAGAAAGAAGTTGAGTCACATATCTTAGACAATATAAATAGGAATGCAAAATTAAATAAAGAGTAACTTATTAAAATGGTAATTAAAATTTTGCATTGCTGACAAAATGAATCTTAAAAGATGTTAATGATAAATAAAATTCTGAAAAAGTTAAAAACTCAACAAAAGAAACTATATATTAAATATATATTCTAAAAAATAATTTTAGAGATTAAATTTTAATGCAAATTTTTGCAAATATCATTAGAAAAAAAAAAAGATATTTTTATCCTTAAAATTTAGTAATTTTTGTCAAGTGAATTTTTAAATTTTTTTATTGTAAATGACCATATTTTTTTGAAAAATAAAAAGAAAAATTTAAAGATCAAATTTTTTCTGATATTTTGTGTATTTTTTAAATATTTATTCAAATATTATTACAAATTTAGATTTAATGGATAAGTCGTTTGCTAAATATAAAAGTTTTTTTGTTATTTATAAAAATTATAATATTTATAGGTTTCTTTTGTTATATTTTTAAATTATTTAAAAACTATTTTGTTGATAATATTTTTTAAGAATTTTTTTGTCGATGACTGAATTTTTCGAATTATCAAATTCGCAGTTAATCCTAAAATAAATAAAACTAGAGAATATACCTTGGAATACTCAAAATCTTAGTCTGTAACACCCTACCACACTAAGCTTTACGCTTAAGTCGTAAAACGAAGGTGGTGTGGTATTACGACCTCTAAAATAAAATGAGTATATATAATAGCAGAAGAATTATAATTTGCTAGGAGTCTTGAAGAATAGGGGAAATAAAAATCGCGAGATAAAAGCGCAACGCTCAAGGAACGAGATGTGGATAGTCCTTTCGCATATCTGATTCGAGCTCCCAGGTATGTTCCTCGATACTAGCTCGACTCCAAGCTACTTTTACCAATGATACTTCCTTTCCACGTAATCGTTTAATATTAGTATCATCAATTCTCACTGGAATTACTGGAAGTGTTAGATCTTCTCTTACTTGGATTGGTTCTGATTCCAGAACATGACTTGCATCAGGAGTATACTTCCGAAGCTGGGACACATGGAACACATCGTGCAAATTCGAAAGATACGGCGGTAAGGCAACTCTATAAGCCACTGGCCCAATTCTCTTCAGGATCTCAAACGGTCCAATATAACGGGGATTCAGTTTCTTAGTCTTAATAGCTCTTCCCACTCCAGTGGTTGGTGTAACTTTCAGAAAAACATGTTCCCCTTCCTCAAATTCTAAAGGCTTTTGCCTCTGATCAGCATAACTCTTCTGGCAGCTCTGAGCTATAAGCATTCGACTACGAATCTTCTTTATCTGTTCAATCGTTTCAGCTATCATCTCAGGCCCTAATAAACTCATTTCTCCAATTTCATACCAACACAACGGAGATTGACATTTCCTGCCATACAGAGCCTCATATGGAGCCATTCCGATGCTCGCATGATAGCTATTATTATAAGCAAACTCTACTAATGGCATATACCGATCCCAGCTCGCCGGCTGGTCTAAAACACAAGCCCTTAGCATATCCTCCAAGGTCTGAATAGTTCTCTCTGACTGACCATCTGTCTGAGGGTGATACGCAGTACTCAAACTTAACTGAGTCCCAAATGCACACTGAAAAGCTCCCCAGAATCTTGATGTAAAGCGAGGATCCCTGTCAGATATAATGGTAGAAGGCACGCCATGCAACCTGACAATCTCTTTAATATACATTCGAGATAATTTTTCCATTGTGCAACTTATTCGGATAGGAAGAAAGTGAACTGATTTTGTCAGTCGATCCACAACTACCCAGATAGCGTCATAACCCGATCGGGTTCTAGGCAACCCTATCACAAAATCCATTGCGATACTCTCCCATTTCCATTGTAGAATCTCCAAAGGCTGAAGGGTCCCTGATGGTCTCTGATGCTCAATCTTAACTTTCTGACAAGTTAAACATTTAGATACATGCAATGCCACATCATTCTTCATACCTGGCCACCAGAACATTGCTTTCAGATTTTGGTACATTTTAGTGCTCCCTGGGTGAATTGAAAACCCGCTCTTATGAGCTTCCTTCAAGATTCTTTGTCGCAGGTCTCCAATATCTGGCACCACAATCCGGTTCTTGAACCTCCACAAACCATCCTATCCTTCTGACACTCTCCACTGTTTTCCCTGTTCAACTGCTGGTAATACCTTACGTAACGCTTTACTGTCTCGATGAACCTTCAGAAGTTCTGATTTAAAATCACTTGAAATCTGCAACTGACTCAAACACAGGATTCTATATTCTTCTCTAATTCCCAAATTCAAACCTTGGAATGCCTTCAGTAATTCTTCTTCCCGTAGCATCATCCAAGCTGCATATAAAGATTTCTGACTCAAGGCGTCCGCCACAATGTTCGCTTTTCCTGGGTGATAATTCAATTCAAAATCATAATCTTTCAGAAGCTCCATCCACCTCCTATGACGTATATTCAACTCTTTCTGCTCAAAAAGATACTTCAAACTATTATGATCTGAGAAAACATGAAACTTAACGCCATAGAGGTAGTGCCTCCAAATCTTTAAAGCAAACACAACAGCAGCAAGTTCTAAATCATGTGTCGGGTAGTTCATCTCATGCGGCCTTAACTGCCGTGAGGCGTATGCTACAACATTCTGGTGCTGCATCAGAACGCACCCTAAACCCTTCAGTGATGCATCACAGTACACTTCAAACAGTTCACTTGATTCAGGTAATACCAATACGGGTGCAGTAGTCAATCTGTGCTTCAATGCTTGGAAACTCTCTTCACACTCTGGAGTCCAGATAAAAGGCGTATCCTTCCTAGTCAACTTAGTTAAAGGTAAGGCGAGCTGTGAAAATCCTTTAATGAATCTACGATAATATCCCGCCAAACCTAGGAAACTCCTGATCTCTGTCACTGAAGTTGGTCGCTCCCAATTCATCACTGCTTCCACCTTAGCAGGATTCACAGCTTTCCCTTGCTTATTCACCACGTGGCCAAGAAACTTTACTTCACTCTTCCAGAACTCACATTTAGATAACTTAGCATATAACTTCCTGTCTCTCAGAATCTGCAGCACAATTCGCAAGTGTTCAGCATGTTAATCTTCAGACTTAGAATAAACAAGAATGTCATCAATGAAGACAATAACAAACTTGTCCAGATACGGTCGGAAAATCCTGTTCATATAATCCATAAATACTTCCGGGGCATTACTTAACCCAAAAGACATCACTGTATACTCATAATGACCATAACGCGTCCTGAAAGCAGTTTTCGGAATATCCTCGTCTCTAACCCTTATCTGATGATAACCGGATCGCAAATCAATCTTAGAAAACACACCAGCACCCTGTAACTGATCCATTAAATCGTCAATTCTAGGCAACGGATATTTATTCTTCACAGTGATCTTATTCAATTGCCGATAATCGATACACAACCGCATACTCCCATCCTTCTTCTTTACTAGTAACATTGGCGCTCCCCACGGAGAAACACTTGGTGGGATAAAATGCTTACCCAACAGATCTTCCAGCTGAGCTTTCAGTTCAGCCATTTCTAAAGGTGACATCCTGTAGGGAGTAATCGAAATCGAACCGGCTCCAGGCACCAACTCAATTGCGAATTCAACTTCTCGATTAGGTGAAAATTCATTAATATCATCCAGAAACACATCTGGAAATTCACATACAACGGGAATCTGCTCTAAACTATGATCATTACCTGATACTCCCACAGTTAATAACATAATACCCTGACATTCAGTTCCAGAACAGTTTACTATAATAGAATTCAAATAGTAACTATTCACCACAATCGGTGCTTCTGACCCTTCCGGCATAAACTGTACTGACTTCTCAGAACAATCAAGCAAAACATGATTCTTGGATAACCAATCCAATCCTAAAATGAGATCAAGACCAGTCATAGGCAAACAAATCAAATCATGCACAAATTCACGCTATTGTACTCGAAAGGGAACTTGTGGACATCCTATCCTAGTCACCATAGCTTCATGAGTAGCATTATATACTTTCAAATCATAACCTAAAACCACCATTCTCAATCCTAATTCATGGGCCTTTTCAAATGCAATAAATGAATGACTTGCTCCTGAATCAAATAAAGCATTTAAGATTTTACCAGCCATTTCACAATTACCTCTAATCAGTGTCTCAGATCCCTCAGCACCTATGGTAGAAGTGGTGTATACTCTCCCCGGCTACTGGACCCTACCAGTCTCATACTTCTTCTTCTCTGGGCAATAACTGGCTATATGTCCGGGCTATCCACAGGAATAGCATACTCCAAGTCCAAATCTGCATGGAACTCCAGGATGATACTTTCCGCACTTCTAACAATTTTGATCTTGTTGTGGCTGCTTCCCAAACCTTTTTCCTTGACTAGCATTAGTATTCGGACTTCTGTAATTACCTTGAACCTGAGTCTGCTGCGGAACAAAGCCTCCATGCTTGAAATTCCTACCTCTCGGAGCAAAGTTCTTCCCTGAAGGCCTCTGAAAAGGCACCCTCAAACTTCCTTTCTCTGCTGCTGCCTTCCTCACACAATCCTCAGCCACCCTACTCTTATTCACCAATTCAGAAAATACCCTGATCTCCATTGGGGCAACGAAACTCAGAATATCACTCCGAAGACCTCCCTCATATTTAATACACTTCCATTCAGCAAAATCTTCAGGCGCACCTTGACAGATACGAGAAAAGTGATATAACTCCTCAAATTTGCTACTATACTCAGCAATAGTCATATGTCCCTGCTTTAACTGCATTAATTCAAGTTCCTTTGCATTTCTGGCTGAATTAGGAAAGTATTTCTTATAAAATTCTGTTCGGAAAACCTCCCAAGGAATCGCAGCACCATCAGGCTGCAGGATACATCGGGTTCCCTGCCACCAATACTGAGCTTCACCTTGCAACTGATAAGTTCCAAATTCAACCCATTGCTCTTCGGGAACCTGTTGTGCCTGTAACGCCCTTTCCATAGCCTAAATCTAATTATCTGCATCAGTGGGATTTGAGGTTCTCCTGAAGGTCGGGGGGTGAACTTTCAGAAATGTAGCAAGTGTCATAGGATCGTCCTCATCATTATTGTTCCCATGATTACCCTGGTTTATCTGATTACCCAATGCCTCGGCTGTCGCTTGCATAGCTGCAGCCATATTTCCCAGGACAGCCATAAAGTCTACTGGATCAGTCCTATAGGGGCAGGAGTAACAGTGCCTGTCCTACCTCTACCTCGCCCGCGACCGCGTCCGCGAGTCGACATCTGGTCCCTATACACACCAAATAAGTGATATTAAGTTGATCAGTCTCAATATCGCAGGTCTAATGCATTAAGTTCCAAATGCATGCTCACAAACGTTTATGCCATATATATCAATCAGATATCCTAATAGCACATAAACACATATACAGAGAATGCACAGAAGTACAATCAGTCCGTCTTTTAGGCTCTATAGGAACGAACTGCTCTAATACCATAATGTAACACTCTATCACACTAAGCTTTACGCTTAAGTCGTAAAATGAAGGTGGTGTGGTATTACGACCTCTAAAATAAAATGAGTACATATAATAGCAGAAGAATTATAATTTGCTAGGAGCCTCGAAGAATAGGGGAAATAAAAATCGCGAGATAAAAGCGCAACGCTCAAGGAACGAGTTAACTTGCGTGCTAAGAAAACCATAACTATCAGACATAAGATAACAGAAGTAGGAATAGAGTGCCAAAGATACAAAATAACAAGCTCCTAACTCAGCCTGCGAAGTCAAGACTGGCCAGAGAATATTTACACATGTATGCATACATATCCAAAACTCAAAAGTACATATACACAATCCTGCCTCTCCATAAACCTCTAAGAGGATCAAAAAGAATAAGTTATGTGGAGAGAAAGCCAAGTACATATATACACATCATAGCATAACAAAATAACCATGTAACCACTTCGCTTCAAGGGTCCAGACGCCTAACAAGATGCCTCTCGACCTGCATATGAAAAACAACAACATAGTATGGAATGAGAACTGGAGGTTCTCAGTATGGTAAAGGTGCCACACACATAATATATAAGGTCCTGGGATTGCTAGAGGCAATCCTAGAATGCCGACACTCAGATTATAGAGCTTAAAGTATTAAACAGAAGCTATAAAAGGTGGTTCTCTAAAAATATTTAATCCTAACTTAACCTTAAATCTAAGTCCTATACTGCCATTCCTCCATACCTCCAACTCCATCATGCATTTTCACAGACAAATAGATAGATAAAGGCAAACACAAGAAGGTTACAACTACTGCAGGTAACAAATACACATTTAGCATGGCAAATACAGATAGGCACACCCAATTAAAGCACAAGCAAGTAATTCAAGTAATATGCATATGATGCATGCCTGTCCTATGGCTGATGAGGCTCATCTGTCGGTTATCCAGCCAACCCGACAAGTCTGAATTGTCCTTAGACTGTCCCCCGACGTGCATCCCCAAGAGTCTATGCATAGATTTTTCTCAAATAATCAATATTGCTCAATGGGGGTAACATTCCCGGGAATTTATATAGTGCCCGGTCACACTTATGTCGTAGGGTCAACAGAGTATCGAGTTTTCAACCTGGTACACGTGGTGGCAAGCCACGACACTTAATCCAGGGAATCTCGTATCTCAGATTATTCAAATTCATAAGCCATTTAAATAATTCAATTATAATTCATCAACATCCACATCATTCTCAATCGTATTTCATTCATCATTATACATCAATCATATTCAATCCTTATCCTTCATTATCACACCTCCCATTCCGTCCATCAATAGTTCCAATTCAAAATATAATTCATTCTTTTCTAAATGAATCAAACTTCAAACATATTCATTTTCTTAATAACTCAAAATCAAACCATACAACCTTGGAATCTAGATCTTTTTAAATAATCATCTAAACAAAATCTCTAATTTTTATAAAATTTCGGTAGCACCTCCTCTAAAACTCGGACTTTGCCACCCTTTTCGGGTCCAAACCTGCATTCTTTTCAATTCAACATACCCTTCCTCATCATCATAACAATCACCAAAATAAATCTACCTCAGATCAACAATTAAACTCATGCAATATTCAAATCCAACAATCAAAATTCAACTAAGAATCATAGTTCACAAATCCTAGGCTTTTAACACAAAATACCTCATTATCACAACAACCTCCACAATAGTTATACCTCAAATCAATAATTCACCAAATCATTAGTTAATCAATAAGCACCAAACTAACCATGTTCATCAACAATAACATTCAACCATAATTCTCTCCAAATTAACATAACAACATTCACCATCCAAAATTAAAAACTAATTATCCAATAAACTTCAACCAAATATATTCATTGACAAATTACTAAACATTAAACATACACCTGCATTCCAACTTATCCAATGGTCATCTAGCCTAAGTTTTCACAGAACATTATATATTAAATGCTAGAAACCTAAACCATACCTTGGCCGATTTTCACGTAACGACCAAATCTATTTATTCAAAACCAATGCAGCCCCTCAAAACTCAACTAATCCGCTTCCTCCAAGTTCCAGTATTCACAATTCCAAGCTCCAATTATTTATTCACAACCTAATACACATTCATAACACATATATATCCAATTTAATACTCAAAGCTCAAATTCAAGGAAAATAAAATAGAATTATCGTATCTTCACCTTACCCAAGCTTCACATAAGCAAGAGTGAACGTTTTCCTCAAGCTAATTGGATCCTAAAACATCAAAAATCAAAGAAACTCAACCTTCCCATTCAAAAATCCAAAAATTGGGGGAAAAGAGGGCTGAGAGTGATTAAACAAGTTACCAGTGAAATTGTTCCAGTAGAAATGTAGAGCTCGACGCGGTGGACGCGTGGCTGCAAACGGTGCAGCGATCGGAGCTCGGACGGAGAAGTTACGGGGATCGGAAGGTTAACGTAAGGGTTTCGGGAGCTTTCATTCTCCCTGGAGCTTTCACGCTGTTCATACGTGAAAATGAGGAAGAAAGGTCTTTCGGCTCATTTAAAGTGTTGGTCCGGTTGGACCGACGGTCCGGTTTGGATCCGATTCAACCGGTTCGACCTGTTCGGTCCAATCTTGGACCGTTTTCTTCGAAATTAGTGTCAAAATTTTCGTTTCGATGAGCTCTATTCTAATTTAATATAATATTCACATTTTTAATCCTCCTTATTAAAAACTAATTTATTGACTAATTATCTACCAATTTAACCGGAGTTTACATAGTCTAATCAGGTTTTTTTGCGGAGTAAACAAGTTTAATCTGTTTTAACACCGTTAATTTTTGCCATCTCGTCAAATAAGCCGATGTAACAGAATGATAAAAAGTAGGATGGTAAGTTTGTAATAAGAAATTATTTTGGTCTCTGTTTTTATAATTTTTAATTAAAAAAAAGATAAAAATGTGGTTCACCTTGTGTAAATACACAAAATGTATATCATATGATATAAAGTTGTAAAGTAGTTATATAATCAAACAAATCATGAATCATTACATGAATCGTTTGACCAGACTTTTGAATGTAAACTTAGTATCGTTTCAAATGAAATGGTACAATGGAGAAGCATACTTATAAAATAGGCAAAAAGCATATTGCAACTTGCAAAAATCGTTCTAGAAATAATAAGTATGAAAGCACAGAATAGACAAACATAGATGCAACAAAACAGTGAATATATTAGATGAACAAAGCAGAGATAGAAAATTGAACGCTAACTCTGTTCTGAGGTGAATTTAAAACGTAACAATTTGAACTAATGAAATTTTTCTTCAAATAATTCTGAAACTAATAAATTCCTTTGTTAAAATATCCAAACAAAATAATGTGTATAGTAAAGTAATTTAAATTCCTTCCAAAATTGTATTACCTATTTTAAAGTCAATATTTCAAAGGAGAAAAAACACAAAAAAAAAACTATGATGAACGTGATGAATCGTTGGAAATAGATAATTCGAACGTTGAACTTAAATCGAGCGAAACAGACATAATTCTTTATGTTTTTTTATTTAAGCATTTCTTGTTTTTGTTTGGAAACTAACTTTGACTCGAATAATATAGTTAGTTGCAGATCTAAAAAGTTATAAAGAGCCAAGAAATATACATAATATATATAAAAAAAGACAAATACAAATAAAATTATAAGAATTAAAATATCTGTCATTTCTTGATAGAAGAGATAGACAAAATAGTATATTATGTTTATTTATATTTTTAAATTCATCAATAACAGAACGTGTATCAAGCTTTATAAAAAAATTGTTTTGAACCTTATTTGTTAGACTTAAAATTCATTGACATAAAAATTTTAGTTTATTATAATACAAAATTAATAAATTAAGATGATATGAATATGAATTCATGAATTGTTTATTATTTATTTTCTTTGGACCTTTTAAGTATTAGAAAGATCAGATGTAATAAAATTTATTAATTCTCCTAAAATATAATGAACTATATATATATATATAAAATCTTTTTACGCGAGATATTATATATATATGCTTTAATTTTTTTTATAAAATTGTTGCATTGAAGGCCTGTATCCATCTCTAACAGTGGTTGAAAAAGGTTCCTGCTTCTTAAAATTTTGGTTATTAATGATTTTTCCTAACTTGAAAGTACTATTAAAAATTGTATCATTTCATTAAATAGGTAACTTATCCTAACATGATGGAGTTCTTTGAGAATCTTGGAGTTGACATGGAATTATCTGATATGTCATTCGCCATTAGCCTTGATAATGGCCACGACTGTGAATGGAGCAACAGAAACGGTTTGTTTGGTTTGTTTGCACAAAAGAAAAATGTGATCAACCTTCAATTTTGGCAAATGCTCAAGAAATTATCAAGTTTAAAGATGATGTTACAAGGCAAGTACTACTATATGAGGATAGAAATGACTATATGACACTCATTTATTGCGAGTTGAGCTAGTAAAAATATGACTACTCGAGTAGGCTAGCGGGTTCACCCAGTGGGGACAAGTTAGCTCGTTTTGGCCCGTCTTTTTTTCTTGAAAGAAATATATAAATATAAACACTAGAATACTAGTAGATACTAAACTTTCAAACTTTAGTATGAAAATGTATGAATGTTTAAATAAAATTGTTTGGTACTTTCTTCTTAAGCAACTCTTTTATTTAAACAGATATTAAAAAAATTAAAAAGTAAAGTATGGGTCAAGTCATTTAACTTGTCAACTTGGAGGAGTCGATTTACTTGATGAAAAAGCATTGTATACTTTTGCTTTCTTTGTACTTTCATGCAAAATTTAATTAATTTTGAACTCACCTGCAAAATATTGAAAATTGACAAGAGTAATGCTGATTTGCTAGTTCATGGGTGATTATATCCTGATAAATTGAGTTTGTTGTCTCATCTTCCAATTAAAAATGCAGGTATCTTGATATGCTTAATAACAACAAATTGAATATGGACCGCAATGAGACCTTGGACCAATTCATAAAGTCAAGGGGTTACTCTAAATTATTTGTGAAAGCATATCTTGTGAGTAGTTCATTTGCATCTTATTAGATTGTTTTGATTTCTATAAACATTACTTTGGTTAGTGATATAATTAGTGTATGCTTCTTAATATGTTATAACATGAAATTAATGAATGTAGGTTCCAATTTGTGGTTCTATATGGCCTTGCTCTTCTGAAGGAGTTATGAGCTTTTCTACTTTTCTGTTATCTCTTTTTTCAGAAATCACCATCATCTTCAGGTAGTAAGGAGATAAAATCTATCTCAAATTTATACAGTGATGAATAATCTAATTTAAATATATAAATAAAATAAAGACTGCTTCGATCTTGATTCACTTGGTCCTCTTTTTCTCCTTGCAGCTCTTTGGAAGGCCACAATGGCTAACTGTTAAAAGGCGCTCGCACAATTATGTTAAGAAGGTACCATTAATGCTATGTTTGATGGTAGTATTTTTTAGTGTAGCTTATATGAGATATCTTTTAGTTTAAGCTATAAATTAAGACTTTGACATTAATTATTTGTTATAATAACTAGGTCAAAGAAGAACTTGTTAGAAGAGGTGGTCAAGTAATAGTTAATTGTGAGGTGGAACTAATTTTAACATCAAAAAAAGGTGATTCATGTGTCTATTCCCTTATTGTACTCATTGACCTTTAGACATTCACATTTTCTTCTTCTTTTTTAATTTCTATCTCAACCATTGAGTGTGATTGTATTATTTTGATTACGCAACAATCTTAAAAATTTTGCTGCAGGATGTGTTGTGCATTGCAAAGATGGTTCCAAAGAAATGTATGATTGCTGCATAGTCGCGACACATGCACTTGATACTTTGAGAATATTAGGAGAGGAAGCAACATATGATGAACGAAGAATTCTTGGTACTTTTCAATATGCATATAGGTATGGTTTATCTTAACATTTCTATCTCTTTTCTTCGCTGTAATCCACCTACAAAATAGGATAATGTAGTTTGTAGTAGTTACTAATTACATTTGAAAGTAATAAATTTCATCAAATGATATGATGATGATGATTATCATGATATTTTCTCTTATGACAATGTTGAAAATGAAGTTTTATCACCGTTAAACCTTTTATGCTTATGGTTTCCATGTTTGTGAAGAGAATAGTACCTAAAAAACATGTTAGAGTGAAAAGATTTATGTTCAAATAATTAAGTCAAGCTTTACAATAATGGTTTGATCTTTGCTGGCAGTGATATTTTTCTTCACCATGACAAAAATTTAATGCCTCGAAACTCATCTGCATGGAGTGCATGAAATTTTCTTGGATGTAACAACAACAAAGTTTGTGTGACATACTGGCTCAACATTCTTCAAGTTAGTAACTATTCATATAATTCATTTGTCCATAACCGAAACCTCTAGAAGGCAACTTAGACTCAAGTGGACTATAAATAAAACTTGTTAATTGATCTTATATTTTGATTTGCAGAATCTTGGTGAAACAAGATTACCTTTTCTTGTAACTCTAAATCCAAACCATACACCGAAAAATACTCTTCTTAAGTGGTCAACTGGGCATCCAATTCTATTAGTTACTGCATTCAAAGCTTCACAAGAGCTTGAAAAAATTCAAGGAAAAAGAGGAATTTGGTTTTGCGGTGCCTACCAAGGTACTTTATGGACCTAGCTAGTTTTGGCTATTTAATTAAAAGTTAAACACTAGTTAAATTATTAAATATTAAAATTATTTAGTCAAAGAAATAAAGTTCTAGATAGATTAATTACTTATGTATATTTAATGACAGCTTCTTTTTCAAAAACACAACATTTACTATGTTGAGACATCTTGACCGACATTAAATATACTTGTAACTTAAGCGAATATTTATGCTTTCCAGGTTGTGGATATCATGAAGATGGATTAAAGGCAGTTAAAGAAAACTTATTATGAACTTTACGAGGCTCCAATTTACTATGAATAAGTTTTTTGTCCAAATGACAAATTGAAAAGGAATGAAAAAACTAAACTATAAGAACATTTTTAGGCTGGCATGATTGCTGCATATAAAATTCTTGGAAGATGTTGTTCCCTCCAAACGAACCCCAAACTCATGGTACCTTCTTGGAAGGAACTTAGTGCACGCCTATTTGTGACGAGATTCTTAAGTTCCTATATTACCACTGGTAGTTTAACGTAAGTTTACTTTTGTTAGTGTGTAGACATTTATTGCATATCATAAATGTGAGCTTAATTTACACTCATAATATTACTGGAATAATAATTTCTTGAAACAATCATTCTATCTATATGATTATAGCATTGTTTTCTAGTTCTTGAGTCACTTATATATCATGTTTCGAGGAGTTTACAGTTTATTGGAGGAGGGGGGAACAATGTTTTCCTTTGAAGGAATCAATAAAATGTGCTCTTTGAAGTGTGTTATGAGAATTCACAGTCCCCAATTTTATTGGAAGGTGTTTGTTTTTTATATATGTATGAAATGAAGTTATGGATTTCATTTCCAATTGTTGGCATGAAACTAAAATAAGTACCATTTTTTATGTGTTTGTCAGGTTATGACACAAGCTGATTTAGGCCTTGCAAATGCCTATATTAATGGAGACTTTTCCCTTGTTGATAAAAATGAAGGTCTTTTGAATCTTTTTCTGGTATGAATATTCCTTAGGATTTGATTAACACACAAATGTGGCATACGGTATTTCAGTCTTTACTTTCATGTACTTTGTACTTTTTCTACAGGTTTTCATAGCAAATAGACATTCAAATGATTCAAGCTCAAAATTGAAGAAGAATAGGAAAGTTGTTGATTATGATGTGTTAAAGTATTGAAATTTTATTTGTTCATTCTCAACCTTCTTTTTCACATTTTTATTGTTTTCAG
This sequence comes from Arachis hypogaea, assembly GCF_003086295.3. NCBI lineage: Eukaryota > Viridiplantae > Streptophyta > Magnoliopsida > Fabales > Fabaceae > Arachis > Arachis hypogaea. Next base: position 131,776,956 of record NC_092054.1, read on the forward strand.
GGGTTGGTGGACACCATTTTTCTTTACAGCGGGTTTAGCATCGCAAATTTCTTCATTAAGCATTACTTTAGGAAAAATACTATCACACAATCTCGTCGCAACATCTCTAATCACTATGACTTGGCATAACATCAATAACTACCAAAGTTAAACTTTTCATTAATGTTTATTCTACAGAAGCAACTACAAGTATATGTCATTTATCAATATATAAATTGTGTAGACATTTAACAAGTCATTCAATCTCAAAAATCACAAATACGTCAAATGAGATATTCTTTACCTAAATAGATAATTCATAATTAAAATTTCGATTTTCACCAAAAATATATGCATTAGTTGGAGTTTTGCTACAAGTATGAATAACTATGGTTCTATCTCCCCACATTATGGATTTTTCTTATACTTTTTTAATTAGAATAGAAAAAACTTAATGCTAAGTTGTAGTTTGTATACTACAAAGCTAGTTCATTAATTAATTATTTTCTTTTATTTATTTGATTATGTTTTTTTAGATATATCAAGTGTTTTTGCTATTAATCTTCAATATCATTTGTTTACAATTCTGAATTGGTTTGTTTCCAGAGCAATGAACTCTTTGCGCTATTCATGGATGAAACAATGACATATACATGTGCAGTGTTCAAGGCAAGGCAACATCCTTTTGATACTTAACTCCAAATTTCTTGCAAATGATACTTGCATTTACATTTCTTTGTCTATATGAATATCTGGTATAGAATGAAAAGGAAGATTTAAAAGATGCACAACTGAGAAAAATGTCTCTTCTCATTGAAAAAGTGAGTGCTTTAGAATGTTATTTTATTAATGTATTTTAGATGTAGATTGCAAAGGGCGTAACATTAGTTTTCTTTAAATAAATGAAGGCTAGAATAGACCAAACACATGAAATTCTTGATATTGGATGTGGATGGGGAAATTTAGTGGTTGAAATTGTCAAGAAAACCGGTTGCAAGTGCACTGGCATCACTTTGTCGAAGGAGCAACTAAAATTTGCAGAAAAAAGAGTTCGAGATGCTGGACTTCAGGTATATCATATATGATAAGATGATTAATTTCATTATTTTATTAAAATCTAATGCAGAAACATGGTGAAGTTAATATACAAGCCAAATGAAACGATTGAAAAAGGACATCGTGTCTCCATCTTCAGTTCTTTTGTTATACAATTGTGATCATTGCATAGGTGTGGTCTATGCTTAATGTTTTGAATTCATGACTTCAGGATCATATCAAAATTCTTCTATGTCACTATCGCCAACTACCGAAGACATTCAAATATGATAGGATTATATCTGTGTGAGCAAATTTTCTAGTTGACTCTGCATAAATAATACATAGAATAGCAATATTTTTCTGCATATTGCTTAACATATAAAATGGTATTTTAGTGGAATGATAGAAGCAGTCGGTCATGAATACATGGAAGAGTTCTTCAGTTGTTGCGAATCACTATTGGCAGATGATGGGCTTCTAATTCTCGAGGTATAACTTCTTGGCAATGCTTTGATTATAAAAATATGCAAGGACGAAAACACTTGTTATTATCCCAAAAAAAAGGAGTTACTAATTTTGTAAAAAAATATGGTATTTAAATTGGTGATAACATTTGAAGATGGTTATCTTATTACATAGTTTATATCAATTCCGGACCAGCGTTACGATGAGTGTAGACGCAGCTCCGATTTCTTGAAGGAATATATTTTCCTAAGAGGATGCCTTCCTTCTCTAAGTTAGATAACATCAGCCATGGCTGCTGCATCAAGATTATGGTACAATTTACTTGTTATTTCTCACTTCAATGATCATGAGCATCCCTTCATTCTTTTCTTATTAATGAAATGAACATTCCTAAATGCAGTGTAGAGCACAGTGAAAATTTTGGAATTCATTACTACCAAACATTAAGGTGGTGGAAAAAGAACTTCCTTAAAAATCAAAGGTATTCGTTAAATTTATCAAAACATACTTTAATGTATTAACTATTGAAATTATTCCTTTTTCTTTTTGTTATCACTTATGCTAAAAAAAATCTATTTGAAAATTGTGTATTTTCAGTGAAGTTTTGGCTCTTGGATTCGACGAAAAGTTCATCAGGACATGGGAATACTATTTTGATTTTACTAGTGCAGGTTTCAAATCACGAACACTTGGGAATTACCAGGTAAAAAGCTAAGTTACAAAAAAGTCTACATCATAGATATTATAACCAAACATTTTTTTAGACATTATAATTTAATTTCAATTCTCAAAGATATAAATTTGTGACCAAATTTTAAAACTTTTAACTTGAAATTGTGCTATGTTAAGTCTCCTTACTTAGCCCTATAAGACTGCACGAGGGAAAATATTTACTTAAGAACGTAACTATAATGTAAATTAAATTTAGACTACTGGTAAATGTTTCTTAAGTTGCGATAGAGTTAACTAGTATGGATCAAAGAATAACATCAATCAAAATTTGAATATGTTGCTTACGGTTAGAGGTGTATCTAGTAAATTGAATTTGTTTTTATTTATGTATCATGTATGTAGATAGTTTTTTCAAGGCCTGGTAACATGACTACACTCAAAGATCTATACAAAAGCTGGCCCTCAGTATGTTGAGAATAAGAAGCCATGACACATAATAATAGTATATTATATTACAAATTTCTTTATGTATACAAATGGGAAAAGGGTAGATCGATGATGATCTTGTACTTTTTTGTTGCTCCTTGTTTTGTAATTCATATTACCATGCATAAGGATGTGATCATTTTATTAAGTACTTTCTTTGTAGTTTTGTATCATATATTTTGTGTGACGAATAAAATGTGAAAGAAAATATATTATTGTTAGATAATTACACGATATCATCACCATATACTCCTTGGTAAATTATTAGTGCTTAGTCGTATATTTGTACATATATAAATAATTTCATGTATAATATTTTTACTACAAACTGTTGTATATATAAATATTGTATTTTATGGAAAAGTCTTTTGCATGCTCTTTTCTTCCTTCCTTTATTTTTTTTCTTTTCTCCATCTTAATATTTATTCTTCTCTCATTCTCCACAATTCCTTATTATTTATTTTTTTTAATCTATAAAGATCATAGTTTTTTTAGTCAATAGAGACTTTTGTCTCTTACGATTTTTTAGTAAAAGTAGTTTAATACTATAAATTTTTTATGTCATAATCTATAATGTCAAAACCAACGTAATTTTAAAAAATTTATATTTCTATAATGTTATATATTATAGGTAAAAGTACTAATTGATTTCGAAATCAATGTAATTTAATGTTATATTACATAGTGAGTGAATTATGTGGATTAGCAATCAATTTTATTTTTCCAATGGAGGCCCGAAGGCCAAGGGAAAGAAAACTAATAAAAATTAATAAATAAAAATTTAGCATAATTTAAACATAACTAAAAAATAGTCAAATTATAACCTAATTTGTTCACGTTTTTCTTTTTAAACTCTCAACACTAATAGAATTGTCTATCAAAATTATCCGTTTTTAAATTAATGCAAAGAATAAAAAGATAATAATTTCAACTTAATTTTTCAATAACAAAAATTTCAAAAGAACGTTTATAATACAACACAACACAAATATAAAAACAAAGTTTTGTAATAGAAAATAAAAGAACAATCTTTATTTTAAGAAGAAGTTAAGTCATATATCTTAGAGGATATAAATAGGAGTACCAAATAAAATAAAGAATAAATTCCTAAAATCGTTCTTGAAATTTTGTATTGCTGACAAAACGATTCTCAAAAGACGTTAACGATAACTAAGATCCCGAAAGATTTAAAAACACGACTAAAGAACTATATATTAAATATATATTCTAAAAAATGACTTTAGAGATCAATTTTGATGCAAATTTTTGCAAACATTATTAAAAAGATAAGATCTTTTCATTCTTAAAATTTGGTGATTTTTTGTCAAGTAAATTTTAAAAAATATTTTTTTATTATAAATGACCACATTATTTTTTGAAAAATAAAAAGAAAAATTTAAAGATCAAATTTTGTTCTGAATTTTTTGTGTATTTTTTAAATATTTATTCAAATATTGTCACAAAAATTTAGATCTAATGCATAAGTTGTTTGCTAAATATAATTTTTCTTATTATTTATGAAAATTATAATATTTGTGGATTCTTTTTGTTACATTTTCAAATTATTTAAGGACTATTTTATTAATAATATTTTTCAAAGATTTTTTTGTCAACAGCTAAATTTTTAAAGTATCGAATTCGTATTTAATCCTAAAATAAATAAAATTAGAGAATATATTTTGGAATACTCAAAATCTTAGTCTAATCAATTTTTTTTGGCGGGTTAAACAAGTTTTATCTATTTTAACACCGTTAATTTTTGCCATCTTGTCAAATAAGCCGATGTAACAGAATGATAAAAAGTAGGATGGTAAGTTTGTCATAAGAAATTATTTTGGTCCCTGTTTCTATAAATTTTAATTAAAAAAAAAGAGATAAAAATGTGGTTCACCTTGTGTAAATACGCAAAATGTATATCATAAAGTTGTAAAGTAGTTATATAATCAAATCATGAATCATTACCTGAATCGTTTAATTTGACCAGGCTTTTGAATGATAAACTTAGTATCGTTTCAAATGAAATGGTACAATGGAGAAGCATGCTTATAAAATAGGCAAGAAGCACATTGCAACTTGCAAAAATCATTAAAGAAATAATATTATGAAAGCAGAGAATAAACATAGATGCAACAAAACAGTGAATATATTAGATGAACAAAGCAGAGATAGAAAATTGAACGCTAACTCTTTGTTCTGAGGTGAATTTAAAATGTAACAATTTGAACTAACGAATATTTTCTTCAAATAATTCTGAAACTAATAAATTCCTTTGTTAAAATATCCAAACAAAATAATGTGTATAGTAAAGTAATATAAATTCCTTCCAAAATTGTATTTGTAACACCCTAACTATCAAAAGTTATGCTTCCGGTTGTGCCATTCTAATAGCTCGGATATCACGACGACTCTTATACTATTTAATACTAAAATATGAGTCTGTTTAAAACTTTAAACCGCAATACCGCTCCAAAATACTTTTGTTAGGTAACGTACATCCATACATACCATACAACTTACAAAACTCACAAAAAGTATATATATATATATATTAAATAATTTTACAAGCATTAACTAATACAATTCCTATCCCTCTTACAGAATGCATAAAGATAAAGGCGAGGGAATAATAAATAATAACTAAAGCAATACAAAACATCACGACAACAACCAGATAAACTCTTCGTGACTTCTGCGTTCATATCCTGAAAAGGAAAATTTGTAGACGGGGAGGGGGGGAGGGTGAGAACATCATCCTCGAAAAGGTTCTCAGTAGAGGGTTTTTGAGAATTACTATAATAGGATATGTGAAGGTAAAACCGTTCCAGTGATTAATAATCGCCTTATGCATCTTTTCAAAAGCAAAGGTTCAACCTGGAGCACGTAGTGGCTAGCCACTGCTTCTACCCAAGGAAACTCGTATCTCAGATAATTGGAAGTGCAACAATCACAATATCAATAACTCAGCATATATGCATTTTTTCTCAGCCATAAATCAACATTCATCTCAGTCATCCGGCTTAAATTCATGATTCATAATCAGCCATCCGGCTCATAACATATTCAGCAATCAGCCATAATTCATTATCATACACAGCCATTCCGGCTCATAACAAAATAGCACTTCCACCATTCAACATCATCAAATTCATAAAAAAAATCATCATTCAAGCCATAAATTACTTTTTCTCAATTCACTTCACTTTGAAATCAAAAATCAATTCTTTTCAGCCTTGGCTTTAAAGTTCTCATTCCTCAAATCTCAGGCTCATAAGCCACTTTTACTCAAAGTAGGTTCCCTTTTTAAAAAACAAAGTCACCCTCGGCATCCTCTTTCCAAAACTTCCAAAACCATGGCAAATTAAAGATCTATTTTGAAATATTCAAAATCATACATCCAACAACAGGATTTTATAACAAAAGTTCATCGGCAGAGTCTCAAGTCTTTAGGGAAGAATAACATAACTCATTTTCTTAAATTCGCTTAAAATCTTTAAAACCTTGGCTTCCTAATTTGAGTAACAAAAAAAATAGGATCTAAGCCAGACCGAGTCGTGTAATCAATTACTCCTTTCAAAGCCATTTCCTTTACTTAAACAAAACCAGCTTCAACCCCATGATTAATTCTAAAGCGTCTCAAACTGCTCAAAAATTATTTTAGTCTTGCAAAAATTCAGAATTCAAAGAGTACTTAAAATTTTTTCCCAAAATATTGTAAAATGAAACTTGTCAATAGACGTTCAGGTTCTCTCAAAGTCACTGAAACTCCTCCAATTGAAACCTTCAAGTCAAATTCAAAGACATAAACCCTTTTTCACATTTAAAACAACCTTAAAACATAAGTTTCATCTAAATAACTTGCTCCCAAAAGAGATACAATACTTTTCTTAAGAAACAAGACTAAATCACAATTTCCTTTTTAATAATTCATTTCTGAAGCATAAGTCACCCCTTTCTTAAATAATCCAAAGAAAATAGTAAAAGTCTTAAACTCATAATTTTCCAAATAATATTTCAATAAAGTCCCGGATTCTATCGAAATTTTGGCAGCACCTCCCCTAAAACTTGGACTCTGCCACCCTTTCCGGGTCCCATCCAAACTAATCCACAACCCTCTTTAAAGGGTTCAAAATAAAATCAGCGCAAAAATCCAACTGAATCCAAAGATACATTCCAATTTCATATTTCAAGAAAACCAAATCAAACTCAAGTCAATTTTCAATGGATTAAACTTGATTTCAAAGCTTTAAAGAAGCGACTTTAAAGAAACACTTCAAAACCGTGCGTTTCACAAAACCAAATAATAATCCAATCAGCCAAGCATTCATATTCATCCAAAATAACCAACATTACATAAGACTTATACAATCACTCAAGTATACATTTTTACCACATAATATCCATATATAATAATTCCAATTTATAACATATGCTTTTCTGAAAAAGGCCCCTACCTCAAAGTCGACCCCTTTAAAGTTAACGCGTCAAGAGTCCTCTTTTTATTCTAACTCGCGGCAGCAATCTCAGGGATTCCAGGCAATATCAACAACGACAATCAAAGTTCACAGCAACGACGACTTATCTAACGTAAATTGGGATTAAAGCGAAATGGATATTAAATGAAATTAGAACATAATTGTTAATAGAGCATCGCGGTAACAAGGAACGAAACCAATTAGCCTCACCATGAAAAACGAAGCGAGACGACATCGCAGTAGCATTCATTTTAATCATACGATTTCTGAAACTCGACCCTGAGATATTAACATCGCAAAATTCTCAATAATCGATAACGGAATACTAACACTGAATGTTCGAAATAAAATATACTTACGATGACAGCAGAACGGACAAGCCGCAAATCCCAAACTAACCCGGCAGCAGCTCCGGTAGCGGCCAGAAACTCCGATGGATCAACTATAATAACCACGTAGCATCAAAACCTTCTCAAAATCCAAAAGGACAAAAACCACAACTAAAACCCTTACCGGCAGAGCGTTATCTGGCGGCAGAGGCAGCTTTGCCCCCTCTCATCCATAATCAACCACGACGGAGATAAAAGCTGGTAGTGATGGCGGCGGTTCCGACGGAGGTGATGCGAACAGTGGCTGGGCGCGGTGGTTGGACTCCCAGCTCAGCCTCAGATCTCTCTCGTCTGCTCTGCTCCCGAACTCTCTCTCTCTGGCTCTGCCATAAGTGACGGCGACTGACTCTGTGACAAGGATGACGGCGGCGTAGTCAGGACGACAGCTGCGACGCGACAGCAGCTACCAGACACGGCGCCTTCTCCCCTCTGGCCATGGCTCGCATCTTCTCCCTCTCCTGTTCGTGATTCGAACGGCGGCGGCAAGGAAGGTTCGACGGCGAAATCCGACGAAGCTAGCGGCGAGGATGCGACGGTCCCGAGCAGCGTGGCGGCAGCGACCTAGGCGGCTCCTTCCTCCCTGCGCACGCACTCTCTCCTCCGTCCCGTGACTATGGTTCGCGGCTTCCTCTCTTACAACGGCAATACGACGGCGCGGCGGCAATGATGCCCGCCGGCGCCGTCCTTCCTCTTCCCCTCTCCTCTTCTCTGATCTCTCTCTGGTTCTCGTTTCTTCAAGGTTTTCTTGTGTGTTTGCTGCTGTTTTGGGGGGAAAGGGGATTTCGGCTAAGGCAGAGGAGTTTAGGGTTAGGAATTGGAGAAATCATGGTTTAGGTAAAATTAGGTTTAGGGTCAGTTTTGTAATTTCAAATAAAAATAGGGATAATATAGTAATTAGAAATAAATTTTAATCCAACAATAATAATGTATAAAAATACTATTTGTTCATCAATTTCACAAATTATTTCCAATAAAATGTTCAAATCCAAAAATTAGAAATAATATACTTAATTTCTTTATTTTCCAAAACAGCAGTATTAATATTTTAAAATATTAATTATTTAGTCCAGATCATATAAAATTCTTATTATTTCAGAACTACCAACTTTATAATTTAAATATAGAAAATAATCTAATAATTGTAAAATTGGATAAAAATCTTAATTTATTTCAAATTCAATTAATCAAAACTTGCTTTAATTGTCTTTAATAAAATAATTTTTGAAATTAAAATTATAAATAACTATATGAATTTGAGACTTGATCATAATAATACTTTTCAAAAGTTTTGGGTCTTACATTCTACCCACCTTATAAAAATTTTCGTTCTCGAAAATTAAAGTAATACATAAGACAATACATAGTCTAAGTACCTTTAAATACTTTTAGAAAAGTAAGAAGTCTTGGCATATATGTATAAATGTTCAAATACCGAATAACCATAGGATTTAAATATAGGGATAAAGTATGGTGTAAAGCAGAAGATACCAGATAGGCTCGATGCAAAAGGTCATATGACCTCAAGACTTTACAAAAACTTGAGGTAACAAAATATGGTGCAAATCAAGATAGGCGTCCACAAAATGAAACGGTAATTAATTTGACATAAAGGCTACCAAAACAGGTTGATATTAAAATAATGGCTATAACATCCTCTCATAGATCTCCTACCCACTTCAGAACTTCAGCCTCCCAACTCCATCAAATATTTTACAATCCCTATAGCCGATCATAAGCCTAACACCCGCAAACCCATTCGCAAGGAATAAAACACCCACAGCTCATAACGTTATACACCTACCACTTCACCTCCCATATACACATATCACGTCTTAAAGAACTAACGCATCACAGTTCTATGTCTACAGGTCGCATGTGACATCAAAACAATTCTTGAGTCTACTCAGAAGGATATAAGATTTTAGAAAGGAAAGACAAATGTCAAAGATAGAACTCATATATTTGAGAGAATGTGTCCAATTCTAGGTAAACAAAGATGCTCAAGCAATGAAGTTACCTAGAAATGAATCAATTGACAACTTCAAAGATAACCCTTGGATCAAAGAAATTCAATAGGATCAATAAGAAGAAAATCAACGCATTAGTTTGAACAAATCCAAGCTGAGTTGAAGAAGTATGAGGTTTACAGAAAAGAATATCTCAAACCCAAGACAAAGCTCACAGAACTCAAGAGCACAATTAAAATACTTCTGAATACATTATTCATAAAAGAATCGAAAACTTGCAGAAAAATCACTTCGCAGTCTAGAAGAAAAGTTAAGCAACAAACATTCTTCAGGAGAGTTACAAAAGCATAAACGTGGCTTTATTTTAATACAGTTTCATGTTGAAGTAGATTATGTAGAATTTTAAAAACAAAATGCACACAGGTTTGGCTAAGAACTAAAATATTTCCTCAAACATTTTAGAAAGATGGTTAGGTGCACAACTTAAACAAAGTAATTCATAAAACTCGGAAGAAAATTAAATGCTTGTTCAAAAATTCTCAAAGTTCATAGTCAAACAAGCGTGTATAAAAATTATAGCAAGGACGAAAGAAGAAGTTAAACTCTATTTAGAAAAGAAAATCCAAGGTAAAAAAAATTGCTTATAAGTTGGTAAAGGAAATAAGTAGTGCGTTACAAATGGATAGGTTTCTACTAAATAAGAAATCCTTTCAAAACTTCATTTAGAATAGCGCATGCCAACTTTAAAACAACTTTGCCAAAAATTGAACAATGGTTTCAATCGCAATCAAGCAACAAAAAATAAATTTAGTTTAGAATTTCTTCAAAGAGAATTCAAAACTTCTTTAAACAAAGTTTGAAACAAGACTCCAAAAGAATACTTGAAATCACCATCTCAGAAGGACATTTAAGAAGATTAGTATATACTTAAAAAGGAGTCAAGCCATACGAGAAAGGATCTTAACTCGAGGGAGTTCAAACAAGATCCACTAGGCATGAGATTCACAAGAGGAGGGAAGATGAGATTGATGGTAGTGCTCACAAAAGGTAGAAAAATATTTAAAAACAGAATCAAGTATGACATTCATAGAGATGAAAAGCTTAAGAAAGAACGAGTCCGTTCATAAGAAGAAAGGTATGAGTCCAACATTTTCAAGAGAACAACAATGGCATAAAGAATGTAGTATGCTAAACCAAACTCAAATTAAAAATAAATTAAGTGAAGTTTATCAAATGAAAACCAACCGGAATGAAAACGAAAAATCCTCTCTCTCCAGAATTTTGAAAAATATCTAAATCAATAATCAAATTAAATTATGAATTGGAACTGTAATAAAATTATTAGAAACTCAAATTGTATTTAAAGTAAGCGTAGTTCCGTAAACCGGTAAAAGCACAGGCGAGGTATTAGAAATAAATAGTTGTTAAATGGTATGCGAAATTGCTACTCAGGTTGTGAATTGTTGTTCAAAATTGATTCCCTGGCAATGGCACCAAAAACGGATGCACAGGACCATGGTCTAAACATATCTTCACAACTTCGCATAACTAACCAGCAAGTGCACTGGGTCATCCAAGTAATACCTTACGTGAGTAAGGGTCGAATCCAACGGAGATTGTTGGTATGAAGCAAGCAATGGTCACCTTGTAAATCTCAGTCAGGCGGATATCAAATGGTTATGGAGTTTTCGAAAATAATATAATAAAATAGGGATAGAAATACTTATGTAATTCATTGGTGAGAATTTCAGATAAGCGAATGGAGATGCTTTCGTTCCTCTGAACCTCTGCTTTCCTGCTATCTTCATCCAATCAGTCTTACTCCTTTCCATTGCTGGCTTTATGTGATACATCACCACTGTCAATGGCTACTTTCGGTCATCTCTCGGGAAAATGATCCAATGCCCTGCACGGCACGGCTAATCGTCTGGAGGCATCACCCTTGTCAATGGCTTCATCTTATCCTCTCAGTGAAAATGGTCAACGCACCCTGTCACGGCACGGCTATTCATCTGTCGGTTCTCGATCATGCTGGAATAGGATTTACTATCCTTTTGCGTCTGTCACTAACGCCCTGCAATCGCGAGTTTAGAGCTCGTCACAGTCATTCATTCATTGAATCCTACTCGGAATACCACAGACAAGGTTTAGACCTTCCGAATTCTCTTGAATGCCGCCATCATTCTAGCTTACACCACGAAGATTCCGATTAAGAGATCTAAGAGATACTCATTCAGTCTAAGGTAGAACGGAAGTGGTTGTCAGGCACGCGTTCATAGGGAATGATGATGATTGTCACGTTCATCACATTCAGATTGAAGTACGAATGAATATCTTAGAAGCGAAACAAGATGAATTGAATAGAAAACAGTAGTACTTTGCATTAATCTTTGAGGAACAGCAGAGCTTCACACCTTAATCTATGGAGTGTAGAAACTCTACCGTTGAAAATACATAAGTGAAAGTCCAGGCATGGCCGAATGGCCAGCCCCTCTGATCTAAGAACCAGGCGTCCAAAGATGACTAATACAATAGTAAAAAGTCCTATTTATAATAAACTAGTCACTAGGATTTACAGAAGTAAGTAATTGATGCATAAATCCACTTCCGGGGCCCACTTGGTGTGTGCTTGGGCTGAGCTTTAACTTTCTACGTGCAGAGGCCATTTGTGGAGTTGAACGCCAGGTTTTGATCCATTTCTGGCGTTCAACTCTGGTTTTTGATCCCTTTCTGGCGCTGAACTCCAGAATTGGGCAGAGAGCTGGCGTTGAACGCCAGTTTGCGTCGTCTAAACGTGGGCAAAGTATGGACTATTATATATTGCTGGAAAGCCCTGGATGTCTACTTTCCAACGCAATTAGAAGCGCGCCATTTTGAGTTCTGTAGCTCCAGAAAATCCATTTTGAGTGCAGGGAGGTCAGAATCCAACAGCATCAGCAGTCCTTCTTCAACCTCTGAATCTGATTTCTGCTCAAGTCCCTCAATTTCAGCCAAAAAATACCTGAAATCACAGAAAAACACACAAACTCATAGTAAAGTCCAGAAATGTGAATTTAACATAAAAACTAATGAAAACATCCCTAAAAGTAACTAGATTCTACTGAAAACATACTAAAAACAATGCCAAAAAGCGTATAAATTATCCGCTCATCACAACACCAAACTTAAATTGTTGCTTGTCCCCAAGCAACTGAAAATCAAATAGGATAAAAAGAAGAGAATATACTATAAATTCCAAACTATCAATGAAACATAGCTCTAATCAGATGAGCGGGACTTTTAGCTTTTTGCCTCTTGAATAGTTTTGGCATCTCACTCTATCCATTGAGGTTCAGAATGATTGGCTTCTATAGGAACTCGGAGTTCAGATAGTGTTATTGGTTCTCCTAGTTCAGTATGATGATTCTTGAACACAACTTCTTTATGAGTCTTGGTCGTGGCCCTAAGCACTTTGTTTTCCAGTATTACCACCGGATACATAAATGCCACAGACACATAACTGGGTGAACCTTTTCAGATTGTGATTCAGCTATGCTAAAGTCCCCAATTAGAGGTGTCCAGGGTTCTTAAGCACACTCTTTTTTTTCTTTGGACCTTGACTTTAACCGCTCAGTCTCAAGTTTTCACTTGACACCTACACGCCACAAGCACATGGTTAGGGACAGCTTGGTTTAGCCGCTTAGGCCAGAATTTTATTCTTGTAGGCCCTCCTATCCACTGATGCTCAAAGCCTTGGGATCCTTTTTATTTGCCTTTGCCTTTTGGTTTTAAGGGTTATTGGCTTTTTGCTCTTGCCTCTTGGTTTTAAGAGCTTTTGGCTTTTTCTGCTTGCTTTTTCTTTTTCTTTCTATTTTTTTTTTGCTATTTTTTTTTCTGCAAGCTTTGTTCTTTGCTGCTTTTTCTTGCTTCAAGAATCATTTTTATAATTTTTTAGATTATCAAATAACATGTCTCCTAGTCATCATTCTTTCAAGAGCCAACATATTTAACATTCTTAAACAACAACTTCAAAAGACATATGCACTGTTCAAGCATTCATTCAGAAAACAAGAAGCATTGTCACCACATCAATATAATTAAACTAAGTTCAAGGATAAATTCGAAACTCATGTACTTCTTGTTCTTTTGAATTAAAACATTTTTCATTTAAGAGAGGTGATGGATTCATAGGACATTCATAACTTTAAGGCATAGTTACTAACTACTAATGATCATGTAATGAAGACACAAACATAGATAAGCACATCACATAGAAAACGAAAAACAGAAGAAATAAGAACAAGGAATCAATCCACCTTAGTGATGGTGGCGTTTCCTTCTTGAGGAACCAATGATGTCCTTGAGCTCTTCTATGTCTCTTCCTTGTCTTTGTTGCTCCTCCCTCATTGCTTTTTGATCTTCTCTTATTTCATGAAGGATGATGGAGTGCTCTTGATGTTCCACCCTTAGTTGTCCCATGTTGGGACTTAATTCTCCTAGGGAGGTGTTGATTTGCTCCCAATATTGATGTGGAGGGAAGTGCATCCCCTGAGGTATCTCAGGGATCTCTTGATTTGCAGCCACATGTTCTACCACTGAGCTATAGTCCCTTGAGATGAATCTTTCCATCTCCCATGACTCAGAGGTGGAAGCAATTGTCTTCTCTTTCCTCTTTCTTGAGGTTTCTCTGGCCTTAGGTGCCATTAATGGTTTATGGAAAAACAAAAAGCTATGCTTTTACCACACCAAACTTAGAATGTTGCTCGCCCTCGAGCAAAAGAAGAAAGAATAGAAGAAGAAGAAGAAGATATGGAGGAGATGGAGGGATGTGTATATTCGGCCATATGGGTGGGATTGGGTGGGAAAGAGATGTTGAATTTTGAAGATAGGTGGGTGTATGGATGTGAGTGGTAAATGGAAAACAGAAGGGATGACCATGAATGGAGAGAGAGAGAGGGTGAGAAGAAGTGAGTGGAAGTAGGTGGGGATCCTGTGGGGTCCACAGATCCTGAGGTGATCCTGTGAGGTCCACAGATCTTGAGGTGTTAAGGCATTTACATCCCTGCACCAATTTAGGCATGCAAAATGCCCTTGCACACAACTCTGGGCGTTCAGCGCCAGGTTGGTGCCCATTTTGGGCGTTCAACGCCCATTTGTTGCCATTTCTGGCGTTGAACGCCAGAACCATGCTTGTTCTGGGCGTTCAGCGCCAGGATGCTGCCCATTTTGGGCGTTCAGCGCCAGAACCATGCTCTGTTCTGGCGTTGAACGCCAGACAGATGCTCCTCCAGGGTGTGATTTTTCTTCTGCTGTTTTTGATTCCGTTTTTGATTTTTTTGTTTATTTTGTGACTCCACATGATCATGAACCTATAAAGACATATAACTAAGAAAAATATAGTTAGATAAGTAAAAATTGGGTTGCCTCCCAACAAGCGCTTCTTTAATGTCAATAGCTTGACAGTGGGCTCTCATGGAGCCTCACAGATGTGCAGAGCTTTGTTGAGACTCCCCAACACCAAACTTAGAGTTTGGATATGGGAGTTCAACATCAAACTTAGAGTTTGGTTGTGGCCTCCCAACACCAAACTTAGAGTTTGACTGTGGGAGCTTTGTTTGACTCTGCTTTGAGAGAAGCTTTTCATGCTTCCTCTCCATGGTTGCAGAGGGAGATCCTTGAGTTTTAAACGCAAGGGAGTCCTCATTCCATTGAAGGACTAGTTCACCTCTGTCAACATCAATCACAGCTCTTGCTGTGGCCAGGAAAGGTCTTCCTAGGATTATGGATTCATCCTCTTTCTTTCCAGTATCCAGGACTATGAAATCAGCAGGGATGTAAATGCCTTCAACCTTTACTAACACGTCCTCTACTTGTCCATATGCCTGTTTTCTTGAATTGTCTACCATCTCTAATGAGATTTTAGCAGCTTGCACCCCATAGATTCCCAGTTTCTCTATTTCAGAGAGGGGCATGAGGTTTATTCCTGAACCAAGATCACACAGGGCCTTAAAGATCATGGTGCCTATGGTACAAGGTATTATGAACTTTCCAGGATCCTGTCTCTTCTGAGGCAATGTCAGTTGATCCAGATCACTTAGTTCATTGATGAACAAGGGAGGTTCAACTTCCCAAGTATCAATGCCAAATAATTTGGCATTTAGCTTTATGATTGCACCAAGAAACTTGGCAGTTTGCTCTTCAGTAACATCCTCATTCTCTTCAGAAGAGGAATACTCATCAGAGCTCATGAAGGGCATAAGGAAGTTCAATGGAATCTCTATGGTCTCTAGATGAGCCTCAGAGTCCTTTGGTTCCTCAGAGAGAAGCTCCTTATTGACCACTGGACGTCCCAAGAGGTCTTCCTCCTTGGGATTCACGTCCTCTCCTTCCCTTACAGGTTCGGCCATGGTGCTTATGTCAATGGCCTTGCACTCTCCTTTTGGATTCTCTTCTGTATTGCTTGGGAGAGTACTAGGAGGGATTTCAGTGATCCTTTTACTCAGCTGGCCCACTTGTGCTTCTAAATTTCTAATGGAAGACCTTGTTTCATTCATGAAACTTACAGTGGCCTTAGATAGATTAGAGACTAAGTTTGCTAAATTAGAAGTATTTCGTTCAGAGTTCTCTGTCTGTTGCTGAGTGGATGATGGAAAAGGTTTATTATTGTTAAACCTACTTCTTCCACCATTATTAAAGCCTTGTTGAGGCTTTTGATCCTTCCATGAGAAATTTGGATGATTTCTCCATGATGAGTTATAGGTGTTTCCATAAGGTTCACCTAAGTAATTCACCTCTGCTATTGCAGGGTTCTTAGGATCATAAGCTTCTTCTTCATAAGAAGCCTCTTGAGTACTGTTGGATGCAGCTTGCATTCCATTCAGACTCTGAGAGATCATATTGACTTGCTGAGTCAATATTTTATTCTGAGCTAATATGGCATTCAGAGTATCAACTTCAAGAACTCCCTTCTTCATAAGCGTCCCATTATTCACAGGATTTCTTTCAGAAGTGTACATGAACTGGTTATTTGCAACCATGTCAATGAGTTCTTGAGCTTCTGCAGGTGTTTTCTTTAGGTGAATGGATCCACCTGCAGAAGTATCCAATGACATCTTTGATAGCTCAGATAAACCATCATAGAATATATCCAGGATGGTCCATTCTGAAAGCATGTCAGTAGGACACTTTTTGGTCAGTCCTTTGTATCTCTCCCAAGCTTCATAGAGGGATTCACCTTCTTTCTGTCTAAAGGTCTGAACGTCCACTCTAAGTTTACTAAGCTTTTGAGGAGGAAAGAACTTGGCTAAGAAAGCCGTGACCAGCTTATCCCAAGAGTTCAGGCTATCTCTAGGTTGAGAATCCAACCATATTCTAACTCTGTCTCTTACAGCAAAAGGGAAAAGCATGAGCCTGTAGACTTCAGGATCTGCTCCATTAGTCTTAACAGTATCACATATCTGCAAGAATTCAGTTAAGAACTGAAAAGAATCTTCAGATGGAAGTCCATGAAACTTGCAGTTCTGCTGCATCAGAGAAACTAATTGAGGTTTCAGCTCAAAGTTGTTTGCTCCAATGGCAGGAATGGAGATGCTTCTTCCATGTAAATTGGAATTAGGTGCAGTAAATTCACCAAGCATCCTCCTTGCATTATTATTATTTTCGGCTGCCATCTCCTCTTCCTGTTCGAAAATTTCTGAAAGGTTATCTCTGGATTGTTGTAATTTAGCTTCTCTTAATTTTCTCTTCAGAGTCCTTTTAGGTTCTGGATCTACTTCAACAAGAATGTTCTTGTCCTTGCTCCTACTCATATGACAAAGAAGAAGGCACAGAAAAAATAATACTAGTATGGATCCTTTATACCACAGTATAGAGGTCCTTATGTTAGTAGAAGAAAAGAAGAAGAAAATCTGAACTCAGAGAGAGAGAGGGTTTGGATTTTTGGTGATGTGAGGAAGAGATGTTAGTAGATGAATAAATAAATAGAAGGAGATGAAGGAGAATGATTTTTGAAAATAATTTTTGAAAAAGAGTTAGTGATTTTCGAAAATAGTTTTGAAAAAGGTTAGTAGTTTTTCGAAAATTCAAATAAAAAAAATAATTACTTGATTAAAAAGAAATTTTTGAAAAAGGGGGAAGATATTTTCGAAAATTAGAGAGAGTTAGTTAGGTAGTTTTGAAAAAGATAAGAAGCAAACAAAAAGTTAGTTAGTTAGTTGAAACAAATTTTGAAAATCAATTTTGAAAAGATAAGAAGATAGGAAGTTAGAAAAGATATTTTTGAAATCATATTTTGAAAAAAAGATAAGATAAGGAGATATTTTTGAAAAGATATGATTGAAATTAGTTTTGAAAAAGATTTGATTTTTAAAATCTCAATTAATGACTTGATTCACAAGAAATCATAAGATATGATTCTAGAACTTAAAGTTTGAATCTTTCTTAACAAGCAAGTAACAAACTTGAAATTTTTGAATCAAAACATTAATTGGTGATGTTATTTTCGAAAATTTGATATAAAAATAAGAAAAAGATTTTTGAAAAATATTTTTGGAATTTTCGAAAATAACTAAGAAATTTGAAAAAGATTTGATTTTTGAAAAAGATTTTAAAAAAGATAAGATTTTCAAATTGAAGATTTGATTTGACTCATAAGAAACAACTTGATTTTAAAAATTTTTGAAAAAGTCAATCCAATTTTCGAATTTGATGAGAGAAAAAGGGAAAGATATTTTTTTTTATTTTTGAATTTTTATGATGAGAGAGAAAAATTAAAAACATCATTTTCATGTTTTTCTCTTTTATTTTTGAATCAAAACAAGGGATGCATGCAAGAACACTATGAATGTCAAGATGAACACCAAGAACACTATGAAGATCATGATGAACATCAAGAACATATTTTTGAAAAATTTTTAATGCAAAGAAAACATGCAAGACACCAAACTTAGAATTCTTTAATGCTTAGACACTAAGAATTCCAGAATGCATATGATAAACATGAAAAGACACAAAACAAAAAATCATCAAGATCAAACAAGAAGACTTACCAAGAACAACTTGAAGATCATGAAGAACACTATGAATGCATAAATTTTCGAAAAATGCAAGATGCACATGCAATTGACACCAAACTTATGACATGACTCAAGACTCAAACAAGAAACACAAAAAATATTTTTGATTTTTATGATTTTCTAAATTTTTTTTTGGATTTTTCGAAAATTAATTGAAAAAGGAAAATAAGGATTCCAAATTTTTTAATATGAATTCCAGGAATCTTGCATTCTTAGTCTAAAGTATCAGTCAAGGAATTAGACATGGCTCACTAGCCAGCCAAGCTTTCAATGAAAGTTCCGGTCCAAAACACTAGACATGGCCAATGGCCAGCCAAGCTTCAGCATGTAATTCAGACATGACATGCCTGACATACCCTACAGTCGTATAACAACTGATGGTTGGAAGCCTCAGTCCAAAAGAATTTAGACATGGCTTTACAGCCAGCCAGGCTTCACATGCTTCATGAAATACTAGAATTCATTCTTTAAAAATTTTGAATAAAATTTTTTTTTGAAAACATTTTTATTTTTTTTTCGAAAATAGATGAGAAATTTTTGAAATATTTTTGAAAAATTTTTGAAAAGAAAACGAAAAGAAAGTTACCTAATCTGAGCAACAAGATGAACCGTCAGTTGTCCAAACTCGAACAATCCCCGGCAACGGCGCCAAAAACTTGGTATGCGAAATTGCTACTCAGGTTGTGAATTGTTGTTCGAAATTGATTCCCTGGCAATGGCACCAAAAACGGATGCACAGGACCATGGTCTAAACATATCTTCACAACTTCGCATAACTAACCAGCAAGTGCACTGGGTCGTCCAAGTAATACCTTACGTGAGTAAGGGTCGAATCCCACGGAGATTGTTGGTATGAAGCAAGCTATGGTCACCTTGTAAATCTCAGTCAGGCGGATATCAAATGGTTATGGAGTTTTCGAAAATAATATAATAAAATAGGGATAGAAATACTTATGTAATTCATTGGTGAGAATTTCAGATAAGCGAATGGAGATGCTTTCGTTCCTCTGAACCTCTGCTTTCCTGCTATCTTCATCCAATCAGTCTTACTCCTTTCCATGGCTGGCTTTATGTGATACATCACCACTGTCAATGGCTACTTTCGGTCATCTCTCGGGAAAATGATCCAATGCCCTGTCACGGCACGGCTAATCGTCTGGAGGCATCACCCTTGTCAATGGCTTCATCTTATCCTCTCAGTGAAAATGGTCAACGCACCCTATCACGGCACGGCTATTCATCTGTCGGTTCTCGATCATGCTGGAATAGGATTTACTATCCTTTTGCGTCTGTCACTAACGCCCTGCAATCGCGAGTTTGGAGCTCGTCACAGTCATTCATTCATTGAATCCTACTCAAAATACCACAGACAAGGTTTAGACCTTCCGGATTCTCTTGAATGCCGCCATCATTCTAGCTTACACCACGAAGATTCCGATTAAGAGATCTAAGAGATACTCATTCAGTCTAAGGTAGAACGGAAGTGGTTGTCAGGCACGCGTTTATAGGGAATGATGATGATTGTCACGTTCATCACATTCAGATTGAAGTACGAATGAATATCTTAGAAGCGAAACAAGATGAATTGAATAGAAAACAGTAGTACTTTGCATTAATCTTTGAGGAACAGCAGAGCTCCACACCTTAATCTATGGAGTGTAGAAACTCTACCGTTGAAAATACATAAGTGAAAGTCCAGGCATGGCCGAATGGCCAGCCCCTCTGATCTAAGAACCAGGCGTCCAAAGATGACTAATACAATAGTAAAAAGTCCTATTTATAATAAACTAGTCACTAGGGTTTACAGAAGTAAGTAATTGATGCATAAATCCACTTCCGAGGCCCACTTGGTGTGTGCTTGGGCTGATCTTTAACTTTCCACGTGCAGAGGCCATTTGTGGAGTTGAACACCAGGTTTTGATCCATTTCTGGCATTCAACTCTGGTTTTTGATCCCTTTCTGGCGCTGAACTCCAGAATTGGGCAGAGAGCTGGCGTTGAACGCCAGTTTGCGTCGTCTAAACTTGGGCAAAGTATGGACTATTATATATTGCTGGAAATCCATTTTGATTTCTGTAGCTCCAGAAAATCCATTTTGAGTGCAGGGAGGTCAGAATCCAACAACATCAGCAGTCCTTCTTCAACCTCTGAATCTGATTTCTGCTCAAGTCCCTCAATTTCAGCCAGAAAATACCTAAAATCACAGAAAAACACACAAACTCATAGTAAAGTCCAGAAATGTGAATTTAACATAAAAACTAATGAAAACATCCCTAAAAGTAACTAGATTCTACTGAAAACATACTAAAAATAATGCCAAAAAGCGTATAAATTATCCGCTCATCATTAAACTGTATAAGGAATTTTCCAAGTTTGATATAGATAAGTATATATCGAATCAACATCAATTTTATAGAAATTTCAAAATTGGCTGTAATCACTGTCAAATAAGAGAAAAATTGAATCAACAATTTCTCTAAGAATGGACTCGGAATCAAGTGTTTAAAAGGCACAGTGCATTAAGACAAGTTCAAAGCTATATCAAAGAATACGTGAATTAAGAAGAATTCAAACAGAGAAAGATAGATACAATAAAGGTTTCAAACAAGCATATGCAATTAAGATCAAATAAGAATGCATATGAATAGAGGAATAGAGTTGAAAAATCAAACTACTTTTCAAAAGGACTAGCAAACAAGAACTTCAAGTTAGGCTATGAAAGAACAAGTCGACTCGAACAGAATTCAAGACACATAACTGAATAACCTCGAGAAATAGTTTCTAATGTTCCCAAAACCCGCGATTCACTTTGTCCAAAACTCGTATATCATCTATGATAACCCATTAGTGCTCTCATAAACATAATTCACTAGTATTAAGCCGGCCAAACTTAATACCAAGAAGTATGCAATGCAAGACTAACAGCGTTAATCCATAGATCATCATGTTCATAAAGATCTAATTTTCGTCATTCGACAAGACTATTGCATGACAGACACTCAGAGTATGCAACTGAAGCATAGTCAGTCCATTCCTCAAGCTCTACAGGAAAGACTGCTCTGATACCATAATGTAACACCCTAACTATCAAAAGTCACACTTCCGGCTGCGCCACTCTGATAGCTCGGATATCACGACGACTCTTATACTATTTAATACTAAAATATGAGCCTATTTAAAACTTTAAACCGCAATACCGCTCAAAAATACTTCTGTTAGGTAACGTACATCCATACATACCATACAACTTACAAAACTCACAAAGAGTACATACATATATATATACATATTAAATAATTTTACAAGCATTAACTAATACAATTCCTATCCCTCTTACAGAATGCATAAAGATAAAGGCAAGGGAATAATAAATAATAACTAAAGCAATACAAAACATCACGACAACAACTAGATAAACTCTCGTGACTTCTGCGTCCATATCCTGAAAAGAGAAATTTGTAGGGGGGTGAGAACATCATCCTCGAAAGGGTTCTCAGTAGAGGGTTTTTGAGAATTGCTATAATAGAATATGTGAAGGTAAAACCGTTCCAGTGATTAATAACCGCCTTATGCATATTTTCAAAAGTAAAGGTTGACTATAAAAGAAAAATCTGAAATCTTTTCTGAAAGAGGAACTGTTCATTTCTTAAAAATTCAGAAGCCTTTCAAAAGGTTTATCTATGCTAAACCAAATTAGTTTTTCATACTTTTCCAAACCAGAAACATCAACCAGACATGGCCTACGGCCCACCTCATGATCAACCACGGCTTTAGACCCAAACAACCCAAACAACAACCAGTCACCACAGTCCAACAGAGTCTCGGTTGCAAACACAAATAGAAAAGTTCAAGCACAAACAAACAATTACTGCAAGTAGAACAATTAGCAGGTACTCACAAGTAATCACAAAGGCAAATCAAGTACAATATGCACACCCAAACAATGTCACAGATGCATATGATGAATGCCTGTCCTAGTGGCTGATGATATCATCTGTCGGTTATAAAGCCAACCCGACAAGTCCTGGTAGCTAACCATTGGACTGTCCCTCTATCGTGCATCCCCAATTCGAGTTCTTCACAATCATAATCATAATTTACATCCAACACCCTCACTGGTGTATAGTCACGGGGGCGAGCTCTTCCGGAACTTTCACAGTGTCCGGCCACACTTACGACATAAGGTCAGCAGAGTATCGAGTCTCAACCTGGAGCACGTAGTGGCTAGCCACTGCTTCTACCCAAGGAAACTTGTATCTCAGATAATTGGAAGTGCAACAATCACAATATCAATAACTCAGCATATATGCATTTTTTCTCAGCCATAAATCAACATTCATCTCAGCCATCTGGCTTAAATTCATGATTCATAGTCAGCCATCCGGCTCATAATATATTCAGCAATCAGCCATAATTCATTATCATACACAGCCATTCCGGCTCATAACAAAAAAGCACTTCCACCATTCAACATCATCAAATTCATAAAAAAATCATCATTCAAGCCATAAATTACTTTTTCTCCATTCACTTCACTTTGAAATCAAAAATCAATTCTTCTCAGCCTTAGCTTTAAAGATCCCATTCCTCAAATCATCTGAGGCTCATAAGCCACTTTAACTCAAAGTTGGTTCCCCTTTTTAAAAATAAATCCACCCTCGGCATCCTCTTTCCAAAACTTCCAAAACCATGGCAAATTAAAGATCTATTTTGAAATATTCAAAATCATCCATCCAACAATGGGATTTTATAACAAAAGTTCCTCGGCAGAGTCTCAAGTCTTTAGGGGAGAATAACATAACTCATTTTCTCAAATTCGCTTAAAATCTTTAGAACCTTGGCTTCCTAATTTGAGTAATAAAAAAGTAGGATCTAAGCCAAACCGAGTTGTGTAATCAATTACTCCTTTCTAAGCCAAACCATGATAAAATTGAATTTTTGTATTCTGTTGGGCTGAATTTGTGGGCCACGAGACTTTTTTATTATTGTCATGGGTTAAGATGGAAGAGTAGTTTAATACTATTAAACTACTCTTCCACCTTAACCCATGACAATAATAAAAAAAGTCTCGTGGCCCACAAATTCAGCCCAACAGAATACAAAAATTCAATTTTAATTTTAGTCTTTATTATCTTATCTTTATTTGGTTTTATCTTTCAGAAGACAATGCTCTATATATATATTTAGTTTTACCCTCATAGTTTACAATACACTTCAGTACAATTCAATCAATCAATAATCAATAAAAGTTCGCATTCTTTTCTTTTCTTATTCTTTCACAATTTTATCATGGTATCAGAGCCACGGTATCCTCCTTGAGGAGGATATATAAGATATTATCTTTTCGGTGAGAAATCACCATGCTTCTTTTTCAACTTCCTCCCACAATAAATAATCATAGATTTAGTTACATGCATCAAGTGAAAATTCTACCACAGTTTTGATTATCCCGGTTCTTTACCAGCAATTCCGTCTGCGCCTTCTTCTAGCGTTTCATCTGCAACTTCTTCCGGGAGTTTCGTCAGTATTCTGTTTCAGCAGTTCAATCTGCATCTGTTCTAGCAGTTCAATCTGCATCTGTTCTAGCAGTTCCATCTGCACTCTTATTGCGCTCCACGCGCTTTTTTTTATCGCGCTCTACGCGCCCTTTGAAGACCACTCTTATTGCGCCATACGCGCCCTCTAAAGATCAATCTGTTGCGTTTTACACGCTTATTTTTTTATTTTTTCATTTTTTGAATATCGCTGCTCAAGTGCAGCATCTCCTTTTATATTTTTGCCGTCGACAGCTCAAGCTCCGCCGCACGCATTTTTTGAAGATCGTCGCTCAAGCGCAGCATCTCCTTTTATATTTTTTTGCCGCCGGCAGCTCAAGTTCTGCCGCACGCATCTTCCTCCGCGTCACCACGTCAGACGCGCTTTTCTCAACAATTTATCCAAGCGGTGGATTATTGACATCTTCCATCCACCAGCTTGCGGGGGCGTATTAAACTACTCTTCCACCTTAACCCATGACAATAATAAAAAAGTCTCGTGGCCCACAAATTCAGCCCAACAGAATACAAAAATTCAATTTTAATTTTAGTCTTTATTATCTTATCTTTATTTGCTTTTATCTTTCAGAAGACAATGCTCTATATATATTTAGTTTTACCCTCATAGTTTACAATACACTTCAGTACAATTCAATCAATCAATAATCAATAAAAGTTCGCATTCTTTTCTTTTCTTATTCTTTCACAATTTTATCACTTAAACAAAACCAGCTTCAACCCCATGATTAATTTTAAAGCGTTTCAAACTGCTCAATAATTGTTTTAGTCTTGCAAAAATTCAAAATTCAAAGAGTACTTAAAACTTTTTCCCAAAACATTGTAAAATAAAACTTGTCAATAGACGTCCAGGTTCTCTCAAAGTAACTAAAACTCCTCCAATTGAAACCCTCAAGTCAAATTCAAAGACATAAACCCTTTTTCACATTTAAAACAGCCTTAAAACATAAGTTTCATCTAAATAACTTGCTCACAAAAGAGATACAATACTTTTTTTAAGAAACAAGACTAAATCACAATTTCCTTTTTAATAATTCATTTCAAAAGCATAAGTCATCCCTTTCTTAAATAATCCAAATAAAATAGTAAAAGTCTTTAACTCATAATTTTCCAAATAACATTTCAATAAAGTCTCGGATTTTATCGGAATTTCAACAGCACCTCCCCTAAAACTTGGACTCTGCCACCCTTTCCGGGTCCCATCCAAACCAATCCACAACCCTCTTTAAAGGGTTCAAAATCAAATCAGCGCAAAAATCCAACTGAATCCAAAGATACATTCCATTTTCATATTTCAATTTTTGATGGATTAAACTTGATTTCAAAGCTTTAAAGAAGCGACTTTAAAGAAACACTACAAAACTGTCCGTTTCACAAAACCAAATAATAATCGAATCGGCCAAGCATTCATATTCATCCAAAATAACCAACATTACATAAGACTTATACAATCACTCAAGTATACATTTTTACCACATAATATTCATATATAATAATTCTAATTTATAACATATGCTTTTCTGAAAAGGCCCCTACCTCAAAGTCAACCCCTTTAAAGTTAACACGTCAAGAGTCCTCTTTCTATTCTAACACGCGGCAACAACCTCAGTGATTCTAGGCAATATCAACAATGACAATCAAGGTCACAGAAACAACGACTTATCTGACGTAAATTGGGATTAAAGCAAAATGGATATTAAATGAAATTAGAACATAATTGTTAATAGAGCATCGCGGTAACAAGGAACGAAACCAATTAGTCTCACCACGAGAAACGAAGCGAGACGACATGCAGTAGCTTTCATTTTAATCATACAATTTTCGAAACTCGACCCTGAGATATTAACATCAGAAAATTCTCAATAACCGATAACGGAATACTAAAACCGAGAGTTCGAAATAAAATATACTTACGATGACAGCAGAACGGACGACCCGCAAATCCCAAACTGACCCAGCAGCAGCTGCGGTAGCGGCCAGAAGCTCCGGTGGATCAACTATAATAACCACGCAGCATCAAAACCTTCTCGAAATCCAAAAAGACAGAAATCACAACTAAAACCCTTACCGGCAGAGGCGGCAGAGGCAGCTTCGCCCCCTCTCATCCATAATCAACCACTACGGAGATAAAAGCTGGTAGTGACGGCGGCGGTTCCGACGGAGGCGACGCGAACAGCGGCTGGGTGCAGTGGTTGGACTCCCAGCTCAGCCTCAGATCTCTCTCATCTGCTCTGCTCCCGAACTCTCTTTCTCTGGCTCTGCCATAAGTGACGGCGACTGACTCTGTGACAAGGATGACAGCGGTGTAGTGAAGATGACGGCGGCGTAGTGAGGACGACGGCGGCGATGCGACAGCAGCTACCAGACACGGCGCCTTCTCCCCTCCGACCATGGCTCGCATCTTCTCCCTCTCCTGTTCGCGATTCGAACGGCGGCGGCAAGGAGGATTCGACAGCGAAATCCGACGAAGCTGTCGGCGAGGATGCGACGGTCCCGAGCAACGCGGCGGCAGCAAGCTAAGCGGCTCCTTCCTCCCCTGCGCGCGCGCTCTTTCCTCCGTCCCGTGACTATGGTTCGCGGCTTCCTCTCCTACAACGGCAACACGATGGCGCGGCGGCAGTGATGCCTGCCGGCGCCGTCCTTCCTCTTCCCCTCTCCTCTTCTCTGATCCCTCTCTGGTTCTCGTTTCTTCAGGGTTTTGTTGTGTGTTTGCTGCTGTTTTGGGGGGAAAGGGGATTTCGGCTGAGGCAGAGGAGTTTAGGGTTAGGAATTGGAGAAATTATGGTTTAGGTAAAATTAGGTTTAAGGTCAGCTTTGTAATTTCAAATAAAAATAAAGATAATATAGTAATTAGAAATAAATTTTAATCCAACAATAATAATGTATAAAAATACTATTTGTTCATCAATTTCACAAATTATTTTTAATAAAATGTTCAAATCCAAAAATTAGAAATAATATACTTAATTTTTTTATTTTCCAAAACAGCAGTATTAATATTTTAAAATATTAATTATTTAGTCCAGATCATATAAAATTTTTATTATTTCATAACTACCAACTTTATAATTTAAATATAGAAAATAATCTAATAATTATAAAATTGGATAAAAATCTTAATTTATTTCAAATTCAATTAATCAAAATTTGCTTTAATTGTCTTTAATAAAATAATTTCTGAAATTAAAAATATAAATAACTATATGAACTTGAGACTTGATCATAATAAAACTTTTCAAAAGTTCTGGGTCTTAGTATTACCTATTTTAAAGTCAATATTTTGAAGGAGAAAAAACACAAAAAAAGCATGATGAGCGTGATGAATCGTTGAAAACAGATAATTCGAACGTTGAACTTAAATCGAGCGAAACAGACATAATTCTTTACATTTTTTTATTTAAGCATTTCTTGTTTTTATTTGGAGACTGACTTGACTCGAATAATATAGTTAGATACAGATCTAAAAAGTTACAAAGAGCCAAAAAATATACATAATATATATAAAAAATGACAAATACAAATACAACTATAAGAGTTAAATATATATCTGTCATTTCTTTATAGAAGAGATAGACAAAATAGTATATTATGTTCATTTACATTTTTAAATTCATTAATAACAGAATGTATATCAAACTTTATAAAAAAATTGTTTTGAACCTTATTTGTTAGACTTAAAATTCATTGACATAAAAATTTTAGTTTATTATAATATAAAATTAATAAATTAAGTTGATATGAATATGAGTTCATGAATTGTTTATTATTTATTTTCTTTAGACCTTTTGAATATTAGAAAGATCAGATGTAATAAAGTTTATTAATTCTTCGAAAATATAATGAACTGTTAAATATATATATATATATATATATATATAATCTTTTTATGTGAGAAATTATATATGCCCTAATTTTGTTATAAAATTGTTGCATTGGAGGCCTATAACCATCTCTAACAGTGGTTGAAAAAGGTTCTTGCTTCTTAAAATTTGGGTTATTAATGATTTTTCTAATTTGAAAGTACTATTAAAAATTATATCATTTCATTAAATAGGTAACTTATCCTAACATGATGGAATTCTTTGAGAGTCTTGGAGTTGATATGGAATTATCTGATACGTCATTCGCCATTAGCCTTGATAATGGTCACGACTGTGAATGGAGCAGCAGAAACGGTTTGTTTGGCTTGTTTGCACAAAAGAAAAATGTGATCAACCCTCACTTTTGGCAAATGCTAAGAGAAATTATTAGGTTCAAAGATGATGTTACAAGGCAAGTAGGCTAGAGAGTTCACCTAGTGGGAATAAGTTAACTCGTTTTGGCCCGTCTTTTTTTCTTAAAAGAAATATATAAATATAAACATTAGAATACTAGATACTAGACTTTTAAACTTTAGTATGAAAATGTATGAATGTTTAAATAAAATTGTTTGGTACTTTCTTCTTAAGCAACTCTTTTATTTGAACAGATATTAAGAAAATTAAAAAGTAAAGTATGGGTCAACTCATTTAGCTTGTCAACTTGGAGGATCGGAGTCGATTTACTTGATGAAAAAGCATTGTCTACTTTAACTTTCTTTGTACTTTCATGAAAAATTTAATTAATTATTTTGAACTCAACTGCAAAATATTGACAATTGACAAGAGTAATGCTAATTTGCTAGTTCATGGATGATTATATCCTGATAAATTGAACTAGAATGAGACCCGCGCAATGCGCGGAGAAGTAGATTATTTATACTATATAGTATATTTTAATAAATGTTATATTAAAAATATTTTAGAGAACATATTATAAATAGATTTTGAATTTATTTATTTTTAAAAAAGACATAAGTTATTTATATTAGAGTTATACAAAAATGTATTTTCCTTCTTCTTTTTTTCATTTTTCGATTTGCATTAATGGCTACTCTTTGTCTTTTTTGCGGTTTTTTTGTTTGTAAATAATTAAAAGAATAAATGAATGAGAATGAAAAACATATAAAAATGTTACATTAAATTTAAGAATTTTTGACAATTAGTACGAGAGATGAAGAAATGAAGAGTAGTAAGAGTTTTAATATGTATAAGTTGTAGAATTTGAATATTTGTAACTGAAATTTTTTATAATTATTATTATTATGAAACTTTTAATGTATGTTTATTGCATTTAATAAGTACTTGATGTTTCAATTGAATAATAATAGATAAATTGGATAGATCTAAGTGTTTCAAATAATTGTGTTTCTACATTTTCAAAATAGGCATCAAAATCACCTTATGAATCAATTTACAATAAAATAAGGAAGGTGCAATAAAAATTATGTTAAACAAACCAAACTGCATCATCAGGGCTATTGAAAATGATATTGAACAACAGAATGAGAAGAGTAAACGGCAAAGTTGAAAATCTTTAGGAAGACACCTTGGACGAATCTCCTACGTTGGCGGCGCCGAATGGTGACGTTGGTCTGAGACCCAGAATCGAGCTCCGACAGGGAAACCGCAACAGGAGGAATGGAGTTTGCCCTGGTTTCTGCAATTTATGCAATGCGGCTCCGTCGGGGATGGACATCGCGATGGACAATTTGTTTTGAGGAAAAAATAATGGCTCATGGGACCGGAAGTGGATGGAGGAAATAGGATTTTGGTACGGAAGAGGTGCCAAGAGGAAGAGGGTTTAGAGAAGCATGAGAAAGGTAATAAGCTCTTTGGTTTTTAGAGCTTTTTGGAAAAAATTAAGTTGTTGGTTTTGTTTTTTGTGTTTTTTTTTTATTTGAAAATAAAAGTTGATTTGGCAAGATTTGAGTGGTGGATTCTAAAATTTTGCCAACTAAGCGATAATGCTGACATGGCGTAAGTAGAAGAAGAGAAATAACTTAGAAGTAATGTGGGTAAACCTATGTACCTACTTTTATATATTAAGAATAGATTTGTTATCTCATTTTCCAATTAAAAATGCAGCTTTCTTGATATGCTTGGCAACAACAATTCGGATATGGACCGCAATGAGACCTTGGACCAATTCATAAAGTCAAGGGATTACTCTAAATTATTTGTGAAAGCATATATTGTGAGTAGTTCATTTGCATCTTGTTAGATTGTTTTGATTTCTATAAACATTACTTTCGTTAGTGATATAATTATTGTATGCTTTTTAATATGCTATAACATGAAATTAATGAACGTAGGTTCCAATATGTGGTTCTATATGGCCCTGCTCTTCTGAAGGAGTTATGAGCTTTTTTGCCTTTTCTGTTTTCTCATTTTTTAGAAATCACCATCATCTTTAGGTAGTAAGGAGATAAAATCTATCTCAAATTTATACAGTGATGAATAATCTAATTTAAATATTTAAATAAAACAAAGGACTGCTTCTTGATTCACCTGGTCCTCTTTTTCTCCTTGTAGCTCTTTGGATGACCACAATGGCTAACTGTTAAAGGGCGCTCGCACACTTATGTTAAGAAGGTACCATATAGTGATTAATTTTTAATGCTAAGCTTGATGGTAGCATTTTTTATAAGCATGGCCATTTGACCCTTTTTAGCCACGCTTTTGAAGCGTGGCAAGAAAAAGCGTGGCTAAATTTATAATCAATTGCCACCTTTATAAAAGCGTCATTTATTAGTCCTTTTTGGCTACGTTTTTAAAGCGTAGCAAGAAAAAGTGTGGCCAAATTACTAATCAATCGCCACCCTCATAGAAGTGTGGCCATTGACCCCTTTTGAGCACGTTTTTAAAGCGTGGAAAAAAATGTGACGACAAAACTTTTTTCTACTTATATGAGATCGATACCTTTTAGCAATCAAGATTTTGACATTACTTATTTGTTATAATAACTAGGTCAAAGAAGAACTTGTTAGAAGAGGTGGTCAAGCAATAGTTAATTGTGAGGTGGAACTGGTTTTTGCATCAGAAAAAGGTGATTCATGTATCTATTCCCTTATTGTACTCATTGACCTTTAGACATTCACATTTTCTTCTTTAATTTCTTTCTCAACCATTGAGTGTGATTGTATGATTTTGATTAAGCAACAATCTTAAAAATTTTGCTGTAGGATGTGTTGTGCATTGCAAAGATGGTTCCAAAGAAATGTATGATTGCTACATAATCGCAACACATGCACTTGACACTTTGAGATTATTAGGAGAGGAAGCAACATATGATGAACGAAGAATTCTTGGTGCTTTTCAATATGCATACAAGTAAGGATTATCTTAACATTTCTAACTCTTTTCTTCGCTATTATCCACCCACAAAACATGATAATGTAGCTTGTAATAGTTACTAGTTACATTTGAAAGTAATAAGTTTCATCAAATGATATGATAATGATGATTATCATGGTATTTTTCTCTTATGACAATGTTGCAGATGAAGTTTTATCACTGTTAAACCTTTTATGCTTATGGTCTCCATGTTTATGAAGAGAATGGAACTTTAAAACATGTTAGAGTGAAAATATTTATGTTCAAATAAGTCCACACTTACAATAATTGTTTGATCTTTGCTGACAGTGATATTTTTCTTCACCATGACACAAATTTATTGCCTCGAAACCCATCTGCATGGAGTGGATGGAATTTTCTTGGATGTAACAACAACAAAGTTTGTATCACATACTGGCTCAACATTCTTCAAGTTAGTAACAATTCATATAACGCATTTGTCCATAACTGAAACCTCTAGAAGGCAACTTAGACTCAAGTGAACTACAAATAAAACTTGTTAATTGATCTTATATTTTGATTTGCAGAATCTTAGTGAAACAAGATTACCTTTTCTTATAACTCTAAATCCAAATTATATACCAAAAAAAATACTCTTCTTAAGTGGTCAACTGGACATCCAATTCCATCAGTTATTGCATTCAAAGCTTCACAAGAGCTTGAAAAATTTCAAGGAAAAAGAGGAATTTGGTTTTGCGGTGCCTACCAAAGTACTTTTTGGACCTACCTAGTTTTGGCTATTTGATTAAGAGTTAAACACTAGTTAAATTATTAAATATTAAATAAAGCTCTAGATAGATTAATTACTTTTGTATATCTAATGACATCTTCTTTTTCAAGTACAAAACCTTTACTATGTTGAGACATCTTGACCGACATTAAATATACTTGTGACTTAAGCAAATATTTATGCTTTTCAGGTTGTGGATTTCATGAAGATGGATTAAAGGTAGTTAAAGGAAACTTATTATAAAATTAAAGAGGCTCAAATTTACTATGAATCAGTTTTTAGTCCAAATGACAAATTAAAAAGGAATGAAAAAACTAAACTATAAGAAGAACATTTTTAGGCTGGCATGATTGCTGCATATAACGTTCTTGGAAGATGTTGTTCCCTCCGAACAACCCCAAACACATGGTACCTTATTGGAAGGAGCTTAGTGCACGCTTTTTTGTGACGAAATTCTTAAGTTCCTATATCACCACTAGTAGTTTAATGTAAGTTTACTTTTATTAGTGTGTAGACATTTATTGCATATCATAAATTTGAGCCTAATTTACACTCATAATATTATTAGAATAATAATTTCTTGAAACAATCATTCTATCTATATGATTATAGCATTGTAATTCTAGTTCTTGAGTCACTTATACATCATGTTTTGAGGAGTTTATAGTTTATTGGAGGAGGGGAGAACAATGTTTTCCTTTCAAGGAATCAATAAAAAGTGCTCTGTGAAGTGTGCTATGAGAATTCACAGTCCCCAGTTTTATTGGAAGGTGTGTGCATTCAGACTCAAAAATCACAGATACGTCAAATGAGATATTTTTTACCTAAATAGATAATTCATAATTGAAATTTCGGTTTTCACAAAAAATATAAGCATTAGTAGGAGTTTTGCTACAAGCATGAATAACTATACTTCTATCTTCCCTACATTTTGGATTTTTCTTATACTTTCTTTAACTAGAATAGAAAAAACTTAATGCTAGCTTGTAGTTTGTATACTACAAAGCTAGTTCATTAATTAATTATTTTTCTTTATTTGTTTGATTATGTTATATTAGATATCGCAAGTATTTGTGCTATTAATCTTGAATATAATTTGTTTACAATTCTGAATTGGTTTGTTTCCATAGCAATGAACTCTTTGCGCTATTTTTGGATGAAACAATGACATATACATGTGCAATGTTTAAGGCAAGGCGACATTCTTTTGATACTTAACTCCAATTTCTTGCAAATGATACTTGCATTTACATTTCTTTGTCTATATGAATATTTGGTATAGAATGAAAAGGAAGATTCAAAAGATGCACAATTGAGAAAAATGTCTCTTCTCATTGAAAAAGTGAATGGTTTAGAATGTTATTTTATCAATGTATTTTAGTTGATAGATTGCAAAGGTCTTAACATTAGTTTTCTTTAAACAAATGAAGGCTAGAATAGACCAAACACATGAAATTCTTGATATTGGATGTGGATGGGGAAATTTAGTGATTGAAGTCGTCAAGAAAACCAATTGCAAGTGCACTGGCATCACTTTGTCTAAGGAGCAACTAAAATTTGCAGAAAAAAGAGTTCGGGATGCTGGACTTCAGGTCTACCATATATGATAAGATAATTAATTTCATCATTTTCTTAAAATCTAATGCAGAAACATGGTGAACTTAATATACAAGCCAAATGAAACACATGAAAAAAGGACATTAAGTCTCCATCTTCAGTTCTTTCATTATACTGTTGTGATCGTTTCATAGGTGTGATCCATGCATAATGTTTTGAATTCATGACTTTAGAATCATATCAAAATTCTTCTGTGTGTCTATTGCCAACTACTGAAGACATTTAAATATGATAGGATTATATCTGTGTGAGCAAATTTTCTATTTGACTCTGCATAAATACATAGAATAGCAATATTTTTCTGCATATTGCATAACATATAGATTGGTATTTTAGTGGAATGATAGAAGCTGTCGGTCATAAATACATGGAAGAGTTCTTCAGTTGTTGCGAATCACTATTAGCAGATGATGGGCTTCTAATTCTCGAGGTATAATTTTTTGGCAGTTTTTATAAAAATATGCAAGGACGAAAACATTTGTTATTATCCCCAAAAAAGGAGTTACTAGTTTTGTAAAAAAAAAAAATTGGTATTTAAATTGGTGATAACATTTGAAGATGGTTATCTTTATTACATAGTTCATATCAATTTCGAACCAGCGTTACGATGAGTATAGACGCAGTTCTGATTTCTTGGAGGAATATATTTTTCAAGGAGTATGCCTTCCTTCTCTAAGTAGGATAACATCAGCTAGTGGTGTCAATATGTTTGGCCCTATAGGGCTTTGGCCCTACTTTATAGGGCCAGAAGAATAAAAAGCCCTTTAACTAATAGGGTCAAATTTTTAAAAAGCCCTCAGGGCCAAAAATCCTCATGGGCCAAAAGCCCTAGGGCCAACCCATGGGTTACCTAATTCTCTTTTTTTTTTTTATACATTCTCTATTTCAACAACACACATAAAACTTATTAAAAGTCATTAATTTGTTTTATCCCTTTATTTTTATGCTTGAAAAATAAATGTTAATAATGTACATTGATCATATTAAATCCAACTTTTAACTATATATATCAAGAAATCAAACATGACATTTACTATCTCATCACCCTTTTTCTTACTCTCTAGAATTTACCATCAAGAATGTCTCTAAAAAATTAAAATAAAGTTTATACAAAAATTCATCATCTAAAATCATGAATGTTGAGGGGGATGCATCGTTGCTGTTGACACTTCTTCTTCTTCATGAATTTCACCAATTTCATCATCTAAAATCAACCAATTAAGAAACAGTTAGAAATTCAATTTAAAATATTATTTGAAAAAAATAGTATAAATATTTACCATCATGATTTGGAACAAATCCACGTAACCAACTCCTTGTGCAAATAAGCATTTGGACATGCTCATGAAGAGTGGAACTTCGATATTTTGTTAAAACACGTCCACCAATACTGAATGCAGACTCAGATGCTACCGTAGTGATGGGAATACTTAAAACATCTCTGGCCATAACTGACAGAGTGGGAAACCTATCCTCATTAATCTTCCAAAAATTCAGCACATCATACTTCAAATCATCTTCATTGGTGTGAATCAAACCTTCTTTTAGATAAATCTCTAATTCATCTTTATCCTTGGAAGTTTGGGTTTCACAGTCAAATTCTCTGAACTCCTAAAAGATATAGTATAAAGATTATTTAAGTAACGAATAAACATAATAGGAGAAAAATAATACTATATTAAAATTAAATACCTTCATCACTATTTTGCTCTTCTTTGTAAGCCTTCCTTCTTCAGGTGACATAGGAGATTGATTACTACTTTGAGAAATTGTTGAACCACCAAAAGTATTTATGTACTCTCCATACAACCTTTTAAATTTCTCCAATACTTCATTTGCCTTCAATTCAAAGGTTGAAGGATCTAGTTTTTTGTAACAAAACCTCAAGAACTTTAACTTTAATCGAGGATCAAGAATTGCCCCAAAAGCTAAGACAGTGCTATAATCCTTCCAATATTTATCAAACTTCATCTTCATTCTGAAAGCCATGTTCATAATAACAACATCATCACAATTTTCATTATTTTCCAAAAGACATTCAATTTTCCAAACTTGCATAAAATACAAATTTGATGTTGGATATGATGAACCTGAAATGAGGTTTGTAGTTTCATAAAATGGCTCTAAAAATTCACACATTTTTTTTGCTAAGCTCCATTCTTCATTTGTCGGAAAATCTTTATAAGCTCCATCTACAACACTAAGGATGTCAAACGCTTTTTCAAATTTAATTGCACTTTCCAACATCATATATGTAGAATTCCATCGAGTTGGAACGTCTGATTTTAGACCAACACCTTCTTCAATTTCTGCTTGCTGCACACAATCTTTAAATTTCATCATTCTCCCATCAGAAGCTTTCACATACTTCACACTCTCTCTGATTTTAAATAAAGCTCTAGCAGCCACCTTTAACCCTTCTTGCACAATCAAATTTAAAATGTGAGCGGAGCAACGCACATGAAAATATTCTCCATCGCAAAGCAAACTATTCTGCTTACGTAGATGAGTTTTTAAGATGTTTTGCATGTTGTCATTTGCAGAAGCATTATCTAAAGTAATAGAGAATACTTTCTTATCAATACCCCATTGCTTCAAAGAGTTAAATAAGACTGCTTCCATATCAGTTCCAGTATGGGGAGGAATCATTCGACAAAAATTCAAAATCTTACTCACTAGTCGCCAATTCTCATCAACAAAATGAGCTGTCAGACAAATATATCCTTCAGTGGTAGATGCTGTCCACACATCAGATGTCAAACAAATTCTATTAGGTATCCTAGACATCTTCTGCCTCAATTTCTCTTTCTCTGTTGAATAAATCATTTGAAGATCTGAAACTAAAGTGTTTCTAGAAGGCATTATAATCGTTGGACTAATGTAATTAATCCAATCTCTAATACCCTCATACTCAACAAAGCTGAACGCAAGATCATGTTTTGCTATAGCTTGAGCGAGTTTTTTTCTATGAACATGCTGATCAATTTTGGTTGGCAGACTCTCTATATCATCATCAAATCTAATATTGAGAGGTATAGATTTACAAGAAACTATGTGACGACTTAGATGAGAAGTCCCGTAACCATTCTTAGTTTTTGGATTTTTTCCAATTTTGTATTCACGATGACAAAAATTGCATTCAGCCTTTTCAATACCATCTATGTCTTTTCCAATCTTCTTAAAAAATCTCCAAACATTAGATTTTTTACCAGAATCAATACTACCAGAAGCTTGAACAGGAGTCTCAGAAACAATCTCATCATCCATGTTTATAAATTTCCTAATCATATCCAAATAATGTATATTAAAATTCTATAGCAACAACAACAACATTCATTAATTCATATTAATTATTCATCTCTGAAGTTTCAATAAGAAGTAATTGAAGAGAAAACAGTAACAATCAATCAAACAAGCAAAGCATGTATTAGGATTTAGGAATGGAAAAGCAAGAGAAGCTGAAACATAGGCCGAAAAAAGTATCATCCCACCAGCAGACACAAGTATCAAAAGCATAATCTCAATTTCACACCAACAAAATTATAGACTGCAAAATCAGTCTACACTACATAAGCATCAAATCACAAATTTCTTATAATTTAAAATCAAAAGATGTCATAATAGAAAATTTCGGAATCCTTTAACAATATAACTTTGTGATCAGCTGCCCTTTTATTTTTTTGTTAAAAAGATAAAGTTATTTCTTAAATTTAGACCAAGAAGCCTTTAATTAAATAAATGAAGATAGAATCTTAAAGAAAGTCACATATGGAACAAGTGGTGGAAAATAGACAATAAGAATCTTAAAGAAAGTCACATATGGAAAGGGAGGCCAAAAGACAAAACAATGTTACGTTACTGTAATTTAAAACCAAGAAAGTGCATTGAATAGTCAACAAGAAACCAGTGTTTTCCAAATATTAAAACCTCAGACCTTTTGGCTTATTAGTTCAAGCCCTGAAGCAAAATTCTCCAACCTAGCAAGATCATGTTACCACTAAATCAAACTGAGTGCCTTTTACAAATCCCAAAAAAATTATATCAGTGAACTTTATCTGCCGGATTGAAAGCTTTTAATAGTATGAAATTGATAAATCGTGTTTAGCATTGTAATTTTTCTTGGACCTATAAATTTATTATTTCAATTCTTAAAGAATTAAAGCACCAAAAAAATCTAAACTCTCTTCTTATATAAGCCAAAGTAA
The DNA here is from genome assembly GCF_003086295.3 of Arachis hypogaea. Classification (NCBI taxonomy): domain Eukaryota; kingdom Viridiplantae; phylum Streptophyta; class Magnoliopsida; order Fabales; family Fabaceae; genus Arachis; species Arachis hypogaea. The sequence goes on from NC_092054.1 coordinate 131,814,794, forward strand.
GTTTACTTGATGGAGTCAATGATATGAAACAAATTAAAGAGAGAAGACTAAGTATAACTATAGAATGCAAGTTAGCAAACTAAAATATTAGAGACAAAGATGTCAAAACCTTGAGTGTGACAGAGAGAGTTAAGTTTGTGGAGGATAACCAAGCACAGAGATTTGTAGATGCAGCAGTTACATTCAATAGCATCATTTTAGAAGCTAAGTATGGAAAAATTACTTGAATATCTCAAACTTCCTGCATGTGCTTTGAACTTTGAAAGGGTCTGCAGAAGCCGCCACAAGCCCACAATCAATAGTTTTCTTGTCTTCCCCTAAATGAACGGCAATTCAATATCACACTCTCATGAGTATGATTTATCATCACTATTAGAATTAGGAATAATACATACATGTCACTTATCACTTATGCAACTGATTTACTTAGAAAACTAAAAACAAGGAAGTTTGTGGTGGTAATGAAAGATAAAAGATAACGAGAAAATTAAACATGAAAGACATCAATGCAAGTTGTTAACAAAGTCAATTAGTAATGACAAAAATATACTATCAACAATCAAGGAACTTCACTGTGAAGTAGTAACAACTAACAAGAGACAAAATAGTTCAGTTTGTGGAATTTATGTAATGAAGCAGAGAGGCTACTCTGCATAACAAAGTGCACAGAAATCAATATATGCTCGGTTGAAGTTGCAATTTGCAAATACTTATTTTTCAAAACAATACCAGTTCTACAATTTAAAAATTTCTAATTAGTTATCAACAATCCAAGTAATTAGTTATCAACAATTTAAAAATTTCGTTTGATTTATTATGCCATTACCCATTCTCATGAAACTCATCCAAATATGAAGATAATGAATCAAAAACATCATAGAAAGAAAATATGGAATAGACAGAAGCTAAACAATCCAACAGTTAATCATGCTAAGCAACAATACCAAAATCACATTAAACAAGTTTAAAATCAGAATAATTGCTTATGTAGGAATCAAATAGCAGATTATTGAAAAATGGTAACTAAAACTCAACTTTGATTCTCAATTCCATAATCTCCTTTTGGGAAAAAATTAAAAACAAGTTCATAGTTCACAGTCTATAATTCATAGTTCAACTATTTTAAAATCAATTAACAACAGTCAACAGAATTAAAATGGGTGATGCAATTGCAAACAAACAAAGAAGAAACTCAGAGAGGGATAGAAAACAAAGAAACCCACCTCTGAATCTCTGATTCCGCGTGAGCGAGGAGAAGTAGCCACGGATTTCGTAGGTAGAAGTGTAGAACACAGATCCTTTCACAGTTCACCGTTTCAACGCAAATCCTTTCACAATTTCACCTTTTCAACGCGTTCTCTGGTCAGGGTCTCAGCCTCTCAGGGAGGAGAAGGTTAGATTTAGGGCTTGGAGGGCTTATAGGGCCAGCCCTGTTTTGCTTTTTTGTTGGCAGGGCTGAATTAAGGTTGGGCTTACAAAATATCATTTTATAATTTTTAGGGCTGTGGGCTAAAATTTTTTTGGAGGGTTGAGGGCCAGCCCTAAGGTTTGGGCTAAATTGACACTTCTAACATCAGCCATGGCTGCTGCATCAAGATTATGGTACAATTTTCGTGTTATTTCTAACTTCAATGATCATGAGCATTCCTTCATTCTTTTGTTTTTAATGAAATGAACATTCCTAAATGCAGTGTAGAGCATAGTGAAAAAAGAACTTCTTTAAAAATCAAAGGTATATCTATTAGTTTTATCAAAACATACTTAATGTATTAACTATTGAAATGATTCCTTTTTCTTCTTGTTACCACTTATGCAAAAAAATCTATTTGAAATTTGTGTATTTTCAATGAAATTTTGGCTCTTGGGTTCGACCAAAAGTTCATCAAGACATGGGAATACTATTTTGATATTTGTAGTGCAGGTTTCAAGTCACGAGCACTTGGAAATTACCAGGTACAAAACTAAGTTACAAAAAAATCTACATCATATATATTATAACGAAACATTTTTTTAGACATTATATTATAGTTTAATTTTAATACTCAAAGATATAAATTTGTGACCAAATTTTAAAACTTTTAACTTGAAATTGTGCTATGTTAAGTCTCCTTACTTAGCTCTATAAGACTGCACGAGGGAAAATATTTACTTAAGAAAGTAATTGCAATGCAAATTAAATTTAGACTACTGGTAAATATTTCTTAAGTTACAATAGAGTTAACTAGTATGGATCAACGAGTAAACATTAATCAAAATTTGAATATATTGCTTATGGTTAATTAGAGGTGTATCAAGTAAATCAAACTTGTTTTTATTTATGTACCTGTATGTAGATAGTTTTTTCAAGGCCTGGTAACGCAACTACACTCAAGGATCCATACAAAAGCTGGCCCTCAGTATGTTGAGAACAAGAAGCCATGACAGATAATAATAATAGCATACTATATTGTATCTTTATTGACAAATGGAAAAAGGATAGATCGATAATTATCTTGTACTTTTTTTTGTTGCCACCTGTTTTGTAATTCATATTACCATACATAAGGATGTGATTATTTTATTAAGTACTTTTTTTTTTTGTAGTTTTGTATCATACATTTTGTGTGATGAATAAAAATGTGAAAAAAAAATGTATTATTGTTAGATAATTATATAATATCATGACCATATATATGCTCCTTGGTAAATTATTAATGCTCAGTGGTATATTTGTACATAAACAATTTCATGTACAATATTTTTATTACAAACGGTCGTATAAATATTGTATTTTATGAAAAAGTCTTTTGCGTGCTCTTTTCTTCTTAATATATTTTTTCTCATTTTCCACAATTTCTTATTTCTTTTTTTCTTATTTTTTCATATTTTTCAAGTTTCAATTTTTCTTATATATTCGGTTGAATTTATGTATATATGTGTACCATAATTAATTTGTAATTTAATCAAATATATTATACATACTTTATTTTTTCTTTTTTTTTAGACATATTTATTAATTTGTACATGAAAAAAACAAGACTTATATGAACAAGTAAACATGTTTCATTAGTGCTCTGTTAGGGTTTCTTAACGGAGTTCCTAGTGCCATCAAGGCTACATTGTCAAGATCAATTAAATCTCAATACAAGTCTACGTAATCTGCATGGCTGAGACAACGAGGAATGAAGATCGGATCAAGGAAGACAACCTGAAAGGAGGTAGGAATGTGATTCTACTGGAAGAGGCAGACATATCAAAAGGTATTAACGCTTGCTCCAATAGTCTCTATGGCAGACTCTTTGCCTCCAAAACCTTCTCAATTGGAACCATGGGGAATGCTTTAAAGGCTATATGGGGAAACCCGGAAGGATTTAGCGTGAGTGACAAAGGGGATAATTCCTTCCAATTCTTTTTTAATAAAGAAGTGGATGTCTTGCGTGTTGAACGTGGTTCTCCATGGCTATTCAAAGATTATGTGCTCCATGTCAAGAGATGGAAGGAAGATCAGAACTATGATGAAGAGATTATTTCCAATTTTCCAGTTTGGGTTCAATTTTGGGGTTTGCCAGAATCGTTTAAAACCCTCGAAGTTGGACGTAAATTGGGAGAGAATCTGGGCACAGTGTTGGAGGTAGGTAAATTTCAGATGCGAGGCAGAGAAACTAGGATTGTGAAAGCCAAAATCAATATCGATGCTGCCAGGCAAGTGAGAGATCAGTTAATAGTGGCAGGACCTAATAAAAAGGAGGTAGAAGTGGCACTGCGCTATGAGAGACTTGGAAAGTTCTGTACCTATTGCGCAAAATTGGGGCACGAGGTGAAAAACTGCCATGATCTGCTGAAGGACACAGTGAGTGAGATGGTAAAAGAGGATGACATTGGCGAATGGGTTAAAGCTAGCCAAGTGGGAACGCGAATCTACTCTGAAGGAGAAAGAACATTCAACAACTCAACCCAAAACCAGAATAAGGCCACTCAACGTAAGAAAAAACCGGTCTTAAACTGCTTATTGGAAGAATTTGCAGGGATGTCAATGCAAGAAGAGAAACAAAGTTTGAAACCACAAGACACTGGTAACAGGGCAGCACCTGAGTCACCTCAATCAGCCAATTCTAGAACAGAATGCATGGAGGTTATCATAGCTGGTCAGTCCAATACCAAGGAGGATGAAGGGCAGCTTATGCAATTCGCTATTGGGGAGTGTCTCACCACAGAAAAAGGTAGGAAGTGGAAAAGGTTAGCAAGACAAGGTGCTGCAGAGTCAGATACTAAAAGTGAACCCAAAAAAAGGTTGATGAGTGGTATAGCTGAAGTAACTACAAAGAAAGCAAGAACAGAGGATGAAAATGCAGTTGAACAGATGGTGGAGGGTGCCAGCCTACAAATGGCACCCAAGGCGCCATGAGAACTATAGTTTGGAATTGTCGGGGTTTGGGGAGACCCCTGACAATTCACACCTTAAAAGGGATCTGTAAATCCCACTCCCCCGAGATTGTGTTTATAAGTGAAACAAAGAACCAATCTCGACAGGTGGAAGCAAAACTTCGGGTATGCGGCTACGAAAACTGGCATATTGTTAACCCGGCAGGAGTGGCAGGAGGACTTGTGCTAGCTTGGAAGGACAGCATCAGTGTTCAAATTATTAGCAGTGGAGAATTCTTTGTGGCAGCCGAAATTAAGGATGTCGGAAGCAGTGAGGTATGGGCGTTCATTGGTGTCTATTTGAGTTGTTCAGAACAAATTCGATCCTTACAGTTTGAGGAGCTTATAACAATGAGCCAACACATGGAAGGAAAAGTGGTAATAGCAGGCGATTTTAATGCTATAACAAGCCAAGCGGAAAAGGAGGGTGGAGGCCAAAAATCAACAACCACCATTGCAACATTCACTAATTTTATTGACAGTAACGAATTGGTGGATATTGGAATGGTGGGGCACCCTTTCACGTGAACAAATCGAAGACAAGGAGAGGATTTGGTGAAGGAGAGGCTTGACCGCTATTTAGTTGGGATGGAATGGAAGTTGAAGTTTCCGAATGCAGTGGTGCACAGGCTCACAGAGTCAGGCTCGGATCATGCTCCAATTTTGATGGAAACCGAACCTCAATCCTGGCATAGTAAAAGGCGGTTTAAATACCAGGAACGTTGGTGTGGAGAAGAGGATGTCAAGAGAATTGTCAGTGAAGTGTGGAGAATGGAAGTTGTAGGCTCGGCTATGTTCTCTTTGGCCCAAAAGTTGAAAGTTTGTAGACATAGACTAGTTCAATGGCAGAAAACTCACAAAGCAAACTCCCGAAAAGAAATTGAGGACCTTCAAGCTAAAATAGAGGAGTTGCGGGTGGCTGGAATCAATGGGGGAGAGGAGGTTACCAGTTTGGAAGAGAAGTTGGAGCTAGCATATTTGAAAGAAGAGAGCTATTGGCGAGAAAAATCTAGAATCAAGTGGCTAAAAGAAGGAGATCAGAATACTAGATTCTTTCACCAGAAATTTCAATCAAGAATGCGAAGGAACAGAATTTGGAGATTAGTGGGGAGGGACAATGAGATTGCATCGAAACCGGAGGATATTGCAAAGGTAGCTGAGGACTACTTTTGCGATATTTTTACTTCTTCTTGTTCGGCTGATCCGAATCCATACTTAGAGGATTTGGAGTCTAAGGTTACAGCTTCTATGAACCGTAGGCTCCAAAGGCCAGTAACTATGGACGAGGTCAAAAGAGCTACATTTAGTGTTCATGCTCAGAGTGCTCCTGGTGATGACGGGTTTACAGCTAAGTTTTTTCACTTTTTCTGGGATATAGTTGGAGGTGACGTTTTTAAGGCAGTGAGAAGTTTCTTTCACAATGGCAGAATTTTAAAAAGCTTCAATCATACTCAAATTTGTTTGATTCCAAAGGTGCCAGATGCCAGTGACATGACTCAGGTACGACCGATCAGTTTGTCTTCAGTTATGTATAAAATTATTTCTAAAGTTATGGTGCACCGATTACAAGGTATTATGAATAAAATTATAAGTCCAAATCAGAGTGCGTTTCTCAAAGGAAGACTCATTTCAGATAATATTCTAATTGCCCACGAATGTATGCACTATTTGAAAAATAAGAGAAGTGGGGCAGAGCATGAGATGGCTATTAAACTAGACATGAGCAAGGCTTATGATAGGGTTGAATGGCATTTTTTATGGTATATTATGGATAAGCTGGGGTTTGATGCTAAATGGATTAACTGGACTAAGGAATTGGTAACAACTGTTTCTTACTCTGTTGTTGTGGAAGGTCAACCATTTGGCTATTTTAGGCCAAATAGGGGCATCCGACAGGGTGACCCCCTATCTCCATATCTCTTTCTTTTTTGTGCAGAAGGACTTTCCTTCTTGCTACACAAGGCAGAGCAAAACAGATTAATTCAAGGAGTTCAAGTTAATCGGAGATGCCAAACAATTAATCACCTTTTGTTTGCTGATGATTCAATCTTTTTTTGCAAGAGCGCACCTAATACAAGCCAAAGCATTCTAGAATTGCTAAAGACCTATGAGGGTTTTAGTGGGCAAAAAGTCAATTTGAATAAGTCGGCTATCTTTTTCAGTCACAACACTCCTCAGAACACAAGACTAGCAGTTGCTCAGACACTAAATATTGAACATATCGGAGCACAAGACAAATACCTGGGACTGCCCTCTATAGTTCAAAAATCAAAGAAAGCAACCTTTGGAGCTATCAAGGATAAAGTTCAGAAGAGGATTATGGGTTGGAAAAGAAGTATATTGTCATCAGGTGGCAGGCACACGCTATTGAGAGCGGTGGGGGAGGCGATTCCTATTTATACACTCTCTTGTTTCAAGCTCCCGGACACGCTGTTGACTGAGATTCATAGCATGCTCTCGCAATTTTGGTGGGGTCAAAAAAGCGCAGAACGAAGAATGGTTTGGATTAAATGGGACACAATGACGAGACCAAAGAAAGATGGAGGGCTGGGGATCAAGGATCTAAGGGCGCAAAATTTGGCTTTATTGGGCAAGCAATGTTGGCGTCTAATGAAATACCCTAATTCTACTATATCAAGAATGCTCAAAGCTAAATATTTCAGATATACAGATTTCCTACATGCAGAGATAGGAAGTGTACCGTCGTGGGGTTGGAGAAGTGTTCTTGAAGGGCGCAAGGTGATCGAGAAAGGCTTGTTATGGAAAATAGGCTCTGGCACTAATGTTCGCATCTTCCATGACCCTTGGCTCCCACCACCAGTGCCCCTTAATGTCCCTCAAAATGCACTCACAATCCCGCCAAATATGCAAGTGTATTACGTTAGTGTGTTACTAAATCCTGATAGAAGTTGGAATAAAAATCTGATTGAGTCGATTTTTTCAGTTGATATATGCAATAAAATTTTTTCAATCAAACCAACAGAGGAGGAGGATGAAGTTAATTGGTGCTGGACAAAATCTGGTATATATGAAGTTGGGTCAGGATACAAAATTGATTATGGATTCTTTCATTCTCCTACTTCATTGAGGTCCCAGAACATACACAACAGAGTCTGAAATAGCATTTGGGAGTTGAAATTACCACATAAAATTAAGATTTTTCTATGGAAAAGTCTTCATGAAAAGCTTCCGGTGTTGCAACAAGTTCACAGCCGGTTCGCATCCACTCCTGCCACTTGTCCAAGATGCATGTTGAAGGCTGAATCAATTTCTCATGCTTTGTTCCAATGCCCCCTATCTTCAATAATATGGAGTCTAAGCTTAATAACCCCTGACCTATGGATGAGAGAAGAAGAAACTTTTTTCAATTGGTGGCAACGAGTTCTATCCTGGGCAGCGGCTCAATTCGACGGTAGACAAAAGACCCTCCTCATAGCGGCGCTGTGTTGGAGCACTTGGAAAGCGAGGAATCGGTGTGTTTTTGAGAAGGTAATAAGCCCAGCACCAGAGATAGTGAAAGAAGCTAGCAATTTAGTGCGTGAACTTGTGAACCATACCTGATAGATGCTACTTTTTCTTTACTCTTACTTTACTCTTCTTTAAGCTCTTAGTCTTTCAGTCACAGCTGATGCTAAATGGAAATACCCAATTCTTTTGTACTTCCTTATGGAAACACTTTTATTTTATATTAATAAAATAATATTTATCTTTGGAAAAAAAAAGTAAACATGTTTCATTTATACAAATTAAATAAACATGTATATATATACAATGCAAAGACAATAAAAACCACTCACTTTTTTTTTCAATCATTTGTCTCAATCTCGATCCACATACGTGGAGAGGTATAAAAGTAATAGCTTATTTCCACTAATTACTCTCTTTTGTCATTGCCATTAAAAAATATATAATTTCATCATGTACTCCAAGACAATTAACAACTTGTTGAGTTATTACAATTTACAAGCAAAATAACACACCCACCCATTACAACACCTCATAAATAATAGATATATTAAACTATTATGCTATTAAACTTGTATCCATTCCACCTATTTAAATGATGCATTAGACGCCAAAGATGTCTGCCGCTTCCCTTTTCGGAAGTTGTTCTCCTTCCTAAATTCAATTTCAATATTATTGTTAAACAAGTGAACAATGCTTTTGGTTTTATTTCTTAGGAATCTAAGATCACAACTTGCCTCTTCTTTTTTTCTTAACCAATTAACAATTTCTTTGCACCCGACTATGATCATCAACTCATCTTCACACACATAGTCTTCCTTTAAAAGAAATTAGACCGCCCCTTGAATTCCCTTTAGCACCGCTTTTCCTTTAGACCTTTCACTCATTACATCACCTATAAGGTACTTCAAGTTACCTTCCTAATTCGTTAAATAAACCCCAACAACATACAAATTACCTATACACACAACATTGCCACCATATCCACTCTTTCTTCTGATCTCACCATGTTTTATTCGTTTTTGAAGGTATCAGACTCTTGGAGGGAGAGAGAGAGAGAGAGAGAGAGAGAGAGAGAGAGAGAGTTGTATTTGTTAAACTAACTAGTTTGTTATAGTATTTTGGTACTTATAGTGAGTGAGCTCTAACTACTTCTAATTAGATGTAACTAACTCAGTTTTCTTCTAACTGATTACTCTAACAAACTCTAATATGTTTCACGTGTCTTGCCATGTGACATCTCAATAATCTTAACATCAATCCTGTTACTTGAGTTTTTTAGATCTGTGCTTTGCTCCTTCTTGTCTATTGTGCTCTCTAAACTCTTAACATCAACTCTGTTGTGTGGACTTTCAATTGTTCTGCTACTATTACATCTTCTGTCAACAATTCTCAATCTCAATTTGAACTTTTGGAAGGCAGGGCTTGATAGAGTTTTGTTAGGCAATCTGCTATCCGCTCTTGGGCTGGAATATGGATCAAATGTAGTCTCTTCTCGGTCATATAGTCTCTAACAAAGTGGAGATTGAGTTCGATGTGCTTGCTCTTGTTGTGTAGGATTGGATTGGCTGAAAGTAATATGTAACAGCCTCACTATCAGAATGTCACGCTTCTGGATGCGCCACTCTGATAGCAAGAAGTATTACAACAATTTCATATACATAATAATAAAATAGGAGCATTTGACTCGAAAACTATATCGCTGTTTTCTTTGAAAAATCGGAAAAATACTTTATCTTGAAAACAGACAAGCATATTCATATATATACCAAAATTTATTACATAAGTAACTTATAAATATAATATACATACAAAACATACAAACTCCTATCCCTCTTACAATATTACAATAACAAAGGAGAGGGAAAAATAATTATCTAACTAAAACATCAACATCATAAAACAAAACTCATTAAAACTCTTCGTAAACTCCTTCATCTGATTCCTGAAAAGATAAATCTATAGGGGCTGAGAACCTAACCACACGGTCTCACCTTGGAGTTTTCAGAATTGTCATAAGAAGATATTTAATAAGAAAACTATTTTTAAGCTTAGTGATTATTGTTGTCTTATGAATCTTTTGAAAACCGACAGTTTAACCACCCAAAAATCCAATACCTCTTTAAAAGAAATCCAAACACACTTTTTTATAGAAGAATCTTAAAAGTTACCTAACAGTGTGAATGACCAACTACGGCCTTCGACCTAAGCAATTCAATTAAATCAGAAATCAATATCACATTCAGAAACAACCCTCAGTTTCACCACCACCAGCATGAGGGATCTCTTGGTTGTTCAAACACATACAATGCAAACAAGAAAAACATAATTAAGAAGCAGATATAGCAAATAGCTCAGATAGTAGTTAATAACAGATAAGCAATTAGGTAAACCAAACAAATTCAAACTTAAACATGCATTTGTGCCCTATGGCTGATAATATCATCTGTTGGTCATAGAACCAACCCGATATGTCCTGGTAGCTAACCTTGGACAGAAACACCCATTGCGGAGCAAGTGGGTGTGAGCCACAACCCCCTTGCTACTACCCGTGAGCAAGTGGAATACTACTGCTGCTACTATCCAGGTGGGTGTTTAAAGACTCATCCTGGAGTAAGTGGAATAATCCACTACAGCTGCTACTACCAAGGTGTCACAATCACTGACATGGAGCAAGTGGGACAAATCACAATCCTTCCAAGTATCTCAATCAAATTCAATTTCATTTTCAAATTCATTCTTAATCCCATTTAGTTATTCAAAAATTATACTTTAAAATCAATCCTCATCATCCTTCATTCAAATTCAATTATCAACATTCCTCATTTTCACACTCATTCACATCATCCCCCCATTACATTCTTCAATAATTTAGATTCAAAATATAACTTATTCTTTTTTAAGTAAATCAAACTCAAGATGTAATTATTTTCTTAATAACTCAAAAATTAAATTATAAAATCCTTAAAATTCTAAATTTTTCAAAATGACCACTTCAAGCAAAATTTTCAATTTTTATAGAAATTTCAAAAGCATCTCCTCCAAAACTCAAACTTTTACCACCCTTCAAAGGTTCTAACCAAACCATTTCCAATTCTCAATCATTTTTCGAAATCCAGCCAATTTTATTATCAAATCATTTTTCATAAAATTGAACTAATTCCAATAATAAATCTTTTTCAAAATCAAACCATTTTCATATCTCAAATCATGTCCAATAATCAGAATCATTTCCGAATAATCAACTTCTTCAATAATTCAATAAATCCATCAGATAAATAATCATATCCATCTAAACAGTTCAATTCAATTCGTAAGACTCACATAATCATAAAAATATGTTTTTTATACTACTATCGACTTATAACAACTCTTGAAAGTAAAATAAATATAATAAAATGCCCCTAACTCGTTCATGACTTAACTATATGACAAAACCCTTAAAACTCTAATTTCGCAGCGGTGGCGTCAAATCTGATCATCCCTGCAGCAGTCACAGCCTCTAAGCACATCAGGCAAGAACCATAGCTCAACCCTAAGACATAAATGTCGCATAAAACTCAATAATCTATAACAAAATAGCGAGAAGGGAGGGGGGTTTCAAAGCAAAAGGCCTACCGCATAAAAAGGAACCAGGAACAAAGCAGCGGCAGCTCTGATGGTAACTTCCGGTGGCAAGACTGACGGCGGCAGAGAGATCCGGCAGAGGCAAAATAGCGACGGCAGCAGGGGTGGCTAAAACAGTCCACCACCATTGCGTTTTCCTTTCCCTCAACTCATTTTGGTGATGGTGGCGGTTTCTCACGGCAGCAGCGAGTGCGGATGACGACGGCACGAGCCCTCCTCGACTCCATCACATTCTACTCCTTGCATCTGGTTTCTCTCTCTTTCGTGTTCGGTGGCGACGGTCCTCCATGGCAACGGCGAGCTCATGGCAGGTGCGACACTTCTCTTCCTCCTCAGCCCTTGCTCGACGGCGTTCTCTCTCGTCTGACTGCGACACAACGGCGACACAAGCTGGATGGCAATAGGCACGACGTGCAACGGCTCGGTCTCCCTCTCCTTCATCTCCTCTTCTCCCCTACGGCATAGCTCTCCTCCATTTTTTTCCATTTTCTGGTTCGAAGGATGAGAGTTATGCGTGTTAAGGGAAAAAGAAAGGGGGTAAGGCGGCTAGGTTTAGGAAAATTAGGGTTGGGGTTGTGTTTTAGGGATTTAGGGTCTTGATTTGGAATTAGGGTTTAGGTAGAATATTAATTAAAAACCAAATTTAATCTAATATAATTAACTTTAAGAATATTATTTATTTTCAACTTACAAATATTTTTAATCAAGTACTCTAATTTAAAATTAGAGTTAAATAAATAAGTTTTCTTTTAGTTCATAAAATTAATCAAAACTTTCAACTATTCAATTACTTAGAAAATTTTAATCCTAATGGATTTTGAACTCAAAGTATTATAAAATTTAAGTTAATTACTTTTAGGTAAATATTTTTCTTTAAATAAAATTATCAACAAATATAATATATTATAAATATCTTACTATTTAATTTCCAAAGATCCGAGGTCTTATATAGTACAACACTCTGACTGTCACAATATAGGTTTGGGTTGGTGGTGCAAGGTATCCTCATTTCACTCAACAAGTTCTGCAACCAAATGACTTCAGTAAGTCCAGTAGCTATCCCTCCATATTCAACTTCGGTGGAGCTTCTTGATACTACATGTTGCTTTCGACTGGACCAAGAGACAAGATTTGGTCCATAAAAGACATAAAATCCACTTGTTGACTTTCTGTCTCCTACATCACTTCCCCAATTTGAGTCAGTAAATGCATAAATTCTACTCTCGTTAGACTTTTGGAACTTTAATCCATGCTGAAGTATCCCTGCTAAGTACCTGAAGATTCGCTTTACCGCTTTCTAGTGGTTGTCTAACAGTTGGTGCATGAATTGCGATACTTTGTTTACGGCATAAGAGATCTCTGGCCTTATGATTATTGCATACTGGAGTACTCCAACAACTGATCTATATTATGCTGAATTTTGAAACAATTCTCCTCCTTGCGCTAAAAGTTTCAGGCTGGATGCCATTGGATTAGGCATTGCTTTGGCTTCTTTCATCCCTGCATTAACTAAGAGTTCTTTGATATATTTTGTTTGGCATAAGGTCATTACTTGGTCACTATTCCTTACTGCCTCAATTCTCAAAAATAGTTCATTTCCCCCATGTCTTTTAGTAAAAATATTGCATGTAACTGGTTGACTAAGGCTGTGATTTCTGCTTGAAAATTTTCCGTGACTAGAATGTCATTTACATATACGAGAACATAAGTCGCTGATGTAGGTGTGAATTTGGTGAAGAGTGATGTGTCTGATCTGGTGTTGTCGAAGCCAAACTTGAGAGAGTGAGTTTCAGCTTGCTGAACCAGGTTCTAAGGGCCTTTTTCAGCTCATATAATGATCTTTGGAACTTGCAAACATGGTGAGGAGTGTGGGTGGAGATGAAGCCTTCTGGTTGAGTCATGAAGACAATTTGTTCGAGGTTGCCATTTAAGAAGGCGTTGTTAAAGTTGAACTATCGAATCTTCCATCATTTTGCTAATGTCAAACTCAGCATGACACTAACAGTGGGAGGTCTCACCACCGGGCTGAACACCTGATCGAAGTTGATACCCTCTTTTTGATGAAATCCCTTCGTCACAACCCGTGCTTTGTACTTTTTAATTGTACCATTTGTGTAACACCCTATCACATAGAGCTTTATGCCTAGGACGTAAATCAAAGGTGGTGAGGCTCTATGACCTTTAAAACAGAAAAAAATATGTATATAATATAATTGAAGGAAATTGTAACTAGGAGCCTTGAAAGAGAAGTTAATAAAAAACAAAACAAATACCGTATCACTCACGAAAGATAAGCATAGATGGATAAGCAAGATCCAAAGGAAGGTTAAAAACATATATTTGGGTGAGAATTCCAAAATAAAGATAACAAGCTCCGAACTCGACCTGTGAAGCTAAGGTTGAATAGAGTATATATATAAACCCAAAATACAACCCAAACTGTAAGAAAAACACTTGTTTCTCCAAGTCAACCTCTAGGAGGGACAAACTATAATATATATATATATATATATATATATATATATATATATATATATATATATATATATATATATATATATATATAAGGAGGAGAATTCTATTTACACATATATGTACATAAATAAAATACAACACTAAGTCCCAAGAGTTTTTTGCTCCCAGAGAGTCTCCAAAATGCTCAGTGCAGTGCCTCGCATCCTGCATATGAAAACAACAATATATGTATGGAATAAGAATCGGGGGGTTGTCAGCATGATAAAGGTGCCCACATAGTTAATAAAAAAGGCCCCAGGAAAGCCAGAGGTAATCCTAAAATGTCGACACTCAGATTCAAACTTAAAAAAATCAATACTAAACCATAAAGTTTGGTACGCAACCCAAGGGATACCCATTTCTTAAATTAACTCTTCATCTCTTGTCTCTTTCTAACTAACTCTATGGCCCCTATCTTCTCCAAACCTCCTAATCTCTGGTGGAGCTACCTTCAGTATCACCTCTGCCAACATGAAAGATTTCTTAGTTGCAAAGACATCCAAGTCAAACAAGGAAAGCACAGGTATAGATAACAGTTACTACAAATAGATCAGATAGCAGATAAGCAAATATAGGCAATTAGGCAAGCCAAAACAAATGCACACTTATACAAAACATATAAATGCTTACGATAAATACCTTTCCTACTAGCCGTGAGCTCACATGTCGGTTACTATGTCAGAGACTGACATACCCCGTAGCTAACCCAGATATTGTCTTTCTAACATGCATCCACGCACACTCTTAGGATATAGTTCCCATTACACTCTTGGGATATAGTGCCCGCCACACTCATGGGATATAGTGCCCGTCGTATTTTCCAGGATAAAGTATTCCCACACTCTTGAGATATAGCGTCCGCTACGCTCTTGTGATATAGTGCCCACTACACTCATGGGATATAGTGCCCGACACACTTCCCAGGGTAAAGTGCTCCCACACACTTGGGATATAGTGTCCGTCACACACATGTGATATAGTGCCTGACACACATTACAAATAGAGAGAAAAATGATGCAACATAAATGGAACAGATTATACACAACCAATCTCATAAGCAAAAGCGTAACTTAACATAATCATTCTTCAATCCACTTCATCATAGTCACAGTCACTACCTATCAGGGATATAGCACCCAACACACTCTTGGAATATAGTGTCTGTCATACTTTTTAATCATAATCATTGTCCTTATAATTACTTTTAATCTTTCTCATCATTCTTCTTCCTTAACCCTTACCTGGAGTAAGTGGACAATGCCACTGCATCTTATCCGGTATCTTAACTCTTATCCGGAGCAAGTGGACAATGTCAGTGCCTCTTACCCAGTCACATATATCTCATCTAATTACACATCATCATTATTTCCATCATCCCCATCAATCTCCTCTCATTCAAAATTACCAACGCCTCATTAATTCAGCTAACCCTCTGCAAAATTGTTCCAAATATCTCCCAAACTTATTTAACATACTCATCCTCATTCTAAGGCTTAAAGACTCACTAACAGATCTTAAACAAGTGTAAAAGAGGTTTGAAAAACCTAAAAGAATGGTTGATGGTTCAAAAATGATAAATTTTCATCAAAACAGTAGTTTCAGAGGTTTACAGGCTTGTTGGGAAGGTCAAACAGTAAAAACAGAACTTTTGTGTAAAACAGGAAATTGTGCATACGCATGGTATTGTGCATACGCACGCATCAGACAACTTTTCCGGCCTGTGCATACGCACAACATGCGAATCCCCAGGGTTTGCGTACGCACACCCCTCGTGCGTATGCACGCATATCAGAATTTCAAGTTTTCTACAACTTAGCCAAAAATTAGTTTTTTGTACCCAACTTTGAATGTCCATAACTCCCTCTACAAAACTCTGATTTTTACAAACTTTAAACCGTTTTAAAGATCTTGAAATTGTCTTTAATTTAAAATAAATTTCATTCAAATCTAAAATCCGAGATTCAAGTTATGGACTGCCGAAGTTGGTTAAAAATTAGCCTTTACCAAAAGTTTCAAAACACTAGTTTTTTCCAAAATCCTCAGTCCAATCCACTTCAATTACAATAAAAAATCACTACCAATTACCTCTCCATCTTCCTCAACCATTCCACACCTAATTTCTCAACTCAATTCACATTCCACATTTTTAATTTTCACAAATCATCACCAACATCAACAATTATCATCACTTTATAATCATCAAATCATCAACATGTCAATTTATACATTCATTCACAATCTTCATGTTTAATCTCTAACCATCAACAAACATCATCATACATTATATACTTATATACAATTAACCCAACAACTCAACAATTCAAAGCATTCAAGCCTATCTTAAGGCCACTAGCCTAAGTTTTCGTGTGACATTAAATATTAATTACGAGAAGCCAAAACCATTCGTTGACCGTTTCCTTCCTAATCTCAGAACACCTCAAATAACCACCATTCCACCAATGCCCAAGGCACCAAATGCTCACCAAACAGAAACTCCGCCATCAAAGATCCAAATTCAAGCTCCCAACACCACTAATTTGATCCAAACACATACAATTTAATCTAATACCAACAATATCACTCAAAATCAACATAGGGTTCATAAAATTTGAATAGGACACAAGGGTTTAAAGGTTATTACCTTTCCCATGGACAATTGGGGCAAAGCCCGATGATTTTCCACCACTAGAGCACACCTAATATCATCAAAACACCAAATTCTCAAAACCCATGAACCCAAAAACGAAATCTGAATGGGAGGAAAGATCTGGGCATGAAAACAAAGTTTCTTACCAAAATTTTCAGTGGGTTTTGTAGAGGATTCCGAGATGAACACGTGGTCACAAACAGCTCGTCAATTAGAGCTCCGAATCAAAAGTTATGGAAGATTGAAACTTTGAGGTGATAAGGGTTTTGGTTCTTATCCTTCTCCTCTCTTCTTTCAGCATGGGAGGCTGAAATGAATGGGAAAGGGGGCCAAAGCAAGGCTTATATGGGTTGGGCCTTGGGCCCAATATAGACCCAGTACAACTGGTTCACCTCGTTGGCCCATTTTTGGACCAAAAACTTTAAAATTAGTGTTAAAATTTGTATTTTAATTATTTCTCTCTTCCAATTATAAAATTTAATTTCTTAATTTTTTTATTAATAATTAATTTATTGATTAATTATTTATTAGTTATCCGGGGTTTACAATTTGGATGCTTCTAGATTCAAAAGACCCACTTGTTGCCAATGTGTCCACGCGTGATTCCTCATGAGGGTCTCATATTTTTCTTCCATTTCCCAATTCCAATGCTCGTTGGTCAGTTCTTGTTCAACTATTTGAGGGACGCATTGGGAGAGATCAATGTTAGCCCCTTTGAGCACTACTGCATATGTTCTCGGCTTGAAGATGCCTGACTTGCTCCTTGTTTGCATGAGATAGTGATTTTGATGTAGCTGTTAAGGGATAACTATCTCAGTTGGGGCTTGCTCAAGCACATCTACAGCTAAGGGAGTTTCAAGAAAAAAAGAATTAACAACAGTGGCATTATAATCATGATTGCTAGACAAAGAAAAAGATGAAGTTGATAATGGTTCAAATATATAATTGAGCGCATTAGAAGTGTCATTCAATGTATGCAATGCATGATGGTGTGGTTGGGGAGAAGATGTGGGGTAAGGGGTTGGTGTCACTTGGGGTGCTGCTAAATTAGGAGTGGATGTTTTGCCTCGGATTGAAGATTCTGGTATTGAATGGGTGGTTGAGACATTGTAATGACTAGAAGTTTTTACTGCTGAGGTGAGAGGTTGTGTTGAAAAACTTGTTGATGACCTTGATGAGGAAGATAGGGTGGGCTGATTGGGCATGATGGTAGCTGAAAGTTGGATAATGTTGGGTCCAGGAGTAGAGTTAAGGTTGGTTTGAGGTAGAAGATTTGGCAAGGGAAGTGTGAAGGTGGAAGGTGAGGTGTGAGGGAGGGGTTGGCCTGGTTGATTCTTGAAGAGTTGGTTATAGGAAAATTCATACTCATTGAAGAGGACATTCCTTGAAATGATTTATTTTCCACTTGACAGGAGGCATTGGTAATCTCTCTGTTTGGGGGCATAGCCTATGAAAATGGATTGTTGGGATTTATTTTCAAACTTGTGTGCATTATAAGATTTGAGAAGCGGGTACCATGTGCATCCAAAGGGTTGTAGGATATTGTAGTATATTTTTGTGTTGGTGAAGGCTTCAAGAGGTGTTTTGTTGTTGAGAGTTTGGGTGGGTAGTCTATTAATGAGGTAAGTGGTAGTGAGGGTTGATTCATCCCAAAAGTTTAACAGAAGGTTAGCTTGGGCTAGCAATGTGAGTGAGGTTTCTGTGATATGCTTGTGTTTTCTTTCTACTAAGCCATTTTGTTGATGGGTATAGGGACATGTAAGTTTATATTGAATGCCATTTGTTACCAAAAAACTGCTTGAATAGTGTGGACAAATATTTTCCACTGTTGTCTGTTTGTAAGGCTTTGATTTTTAGCCCAGTCTTGAGTTCAATTGATGACTTGTATTGTTGAAATACTTTAAATACTTGGCTTTTGGTCCTGAGTAGGTATGTCTAGGTATACCTTGTGCTTGCATCAATAAAGCAGATATAGTACCTACAACCTGATCTGGTGTATAAGGGTGCTGGCCCCCAGATGTCAAAAAATATAAGATCTAAAGGTGCATAGTTAGAATAAGACTCAAGATGAGGTAGTTGGTGAATTTTACTGATACAGCAAGCATTGCATAATGAGGGATCATAGCTAATTTTATTCATTGAATTATCAGAACTTGAAGCATTATATTGGTTCATCACTAGAGTTACCACCTTATCAAATGGATATCCTAATTTTCTATGCCATAATTGGCTTGTACCACTAACCCTTTTACAGGTGCCATAGGCTTTTGCATTTGAAATAGGACTCACTAAGGTATTTACAGACACTTGAGAGGTAGAATCACAAATTAAAATTGGACTTATGACAACTTTATGTTCCATTGAATTAAAATTCAGTTTGGCCAGGTGAGAAGGTGCAACAGCTCTCTCATTATTATTCAATGCTGAACTTGTATTGGCAGTGGCTTGCACAAGCTTATTTTTAGATTCAACATATGTATTTTTGGAGTTTTCAACAATGTTTGCATCGAAACAAGTAGGATTAATCGGTACAGACTTTGTTCTTGGGCCAATTTTGACCCCTTCAAACTTGTGAAGCCCTTCTTCAAGCAATCCTTGAAAGAGAATCTTCATGGAGATTTGACATTTGACATTATACAAGTAAGGTCAGAACTCAAAAAATACATAGTTGTCTAAGGCAAATTTGGCTACACTCACTAAATTTTTGGATATATTAGGTACAAGTAATAGGTTTTGCAATTTGAAAGGTTTGTTAGATAAAGATGCATGCATGAATGAACTTCCAATGTGTTCAATATCCATACTTTGGCCATTATCTCCAAACACTTGTTTAGTGCCATCATCATTAGATCTTGTGATGATGTTTTTTTTGTCAAATGTGATGTGATGAGATGCACCCGAATCAGGGTACCAAGCTGTGTCTGGGAGAGCTGAGGGCAATGTAAGGAATGCTTGAGGATTGGGTGGTGTAGGAGGCTGAGTCTTCACTTCTTGAAATATTTATTGAGAGTTTTAAGAGCTTGTACCATTGTGGAATGCTGCTAAAGGTGGTTACGCTGCATTTTGGGGCTGCATTTGTGGATTCATGAAGTCTTGGTTGAACCTGTGAAAACCCTGCACTATTATATGGCCATGTTTCCCACATAGTTGGCATTATGGCCTATTTCCCTGCCACCATGATGACATTCCTATGCCTCTGAAATAGCCTCTACCTTTTGAGCCTTGAAAACCTCCTCTATAGTTGTTGAACCCTCTTCCTTGAAACCTTTTTGGAGTATCTTCACTTTGAGCAATGTTTGCCTGCATTGGTCCTAGCTCCGTCCTTCTAAATCTGTCAATTAATTCTTCTTGAGCAAGCAATTGAGATTCAAACTCGCTTTCTGACGTCTCTTCAATCCTTGTTGTTTCCACAATGATGAAAACATTGTATTCTTCGCTAAGCCCTCCCAGTGCAGCTTCAATATACTTGTCTTTAGTCAGTGGAGCTCTAAGTGCACTAAGTGTGTCAGCAACTTGATTGATCTTTCCCATGTATTCGGTTACTGTAGAATCTTGCTTCTTAAGTGTCTTTAACTGAGTCTTGAGCTGCTTAATCCTCGATTTGACTCTAGATTCAAAGTATTCACTCAACACATTCCAGATTTGCTATGCGTAATTGTACTCAATTATATAGTTGACAAAATTAGACTCCATTGTCGTCCTTAACCAAGCTACAAGGCACTAATCTTGTACTTCCCAGTTTGTGTAGCTTTGAGCTTCGATTCTTTCATGTCTGATTCTGAGCTAAACCTAGCAGGTACCTTCCTTGGATCAATATGACTTTGAAGCTTGTTCACCTTTATGCACGCTAGTACTTGCTTCTTCCATGCTTTGTAGTTGTTCTCGTTGAGTTTAATGTCTAAGAACACAACGAATGTGTCCTGATTAAGGAAGCTCGTTAGAGCTTTTGGTGTTGGTGCAGTGTTCTCCATGGATCGTTGAGCTCTGATACCATGTGGTGTTGGTGCAGTGTTCTCCATGGATCGTTGAGCTCTGATACCATGTGAAGATATCAAACTCTTGAAGATGAAGAATAAGAATGAAAAGCAAGAGAGAGAGAGAGAGAGAGAGAGAGAAAGAGAGAGAGAGAGAGAGAGAGAGAGAGAGAGAGAGAGAGAGAGAAAGAGAGAGAGAGAAGGAAGAGAAATTTCTAGAAAATGAGTTGTATTCGCTGAACTAACTAGTTTATTATAGTGTATTGGTACTTATAGTAAATGAGCTCTAACTACTTCTAATTAGATGTAACGAACTCAGTTTTCTTCTAACTGATTACTCTAAAAAATTCTAATATGCTGCACGTGTCTTGTCATGTGGCATCTCAATACTCTTAACATCAATCCTGCTACTTGAGTTTTTGAGATATGTGCTTTGCTCCTTCTTGTCTATTGTGCTCTCTGAACTCTTAACACTTTTGGTTCTTACTATTTCTTCCTTCTTCTCCCTAATGTTCCATTGCATTACTAAGTTCCTTATTTGTTCTTATGCGCTCTTTCAATGTCTAATTTTGTTTTCAAATACCCTTAATTTGTGGATTATATTTTTTAGATATCGAATAAAAAAATATGAAATACACTATTTTTAAGCTATCAAAATTTGGCTAATAATGACCGTAGATATTGTATGATTATCTACACATATAGTAAAAAAATAAGAAATCGTGTATGTTTAATTCATAATATTAAATTATTACATGTACTCACTTTTGTACTCTAATTTGCAGGATATTTTTATTTTTAACAAAATTGATGAGTGCTCTAACACTACAAGAAAAACACCCATTCAAATACACTTGAAAAGTGTAGCCAAAAGTGAAAAAAAAATGATGCCTTAGGCTACAGCTACGCTTTTTGGGCTACGGCTACGCTTTTTGGGGTGATTCCTATTCGGCCGTTGCCTATTCTCAAAGGCTACGCTTTTCTGCACCAAGGGCTACGCTTTTGGCATTTGGAAATAGGCTACGCTTTTCAAGTGATGCTGTCCAGGACCAAAGGCTACGCTTTTCAGCTTTCATTTTTCCAAAATAGGCTACGCTTTTCAACGCTACTGCATCACTTGTAAAGCGTAGCCACATTGTATACCATAGCTACTTTTTATAAGCGTAGCCTTAGGTCCCTCTTTTTTTTGTATACTATAGCTACTGTATATAAGTGTAGCCTTAGGTCTCATTTTTTTTTGTATACTATAGCTAGTGTATATAAGTGTAGCCTTAGGTCTTATTTTTTTCTGTATATATATATATATATAATAATTATCAATACAACATAATAGTTAATATGATTACATGTATAATAATTCTGCGTTTTTATTTAAATGAGTTGAATATTACAAAATAAAAATAAATATATAATTATACTAAATAATTTCTTTATATAATAAAAATTATCTCTAACCAAAATATATTTATAATATTGATCCAAAAGTACTAGAATGAAGTTAACTGTAAAAATTCATACATCTCAAACTAAAGTAAGCATAGCCATATCAAAACCATAATAGCACTTAGCCAATAAAAGTATCTTCTAATAAAAATCATTAGTCAACCATATATGTAAAGATTCTAAATAGCACTCTATCTTAGCCAATAAACCACAATAATAGTCAGCTTAATCTTCATTGCTTAATCTTCATTGTTACCCTGCATAATTATATAGAAAAGTAGTTAAAAAAATATTCATAATGACATTCATAATTATAAAAATTAAATGGAACATGTAGACATAATAAACCAAGAAAGCATATACTAAAAAAAATAACATGGTCACGGCAGAAGAGGTGAATTCAAGGAATTATGTATTATCTTGTTTCATTCAAACCATGAAAATCTACAGGTGTTTCTTTCTTCCATTTCCTTTAACACAATCCTGATATGTCCCTATAGCATTTTTCTTGCACTAATTAACCAGACTTTCACACTTAAATTAGATATAGGGACAAATTCATATGTACCAAGTGCACAAAATCAAAAATACAACAACCAAAATTACACAAACAAATTTCAGCCATAGCAATACAACTTCAGTGTTAATAAAGCCAACAAACATTTCCAGCCATAGCAATTAATGTAAATGCAAGTAAAAAACTATGGAACAAGGAATAGATAAGGACATACCACATCTAAGTTCGGAAAATATGTTGATGCATGGCCGCTATTCGCATCAATAGGAGACTGTTGGGCGTCTTGTAATAAAGCTTCTAGTTCTTCTGACTTCATTCCAGGTTCCGATCGCCGCAGTATTAACTTGATCATATTTCGCAACCCATGAATCTCTTCCTCTTGTTTTTGCTATTTGGCCTCTTGTTTTTGCTGTTGGGCCTCCATGTGTCCAAGTTTATCCTTCAGACTGGACACTTCCTCTTTGTGCTGATTCTTGATTTCATTAATTTTAGCATGTTTTTTTAAATCAGTTTTTGTCACAGATCTTCCATACAACTTTACCCGACCTGGTTGTTCTTTCCCGAATAAGGCCTCAAATGCTTCATCTTCTGTTTCACCAGCAGCTTGGCAGTGTTGGAAGTCTTCCTACATAGAAGAAACATTTAAAATTGAGTTAGTTACCGTATCCTAAATTTGAAATGTAATTATGAATGATTCAATGAACTCTTACAACAGCAGTTTGTGTTTCCTCATCCACTTCTTTTCTCTTCCGACTTGTTCGGGTAGCAATGAACATCTCAAACCTTTTTGGTTCCTCATTTGTTTTCTTTGTTGCTCGCTGCAAAACAAGATCATACTTCAGTTTCTTCCTTCAATTTATGCAAATATAAATTCTAATAAATATAAATCTACTATTTACCATAGCCACTCATACTCTTTCGAAATTGATTGGCCCCATGCGATGTGAAAACTTCTGTTTTTCCTTGTGTTGCTTGTTTCTTTGACTTATTGACTGGAAGTGAATAAAAAGTTAGCATACAGTTACTAACACATGCAGCATAATGAGTTAGGCAAATCTACTAGCAAGGCTGCATTATTAAGCTAAAGCACTGAAAAATATGTCACATTCACTCGTTAAATATTATTCAAAAACAATGAACCTAACTCTACATCTGGTTATACAAACTATTTAGTACAATTTATCCATGAAGCGACAATATATAAGCCCCCAATTTCAAAGTGTTCAAAAAAAAATTGCTCATGAACAATACCCAAAAGCAAGCATAAAAGATCTATTTTTTATAATACATTGGAGCACCTCTTCAGTTTTTCACAACTGTAAAGATGAACCAAACCCTACACTTGACTACTGTGATATCAACTGGTTCAGTCCTAGAGCTATGAAGTAATTGGAAAGATGTAAACTGGTATGATCAAGGAGTTCGGATCAATATACCATTCAACAAAACCCTAATCAGAAACAGGTAAAATACATTATCATTTTGGTTTTAAAAAATCTAATTTAAAAAGAAAATAACCCTTTTGATCTTCTAAAGATGGCGTTTTTATTCCAAAAAAGATTCTAGAAATATTCTCCCTTTATTCTATTATTCTCTGAGATACAGCAGGATCAGGAAATGTATCATTGAAATTGATAATAATTGATGACTAGGAACTCCAGAAAATTGGTGGATACATTGGTGGATCTTTTCTTGTCCACGCAGTATAGATGAGTGATACCTACCAATTACGCAAGTTGCATAGGAATTAAGTATTTTATCTCCCAAACCAATCCTTTATCTGTGTTGCAAGAAAATGGAGGGGGAAAACTGCAAGAATACTGACACATTCTGTTGGTTCTAGCAGGTTTGAAATCAGAGCAAAAAAGTAGCTAGCCAAGTAAAAAGGCATATAGACATCACATAATGCTGAAACACTTAATAAATTTTCTTTTAATAACAATAATTCACATCCAATCAATGCTTATTGAGACATCAAAAAACGCCCAAAATAGTCTAGCTCTACTATCTCAAACAACCAGCCATAATAAGCTACATTGTCTTGGATTGGACTTTGATCCTTAGCACTTGCAAAGTTTGAAGTTAAAGCAGTTAATGTGACACCACTGTTTTGTGTTTTTCTCATTGCCTCACGCTCCACCGTGTGAAACCTATATCCATTAATTACATATCCAGAAAATTTTCTTGCCACAGAGCTTGGACATCGAGATAATTCTTTTAGCCAAGAAGGCACATTTGGATCCCTCGCACGAGTTTCAAACCACTGCGCGAACATTTTGTTGTGAACTTTTGCTTTTCTCCATTTCGTTCCCGCTGATTGTTAACCTCTTCCTCATGCTCTTTATAATAAATAATAGTTAGGTTTGATCTAAAAAATATGGGTGAACTTGACCGGAATAAAAAAAAGTTTAATTAAGTTACCTAACATAATCTGCGACTTCTTCACAATTGTGTAATATATACACATGGGCTTGAGCAATTGCTATGTCATCTAGATTAATTGGTTCTCCATTTCCCACGCCTAACGAACAACCTTTGTTAGAAAACAACTTTGATGGCACAAATTCGTCTTCGTTAGGATCATCATCATTCTGAGGCCGCTTATTAAGTCTTGTTTGCACACCTCCATGCAAGTATCTTGAGCAGAAAGTTAAGCACTCCTCAGCCAGATATGCCTCTGCAATAAAACCTTCGGGCCGACTTTTGTTGCGAACATATGACTTTAATGTACACATGTACCTTTCCAGAGGATACATCCAACGAAACTGCACCGGACCTCCCAATCTCACCTCATTTGCTAAATGAATGGAAATATAAACCATTATGTCAAAAAAACTAGGGGGAAAGATCCTCTCAAGGTGGCATAACGTTTCCACAATCTCTAACTCCAGTAGATCTATCTCTTCTAGTGTGATGAACTTCTTGCACAAGTGACGAAAAAAGGAACTTAGTCGAATCAACAGAATGGCCACATGATCAGGAAGGATGCTTTTAATCGGTATTGTTAGTAAATAGTGAAGCATAAAGTGAGCATCGTAGGTCTTATACCCAGAAACTTTTCTTTCTCCTAGATGTACACAGCGTGATATATTCGAAGCACTACCATCAGGTAGCTTTGTTGTCTTTAAAATACCACAAAAAATTGACTTCTCTGCAGTAGTTATAGAAAAGCATGCCTTTGCTAACTTTGTTCTCTTGCCATTATTCACCTCCTTTGGTTGAAGATTTGTCCAGATACCCAAATCTTTTTAAGTCATATCGAGCATTCAAATGGTCCTATGTCTTGCTTGGGATATCCAAGAGAGTTCCAATTACACTGTCAAGTATATTCTTCTCTATGTGCATGACATCTAAGTTGTGATGCAGTGGGTTCTTGTGCCAGTAAGGCAATTCAAAGAAAATTGATCTTTTTTTCCAATTCCATGGGAAACTATTTGATGTACTTTGCTTCTTTCCAAAGACATTCTCAACATTTTGTAGCATCTCAAAAATTTTGGCTCCTTCTATAACAGGTGGAGGGGGTCTTAATTCCTGCTTCCCATTAAAAGACCTTGTATTGGTTCTCCATGGATGATCCATGGGTAAAAAGACACGATGGTCCATATAAACTGTCTTCCGACTATGTTTTAGTTGTAAGCTACAGGTATTTTTGTTGCAACAAGGGCAAGCCAATTTTCCCTTTGTACTCCACCCAGACAACATAGCATAAGCAGGAAAAATCGTTGATTGTCCACAAAAGAGCTGCCCGCATTTGAAAGGTCTCATTCTTTGACGCATCATAAGTTTCGACCCCTATTTCCCACAACAACTTCAAGTCTTCTATCAATGGTTGTAGATATACATCAATGTCTTTACCAGGTGATTGTGGCCCAGGAATAAGCAAAGAAAGCATACAATATTCGGGTTTCATGCACATCCACGGAGGCAAGTTGTATACCATCAGCATCACGGGCCACGTGCTCCATGAAATGTTCATGCTACGAAATGGGTTGAACCTATCACTTGACAAGCCTAGTCTAATATTGCGAGATTCTTTTGCAAATTCTTTATCCATTTCATCAAGGTTCTTCCATGCCAAGCCATCAGCAGGATGCTTTAACGTCCCATCTTTTACGCGCTCCTCATCATGCCACCTCAGACTAGCTGCCGTCTTTGAGCACATAAATAATCTCTGAAGTCTTGGAATTATAGAAAAGTATCTCAGAGTCTTTGCAGGAATAGGACGACCTTTCTTGTCAGGTTGGTTCTCGCCATTATCACTAGAATTTTCAGTATATCGAGAAGTTCCACACACACGACATTGTTTTTCATCCTTTAGTTCTTTTCTATACAGGAGGCAATCATTAGGACAAGCATCAATTTTTCTATAATCCAGACCTAAATCTCTTATCATAACCTTTGTCTTATGGAAAGATGAAGGTATGTTAATGTCAGGCATTGCCTCTTTTAATAGCTCAAGAAGTGAAGTGAAGGAGGCATTTGCTCCAACCGTGCAAACACTTTAACAAGTACAGACGGATGGTAAAAGATAATGTAGAAAATTTCTTGCAACCCGGGTATAACTCTTGACTTGCCCCATCTATTAAATTGTAAAACTTTTTAGCTTCTTCATTTTGACCTACAGTAACACCCTCAGCATGAGATACATCTCCAAATGCATCATTAAGCAGTCCTTCGATGTCATCACGTGCACCTTCTTCATCATCCGTGTCATCGTCAACCGCCATCGGGATTGCCCATTCGCCATGATTAATTCATGTTCTATATCCCTTAACAAATCCGTCGGCTACTAAATGGTCAAATACCACATCTCTTCTATACCAATTAATGTTACAACACCTCTTACAAGGACATTGAATTTGTCGTCCGTCTGGTTCTCCCTCGGAGTATGCAAAGTCTAAAAAACTAATAACACCATTGATATACTCTTCGCTATACCTCGGTAGATCCATCCAATCCTTTGGCATATCACAAAACCTAATCGATAATTATTAAATTTTTTAGGAGGAAATTTTATAAGGGGACGCAAAGTGAAGATAATAGGAATAGAGGAGGAAGGGTGTTATTCGCTATAAAGGGAATGGACAATGAAAAGGACTTTCAAAGCCTTGTAATTAGGTTGGGAAATAGTTCCTAGTCTTAGAAGTAATTCTCTAGAAACCCATTGAGGTAAAACAAATAAAAAGAAACATAGAATTTATAGTACAAATATAATAAGTTAAATTCCAACTTCAAAACTAACAAATCAAAAGAATTAAAGTATGCATTATACCTTGCCATGACACAATCAGCGTTTTGACAAAATCTTCTTGGAAGACCTTAAACAAAAACTTTCGCCTTCAATCTTAACCACGAATAACTGTAAAAATTACAGACAAAAAAAATTGTAATTGCCATATGCAACCATTTAACCACGAATTTAGCACAATCATCATTTAGCAAGAATTAAATTGATATAATCGAACAGACTTGGGACCCATCAGCAGTTACAGCAATTAAATCATTCAACAGATAATGGCAAAATAACAAAATTTTAAGTGTATAGATATGGCTATTAATTAGAGTTTCGTTTATCATATATTGAATTTGTGAATAAAGGAAAACAGATGAAAAAGGGCATTGGGCTATATGAAGAAAGTGATAACCACAATAATGGAAATATATATGTGTGTGTGTCTGTACTCTGTATAATTTTCTTATCCAATAGTAAGTTTTGTAAAAAATTACTTCAATAAAAGGTTATTCAACAATCAACAGTGTAACATCCATTTAAGCCTACACCTCAAAGAATAACAGGGAATAAGAAACATACTGTCAAGCTAGCAGACTCTGTATTCTCAAACTCTACCAACCACTTAGTCAAAGTTGCTTCACATATATGGACGATTCTTAGCTATGTTCAAAATAGCAAATCAAACAAAAAAGTTACATCAATAGAAAATTAGTAAAGCTCAAGTAAGAACCACTGAAATTTAGAACTATCATAGAAAATGAGGAAGAAAAATCCATAGGCAAGTGTATAACTAGTCTAAGCATAAGAATCTAGCCATTTGTTTTTGCTAAACTAAAGTGATCAATGTTATCAAAAATAAAAAAGCTTAGGTGATAATGAAAATCCAAGGAACAAAATTATGAATCTGAATCATAGCACCACTGGTTTGTATACATGAAGCCATCCAGCATTCAAGTTTTTTTTGGAAAAATAAATAAAAATAAAAATCACATTAATCACTTAACGGAAAGGAAAAAAATGCTAGTTCCAAAGAAATTAAGAAAAAGTCAACCAATCCAAAGTAACTCATTGAAACAAAAAAGTCTAATGCAAATGAAAGAAGTGCTCTAATAGGAACGATTAGCCAACAATATTCCACAACTTCATTGTGGAAGAAACATTATAAAATTTAATAAAACACACATACAGAGAGAAGAGAAAGAAGGTACAACTAAACAGCAACTAAAACATCAAAGCTTAAAAAACAATTTTAACTAAGATAAATAAGTGATCAAATAAATAAGCAACTTCAAAAGTCAAGCATAAAGTCGTTTAGCCACCCTACACATTATAAATGCCCAAAAAAAAAAACTCCACACTGCTACAGTACAAGATCTTGAATAAAAGCAGAAATATTATTGGAGGAAAGAGAGAGAATCAGAAAAGTACAAGAACAGTGTGACCTGACTTCTGAGGAAAAGAAATCCTCTTCAAATAAAGAGTAGAGGAAATTGGGAAGAAAGAACAACTAAGAAAGCCTCAATGAAAATAAAATGAAAACAAAATTGAAAGACCCTTTCCGTGACATAAAATTAAAAATCAATCACAAGGTAGAAAATGAAAACTTACAATGTCCGACTTAGAGCAAGTTTATTGAGACGGGTGTGCCTACTCAAATACACACAAGAAGGAAAACTTCAAATTATGCATGCAACCACAATAATGGAGCTGAGAAATGACAAGTTACCTGGCTCACTGAGCAAACGCTGCGTTTCCTGTTGAGATCAAAGAGCCAGAGAGAGAGTGATCAAAACAATCTAAAGCTCATGGCAGCCACCAAATTTTGCTCCTGAAAAGGAAACACAATTTCGGATGAAGAAAATTATTAATCCTCAACATGCATTTGGATTCAGTCTCAATGAATAAGCTAATGAAAAAACCAACCATGAACAAAAGGAGAAATAATACATATTGATATTCCTAGATATTGTAGTATAAAAAAACGTAAAAACAATCGAATTTCAATAAACTAAGTTGGCAAAGTATTCGCCTTGGTAGTGCTAAGACGCCTCAATTATGAGGTTAACTTGTAAATTACTGAAAAGCTCTCAGTTCAAACTTATCAATTTACAATTTGATGGCTGGTCAGTTTTACTTATAATTTGTTAACATTTCATTAAACCAATTTGAGACAAAGCTAGCTAGTTCTTAATTTAATCATTTCATCATTTTTCTTTGAAATAGCTCTCAATATCTCTCTCCGGGGAGCGCAACCCCTTCTCTTTGTTTGACATTCCTTAATAGAATATTGAACCAACACAGATTCTTTCTCTATTCCTGTTCAGCAGAGACAATGGGCTCCTTAAAAACTAGCTCAGTCTTGTTTCATACACCTAAAATTGAGACTTTCAACTTCTTAACTGAAGATTGCAGGTAAGTTTCTAGTGATCTCTTGTCATTATCAATACTACCTTGGCTTCCTTCTCAACTTTTGAAATACCCTTCTGAACAGAGCTATCATAGCTCACATAAGATCCAGGGAAAAAAGATGGGGAGGGGGGGAGTTTTCCCACAAAGAAATCAGTTCTATAACACAGTAATGCCTTTAGACATGGAGATCAAGTAAAAGGAACAAACTTTAAAATGAAATAGAAAAATACACAAAAATGATAAAAATGAAAAACTTATAAGAGATTGTAAGATAGGTCAAAAGCCAAGTTTTCTAGAAGAAACGGAAGCTGAAAACAGAGAAACGGAAGCCAACTTATTCATTGAGAAAATTATTAACGCTGCATTTGGATTCAGTCTCACAAACAAAAATACAGAAAAAATAGACAAGCTGTATATTAAATCACAGTTCACAAACCCTAAAATACCACACATCTTCATCAACAACAGCATGCATGTTATCAAATTATAGTTCACAAACCCATATTTCACAGATTAAAATCCCCAAATTAAAACCCCTAAAATTGGAACCCTAAGCCTCTGAAATTTCAGAACCAAATAGAAATCACTACATACCTATTCAATGATGTGAGCACAGAGAAGACGATGATGAGAAGCACGGAGATGACGATGGTGAAAGTGGCAGCAGCGACGATGGTGAGGGCGGCACAGCGACGATCAGTGCAAGATGGCGAAGAGGAGTGACGGTCAGTGGTGCAGCAATGTGGAGAGTGGTGAGTGCGGGTGAGTGGGGGGCGACGACGGTCACTGGTGAGATTGAGAGGGTTTCTTCTTGTGGTGAGAGGGTCAATGGCGAGAGTGAGAGGGTCAATGGTGAGAGCGACAGTGAGAGGGTCAATGGCGAGAGTGAAGAGAGTGAATGGGGGCGACGATCGATGGTGAGCTTTGGAGGCAGAGTGAAGAGGGTCAATGGATGCTGAGTGAGCTTTCGAGGGTTTACGAAAGGGGATGAAGGTGTGTGCTTTGGAGGTGATCAGTGAGATTTGGAGGGAATGACAAAAATTTTACTAAGTGTGACTTTGCTTTCAGGGAAAAGAGGAAAAAAATTCACTAAGTGTTAAATTTTTTGCTCTAGACACATTAGGCATCACTTTTAAAACGCACCCAAAATTAATAAATAGGTTACTCTCTAAAAGCGTCCCCTTTGATACAAAAAGTAAACCTATAGATATCAACCTACGGCTACGCTTTATAAGTGATGTCTAAAATACCTAAGGCTACACTTTTTAAATGATGCCACAATTGTGTATCGTTTTCTCATATAAAAAGGCAACACGGAGAAAAGCGTAGTCTATTCATAGAATAGGCTACGCTTTTCAAATGTAGCTTAAAAAAAGTGTGGCTGAATGTATATTTTTCTTGTAGTGTCTTTATTGCACTCTATGTCTTGTTTTAAATTCTAAACGTATTATCTACTTTTTATTCCTTTTATATTTATAAAAATTTTATCCTTATTTTAAGATTTAATAAATATTCTGAAAATTATAAAAATAATATTTGAAAAATACAAAGAATCGAAAAAAGTTTAAAATATTACATACTGAAGGAAGTAAAAGTAATGTCAGAAGAGCAAGTCATATGGTAATTCTTTTGTTTGTTTTTATTTTTATTTTATTGTCTTATGAATTTTGTTGTTATTATGAAAAAAGTGTTGATGTTTCAAATATGACCATAATGTTAGGAAAAACAATTAGGAAGATCTATATGCCGAATTGAGGTTATTTTGTCAACTCTGATAAAGAAGGACGGAAATTACGTAAATGGGAGACAAGGAATAGTGGTATAATAATTATGTTATTGTATTAGTTTACTATAATTTTATTCCTTACACCCATGCTTGCATGCACTAATCATTTCTGTTGGTATCACTACAAGAAAAAGCATATTTTTTGACACAAAAAATTGATGGCTATCTCTCCCGTCAACATTTTTTGACAGCTTGCTTCGATATTTAAAAAAAAAGAAAATTAAAAATAAAATAATAAAATCGACAGCCTGGTCATCGGTTTTTTATGATGCATTAAACCTTTTTTAACTATCTGCATATTGTAGACGAACCAGGGGTTGAAAATACTTTTATTTTAAAATCGATAAACATGACGTCTATTTTTATATTTAAAGTATCGACAATGTTTCCATCGATAAATTTAAATGGTCTAGATTGCTTTCTAAAATCAAATAAATGGTGTGGATTTAATGTATAAAATAGAAGCTAAAGGCGTTGTTTTTTTTTTTTCAAATTAAAATCAATAAATATACTGTCAATTTTTATTACTAAAAACACCAACCCCGCACCCACTTCCCGCCTCCAAGTTCAGAAACACAATTTTATCCCAAATTCCCCACTTCCTCACCAACCCTCATTTTATCCCAAATTCATCAACCCTCATTCTCCGATGTCGGCGTCACGGTTGCACCTCCGTCACTCTGTTTGCTCGCGCCGCTGTCGCGCTCTGTTGCTGCCGTGCCACTGTCACTCCCTACATTCGCCCATTGTCGCTCCTCTTGCTCGCATCGCCTATCGCTCTACTGCTGCCGTGCCGCCGTCGCTCCTCCTACTTTGATCCTTCTCCGCTTTCTCTCAATCGAGCTTACAAGAACCAGGTATCATTTTCTAACCATTACTGAACTTTTTTCAAAGCCAACTTCAGTTTCATTTGGAAATCCCCTATTTCAGGTGTAAACAATGACCTAATTGTAATCTCCTATTTTCTAAATTTAGAAATCCTGGTCATGTTTATTCTGGTTCTATTTTATTTTATGAGCTAAGACTATGGTGTGATGTTTATGTCAGAGGTTTGGTCCTCTACGAGGTCATTCTCTAATAAAATTTTTTACTATCATTATTGTAGACACTCAAGAAAGTAAAAGGCCATTGCTTCCAGTCATACATATCCTGGTCATAATTTGATGCTTCATGAATTCTCAATATATTATTTCTCTACTAATATTCTTTCTCTACTTAATTGAAATGATTTTGGTATTTATTTTATACTCTCCTTCTGTACTAATTTTTGGTTAGGGATTTTGCTTTCATTATGATTTGGATTTTGCTATTGATCTTGATGTATGTTACCCACTACTTTTCTTTGCATTGCAGTTTTATAGTTATGGATCAAAGGCATTTGTGAGCAGTGATTCTTATTCTTTTTTCAATCCAAATTTTAGACTACTGGAGGGGCAATAATTTCTGAATTATTGGGGTTGATTTAGTTTCCAACCGATTCGAACTAGGTATAATGCAGTTTTTTTTTAATCAAATGTAGTAGATGATTCAGCATAGAATAAGTTGAGCAAGTTTCCTAAATCTACAAATTGTATTCACTTATTGATGGTATTTTCTCATTTACTATTATTGGCAGCTAAGAAGTTTGGGGTTAATGAATTTGTGAACCCAAAAGATCATAACAAACCTATATAAGAGGTTAGTTCATTTTAAGTTTTTCTACGTAATTATTTATAATTTCAAGGAAGAAAGACTAAGATGTTAATATTTCTCAATAGATAATTGATGAAATGACCAATGGAGGAGTGGATCGTTCTGTTGAATGTACTGGCAGCATCTAAGCTGTGATCTCAGCATTTCTAGTTCTGTTCTAATCCCGCCACTTTCATTCCCTGGATTCCATTCGCAAGGTTGGCGCCATTCTTTCTCTTTCTTTCTTTTTCTTTCATTTCATCTGTTTGTTGTTGTTGTTGTTGTTGTTGTTTTCTAAAGTGATTTTCAATTTTTGATATACTTGCTGCTTTGGTTCCGAAGAAAACTGTGGCTATTTTGAGGAGAATTTTAATTTTGGAATTTGGATCAGCAAAGGTTTCAAATGCAATTTTCATCATTGTTAGTTATTGATGTTATTGTTGTTTGTTGGAAAACATGGAACTCTTGTTTCTAGTTGTTGCAGAGTTGTACCCTATGACTCTACTTATTTTCTGTCATTCTTGTGTAAAATCAAAAGTTAAATTAGTCATGTATTGTACTCATATCAGCTGAAATTAAGTTAGCCCCTTTTCTGATTGTTGAATGCTTCCAACTGTGTTCTTAGATTCTTAAATTGTTTAGGGGCGCAGGCCGAAAGTATCCTTATCATGATGAAGTTAGCACCAGCAAAATGTAGACAGGGTCAATATCATATCTTATCCTCATCAGGTGCTAGTTGGATTGGAATATGTAGAACTAGAATATACCTATAGTCTGTGACTGCTGTTGTTGGTCTATTATGTGTCTATTTAACTTCCTCTCTTCTATTCTTAACCCTTTACATTGGTTGAAAGTGGAACTAATCTCCATCTTCATTGGCAGTTAACTAAATTATGACCCATAAGGATATGTATGGTTGAATTGTATTTTTTTGGCCATACCTTATTATCTACTTTATTTGCTGCCAAATCCAAACCATATATATCAAAACACTAAGTACAATTGCTAAATTCAAGGTGGCAATTATTTGTTGGCACAGTTATTCCTATACATGTGCTCATTCAACATTCTAATTTGGAACTATACCAGCTCCACCATTAGTGTAACAACCTGCAAACAATTTGCATTTTGGTGACATCTAACAAGTCAATCATTTATAGAATAATGAAACTATTGGATATTTCTTCTTTGCCTCTTCAAACTACTTCAATACCTTCTCTGAACCCACGTTACATATTATTTCATTCTCATAAGATCTGAGAAAATTTCATGCAAATTAAACTTTTATATATGAATTCTTGTTCTTTAGTTAATCATCTCTAATATATGGATTCAGGTGAAATTTGTGAGCTTAAATTGTCATTCTTGGATTTATATTTAATCAAATTGTTATCATAATACGCAATATGTGTCCACATCTTGTTAGTAGTTATCTTATAATTCTTGAATTTATATTTTCACATTTTAATTTATTTAAGCAACTAATTAAAATATGTTTAACGATATTATTTAAATTCCCATTTTTTGAAAAAAGAAGAAACACTATCTTCACGAGTCCCCCAAACATAATACATCATTATACCAAAAGTAACAACTATCCTTTTATTTGAAATTTGTTTACTCATGGGCCTATGAAATATATTTTTGTCTGCATTTTTATATGTCAATTGACAAGGGCATTTATCATTGTTACTTGGCTAAACAGAACTTTTCCTTCTCTATTGCAAGGATTGAATCAAATTTGTATCTCTAGCTTATCAAAAGGATTTTGATTTAAGCATTCCTCTCACCATTCTTGGGGTTATTATCAAGTCTTCTCCCTCACTTTGTGTATGTCCCATCTCTTTTGTTTTATCTTTTTTTAGCAGTCATAGTTATTAACATTAAAATATTATGCATTCTTATCTATATTTGCTTATGTATGCTTGTTTGTGTAAACTATTCATGGTGAAAGCATATATTATATTCATGATAATACTTTTATTTGTTGTGGTTTCTCGTTAAAAAAAAATTTAAAAAGTGAGTTTTTAGTTTTTTTTTTTTAATATTATCCCTTTGATATGTAGGAAATTAAAATCATTAATAATGGAAAACCAGAATCGAAGTTGGATGTATGATAGAACATATGACCAGAGGCGAGGTCTTAAGCCCAGTTTTGTTAAAGGGGTAAATGAATTTGTGGATGTGTGTACTAGAACTCAAATTTCTCAGAGGAGGTTTAGTTAGGTGTCCATGTGCTAGATGTCAATGTGAGAGGTTTAAACAGTTGATCGACATTAAGATTGATCTATATACTCATGGGTTTAAACCTAATTATTGGATTTGGACAGAGCATGGGGAGGAGATAACCACAGAGAATCAGATTATGATAGATGAAGATATTGAAAGTAGCTATGCATTAGATGGTGTTACATGGAAAGAAAATTTTTATAGTTATCATGAGATGGTTATTGATGCTTTGCAATCTGAGTTTCACATGTACATGCAACCAACAGTGGAGTTACCAAATCGAGATGCTAAGAGATTTTATGACCTCTTAGGTTCAGTTAGTAAACCCTTGTGGGAAAATTGTATCCATTCACAATTGTCACTTGCTAGTAGGATGCTGATTATAAAATCAGAAGGAAACCAATCTCAGGGATCTTTTGACCAGTGGGCAACTTTGTTTAGAGAAATGCAAACAACTCCAAATGAAATTCCTGCTAATTACTATGAAGTTAAGAAAATTGTTTCCCAGCTTGGGTTTAAAGAGGTTAAGATAGATTGTTGTGTCAATGGTTGTATGATATATTACAAAGAGGATAAAGATCTTAGACAATGCAAATTTTGTGGGGAGTAGAGATTTAAGCCTAGGAAGGGTAAAAATAAAGAGGTTCCATATAAAAGAATGCATTATTTGCCATTGATTCCAAGGTTACAAAGGTTGTATGCATCAATGAGTACTACCCCTCATATGTTGTGGTATCACCAAAACTACAAAAATAACGACGTGATGACACATCCTTCCCATGGTGAAGCATGGAAACATTTTGATACCAAGCATTGTCATTTTGCAAGCGAACCGCATAATGTTAGACTTGGACTTTATTCTGATGAGTTTTCTCCTAATGTTCATTTTAGCACATTGTACTCTTGCTGGCCTGTTATAGTCATCCCTTATAACCTTCCACCTCATATGTGTATAAAAGACCCTTTTTTGTTCCTAACATGCATCATACCCGGAAAAGAAAATCTCAAAGCAAAAATTGATGTTTATCTTCAATCATTGATAGATGAACTTAAAGAGTTCTTGGTGAATTGATGAGACGTTAGGACACTGATGCCTAAAGACAATTACAGGAGAGAAATACAGCTTCCAGGAAATTGACTCGAGGTACCTCCCTTCACTTGCAGGACGCACCACCTTTCCAGAAGCGAGGTTACGTTGGGTAAGTTGCTTATAGAACCCTCTTTTTTACTTTATACTATCAGTTGCCATCATAATTTATACTATCATTTGTAGAAATGTAAATAACTAAATAAGACATGACACACTAAGAGTTTATTTGATATTAGTTTATTACCAATCATGACTAATTGTGATAGTGATTGAACATAAAAAAATGGGAATTGCTAAGGAACATAGTTATAGCAATCTGATTTGATATTAGTTTATAACGACGGTCTTGTTAATTACCTTTTAGCCCAGTATCAGTAAATTTTTCTTTTGGTTTATCAAATTCTAGAATTACACATAGGATTTCTCCTGGTTCTTGACGGTTTTCGCATGCAATTTTGCTTATTTAACTGATGGCTTGATGCTTTATAGGATGGGATGGAAAAAATCCTGATTTTTCTTATTGTACTACTTGCTTATTTCTGTTTTAATATCTGCATTCTTGATCTACTTGTTTAGTTATCTTGATTGTGAAATATTCATGTCTTCCTTTGGAGCTTTTAAAATCTCATTCTGATTTTTCCGGTAGCAAAGAATAAGGTCATGACTTCGAATGTAGTGAAGTTTCCTAGTACTATACCTTTGAGTGTGTGGCCTTTTACTATGAATAATTGGTTCTTATTTTCAGTATTGGATTGAACCTTTATACAATGGAATTAAGGATTGATTGAAGTACTTGTTGATTGAGTAAGGTCTAACGGTATTGAGCTCAATGATGAAGCTATAGTTTACCCACCCTCTGAGCAATTCCATCTGTGTGTATTGTACACGTTTTTGTTGTTGAGCTTATTATTGAACATGTTAACTTACCTAGGAGTTTGGATACGGTTCATTACATGTCTAAAAAATAATAAACGTTACAATCACAAGCTAAGTATGAACACACACATTATTGTCAAGTGTGTGTTCATATGCATGGACCATCAATAATTGTTCATATGCATCATTAATTAACCTTCTTGTTCTCGGTAAAGTGCCGTTGCTTCTTTATTCTTTTATATACACTTGAAATGGTGGCTTATTAATATATTTTTATTATGTTGGCTTGCAATTTCTTTCAACCCGTAATGTGTTGAGTGAGTCTAAAGTCAAGCAACTTGTGGAGATGATTGAACCTAGGACGTTTATTTTTATATATTATCTAATCGGGTGTTTGTCTTTTACCTATGGCCTTTTTCGTTGATAGGCAATAAATAAGTATATACATCATCAATTGCTTAGTTCAGTACATCATCAATTTTACACCCATATTTATTGATAATTTGGTTACATTATGTAGAATCATTCACTTGGAAGACTATCACGTATGAATGAGTTTTTTTAGCACACTCATACTCGCAAAGAGGATAGGACTCAATGGGCTGATGAACACTCCCGAAAGACAAAGGGAACTTACCTTCATTGTATGCTTCAGGCTAAGCAAGAGCAGCAGGCTGCCATAGAGGCTAGTGTAATTGATCCACCGCCTGTCTCTGAGGAACGCATATGGATTGAGACAGTAGGTGGAAAACGAAAAGGTAGGGTATATGGCATGGGTGAGGTAAGGGACTCTTTCATGGTGCGACCTCAAGTTGATGGGCCAACCACGACCACCAGCACTGATGTTTTGGATCTTAGAGAACGAATCACAATACCTAATAGAGAAGTTGAACAACATGTTGTTAAATATAGAGAGCTTGAAGACTGCTACTAAAGGGAGAAAAAAGAGTGGCAACAGACTGTTGAATCCTTGCGTGAAGATCTCAACACCAGTAACTCACAGATGGATCAGTTTAGTCATCAACTCAGTAGCTTGACTAAGTATGTGAGGGCCAAGGGTCCTAGTAGTTTTGGATCATGTGTTTTCCTACCTCCTCCTTTTACTTTTCCAAGCTCCCAGCAAACCACAACCCCAGGTAGAAAACTCCCACCTATTCTGCAGCAACCAGGACAACCACAGAGTTCTCAAAGGGATGATGATTCTGACGATCTTGATGACTCGGATGATTATTTAGATGAGTATGAGTAGGATTATTTATTTTGCTTTGAATATTTTGTATTATTAGTAGATTGCAATTTAAATGAATATAAGTCTAAGTTTAGTTATTTATCCTGTCTTGAGTCTTTATGTTAGAGGATTATTTATTATTTTGATAAGTTTGTAAACTCATTGTCTAATATTTAGTATAAACTTTATTTATATTTAGAAGTTTATTTATCTAATATTTTGTATAAATTTTATTTCTATATTTAAAAGTTTATTTGTATTAATTGTCTACTATTTTTCAAATAGAAAAAATAATTAAAAAATATAGCTATTAAAATCGACGACAGCGTTGTCGCTTTTTAAATTTAAAATGGACAAAAAAAAACAAAATACAAAGAAAGAATTTGTCGGTATTTAAATAATTAAATTGACGGCCCTTTGTTGATTTTATTGAATCAAATATCGATAAAAGTGTTGTTGATTTTATATAATAATATTGACGGCAATGTTGTCCATTTTATTAAGCATTTGTCGGTATCTAAATAATTAAATCGACGGCCCTTTTGTTGATTTTATTGAATCAAATATCGATAAAATTGTTGTCGATTTTATATAATAATATTGACGGTAACGTTGTCGATTTTATTAAGCAGGCAAAATTCTCAAACTCATTATAGACGAAAATACTGTCGATTTTATAAGATAATTATCGACAGCTTGGCAAGTGGTCAATTTTATTAGAATTTTGAAAAATCGACAAGTTTAATAGCGACCACTTCCGCCATCAATTTTGCCGTCGATTTTTTATATTATCGACAACTTGACCGTCGATTTGGCCGTCGATTTTAACGATGTTTCTTGTAGTGTATTTAGGAGCAAATATTAGAGTATTTGTTTGAAGATCAAGAATGCGCTACTGCTGAGGGTGTTTCTTCCACAGTGTTAGCTCATCTGGATGATATAGTTGGAAAGGTATTCGGTGTGTTGAGCATGTAGGACGTGTGTGCGGTTTTAGCAGTGTTGTATGTCCAAGAAGTTTTGACAAGTCTAAACATGTTTTTGGATATATAACTAGTGGAGTCTCCAACAATGTATCTCAGCAACATGTGTTAGAATTAGAGAAGCAAGTTGAAACTTTAGAAAAAAAAAAGTTAGATGGATATAAAGAAACAAAAACTTGGCAACACTCCACAAATTTCTATTATATAATATGGTGATGAAGTGCCTCCTCTTTTTAATGACATGGCACACCTTTAGGTGGTGTATTTTATAATCTTTATTTTAATTTTAAATGTAGTTTAATTTAGATTATATTAAAAATAACTTATTTATTATTATGTAAAACTTTATTACTGAATTATTAGTATTATATTTTTTTTCTTGGTTATATTTATAAATACTAAAATTTTTTTAGTGTTGTGTCTCTTTGGTTTTTGTATTTATTATAATCATGCAGGAAACAAAATATTTATCCAATTTGTAGATATAAAAATTATGGTAATAGTTATGATGCTCTTAATTTAAATATATTAAAGTATAATTTTTAAAATATTAATCTATAACAATATATAATGGCAAAATCTGTTTTGGTGTCCAAAACTTTTTTCCATTTTTATCCTTCTTAATAACCTACTCTAGTATACGTTAGTTATTCCGCGTTAAAAAATTTTCACTAACTCATCTTCATTCACGTTCTCTCTTATCTCATAAATCCACAAAACTTCTATAATTATCTCTTTCTTCTCTTATTCTCTCTCACTTCACATTATTATTACTACATAATAGAAAAACTTCCTTCGTTTCTCATCTATCTTCTCATGCATCCTTCTTACTTCATCTAAATATAACGTAAAACATAATATAATTTGTTTTTCGTCATTAAATAAAAGTGTAAAACTATGTTTATATGTTTGTTTTGATTAATTAGATTAACTACAGTTGACAGGATACCAATAGAAAATTCACGTGGAAGTGGTCCACCGACTTGGCAAGATTATGGCAAGCGACGAAGACAAAATATGAGCGAAGAACAGAGGCAGCAACACCTCGCCAGAAGGCGTGCCCGTTACAGAAAGAGTATTAGACGAGGAAAATAAATTGATACATCGACTGGTACAACTAATATGACAACACCATTAGAAGATATCACAAATATGCCCGCTCATCAATATTCTGTGTCAGATACTCTAAGTTATACTTTCCATTAATAAATTTATTTTGTTAGTATATCATTTAATATGAATTATTTTTTACAATATATCTATGTTATTGTATTCTTAGTACCATTTATATATAATTTATCTCCTGAATGTACTCTTAAATTATCAAATTACGTTATTTTTCATGCTAATAATAAATTTTTTAAATATTCAAATACACATAATAATAGTGGAGTTAGTCTAAGTAACAGTCCGAATGGTCCAAATATCGGTAAGAATTCTTTATATTTATTTAATTAATAATAATCTATTTTTTAGGTTTTGATTCGATAAACCTTCCATAATTGTTCTAAATAATATTATTATAGATATCTATAACAATCTATTACAATATATAAAGCGGATAGGAGAGTTTGGTATCCAAATCTGTTTTCTTATTTTACCCTTATTTTTATAAATTAAAACTACTCAGTTTTGTAAATTCTCCGTTAACCCACAAGAGAGCTACGTAACTCCTCCACTTTCAATCGTGAAGGGAATTAAAATCAAACTGCTCAGCTCACTCTCAATTCTTTTTATTTTTTAATTAAAAATGGCTTTACCCCATGATAGAATTTAAAACTGATTCATTTTATTTTAGATAAAACAAAACTTAACATGGGTACAAAAGAAATGATATTAAAATTAAGAGTACTACCAAAAAGAAAAAGAAACCCTAACTTTTATTATAGAACTTGAATTTACTTATTATAGTACTTGAATTTTAATTACGTATGTCTATTAAAGTAAATTTTTTATGTGTATATTTAATAAATAAAATTACGTATAAAAGAGTACTTCTTAATCAAATCTATACCAATA
Organism: Arachis hypogaea; assembly: GCF_003086295.3. Classification (NCBI taxonomy): domain Eukaryota; kingdom Viridiplantae; phylum Streptophyta; class Magnoliopsida; order Fabales; family Fabaceae; genus Arachis; species Arachis hypogaea. The sequence goes on from NC_092054.1 coordinate 131,856,903, forward strand.
TATATAATGGGCTGTACCAATGTATAATAGGGATAGGAAAATTTGGTATCTAATTTCTTCTTCCTATTTTACCCCCTGTTTCTTTTTTATTAAACACTCAATTCAATATAACAAATTGTTACTGCGTCTTCCATTTTTTAATTTTTTTTATCAAAAAGAGAATTTATCTGACAATAGAGTATCAAACGGATTCACTTTCAACCCACGACATATTTTAAAACTGATTTACTTCCGATAAAAAAAAACTGCTACTACTACGTACTCAATTTAAAAACCGACTCATTTTCAATAAAAAACTGTTCCACCTTCAGTCGTACTTAACCCACAAGAGAATTAGATTACTCTTTCACTTTCAAACTTGGTCTGGCACACGTTTTCCTTCTCTGTATCTTGCTCTCTTTCTGACAAATAGAAATGAAAACTTCACGACATCAACAATCACGTCAACGTCGACCCACTTGGACAAAATATGCCAGACGAAGAAGACAGAACATGACCAAAGAACAAAGACAGCAACACCTAATTAGAAGACGTGCAACTTATCAGGAGATGATTCGACGATGAAAACAAGTTGTCATATCAAGTGATATAACTCCAATTCCAACTCCAATGTCGTACCCGATTAACTACAATAAAGTAAATATTACAATATTAATGACGGTGACAATTGCATTGATTTGGCATTATTTTTACTTTATTGTTATTACTCAGACGTGAAATTGAATCAGGTTCGTCCACTCAATTTTTTTTATTGGTTGGGGAGATATAGTTAAAACAGACAAGACTCCGTTATGGAAGATTATAAAAAGAAAAATATTGGATCAAAAGAATCAAAGGTAATGCAATAAACTTTTAGTATATAATAAATAAAACCATCTATTTCGACCTATATACCAATTATGTTAAAATTTTAACTTTTTTTTTCAGCCATGAACTCATAAAAACACAACTAACTCATTTCGGTACAAAACAATATCAATCCTGGTAATTGTTATAAAAAGCCTACCTAACAAATCAGATGTAATATCATTTAATTTACGCTTTGTCAATAATAAATCATGAATTATAATCATTCTTTTTGTCCTTTTAGAAAATTCAATGCAAAATAAGATATCTCATTTCTGCAGGTTTAAATTGAATTTTTCTCTATAATAAGAAATCAATTTGATTGAATATACCTGAAGCGTTTATATAGTTATTTTTATGGTAAAAAAAATCTGACAGTTTTTCAAGATAAAAGAAGTGATTGATAAGGAGATGTATGATGAATTACGAAGGATTTTTTTCAGGTACATCATCTTTATATTCTCTTTTTTTAATTAATTATCTTATAGTTTGATATTTAAAAACAAAAAAAACATATTCATTTCTTCTGTCCTTCGACTATTTGTAGGAAAACGAAGGCCTCTTCAGATTCAGATCCATAAATTGGCCTACCACTTAAAAAGGATGAAGACAAACATGAATATCCATGATATTTACGCATAATTAACATTTTGAAATAAGCAACAAGCATTTTAGTTTATATATACTCTTTTTAAATTAGGATAATATTTTTGTCATTATTTTATGAATCATATCTATTTCCGATAACATATATACATATCTTTATTGTGTGCGTTTATAATTTAGCAATTTAAGTGTTTTTATAGTAATGTTAATTTCACCAAACTATCATATAAATAATACTATGTTAAATTTGAAATGATGAAAAAAAAGCTTATCTGACAAATTTAAAAGGTGAATAATATATTAATAAAAGGATACAATTAATTTCTTAAAAAATAATAGAAAAGCAACTAAACAGGCACGATAGTGCCTGTTGAGCCGCTAGTGTTATTTAATTAGCCACGGTTAAATTACGGTAAAGACTATAAATTCGCAAAAAATCATAAAACTAAATTTTTAGGTTAGCTACGACCCAAAAAAGTGGTAAAATATTGCAAATCAACTGTGATAAAATAGTGCGACTTAGTCACGGAAATAGAGTGGCTAAAAACCACCAACATTAACTACGGAAAAATACATAGCTGAAAAGCCTAGTGTAAGGCCCCTAAATTTTTAAAAGTTATTAATTAATTATTTATGATGCATTATATTTATTTAAGACTATATTTTGGAGATTTTTATATAAAAGTTGAGTAAACTCTTATTTTTTATTTAGAGTTCTTATAATTGAAAAATAGTGAATATTTTATATTCCTTAATTTTAAATATTTATATTTTTAACTTTATTTTTTAAATGAAGGAGAATTAATTTATCTATCTCCAATTTTTATTTAATTAGCATTTAATTGAAACTAATTTACAAATTTATAATTGAAAGGTATTTTAAAATTAATATTTTATATTTAATTTAATTTTTAATTATTATCCTATCTTTTATTTATTTTATAAAATTACACTACTACACCTAAAATTTTAATAAAATATCCAACATAACCCTAATTTTATCTAAACCTAATTTTTTACCCTTACCCACACTAACACACACACACACATACTGCACCCTCTCTCACTCACGGTCACACACTCAACACACACTCAACACATAACACTGCACCTAAAGAAAGAAAGAAAGAAAAGAAAGGAAGAAAAAGAAAGAAAAGAGGAAGAGGGAAGGGGCACCGCGGAGAGCAAGGAGAGGGGGAAGAAGGGAAGGCGGCGTGGTGGGTGTCACTACCAACGTCGCTGCCGCTGCTGACAGAGAAGAGAGGATATCTGAGAGGGAGAGAAAGACCGCGGAGTTGAGGGAGCAGAGAAGTTGCGCCGCCGCTACACCGCGCCTTTCCGCCATCGTCGCGTTGTCGTCAGACCTTGGAGGGAAACCGTGCCACCGAGCCGTCGCCGCCGAACCGCAACCGAGCCGCTGTTGAGCAACAGAACCGCGAAGAGGGAGAGTGTGCAAAGAGAGAGAGGGAGCCGGTTCTACCACCACCGCCGTGTCCAGCCACGTCGCTTGCTCCGTTGCTGCTCCTAAAGGTGGGTGGCCAAGCTTCTACCCCTGTCGAGATCCACTACCATTTCAGTTGCTGCCGCCGGGTCTAGCTGCCGCAACTAGAAAGATGGCCGCCCTCGCCGATCTACCCGTCGCCGTTTATGATTGCTACTGCGTCGCCGGAGCTCCACACCGCCGCCGCTACCACCAGAAACCGCCACTGAAGCCTAGGTCTGCTTGGTAAGCTCTAATCTTGCCTCAGATCTTCTTTTCTGTTAAGTTGGTTCTACCATGAGTTGTTACTAAATTTGTTTGCATCAGGTTATACAGTCACCGCTGATGAAGCTCACCGGAGTTGCTCGAAGGTTACTGCCACTCTATTTGGTTCTGTTGGAAGCTGCGCTGCTACGGGTGTGGTTGCCGAAAACTGGCACGGAACCCCTGTTTTCTTGGTAAGTGACGACGATGGCTAATTCGCAAATAGGATTAGGAACTCGGTTATCCAAAAATAGAGTTAGTGTTGTAAGTATAGTCCAAACCCAACAAGTTGGCCACCGATCAAATTAGAAATTCACAGGATGTGTCATAATTCAAAACTGATTCAAAACCGAGAGTATTTGACTCCCGAGTCGTCTCCCAAGGAGTACTTCTAGAACAATGAGTGTGTAAATCCAGTTGTAGTGATCAAGGGGTTGTCAATGAAGAAATGAACATATAAAGCAATAAAAGAACATGCAAAATTGTAATGATTGAACTAATGAAGAAATTAAAGAACCGACTATGTAATATAAACAAGTAAAGTATAAAAGAGATCAACATAGAAGTATATGAAAGATTAAAAGCATCAAAAAGAGTCTTGGCTTGGATTGAGCTAAGGGTCCTTTCCTTGTTGGAACCACAACTATGACAATTATGATGAATTAATCTCACTTGATCAACCCTTACATTGAAAGGTAAGTTAAATGAGCACAAGTGTTCCCAACCAACAAATCCTAAATTGCTTGCTAATTGGCTTATAAAAAAATTAGCGTTAGTGGGAACAAGAACAATTAACAATCTAAGAATTGAAACTAAATGTTGGACATTCCAACTCTAGAAACCCAATTTCTCACTTTACCCAAGCCAAGAACCAAAAATTTAGCCTAAAACTATGTTTGACATTTTGTCAAACACTTGGTGGGCAAAAACCTTAAACATGGGGAAAATGAGAAAAGGCTTGAAACTAAAAGCAACAATTGATCTCAATCAACAAGAATAACACAAGAAAGCATGAAACAAACATCAAGCATCAAATTCATCAACAAGAAATTAAAATTGCAAGAAAGAAGTAAAATTGAACTATAACTTGAATTAGAAGAAAGAGTAATGACAATGTAACTATAAAGAGTAATAACAAGAGAATACTTACAATGAAAGCTAGCAAAATCCAAGATCAAAAATGAAAATGGCACTTGAATGTAAAACCCTAATATAAATCCTAATAGAGATGATTAAAAACTTAGAGAAAAGCTAACTAATGCTTCCTACTACTACTCCTAAAACTATACTAATGATATGCTATGTTATGTCTCTCCTTTCCCCTCCAATATGAGCTAGAAGACTTCAGAAATGGGACTCCAAAGCCCCCAAATCGCGAGTCACATGCCATTTTAATAAAGTCATGTGTGGACACATGTGCAGACACACAGATGCGTGCGTCCGCACACCTTGCGAGAAATCCAGTCATGTGCGTACGCACAAGTAGCCGTGCACACGCACACTAGGTGATGCTTGAATGGACGCGCAACATGCTTGAAGCAATCCACGCGCTCTGTTTGGGCAGCTGTGCATACGCACAGGCAGCCATGCGCACGCACACGTCTCTGAGCTCATCTCCTTTGATTCTTCATGTTTCCTCCACCTTGCATGCTCTTCTTCCATTTTCTCCAACCCATTCCTACCTTATACAACTGGAATAACTCACAAACAACATCAAGGCATCGAATGGAAGGCAAACGGAATGAAATAGATTAAATTAAGCACAAAAGAGCACATTTTCATAATCAAGCACAATTTGGAAGGAAAGTTCAAAAGCATGCTATTCAAGGGAATAAGTGCAAGTTTATATGATGAAAATCCATCCAATTCTAACCAAAAATCATCATCAAATATGGATTCATCAATTCCCCCACACTTAAACACTAGCATGTCCTCATGCTAAACATACACAAAGGAGATATATGAAAGGGAAAATGACTTATGCTATATACTACTTAAATACATGCAACTATCCTAAGACTAATCACCAATATGTACTATGATAAGAGTTGGTAGAAACAAACCATAAAATTCCAATCCATCACAAGAAACTATAGGGCCAATGCAAAGAGTTCATGCATTAAGATCAATGTCCAAAGAATTGAATTGAAGTTATCAAAACTATCCAATCAAACAACTTGCAAGAAGATGCAATATGAGGCATAAGAACATAGAATTGAGCGATCGAACCCCTCACCGGATGTGTATCCACTCAATTCGCTCAGTGTTTAGGGTTTAACCACTCAATTTCCCTTTTATCATGTATTCCAAAGATTTGCAAGTCATCTAACAATCAACTAGTATTTAATGCATGAATAACAAGTATCATGAGGTCTTTAGAGGGATGTAATGGGGCTAGGGTTAGGTAGGATGAAATATGGTTAAGTGGACTTAAGGAATTAGTTCTTTGATTAGCTTGAGTGTCCACCTAATCCTACATCACCTATGTACACATAACAATACAACTTTTTTACCCATTTTCTCTTTCCTATCTCACTTCACTCGTGCATTTTCTTTTCAAATATGGCATATGCATCCTTTATTTACTCTTTTTATTCATACTTTGTTACGCACAAGGTTTTTTTTAATTTGAACTATGAATGCATATGTTTTAATTAGTGAAATGCATGAGCATTACCTACTTGCCCAAAAGACTTTTCACAAAGAGTTCATGCCTTTATCACCAATGCTTCCCAAAATTTCCCCACACTTAGAATTTACACATTAATCCGCCCAAGCTAATCAAAGAGTAATTCAGGGACATCAATGGTTTTCTGCTTAAGGGGAGTAATGTGCTATCATTAGAACAAAAGGAGATTCATAGGCTCAATCACAAAGGTGAATGCAAGGGTTGGCCATATAGGTTAGTGAGTTTATCATCAAAGATGGCCTCAATCATGCTAAATGCATCCAAACACAAATACAGAACATAAAGAATCATGCAAACCAATGATCAAAATAAAAAAGGAGTATAATCACACGCAGGAACAACATTATGGCTGAAAAGTGCAACCATCTATTAAAGCTCAAATCTAACAAGGTATGTTGTTCTAGCTCGTTTCTATGTTCTACAAACAAAATACTCCAAGCAAGTTCGTAAACAAATTTTTCTTCAATTCAATCAATGGTATGCCCTTAAAAAGAAAATTTCATGGAAATTCCTTGGTGTTTCACCAACTTATTCATTCTATCATGCAACATGCAAGTATTAACTACTAAATATCCATAAACGATAAAGAAATATTTACAGCAAACCAAACAAGATGCAATAGAAATAAAGCTACTCAAAATGGAGAAAAAGTACTACAAGAAACATTGCAAAGTGTCTTTAAGAGAGAAAATTTTTACCCCCCTTGAAGTCATCGATCCTCCCCCACACTTAATTTGTGCACGGTCCTCTGTGCATGCTCACGATCCGAGAGGATGAAGAGGGGCCACCTTCAGCTGGTGGACTCAGGATTGGGATGGTCAACTGCATCATGCTCCTCCCCAGCTAGCTCGGATGAAGCTCTAGGAATCAGGCCGGGGTCTCTTCCTTGTAGCTTTGCCGCTATCCACTCAAAATGTTTGTGCTCCAAATGCTCCATGTGGTGGATATCATGCAAGATGTCTCGGAATAGATCCGGAAGAGGTCGGAAAAAGGGTAAAGCAGTTGATAAAGTTGGTAGAGTTGATGGTAGTGCTGTGGGTTTCTTCCTCTTGGAGGGTGTGATGTTTGTTGATCTTTCCAAATCTCTCCTCGGAATGAACTTGTTGCCTCTAGGAATCCGGAACATAATGTCCATTGGTCTCCTCTCTAGCCCTGCTGCTTTGCTAAGCGCATCACCATCGATGGAAATAGAATGTTGATATTCTTCTTCTCAACTAATTTCCAAATTGATTTGCGCAATAAAGGCAAGATGGCTATATGCTTCCCTTGCATAATAGCCCAAAGTAGCAAAGCAGTTCTAAATCTCACATGGGTAGTGTGGGTGCTCAGGATGATGTAGTCCGTCATAATCTGATGCCATATACGAGCTTCAGTATTCAAATCAGAGTATGCAATACTAGTGGGAACAAAATTCCTCCCTTTGCTATACTTCCAAGATGCACCAGGACGGCCTATTCTCTCAAGAATGGGAGTCAAAGATACTCTTCCTTTGAAGACATCCACCTTTATCTTGGAATATTCATCTTTCTCAAGTGGAATGTGGGGGATGTCTAGAATAGCTTCTAGAGCTTGATTGGATGTATCCAATATCTTTCCCTGGAGGAAGACTGACTTCGCTTCCCAAGCTTGGTAGTTTGCATAAAATTCCCGCACCATAGTCTCATTGACTTCAATGGGTTCTCGCTCGAGAAACTTCCAATAAAGCGAGGCAATCCTTTGGTGAATAGTCGCCTTGTATTGGCTTGGAACCTTCAACGGCCGCTCCTAATGGATTGTACGCTTCTCAATAGCCTCGTATTGAGAGTCGGCGCTCCGGTTAACCAAGGTATCCGATCTAATGACCTTGGCGATCCCTCCAAACATCAGGTAAGCTAGCGGTAGTTTGCTCAACCGGCGAAGTAACCGATGTCTTACCCTTCTTCCTCATCCTTAAAATACGAATAAAAGAATTTCGAGATCATAGGGCAACAATAAAGTAAAATCATTGAGGAAGCGCTAACAATGTTAAAAGAGCTTATAGAAGTAGTATGATTTGCAAGAAACACAGTGTGTATATTCCAATATTGCGCACGGTTGGAACACACACACCGGCCAGATATCACGGCAATCACACCCTTAAGGTAATTCACAGCTCAAAGCTTCACGATTTAGTGCTCAAGTTGCAAATATAGAACAGAGAAATGCAAACAACTTCAAGCAAGCACCAAAAGGGAATTGTTCATTGTTCATCCTCAAAAAGTGGTAATCACACATACAATGTTCTCAATTGGAAGCCCAAAAGATGTTTGATCAAGATATCATCAAAAGTTAAACATTCGTAAAGTGGCTACTTAATTTAAATTCCAAGATGAACAATGAAACTTAGATTACACCAACACAATGCATTTACGATCAAAATTTCACATCAACGAACAAGGAAATGCATTGGTGATTTCAATTTTCTACCATCAAAAGTCATAATAGAAGTTGCACCATTCACACAATATGCCTAACAAGAGATAAATTGAACACATATGATGGCCAAGTCATATGAATCAAACGAAATGTTCATTGAGGCATTTTATCAAACATGTGGTATGCAATATGCAAGTTCATCACAATTAAGCTCAAATTTGATCATATCCAACCCAACAATCAAGCAACAACACTTTGCAATACAAAGAAACAATAAAGAAAGCAACTAATGAGATCTAAGCAACATAAAGGAAATGAAAGTAATTGCAAAAATATTAACATAAATAGAAAGAAAAAGCAAAAACCTAAGATATAAAGGTTGAAAAGAACAAGAATTAGGGAGGAACAATGGCACTTCTCATAGCCACTGCGAAATCATGACATTTGGGTTCACCGGAAAAAGAAGCACCGGAAGAGAAAACTCATCAGTGGAGAAGGGAAAAGAGAAGGGAAAGAAAGAAAGAAAAGATAAGAGGAATAAGAGAAAGAGAGAGAGAAGAGTCGCCGGCGGTGAGCTGACGGCGGCGGTGGCCGGCGGTAAGGACTGGCGGGGCTGGGCAGAGAAGGGAGAGAGCAGCTATGAAGAGAAGAAGAAAAGAAGGAAGCTGCCTCTCAACAGGGCAGGTTTCCTATTAACGCCCAGAACGCGATGTGTGCAGGCGCACAGGGGCCTGTGCGGACGCACAGAGATGAAAACTTAGAAGGGATGCGAGCGCATACAGCGTGCAAACGCTGCAACCAGAGAGGTTGCGTGAAGACCTGCGGACGCACAAAAACGTGTGACCGCACAGACAAGTCTTTTTTTAACACTTGAGGACAGAATCATGTGTGCGTGCACACACAGGTCCATGCACATGCACAGAGGCCAAAAATAGGGGAGGTTGAGCACGCGCACAAGCTGTTCCCTCGCTCCCACCAGAGGGGCTATCAAGTTGTGTGCGGGCGCACACGTCTGTGCAGCCGCACAGATGAAGTATGAAAGCGGATGCGTGCGTACGCACGCAGCTGTGCGCACGCACAGATCAGAGAAAATAGGGCAGGGCGCACGCACAAGCTGTGCTGGCGCTGCGACCAGAGGGCACATTAAGTCGTGTGCGGATGCACAGGTGCGTGCAGCCGCACAGGTGGCGAAAAACACAGTTTTGTGCGCACGCACAGGTTGGTGCGTATGCACAGATGCCCTGTTTCAGAAAATTCTTTTCTCTTCAAAACTAAGGTTCCTACCCTTAGCATATCAACATACCAACCCCAAATCATTCAAACAAGCACAATTTCATGGTCCACAAGTAATTTAACTTATTCAACTCAAAATTATCAAACCAAACCTAAACTACTCATTATATATAAAAAAAAAAGCAAATAATTCTAAAGGCTATAAACAAGAGATAAAATTGAAACAATGTTACCATGGTGGGGTGTCTCCCACCGAGCACTTTGGTTTAGAGTCCTAAGTTGGACTTGCATGGCTTCATTTGTCACTTGGAAACTTCACCAAGGAGGAAAATCTCCAACTCCTTGGCATTTTTGGGTTGAGTGTGATAAAGCTTCACCCTATGACCATTGACCTTGAACTTAACTCCATTGGTAGGGTGAATCACTTCCACCACCCCATAAGGCTTGACATCTACTACTCTAAACGGCCCGTCCCATCTTGATCTCAATTTTTCGGGCATCAATCGCAATCTTGAATTATACACAAGCACTTCATCACCTATCTTGAAGTTCTTCCTCCTGATATTCTGGTCATGGAATGCCTTAGCTTTTTCCTTGTAGAACTGAGCGTTCTCATACGCTTCCAACCTAAGGCATTCTAATTCCTCCAATTGAAGCTTACGTTTCATTCTCGCCCCCTTTAAGTCCGGATTGCAATTCTTCACCGCCCAATAGGCTCTATGTTGGATTTCAACAGGAAGATGACAGGGCTTCCCAAAAACAATACGGAAGGGGCTCATTCCAATTGGGGTCTTGTAAGCGGTCCTATAGGCCCATAATGCATCTCCCAATCTAGAACTCCAATCCTTTCTCTGTGGATTAACCACCTTTTCTAAGATTCTTTTGATCTCCCTGTTGGATACTTCCGCTTGTCCATTGGTTTGGGGGGTGATAGGCTATAGAAACTTTGTGAATGACCCCATACTTTTTCATTAATACCTCAATTTTCCTGTTACAGAAATGGGTTCCTTGGTCGCTCACGATTGCTTGTGGTGACCCAAATCTACAAATAATGTTATTTTTCAAAAATGAAGCAATGGTATTAGCGTCATCGCAACGGGTAGGAATTGCTTCCACCCATTTGGAGACGTAATCCACTGCTAACAATATGTTCACAAACCCTTTGGAATTTGGAAATGGCCCCATGAAATCCATACCCCAAACATCAAAAATATCACAAAAAAATCATCGGTTGTTGGGGCATCTCATCTCTTTGTGAGGTATTTCCAGATTTCTGGCATTGATGACAAGATTTGCAAAATTGGTTGGCATTCCTAAATAAAGTAGGCCACCATAATCCACAGTCTAAAACCTTCCTCGCTGTTCGCTGCGGGCCAAAATGATCCCCACTCTCAGATGAGTGGCAAAATTGAAGGATAGACTGGAACTCAGATTCCGGCACATATTTTCTAATTACTCGATCCGCCCCACGCCTCCACATATGTGGATGATCCCAAAGATAATATTTAGCATCGCTTCTCAATTTATCTTTTTGATGCTTTGAAAATTGTGGGGGAAAAACATGAGCGACCAAGTAATTAGCTATCGAGGCAAACCAAGGGGTGCTTTGGGATATTGCTTGCAAGGTATCTAAAGGAAATGAGTCATTGATAGGAGTGGGATCCGGAGTTAAATGTTCAAGCCGACTCAAATGGTCTGCCACTAGATTTTGGGATCCACTTCTATCTTTGATCTCCAAGACAAATTCTTGCAAGAGTAATATCCACCTAATGAGTCTAGGCTTTGACTCCTTCTTCTTTAGCAAATATTTCAATGTGGCATGGTCCGAATACGCCACCACTTTAGAGCCTAGCAAATAAGGTCGAAACTTGTCTAGAGCAAAAACAATGGCTAGAAGCTCTTTTTCGGTGGTGGTGTAATTCGACTGAGCCGAATCCAAAGTTTTTTATGCATATGCTATAGTGTAGGGAGCGTTACCATTGCGCTGTGCTAGCACGGCACCTACGACGTGATTCGAGGCATCATACATGATCTCAAAAGGTTGACTCCAATTTGGGCCTCGTACAATAGGGGCTGTGGTTAACGCTTCCTTCAGCTTGTCAAAAGCCTCTTTGCAATCTTTACTGAAATGGAATTCCACATCCTTTTGTAGTAGGCGGGAGAGATGTAAGGCGACTTTGCTAAATTCCTTGATGAACCGACGATAGAAGCCTGCATGACCAAGGAAGGAACGGATCTCCCTCACCGAGGAGGGGTAAGGTAAACTCGAAATGACATCGATCTTAGCCGGGTCAACGGAGATTCCATCTTTAGAGACAATATGACCCAATACTATACCTTGCTTCACCATGAAGTGGCACTTTTCAAAATTCAAAACAGGGTTAGTATTGGTGCATCGCTCAAGTACCCTAGCTAAGTTCCCTAAACAAGCATCAAAGGAGCTACCATACACACTGAAATCGTCCATGAAGACTTCCATACAATCTTCCAAAAGATTCGAGAAAACACTTGTCATGTATTGAAAAAACTGAAGATTGATGGTTTAGAAGTTATAGTAAACTCTCGCTGCAAGTATAGTTACTAAACCAAGCAATCAACCTTTCTTACAAAAGTTTTGGTTGTCACAAGTAACAAACCCCTTTGAAATTGATAACCGAGTATTCAAATCTCGGGTCGTCTTCTCAAGGAATTGCAGGGAGGTATGTTCTTATTATTGGTTATGGAGATTGTAAATTGGGGGTTTAGAGTTTGGGCAATGGGCACAGGTATATTTTCAAAGCAATAAAAATAAATAAATAACTGTAAAATAAACTCTTGACAAGGTATGAGAAATTGGAAGTCCAGACTTAGTTATCCTTATCAATAATAATGAAAGTTGAATCTTAATTCCACTTAGTCAACCTTTACTAAAGCAAAGGAAACTCAAGGGACTAATCAGTTTGACCTTCGAATCCTATTTATTTCCTAAGAAAAAGTTGGGATTATGGAAGTTCAGTTCAATTAGCAAAGATAACAGTTATCAATTATGCTGTTGAATTGGATAACTCCTGAGTTACTGATTTCTTAACCAAAACCAAAAGGGAGAATATCTAAATTAAATTAAAAGCATTCATGTAAATAAAGCAATCAAACTACGTCTAAACATAAATTCAAGTCATAACATGGAAGGGTTTATAAGCCAATTGGGCAACATAACTAATACAAGCATTGAAGCATCTGAAAGTAAAAAGAGAAATATAAAGTAAAAAGAATGTTGAACCTGGGATTGAGAGTCACTCCTAAAACTAAGAGAAGTCCTAAATCCTAAATCTAAGAGAGAGGAGAGAACCTCTCTCTCTAAAAACTACATCTACTCCTAAAATTGTGAATGTGAAAGCTTTTCTATGAATGAATGGATTCTCCCGCTTTATAGCCTCTAATCTGTGTTTTCCGGGCCGCAAACTGGGTCGAAAACAGCCCAGAAATCGCTAGAGAAGAATTCAAACACGCTGATTTCCGTCACTGCGACGCGGCCGCATGGAGCACGCGGTCGCGTCGCCTAGCGTCAGGGCAACTATGACATATTATATATCAAATCGAAGCCCCGGACGTTAGCTTTCCAACGCAACTAGAACCGCATCGTTTGGACCTCTGTAGCTAAAGTTATAGCCGTTTGAGTGCAAAGAGGTCAGGCTGGACAGCTTAGTAATTTCTCCAACTTCTTGTATTCCTTCCACTTTTGCATGCTTCCTTTCCATCCTCTGAGCCATTCCTGCCCTGTAATCTCTGAAATTACTTAACACACATATCAAGTCATCTAATGGTAATAAGAGAGGATTAATATTAGCAATTATAAGTCCAAAGAAGCATGTTTTCAATCATAGCACATAATTAGGAAGGCAAATGTAAAACCATGCAAATAGTATGAATAAGTGGGTAAAGAGTTGATAAAATCCACTCAATTGAGCACAAGATAAACCATGAAATAGTGGTTTATCATGTATCTTTGAAACATTGCCGGTGCATTGCATAAGCCAAACGGCGTTCTCTTATATGCAAACGTTCCAAAGGGGCAAGTAAAAGTAGTTTTCTCCTGATCCTCAAGAGCTATGTGAATTTGAAAGTACCATATGTATCTATCTAAAAAGTAATAATGGGATTTACCTGCCAAGCGATCCAACATTTGGTCAATGAACGGCAACGGGTAGTGGTCCTTCCTCGTTGCTTGATTCAGCCGGCGGTAATCGATGCACACTCGCCAAGTATTCTTGACTTGGGTGGCCACAAGCTCTCCACTCTCCATCTTTACCATTGTTACCCCGGACTTCTTCGGCACTACTTGGACCGGACTTACCCATTCACTGTCTGAAATGGGATAAATAATGTTTGCTTCCAAGAGGAGAGTTACTTTCCTTTTGACCACGTCAAGGATTGTAGGATTTATCCATCTTTGTGGTTGTCGGACCGGCTTAGCGCCTTCTTCCAAGAAAATCCTATGGAGGCACACTTGAGGACTTATTCCCACAATGTTGCTTAGGCTCCATCCAATCGCTTTCTTATACTTCCGAATAACCTCAAGGAGTTGTTGCTCTTCTTGATTGGAGAGATCGGTTGCCACTATCACCGGGAATTTATGTTCCTCATCAAGGAACGCATATTTAACATGAGGTGGTAGTGGTTTCAAATCTTCCCTTGCTTCTTGGTGGGGTAACTTATCCTCTTGGTTGTGAAGACTTGGTGGGTCACTTTCATCATCTTCATTCTCAAGGTCTCCCGCTTGTGAGCTCTCTTCATCACTTAGACCTTTTCGAAGCTCATGGTGGCTATCTACCTCAAGTTCGTCCTCTCTCCCATCTTCAATGAAATTCTCGCTCCCATCAATAGACTCCTCCTTCGGAAGAGCGGGTTGAGGGTTTATCTCATTAAGTGGCCCACTTCCTTCCGGAGTTATAGCATCAATCCTAGATTTTGGGGTTGATGGGTGCGGCAAGGGTGGAGGAGCAAGGTTATTAGGGGTGGAGCGAAAGGGTGCTAGACGTGACAAGGCCTCGGTAAGAGTTGCCATGCAATTCTCTTGCTTCCTTTGAAATTCCCTTTGCTCTTGGATGAGGGCTTGAAAGCTAGGCTCTCCATAAAGGAAGTTAATGGGGATGGGATGGTGGTGGAAGCTAGGTTATCCCAAGTGAGGCGGTAAGTAGATGGATGGAGAGGGAATCGGTGGTAGAAAAGGTAAATGAGCTTGCGGGTATGATAGTTGCATTTCATGTTGAGGGCATGGAGCATAAGCATATGGATGGGCAAAATTTTAGTGAGGACGTGTTCCACTAGGTGTGAGAGGTTAATAGACATTAAGATCGTAGGGCCCTTGCAACGGTCCTTGTTGCCAAGAGTTGATTGCTTGTGACCCTTCCTCGAATTGACCTCCCATACCTTGAGGTGAACCATCGTCGAAATTGTTACCCCCTACAACATGATAACAACTAGACTCCAAACCAAAAGGGTGATAGTTCATGATGAATAGGAAAAATAGAACGCAATGATATCAACAGCAATGAACAAATGAGTATATATGTTCTAATTGTCCACTTTTCTAGGGCTAAACAAACAAAAAGTGTTAGTTACTATCAACACTAAGATAGAGGTGCCTCCTACTAAAGAGAAAAATAGTATCTACAATTAGTGCTAAGTACCAAAAATCAAGTATTTACACTATTCACATATTTACACAACCAAAATTGTAGCACTCATTGCACTTAAAGTGAACTCCCCAGCAACGGCGCCAAAATTTGACGACAATGGCCAATTCGCAAATAGGATTAGGAACTCGGTTATGCAAAAATGGAGTTAGCATTGTAAGTATAGTCCTAACCAACAAGTTGGCCACCGATCAAATTAGAAATTCACAAGATGTGTCACAATTCAAAACTGATTCAAAACCGAGAGTATTTGACTCCCGAGTTGTCTCCCAAGAAATACTTCTAGAACAATGAGTGTGCAAATCCGGTTGTAGTGATCAAGGGATTGTCAATGAAGAAATGAACATATAAAGCAATAAAAGAACATGCAAAATTGTAATGATTGAACTAATGAAGAAATTAAAGAACCGACTATGTAATATAAACAAGTAAAGTATAAAGGAGATCAACATAGAAGTATATGAAAGATTAAAAGCATCAAAAAGAGTCTTGGCTTGGAGTGAGCTAAGGGTCCTTTCCTTGTTAGAACCACAACTAAGACAATTATGATGAATTAATCTCACTTGATCAACCCTCACATCGGAAGGTATGTTAAATGAGTATAAGTGTTCCCAACCCACAAATCCTAAATTGCTTGCTAATTGGCTTAGCAACAAATTAGCGTTAGTGGGAACAAGAACAATTAACAATCCAAGAATTGAAACTAAATGTTGGACATTATAACTCTAGAAACCCAATTGTTCACTTTACCCAAGCCAAGAACCAAAAATTTAGCCTAAAACCATGTTTGACATTTTGTCAAACACTTGGTGGGTAAAAACCTTAAACATGGGGAAAATGAGAAAAGGCTTGAAATTAAAAGCAACAATTGATCTCAATCAACAAGAATAACACAAGAAAGCATGAAACAAACATCAAACATCAAATTCATCAACAAGAAATTAAAATTGCAAGAAATAAGCAAAATTGAACTATAACTTGAATTAGAAGAAAGAGTAATGACAATGTAACTATAAAGAGTAATAACAAGAGAATACTTACAATGAAAGCTAGCAAAATCCAAGATCAAAAATGGAAATGGCACTTGAATGTAAAACCCTAATATAAACCCTAATAGAGATGATGAAAAACTTAGAGAAAAACTAACTAATGCTTCCTACTACTACTCCTAAAACTATATTAATGATATGCTATGTTATGTCTCTCCTTTCCCCTTCAATATGAGCTAGAAGACTTCAGAAATGGGCCTCCAAAGCCCCCCAAATCGCGAGTCACGTGCCATTTTAATAAAGTCATGTGCGGACACCTGTGCGGATGCACAGATGCATGTGTTCGCACACCTTGCGAGAAATCCAGTCCTGTGCGTACGCACAAGTAGCCGTGCACACGCACGCTAGGTGATGGTTGAATGGACGCGCGACGTGCTCGAAGCAATCCACGCACTCTGTTTGGGCAGCTATGCGTACGCACAGGCAGCCGTACGTACACACAGGCAGTCGTACGCACGCACACGTCTCTGAGCTCATCTCCTTTGATTCTTCATGTTTTCTCCACCTTGCATGCTCTTCTTCCATTTTCTCCAACCCATTCCTACCTTATACACCTGGAATCACTCACAAACAACATCAAGGCATCGAATGGAAGGCAAATGGAATGAAATAGATTAAATTAAGCACAAAAGGGCACATTTTCATAATCAAGCGCAATTTGGAAGGAAAGTTCAAAAGCATGCTATTCAAGGGAATAAGTGCAAGTTTATATGATGAAAATCCATCCAATTCTAACCAAAAATTATCATCAAATATGGATTCATCAGTAAGTGTTTTATTTCCGAAACCCCTTGAAATCAGTTTTCTGTTATAAATCTGTTTGAGATTCTAAGACATTGGTACCGTAGGTTTGAGTTCCGGTATTTACGAGTCGAAATTAAGGTTGTTGTTGAACCACCGAAGCTTCTGGTAGATGTTGTCACTAGAGGTAGTTGCCAGAGCTGTTGCCTGATCGGTTCAGAGGGTCGCTGCTGCTTTGTTTCTCGTGGTGAGATTATTTGGTTCTATTTCAATTTACCGTAATATTCCATTACTAATTTTGTTCCAATTCCGCTCAATATCAATTTCGCGTTAAATTCCAATTTATTTCATAAAAGTGTTGTTGCTACGATTCTTGATGCCGCTGTTGATATTGCCTGAAAATAAACAAGGTTGTTGCCGCTGCTGTAAAATTCAAAATAAACAAAAGAGGAATTGATGCGTTTAACTACTGAGCTTTGACTAAATTGAGGTAGGGGTTTTCGTAAAACTTATTTTATATACAGAATTGTTATAAATAGATAATGAAGTGAAAAATATATTTCTGTGATTTTATTTGCCTTATGGATGTGGTTATTTGTTGGACTGAATTACTGATTGTTTGAGTGGTGTGTGGTTATTGATGAGAAATTGGTTTGTAGAGTATTTAGTTGAATTGTATGAAAAAGTAGTTTTTTCGTGGTTTTAGAGTTATTTAATAATGCGAATGAACCGGCTCTAGAAATGATTTGAGATATGAAAAATGAATTGATTTTTGAAGCGATTTGATTTTGAGTTGGTTTAATTTTATGAATGATTTAATATTGGAGCTGGTTTGACTTTGAAAAATATTTATTATTCGAATTGGTTCTATTTGAAAATAATTTGTTATTAGAACTGGTTGAATTTTGGAAAATGATTGAGATTTGGAAATGGTTGAGAAAGGGTTTGAGGAATATTTGGATGGGACCCGAAAAGGGTGGCAGAGTCCGAGTTTTAGAGGAGATGTTGCCGAAATTTTATAAAATTGGAAGTTTCGTTTGAAGTAATTATTTAAAAAGATTTGGTTTTAAACATTATATGTTTTAAGATTGATTTATTTAGAAAAGAAAGAATTATGTTTTAAATTGGGATTGTTGATGAATGAAATGGAAAGAAGGATGATGAGGATTGATTTTGAAATATGATTTCTTGAAATGAATTTGGAAATGAGATATGGATTGACGAATGATGATGATATTGAGAATGACTTAAATATTGATGAATGTTGAATGAATTATTCATATGGCTTATGAATTTGAATTATCTGAGACACGAGTTTTCCTGGGTAGACGTAGTTACTTGCCACCACTTGTTCCAGGTTGAGACTCGATACTCTATTGACCCTACGATGTAAGGGTGACCGGCCACTTATAAATTCCCGAGAATGGTACCCCCATTGAGCAATTTGATATATATATGGGAAAAAGCTATGCATAGACTCATGGGGATGCGCATCGGGGGACAGTTCAAGGGTTTAGTAAACCGGACTTGTCGGGTTGGCTGTATAACCGACAGATGAGCTCATTAGCCATAGGACAGGCATGCATCATATGCATTTGTATGCTTTGCTTGGGTTTGAATTTGTTTTGGTTTGCCTAATTGTTAAACTGTTATTAACTGCTACCTGAACTATTTGCTGTAACTGTTACCTATACATGTGCTTTCCTTGTCTGTTTTGCCTGTGTTTGTCCTAGTGTGCTACTTTTGAGAATGAGCTCTGGTGCTGAATTGATGATTGTGTTGATTGATTGCGTGGTTGGTTTCTAATTAAGATTTTCTTATAAGAAAAGAAAGGTTTTGGATTTTTGGATATTTAAATATTGATTTTCGAGAAAGGTTTCTGGATGACTAGTTGTTGGTTTTTAAAATATTCAATAGGCAAACAATAATTACTGAGCTTAAAAATAGATTTCTCTTTAAATATCTTATTATGACAATTCTAAAACTCTATGGTGAGACCGTGTGGTTAGGTTCTCACCCCCTACAGCTTTATTTTTTCAGGAGACGGATGAAAAGGATCACGAAGGGTTGTATTGCGTTTCACTTAGTTGATAATGCTATTTAGTTTTTATTTATTTACCCCTCACCATCAATATTATATTATGTAAGAGGGATAGGAGTTGTATGATTTGTATGTATATAATATGTATAAGTTACTTGAGTAAGAAGTTTTGTACATGTATATGTTGTTTTGTTTTATTTAAAAAGTATTCTTTTTCCGCTATTCAAAAAGAACAGTGATACGATTTCGAGTCAAAGGCTCCTATTTTATTCTTAAGTATATGAAGTCGTCGTAATACTTCTTTCTATCAGAGTAGCACAGCCGGAAGCGTGATGTTCTGATAGTGAGGGTGTTACACCTGACCTGTCTAAATTAGCCACAGATAAATTGTGACAAAATAATTCTGTTTGTTTTTATTAACAATATATAGCCACGATCATAAGCGTGGGTAATACCGTATAAATCGTGGCTATGTAAAGAGCTCTAGGCTTCATAAAACTATGGTTAATAACCACAAAATCATACCAAAATGAGAATGCGACATCCTTAATACCCACCGTTCTTCTTTCGTGGCTAATATATGTTAATCACATTTTTATCAAAGATTAACTACTATTTTAATTGTGGCAAATCACCTTACATGGTGTAGTGTTATTAACACTTTTTTTGTTAGTATTTTGGTATGTTATTTAGTTTATGAATTTTTGTTGGATTTATGTTTTTAATTTATGAATTTGATGTTTTATGCTTTATTATTGATTAATTGAGTTGCTATTATTGAATTCTAGTAATGGGTAGTAATAGTTTTTACTATTTCTTGCAATTTATAAAATTTTATGTTTATGTACTCTAGGTGTTTGATAAAATGTTTGAAATAGTTATAGAGTAGATTTTGTATTCTTGTCTTAGATTGAAAACTTCGGTGATCTTGAGTTACACTACTACATTATAGACATTTAGTAACATTTACCTCTTAACATTTATTAAAATGTTAGTAATTATAACAAAATTACATCTTAAGTAACATTTATGCTAAAATGATACCAAATATATATTTTTTTAAATGTTACCTATTCCTAATTATTTATTCACATTTACAGGAACAAGCAAACCTCCTAGGTCACAAAATCAAAATCTCTCACTCCTCACATCCAAATCTCGCTCACGCTGCAATCTAATCACTTATTTCTTCGCGCATTTGCTTCGATCTCACTGGATTTCAATCCTAGACTCGATCTTGATCTCACTCTCGCTCTCGCTCGATCTTGATTCTCGATGGAGCCAGCAAGTTCGACTTCACCGTGCAGAATGACGGTGATCAAATCACGCTCAAGACCAAGATTGTTACTGCCAAGATCACTGGCACGCTCATTGACGAAGACCCGCTCACGATCTACACCATTGATAAGGTTCTGCTTCCCAGGGAGCTTTTCAAGGCCCTGGCTCCATCTCCTTTGCCGGCGCTCGCACCGGAGCCAGCCGCCACAGACGCTCCTGCATCCCCGAAGAAAGAGGGAAAGAAGAAGAAGCAGAAGGCAACCGACGCACCGGCAGATGAGGAATCAGCACCTGCGGATTCGCCCAGTGATGCCGCTGATTGTAAAATCCGGTTAATTAATGGTTAATTAACCCATAAATTAAAATATATTCTAGAAAGTGAGAAATGAGATTTTTATGGATTAATATGATAGAGAAAATTAAAATGAGAATTTCGACACTAATTTTAAAGAATTTGGCCTGAGATTGGGCCAAACGGGCCGAACCGGTTGAACCGAACCCAAAATGGGACCAAGGCCCAACCCAACTCAGCATAAAACACTTAAAAGAACCCCCTCTCTCCTCTCTTAATCATCAAACACGCGGAATGCAGCCATGGGAGGGGAGAAGAAGGAGCAAACCCTAACCTCATTTTCAAACCTTGATAACTTTTGATCCGGAGCTCCGATTGACGAGTCGTTTGTGGCCACACGTCGGGCTTGCCGAGCTCTTCAATTCTATTCAAACAAAACAGTAATTAAATCGCGTTTACCTAGCTCCATTTCTGCTGGTAAATGAATTTCGGGTTTAAGGTTTGAGGAACTCAATTCCTTGATGATTTTCATGTTTTAGGGGTCCACTAGACTTGATTTCTTGTGGGTATTGCTCAAGGATCAGTGGGTAAAGGTAAGAGATCTCAAACCCTAATGAAATTTCTGAATTTAGGCATTTGGGTATTGATTTGTTATGGTTGGATGTGGTAATTGTGGTTTAGGTAGTGTGTATGTGAATATTGATGCTTGTTGAAGCTTGTTGGTGATTTTGGAAGCTTGAAAGTGGAGTTGTGAGGCTGGAAATCTGAGCTTGGTAGTGTTGGAACCCCAAGGGCTTGAAGAAAAGTGAAATTAAAAGTGTTCCGGGTTAAGTGGGGAATCGGCCAAGGTATCGTTTAGGTTTCGCGCGTTTAATATTTAAGGTGTTGTGAAAACTTAGGCTAGAGAACAATAGGTTAAGTTGAAAAGGTTGGATGCACTAAATGATTAGCTTCTTGACGACATTGGATAGATTTATGATTGAGTTTTAATTAGGAATTATGAGTATGAATGGTTGGTATTGTTGAGTATGTGTTCTTGGACTTATTAATGATGGCTTGATGTTGATATATGTTAATGGAATTGATGGTTATGGTTTGTTTAATTGGTTGAAGTTAATTTATGATTGGCTATGTATGAATGAAGGGAATGGGTTAATGAATTTTTGAAATAGAAGATTATGGTTGAAAGAGGTTATTGTTGAATAATATATGAGTTTTATGAATTGATGTGGATATTTAAGTGTTGGAAGATAGTCTCAATGAGATGGAGTTTGTTGTGTACTAAATGTGCAGGTTATATTGGTAAGGAATGTAGTTTTGGTAAGAAAATGAGGTTTGGCAAAATTTGGTAGAAAGTGATTTTTAATGAACTTTGACAGTTCATAACTTGCTCTTTAAATTTTGAGTACAAATGAGGTTTGTTCTAAATTAAAGTGTGTTTAATAAGCTTGAGATTGATATAAAGTTTGAGAAAAATGGAATTTTGTAGAGGAAGTTATGGACGACGTAAATTAGTATACAAAACTGTGATGTAGGTGTTGAAAACTGGTTTATAGCAGCTTTCTGGGCATTCTGCCCAATTCTTTTTTAAAAACGCCCACCCACGCGCGTGGTATGGAATTTTGTTGACGCATGCGCGAGAAACATGCGTACGCGTGTGTGCATATTCACGCGTACGCATGACTCACACGTACGGGTGACTTAATGTACGCTCCACGCATGCGCGTGGCCTACGCTTACGCATGGATGCTGCCTGCTGCAAAAACTGGTTTTGACTATTTTAAGCCAAATTTTCACTTCTAAACCTCGATTTTCTTCCTTTTTAGGCTTAAAGTGTAGTTCTAAGTCTAGTGGATAAGCGAAGCTAGGAAAATAGGATAACTTGAGGGTAAAGTAAGAGGTAAATGATGGCATATTTGAAATATTGATTATAAATATGAAATGGCTTATGAATGATATCTGAGATACGAGTTTCCCTGGGTAACAGAACCGTGGCTCGCCACCACGTGTTCCAGGTTGAATCTCGACACTCTGTTGACCCTACATTGTAAGGGTGACCGGGCACGTATAAATTCCTGGGTATGGATAACCTCCATTGAGTGATTATATAATAAATGAATGTGAACTCTATGCATAGACTCTTGGGGATGCACGACGGGGGACAGTCTAAGGTTTTCGGACTTGTCGGGTTGGCTGGATAACCGACAGATGGGCTCCATAAGCCATAGGATAGGCATGCATAATGTGCATTTGTTTGTTTTCATTGGTATGCATTTCCTGAGTTTGCCTAACTATATGTATACGTCTTGCTACCTGCTATACTTGCTACTTGCACTATCTGCCTATTACTTGTGCGTGATTTCGTCTGGTTGCTTGTCCTTGCCGAATTAGGGATGACGGAGAAACGGAGGAAGGGTGAAATGGTTTGATGTTAGGTTAGGTTTAAGATTGAGTGAGTTTAGGCAGGTTTAGTATACCTGCCCTATTTATGGCTTCTGTTTAGAAATTAAGTTTTACAATTGTATGATGGAGTTCTAGGATTGCCTCTAGCATTCCCAGGACCTTATTTATTATACGCGTGGCACCTTTACCATGCTGAGAACCTCCGGTTCTCATCCCATACTGTGTTGTTGTTTTCAGATGCAGGTCAAGAGGCTCCTCGCTAGGCGTCTGGATTTCCTGAAGCGGAGTAGTCTGGGATATTTTGGGTTTTCTGTTTATTTAAATATGTATATATGTACTTAGCTTGCTCTCCAAGATACTTGATTTTTTGTTCCTCATAGAGGATTACGGGAGAGTTAGGAAACTTATTTCTGTATTTTAGTTTTTAGGATACTTATGTATATATATGTAAATATCCTTCGTCCAGCCTTGGCTTCGCAGGCTGAGTTAGGAGCTAGTTTCACTGTATTCTTGACTCTCTTTTCGCTCTTTCATTTATTTATATTTTTAACTTTCAGGTTTCTTAGCACACAAGTAATTCCGGTTCTTGAGCGTTGCGCTTTTCATTTTGCGATTTTGATTTACCCATTTTTCAAGGCTCCTAGTTTATTATATCATTTCTATTAATATATGTATGTATTTTATTTTTAGAGGTTGTAGCGCCTCGCCACCTCTGTTTTACATCCTAGGTGTGAAGCTCTGTGTGGTAAGGTGTTACATTAAGGTATCAGAGCAGTTCGTTCCTATAGAGCCTGAGGGACGGACTGATTATGCTTCTGGGCATACTCTGGGTGTCTATACATGCTATTTATGGTATCTAACTGATATATGTGGCATGAATGCTCATGAGCATGCATATGGGACTTTGAAATACTGAACTTGAGATATTGAGACTGATCACCTTGATATCACTTGTTTGGTATGAACAGGAACCAAATAGCGTCTCGTGGGTGCGGTCGTGAATGTAATCAAGGTTGATGACGGAGAGCTAATGAGGTAACCAAACCAATAGATAGTTTGACCGATATCGTGACCGCAATGACAAGTGTTGTTGCTGCTATTGGTGTTGTCGCCACTGCGACCATTCGAGTGATGGATGGGATGGAACCACAAGCTGGAACTGGCAACGGTGGTGGTAATGAATATGAAGGTGGACATAATGTTCCGAATACTGGGGTACTAGTGGGTTATTCGGAGCAAGTTAACACGGATCAGGCAACAGGAGAAAGCTCAAGGAGGAATGGGGTAGCAAGGAGTAATCACCGGGAACCCTTCACGAAGAAAAAGGGATAGGTTACACCTAGGAGCCAAAATTTCAAAAAGAATCATTTTGCCACTTCACATCTCCAGCGCCAGAACAATGACCGAAGGAACGACAACCGTTCGGACCCGAATTCAGAAGGGCAAACTAGTGCTCAACCGGGTGACTTAAGGTGCTCAAGATGCAAGAGGTACCATTCGAACAAACCATGCAGGGCCGGATTAGGCGTATGTTACAAGTGCGGGAGGCCAGGGCATATGTCTTGGAATTGTTCATACAAAGAAATCCGGGATGCAGCCGAACCCGATTCTTAGACCCGAGGTAATTATGAACCAACAGTTGAATTTTTAACTTCCTTGCCTACCATTGATATATAATATTCCTTCGTGACGTATGATGAGTTTCAGTAATCACGAGGTCCAAGCCGATGGTTAGTCGAAGACTATTAGTTGCCGAGAGGAAGCAATACTTAGCTAACTTAGAGGAGTTGCTAGATTTTTGAGGAATAAGAATCATAACGACGTAATGGAAGCAGGGTAGATTATACCTAAGGAGTTGGAACTGTCGAGGGCTATGCGGAGTTACCGTTTGAAATCCAGTAGCGTTAAGACTTCGAGAAAGAGGAATAGAGAGGATTTAACCTTTAAGTTGCTAATCGATTAAGAGACGAGTAAAGGTGAGACCAAATCCTTATACGAGAGAGTTTTGAGACCATTCTTGAAGATATACCAGAATTTCTACCTTAGAAAGAACGAGAGTTTACGATAGACTTAGTGCCGAAAGCCGGATCAGTATTGATTACACCATAAGTGAAGACATCATTATAATCAGTAGAACTCAGGACCAAGTGAAGGGAGTACTGGAAGAGAGAATCGTCCAACTAAGTGTATCCTTGCGAGAGTGCGCTAACTAATCTTCACGACGTAATCTAATCTTTCTCTTATAGCTTACATTGAAAGCTCTATCTTGAATCTTTTCCTGTAAGAGCCCAATTCATCGTTCTTTTGATTTTGTTCCTCACTCGTATGAACCTTGTCTCTTTTGAATTAAACCTGGACTCATCCTAATATAATCATATAATCTTTGAATCCTGGAGACCTACGGTGCGTGGAGTTGCTTTCTTGTCGAAACTCGCGTTCTTTTAAAAGCCAACTAGAACCTATTTAATTTGACATGCCTTATTCATCCTGTTTAAGCTTTGATTAGAACTTCTCCCCTGAGATGAAATTAGGTTTCTCTTCTTGTGTATTCCATTAGTTCTGTACAACTCCCGTTAACTGTATGCAAGACTTTCTTTTGATTTCTTGTAAACACCATTCATGTACTCGTTCATCTCTTGAAACATAACATTTCTTTGAAAAATCAACTCGTATTGGATCTTACGATGCGCGTAACTCTTAGATGCAACTATGAGAGTATCCATCCTTTAAAGCAAGACTTTTGAACATAAAAATGAATCAGCGATATTCCTAGGAAATCTAGAGCTATAATCCTCGCCGATCGTATCGCTCATGACTAAATAGATGCAATGAAATGCACCTAGGTTCCTTTCCTTGTACATTCCATCATTTCGGCATAATCCTGATTAACCATATACAAGATTTTCTTCCTGATTTATTACGAACACCATTGGTATTGCTCATTCATTTTTCGAGCTTAATGTCCTTTTGAAAATTAACTCGAGCCTATATTAGTATCACGTATAAATTATAGCTGCAACTGTTAAAATGTTGATTCCTTAAGAGCAAGACTTTTGGACATGGAAGATGAAGCATGTAAGCGTGCGCCATCAAAAAGAGTTTTGGAGCTTTAAATTCTTATCGACCACAAAGCCTATGATTAGTTTAACGCGCTAGCAATACACCGATTGTATGGATACTCAAATATGAAGAGAGCTTTCGAACTCCAAGAGAATGATTAACCCCAATTCCATTAATCAGGATACCCGAACTTATTTAACAACTCGAAATTAGTGCGATACAATACCAGAGGGATTTAGGATACGTATAAATACAATATCATGAAGTGGTAACAGACGCCCTGAGTAGGAAGTCTCTGGGGAAATGCTTGAATATAAATTTCGGAGGAAGGAAGGCTAGGTAAGTTGGAACTTTAAATTGGATATCAAGGGTATAGCTAAATGAGTCAAACTAAATCTATTGCGGTCTTAAAATATAGCAAGGACGAAATGCAGGAGGCGTAAGAAGACGATAAAGATCTACCAAGATATCAAAGTTTGGTAAATAGAAGAGAATTATGAAGAGATTTATATGCCTAATGCAGAAATAGAGATTGTAAACCGAGGACTTAAGGAGCACAATACTGGTAATAAGGAGCTACTAGGAGTACCGAAGCTGGTTGAATCAAGAAGATACCAAGAGAGGGTTATGTGTTGAAATCAGGAGTGGAATGAGAAACTGCTGTTCGAAGCTACAAGAGAGGATTTTCGAAGTTACCTTGAGGTTTCTAAAATGTATCGTGAATCCAAAAGATATTTTGAGCAGCCAGAAGTGAAGAACGAAGTGACAATTTATGTGATTACACGTTCGACACATAAGAAAGAAAAGAGAGACCAATAGAAGCCGTGCGAAATGCTACAACCATCAAAGGGTCTACATTAAAGGTAAAAGGAAATAGCTATCGATTTCGTAATAGATTGCCAAGGTCTAGGATAAAAGGTGATGCTGTTAGGAACTCGTAGATCAAGTGATCAAGTCTGTTTTGCCCATCGGAGCAAACTACTTATTAGGGAATATCAACGAGACTATACATCAGGGAGAATGTGAGACTTCGCAGTATGCTAAACACCTCTGAATTAATCAGAAACTGGAATGTTGAACGTCTTAGTTCCTGAATTTAATAGCAGAGACAACGGAGAAGAGCTACGCCAATTCGAGTTAACAATCTCTCTATGAAAAGCCGACAAAAGAATTACACAAACCAAGGAAGTTCTGAACTCGAGAAGTGACTTTAACAAGCTGGAATCAATGAATGAGTCAAGATGAAGGGATTGAGACCAAGGTGTTTTAGGACCTAGATTAATGGCAAGGACAGACTATTCGGGTTTTGAAGAGAATTAAGCCAGTGGCATATCAGGTAATTCTACCCCCATATCTTTCTAACGGGTACCATGTAACACATCTCAGTTTCAGGAGTACACTTCTAATGTCAATCATGTGTAGAACTTGAACCAGTGCAGCTGAGGAAGGATCTCACGCTTCGAGTAACCTCGGTTAGGATATATAATAAGATGTCATTGCCAAGCAGCTAGGCAAAGTAAAAGTTACATTAGTAGAGGATGCAAAAAAGTGGAACTGGAAGTGGGAAACGTATTTAAGAACTCGAATCGGACAGGTGGAAGAACTACCCACACCTCCTTTCAAATAATTGAATCTGAATTTTGTGGGCAAAATTCCCAATTTGGTGGCTAGAATGTAAAATCTGGTTAATTAATGGTTAATTAACCCATAAATTAAAATGTATTCTAGAAAATGAGAAATGAGATTTTTATGGTTTAATATGATAGAGAAAATTAAAACAAGAATTTCGACACTAATTTTAAAGAATTTGGCCCGAGATTGGGCCAAACGGGTCGAACCGGTTGAATTGGACCCAAAATGGACCCAAGGCCCAACCCAACTCAGCATAAAACACTTAAAAGAACCCCCTATCTCCTCTCTTAATCATCAAACACGCTGAATGCAGCCATGGGAGGGGAGAAGAAGGAGCAAACCCTAACCTCATCTTCAAACCTTGATAACTTTTGATCCGGAGCTCCGATTGACGAGCTGTTTGCGGCCATGCGTCGGGCTCACCGAGCTCTTCAATTCTATCTAAACAAAACAGTAAGTAAATCGCGTTTGCCTAGCTCCATTTCTGCTGGTATATGAATTTCGGGTTTAAGGTTTGAGGAACTCAATTCCTTGATGATTTTCATGTTTTAGGGGTCCACTAGACTTGATTTCTTGTGGGTATTGCTCAAGGATCAGTGGGTAAAGGTAAGAGATCTCAAACCCTAATGAAATTTCTGAATTTAGGCATTTGGGTATTGATTTGTTATGGTTGGATGTGGTAATTATGGTTTAGGTAGTGTGTATGTAAATGTTGATGCTTGTTGAAGCTTGTTGGTGATTTTGGAAGCTTGGAAGTGGAGTTGTGAGGCTGAAAATCGGAGCTTGGTAGTGTTGGAACCCCAAGGGCTTGAAGAAAAGTGAAATTAAAAGTGTTCCGGGTTGAGTGGGGAATCGGCCAAGGTATGGTTTAGATTTCGTGCATTTAATATTTAAGGTGTTGTGAAAACTTAGGCTAGAGAACAATAGGTTAAGTTGAAAAGGTTGGATGCACTAAATGATTAGCTTCATGATGACATTGGATAGATTTATGATTGAGTTTTAATTTGGAATTATGAGTATGAATGGTTGGTATTGTTGAGTATGTATTCTTGGACTTATTAATGATGGCTTGATGTTGATATATGTTAATGGAATTGATGGTTATGGTTTGTTTAATTGGTTGAAGTTGATTTATGATTGGCTATGTATGAATGAAAGGAATGGGTTAATGAATTTTTGAAATAGAAGATTATGGTTGAAAGAGGTGGATTGTTGAATAATATATGAGTTTTATGAATTGATGTGGATATTTAAGTGTTGGAAGATAGTCTCAATGAGATGGAGTTTGTTGTGTGCTAAATGTGCAAGTTATATTGGTAAGGAATGTAGTTTTGGTAAGAAAATGAGGTTTGGAAAAATTTGGTAGAAAGTGATTTTTAATGAACTTTCACAGTTCATAACTTGCTTTTTAAATTTTGAATACAAATGAGGTTTGTTCTAAATTAAAGTGTGTTTGGCATACGCGTGATGTGGAATTTTGGTGACGCATGCGCGAGAAGCATGCGTACGCGTGTGTGCATATTCACGCGTACGCGTGGCCTACACTTACGCGTGGATGTTGCCTGCTACAAAAACTAGTTTTGACTATTTTAAGCCAAATTTTCACTTCTAAACCTCGATTTTCTTCCTTTTTAGGCTTAAAGTGTAGTTCTAAGTCTAGTGGATAAGCGAAGCTAGGAAAATAGGATAACTTGAGGGTGAAGTAAGAGGTAAATGATGGCGTATCTGAAGAAGATAAGAGTATTTAAGGAGTTTAATGCCAAGGCTTGATAAATGATGATATATTGATTATAAATATGAAATGACTTATGAATGATATCTGAGATACGAGTTTCCCTGGGTAACAGAACTGTGGCTCGCCACCACGTGTTCCAGGTTGAATCTCGACACTCTGTTGACCCTACGTCGTAAGGGTGACCGGGCACGTATAAATTCCCGGGTATGGATAACCCCCATTGAGTGATTATATGATAAATGAATGTGAACTCTATGCATAGACTCTTGGGATGCGCGATGGGAACCCGACAGATGGGCCCCATCAGCCATAGGACAGACATGCATCATGTGCATTTGTTTGTTTTGATTGCTATGCATTTCCTGAGTTTGCCTAACTGTATGTATATGTCCTGCTACCTGCTATACTTGCTACTTGCACTATCTGCCTATTACTTGTGCGTGATTTTGTCTGGTTGCTTGTCTTTGCCAAATTAGGGATGACGGAGGAACGAAGGAAGGGTGAAATAGTTTGATGTTAGGTTAGGTTTAAGATTGAGTGAGTTTAGGCAGGTTTAGTATACCTACCCCTATTTATGGCTTCTGTTTAGAAATTAAGTTTTACAATTGTATGACGGAGTTCTAGGATTGCCTCTGGCATTCTCAGGACCTTATTTATTATACGCGTAGCACCTTTACCATGCTGAGAACATCCGGTTCTCATCCCATAATGTGTTGTTGTTTTCAGATGCAGGTCGAGAGGCTCCTCGCTAGGCGTCTAGATTTCCTGAAGCGTAGTCTGGGATATTTTGGATGTTCTATTTATTTAAATATTTATATATGTACTTAGCTTGCTCTCCAAGATACTTTATTTTTTGTTCCTCATAGAGGATTACAGGAGAGTTAGGAAACTTATTTCTATATTTTGGTTTTTGGGATACTTATGTATATATATGTAAATATCCTCCGACCAGCCTTGGCTTCGCAGGCTGAGTTAGGAGCTAGTTTCACTGTATTCTTGACTCTCTTTTTGCTCTTTCGTTTATTTATATTTTTAACCTTCAGGTTTCTTAGCACGCAAGTAATTCCAGTTCTTGAGTGTTGCGCTTTTTATTTTGCGATTTTGATTTACCCATTTTTGAAGGCTCCTAGTTTATTATATCATTTTTATTATTATATGTATGTATTTTATTTTTAGAGGTCGTAGCGCCTCGCCACCTCTGTTTTTACATCCTAGGTGTAAAGTTCTGTATGGTAGGATGTTACACTGATGACAGCGCTGACGACGGTAACGGCGCTGTTAGGTTTAATGGTGTCAGGTACGGTAACATGATCTTCGTGGTTATGGCTTTGTGCTTTGGGTTTTCGTTGCTGTAAAGTGTGAGTTCTGTAATAAAAAGACAAAAAAGAAAAAGAAAAAGTTTGTAATTATGCTTATTTAACTGATTTGTTATTTATTTGCATGATTCCAGCTTGTGTTCTCATCTTCGTCCACCGTATACGGTTGGCCAAAGGAGGTTCCATGTACAGAAGAGTTCCCTCTATCAGCAATGAATCCATATGGTCAAACTAAGGTATGACTTGCAGAGTAAACGATTTTGATATGGATCCCTTGGATTTGATATTCGTTTGTGAATCTCACTACTCAAGATTTGATCAAATCTAGATTTCAATTCTACTCTGCCATATGGAATTTAAGTAGCTGTGGCATTCAATACTTGATTTCTATATGTGATAGTCATTTAGATTTTAGATTAAGACTAGAGGTTTTTCGCTTGCTAGTTGACAGTATGATTAGTAACTAATAGCTTAATTTAAGAAAATTGCTGCATGTATTTATTTGTTTATTTTCAAAATCTAACTTGAAAGTTTTTTACTATAACTGTTTTGAGTTCAAAATGTCTTAAGATTGAGGGTTCATTTTTCTGATGCGTGATGTAAGGATGTCTTGTTCATTCTAGATATGATGATTAACAGTTCAAGCTTTAGCATGTGTTTTTATTCTTTTCATTGTTTGCTACAGTTGCAGGAGTCAAGCAAGTACCAGTACCATGAGCAACTTTGGGATTCTCCTATCAGCCATGCCTTACCCAGCTGTCTCAAGCCAAGACATTGTCTCTCCTAGCAGTGCAGAAATCATCAGACATATCTCCTCTATTTTTTACTGGTGTGTTGGAGGTGAGCCACTGAAGTGTGTTATTTCTCTTAAATGGCTAAAAGTTTCTGTTATTTCCTTCTAGTCTAGTAATGCATTTTAGAGTTTTCTTCGTTTCAGGCTGTGGTAGCTGCCTTGTTTATGAATATTTATATTGTTGGATTGAATCAATTTCAGATATTGAAATAGACAAGGTATGGATCTTGCTAATAGATATAAAAATCTCGGTGACTAATAAATGCTTTTCTTTTGTACTTGGCTTCTGAATTATTCAAGTAGAATTGCTATGTGATTTATCAGTTAACTCACCAAAGTAGGATAGTCAAAAGCCTATATATTGGGTGTGAATAGGTGTTCTTGCAACTTGAGCACGAAACAGTTAATATGATTTTGACCACCATATTCTGGTTTAGATATTATTGTAACTTTGATGTGGTTATAAGTTATAACAACACACAACTTTTTATAGTTGTCAAACTTTTCCAGAGAAATTCCATGTGCCTTGTCTTATTATTGATCTGTATATCTTATTGCAGATAAACAAGCCATATCTTCCATTGGCATCCGGTGAATATTCCGTTGGAACTGGTGTCACAATTGTTGCATCATTTTCATTTCTGGTACCATATAGATTCAATAATTTTTCCAAGACAAGCTTTACTAAAACAGTGGAAAGAGGCTTACCGTTTTGTTCTCTTTTACAGATTTTTTGGCTTGGTTGGATTGTAGGTTCATAGCCATTGTTTTGGGCTCTTTTCATCAGTTTTGTGCTTGGGACTGCTTATTCAATTGATGTGAGAGTTTCTTTTTCTTTTCTTTTTTTTTAAGACCTCAATTTCCCCACAATATATTATTTTGAATGGTCATCATACGATGTCTTCATTTTAAGAGTCTACATGTTCAGCATATTACTTGCATTATCAAATTTTGAAGCCATAAATGTCAAACAATATCCACTTGTCTTGATTTTTCTTTAATAAGAAAAGAATGTGTTAGTTGCTCATGAGTAACTCACTGGTTCGAAGCTAACCAATAAAGTGATACATTCATTTGAGTTGGCTATTGTTCTTTGTACCTCTCTTAATTCCTTTTTAATTTTTATGGCCTTGCAGAAATTTGTTCTGCAAAAATTGATGGTATTTCCTCTCAAACTTCAGAATTTGTGGCTTTTGAACAATTATATGGGGAAATATTTGGATAAGGTAAGAATATTAGGATAAATCAATGAGATTCTTCATTGCTATGCTGATTAAAAGTTGAAAAGCCTGAAACTTTTCTCCTATTTTTTGTGATGAACTGTTTCCTTCAATATATATAGCATATTCTTACAAAAAGTTCTAACTATGCTGTGCTTGTAATTTTAAAGTGTTACTATTTAACTATGGTTTTTTAGTATGTCCAAGACCTATTTATTTGCCAGCTGCATTGAGATATTAACTCTCGAATATTCGTCCTGCTTGTATAGGATCTGTAGGTGTTAGGCTAGACGGGTAATAAGCAAGAATAGGGACAAAAAATAGTAGGATGCAACAACTGATGAAAAACTATGTAAGAATTAGAAAAGGGCAATATATTACTTTTTCTCAACTGTTCAAAAAGATCTAAATATTAAAAATGATCAATGGTTCCGATTACACTGCCTAGGCAACTAACGAAAACAAATTTCTTGTAGCTTGTAGATAGCTATCAGTTAGGTCAGGAAGATCATGTTAATAACCAATTTTATTTTTTACTTTTATTTTATCAGAGGTGAATGGTTGAAAAGTGGAAACTTTACTTGGGATTCCAGACCACATGCAGAGGTGATTTCATGATTATTTTTCTTCAGGTTTTATTTCTGCCCACTATATGAGTTCTTATTGCTTTTTTGTTTGATGTGCATCAGATGAACTTGGTTGACTGGTTTAAGGGAATAGTAATAAGTCGTTGCAGCGATGAGCTAGTCAAGCAGATAAATACATTTTTCTAGGATTAGTATAAGGACTAAGTTTTTTATGTACATAGTATCACTTTTCTTTTCCTTTTTATATGGAATGTTTATAGAGTTTAAGTGCTATAAGTATTTTTTCTTTTTCCATTTTATTTGCATCACGAAGCAAATTTGAACAATGATTATTGATTAATGAAAAAGGCTATAAAAATTTTATTTTGTGAATTTAGTGAAATATTTCATGTTGTAGTAATTAATTTTAGTATATTTATATTATGTATAATATAAAATAAAAAATAGTATAATATAAGTAAAAAAATGTTACTAAAGATCTTTTGTAACATTTTTTAAGTGTTACAAAAAATATCTATGGTAACATTTTTTGAAGTGTTATAAAAAATATCTATGGTAACATTTTTCTAAGTGTTACATAAAATATCTATTGTAACATTTTTTAAGTGTTATAAAAAATATCTATGGTAACATTTTTCTAAGTGTTACAAAATATATCTATTGTAACATTTCTTTAAGTGTTACTAAAAAAGGTCTATTGTAACATTTCTCATAATATTACTATAGAAGATCTATTGTAACATTTTTATTAAATGTTAT
Organism: Arachis hypogaea; assembly: GCF_003086295.3. Classification (NCBI taxonomy): domain Eukaryota; kingdom Viridiplantae; phylum Streptophyta; class Magnoliopsida; order Fabales; family Fabaceae; genus Arachis; species Arachis hypogaea. The sequence goes on from NC_092054.1 coordinate 131,890,996, forward strand.
TAAATCTTTAAAAAAATGTTAGTAAAACTCTTTAGTAATATAGGGTATATTTAACATTTGTTAAAATGTTACTAATATACATAGCTAACATTTTAATATGATTTGGTAACATTTTTTAAATATTAGTAAAAGTTAATTATGTAGTAGTGTTACTAATGTCTAAGTTGATTGATAATTTAGAGAGATGTTAATTAATTAATCTTGTTTCTACTAAGACTAATCTTTTGCTAATTTCAATTAGTAAGTTGGTTAGGACTTGTGATTAGGATTAATTAAGGCCCAGTTTGGGTAAACAACTTAATTAAGTTCCTTTTGAAAAATGGTTTAAACAATAAATGACTATATTAAAAGTAGCTTATAAATAAATTATTTTGTCTTTGGATTTTTAGTTCTAAAAATGTTTATTTTATAAAAATATGGTAAAAAGTAGTCGTATTAGGAAAGAAGTCATTTTTTTTTAACTTCTCTATAAGTTCCTAAATAGCTTCTTAGAAAATCGCAATTTAGTTTTGAAAATTGTACCAGACATTAATACTACTACTTTTCATAAGTCAAAAGCTAAGAAAGGTTACTTTTGAAGCTTCCCAAACGGGTCCTAAGTCTAATTGACTTTTCTCAATTTGTAAAGGTTGATGAATTGAATTTACTCTTTGTAATTATCATATTATGGTTAGTAATAAGGATAGTAATCCTTAACTTTCAACTCTTGCCAAAATCTTATAGAATATGAATTTACTTTCTTTTTCTAGGTAATTGCCTTAATTGCTCTTAGTTTAATTTTTTTTTATATTTATTATTGCATGCTTCTTTAATTTCTTACTATTTAAATTTTCGTTAGTTTCAATCAAATGTCTCGATTCTCTCAATCAATGATTGAGCACTCTTTTGTGATTCTTAGGGAGAATAATTCCGGATTAAACTCCCAGTTATTGTTTTGAATTTGTGATATTTTTATTAAATTTTGAGTTTTAATTGTCAGTTTATAACTCCAGCGAATCTTGAGTTTTTAAACTTGTAAAATTTTTTAATTAGTTCTTAACACTCATCAATAATACTATATCTACAAGTGTTTTTGGTGACCAAGTCCAACCAAGTTGGTACAAGCTCAACAAAAAAAAAACACACACATGTCCATCAAGTTCTTTGTCTCCATGCCTTTTAGGCAAATAAATTTTATTGCAGAGTACATAAATTATTAAAAAGTACATGAATTTTATTACAAAGCACATAAATTTTTACACATAATATCATAAATTTTGCACATAGCATATAACTTATGAATATACTACAAAAATTTTTCTGTGTTGTGTATCGAAATTTTTTGTGTTCAATATCTTTATTGAAGATATATAAAAATAAAAATAAAAAAAAAGACAAAAAAAAAGGATGAGGAAAAAAAAAAGACACAATAGTAAAAGAAGAAGAAGTGCGCAAAAAGAAAAGATAACAAAACAGGGGGTAGTAAAAGAAGAAAAGAAAGGAGCGACAACAATACTTATGCACGTACGTAAAAAAAGAGGTGCGACGACTTAGTTTAAAAAATATTTAGATGCCTAATTTTATTGATTTTTTTTTTTGCCAATATTTACAAGGTTTTACGTCATATCCTTCTAATAATTATGTTAATTTTTTCTTATATCTATATAAGCATTATTATATACAAAGTGTTTCATTTTCAGCTCATTAGAGCTGTTCTGACCTGATGACACCGAAGTATGGTTCGTTCCCCGGAAAAGATCGACGAACTTCTTGTGGTGGAGAGGGAAAGCACGGCCGTTGGAACCGAGGTGGTGAGTACCTGCAAAGGTTCTCCGACGCTCAAGTCAATAAGAGAGTATATGAATATGAGCTTTTTGGAAGAAAATTGATTACCTCTTTCATCTCTGCTGTCTGTCTTATATCTGCTTAATTGATTGTAGGTGATCGTTGTTATGTAACGTCCGAGCATTAATTCACATATCCGACGTTATAAGAAAAACATAATTGCTGTTTTAATCAGAATATTCGGTTATAACTGTAAATCATACGTTGCCGAGCTATAACTCGTAACCGACTTTTGCTTGCTTATATCACAGCCCCCAAGCTTGGCCTGATCTGAGGAGAACAGGTTGAGCTTATTATTGATTAACGAGTTATAGCTCGGTATCCTCAGCCCCCAGGTCAACGTGTCGCATCAGATTTCCAAGTTGGCATATGAGAAGTTTTGTTCGAAATAAATTCATATGTATTTAGTTTTATTGGTCATTGTGTTAATTTAATATTTTGTCTGGTTCAACTTTCAACGTTGATCTTGGACCGTTAAAGTATTTCTAGCATGTGTGGATGGGATTTATTTTTGGAACTGAAAAGTTTAATTAAACTAGTGCCTTAGTTTCAAGTTTTCATAAACACTTCGTTTAAGTTGGGTGCAGAAGGCAATGAGTAGAAGAGGTCAGTGCGTCTTCATCTTCTTCTTTTCTTTGTAATTTGTGTTTGTTGAACAATGAGTGAGAAAAAGAAAAAATCGTTTCCCTCAGTTGAAATTGTTGAAAAATATGATTGGGTTGACAATGATGTTCATATACGGGCTTCTCTGTTTTCTGATATTGAGAGTGTGAATCGGATAAATGCGAGTAGGGTAATGAGGACTGGGTTTCATGTACAGTTGCTACCATGCAGCCGGACGGACCGTGTCTTCCATCGACAAGATGGCTTTGAATATTTTTATGTTTATAGTTGCATGATTGAGGAACTAAGAATTAAACTTCCCTTTTCTGTTTTTGAGTGTAGCGTGATGAAACAATTGAATTGTGCTCCATCCCAAATACACCCGAATGGGTGGGCTTTTATCAGATGTTTTGAAGCTTTGATGGATTTTCTTGAAATTGAACCAGATTTAGAGTTATTTTTTTCTCTGTTTCAAGCAAAAGGGGTATGGAAGGGTTTATGGATTAATCTAAACAGCACCCCTGGATTTTCTATTTTTAAGCTTTATAAATCATCGTTCAAGGATTTCAAAGAAATGTTTTTAAAAGTTAAATCAGTGGATGAGGAGTTTCCATTTTACCTTGATGAAAATTTGGGGGAAAGATTCCCGCTTTACTGGTGTTGCCATCCGCAGCATATCCTCGGTCCCGACCTTATCAATAGTCGGAATGAGTGCATTATCTCTTTTTTGATTGAGATGGTTGATAAAGGGGGACTGATATCTGTTTCTGATCTGCTACCTTGGGAAGAAAATAAATCTGTTGTGTTAGAGTATTTTGGTGAGAAAATTTGAAACTTACCTTTTCTCATAACTATCTTTAGCTGTTTTACTGACTTCTATTCTTATGAATATTTCAGCTGGTAACTTCCCTGGAGTGACCGCCTCCAGTCTGAGATCCCGATTCAAGAGCAAAAATTTTGAGGGATCTTCATCAAATGCTGAGAAAGCTGATGGTGGGGCTGAGGTTGATCAGCCTCTGCCAAAAAAGAAAGGTATCGTTTTCAAAAAGAGAAAATCTGAGGCAGTTGTTGAAAATGAGGTGCGAACTGAAGAGGAAAGGTTGCAACTTGATGACCTGCCAAATTTTATCTTGAGGCAAGAGAGATTACATTCTTTTGATGAGGAAGAAGAGAATTCCTCGGTATGGAACAAGAAATTTCCTTATAGTGTTGTTTCGGATGAAATTGTTCAGTCTGAGGTAGATAGAAATCGGGTGGAAGAGGTTGGGGATCTAGGTGTTGACCAGTATCTTCAGGTAATGTGTTGTTGAAATATGTTATTGGTCGTGTGTTTTGTTTTGCTGTTCCTTCTAACTTGATTGTGGTTTTTTTTTTTTTTCAGGTGTTAGGATTTCGATTGGCCAGTATTGGCCGTAGTCAGGAGAAAAAACATAAGAAGGGGTTATCTGAGGCTTCGAAGATTGCTGTCTTGAAGGAGCAACTAGTACTCAGTGATACTAATGTCAAAGATTTGACGAAAAAGTTGTCTGAAATTGAGACTGATCTTAAAATTGAAAAGAAGTGTCATGAGAGAATTTCAGCACTGTTGAAAGAGAAAGAAAGTGATCTTTCGAGCACAAATGATCGGTTAACCGAGCTATCTACGAAGATGAAGAAATTTGAAGAAAATAAGCAAGGTGACATTCTGGATGCTTTTGCGGAAGGCTTCGAGCGGGCTGTCAATCAGGCGAAGTTCCTTGTTCCTGATGGAGACTTCGGTGCTATGGATCCTGCTAAGGTAATTCAAGGAGGTAAGCTCGTGGATGACGAGGAAGTTGCTGAGGAGGGAGATGACAACCTCGCCGACTGATTTGTTCAGGAGTTCGTCTTTTAGTTCTGTTAGGAGGGAACTTTTCTGTGTATTTTGCTGGATACAGTTTCATATCCTGATTTGTGTAGGTCAGTATTTTGATTATAGACTGGTAGATTAGGTTTTGCTGTTGCCTAATCGGTTTTTTGATATGGCCGTTTAAGGCTCAATGACTGAAATGATGACTATAATATTTGCGCATTCGTATGATAATGCGACTTACTGTTTTATTAGTGACTTCCCTTTATAGGAATATTGCATCTGAATAGTGGCAAGAAATATAAAAGAGAATGAATGTTTATTAATAATGATACCTGTACAAGTTTGTTCTCGAGTGAACTAGCCTCATTAAAACCCCCTATGAGCAAAAACCCTTTTTGGGAAAAAATTCTCAAGGTGGGAAAAAGAGTACTGGTATGCTGCTTATTGTTAACTGTAATATTGCTTCAAAGAGTTGATATTCCATGTGTTTGGAATTTGTGTGCCATCTAACTGTTCCAATTTGTACGCTCCTCGGCCTAATACCTCAACTACTTGGTACGGGCCGTCCCAGGATGCGGCGAGCTTTCCATGAGAAGGGGGTCGGCGAGCTTGCTCAGTTTTACGGAGTACTAAGTCTCCGGTGTGGAACGATCTTGGGACAACCTTCCTAGAATATCGTCGGCCCACTTGTTGTTGCAGGGCTTTGTGCCGAATTGCTGCTGTTTCCCTAATTTCTTCAATTAGGTCAAGCTCTTCTTGCCGAGCTTTTTCATGATCTTCGGCTAATGTTCGCATGGAGCCTTGAGACACTTCCATTGGAATCATTGCTTCGGATCCGTAGACTAGTCTGAACGGAGTTTCCTTGGTCGTGGAGTGGATTGTTGTGTTGTATGCCCATAAAACTTCAGGGATAAGCTCGGCCCACAGGCCTTTTGCGCTGTCAAGTTTTTTCTTCAATGCCTGAAGGATGATCTTATTTGCTGCCTCTGCCAAGCCGTTGGATTGCGGATGTTCCACAGATGAGAAGTGCTGCTTTATTTTTAAATTCTGTAAAAATTCTTTGAAAGTGCTATCAATAAACTGTCGACCATTATCGGTTACGATATGGCCTGGTATACCGAATCTACAAATTATATATTTCCAGACAAAACTTATCATTTGTGATGAGGTAATTTTTGCAAGTGGCTGTGCCTCAATCCATTTAGAAAAGTAATCTACTGCAACTACCAAAAATTTTACCTGCCTCGGAGCAGTGGGGAAGGGGCCGAGTATATCTATTCCCCACCGATTGAACGGCCAACTTACTGTTGAGTGATGGAGATGTTCGGCATGCATATTAATGATCGGTGAGTGCTTCTGACAGTTGTCGCAGGTTCTGACTTTATGCTTACTGTCCTCCCATATTGTCGGCCAATAAAATCCTGCTCGAAGAGCTTTCTGGGCCAAGCTCCGAGCTCCACAGTGTATGCCACAGATTCCTTCGTGGGCCTCGGCCAAGAGAAGCTCGGCTTCTGACCTGTCTAGGCATTTCAATAATGGTCGAGAATAACCTCGCCTATACAGAGTGTTATTTATCAAGGTGAAAAAAGAAGCTTGTCTTCTGAATTTACCTTTGTTTTCAATTTCCTCCGGAACAGAGCCGTTGCGGAGGTATTGAATGTAAGGTTGTTGCCAACTATCTTTACTTAAGGTGTTTAGAATTTTTGCTGACTCAATACTCGGTTTGTCTAAGGTTGATTGTAAAAGTGTGGCAGTGTGTGCTTGCGTTGTTGCTAATTTGGATAAGACATCTGCCCTATGGTTTTGTTCTCTAGGTATATGGGTGATTTCTATTTTAGAAAATTTGTTTAACAAGTTCCGAACAATATTCAAATACTTCAAAAGAATTGGATCTTTTGTTTGGAAACTTTGATTTACTTGTTGTACCACTAATAATGAATCACAGTAAACCTTCAAATAATCAACATGTAAATCAGTGGCTAACCTGAGCCCAGCTATGAGGGCTTCATATTTTGCTTGGTTATTGCTGGCTTTAAATGAAAATCTGAGAGAATGTTCGAGGATTATACCATCCGAGCTTTCTAACAATACTCCAGCTCCTGCCCCTTGAGGGTTTGAAGCTCCATCTACAAATAGCGTCCAGAGCCGACTTCTTTCCTCGGAAGAAGTGTCAGTAAACTCTGCGACAAAGTCGGCCAGGCATTGTGACTTAACAGATCCCCTAGGTTGAAATTGTATGTCGAACTCGGAGAGTTCAATAGACCATTTAGTCATTCGCCCTGCTAATTCAGGTTTAGAGAGTATCTGTCGAAGTGGATGCTCTGTTCGGACAATAATTGTATGACTCTGAAAATAAGGTCGGAGACGTCTTGCCGAGAATATCAGTGCCAGGACGAGCTTTTCAAGCTTCGGGTATCGCAGCTCCGCATTTTGTAATGTCTTGCTCACGAAATATACTGGCTGCTGGTCTTTGTTGCTTTCTGTAACAAGAGCAGAACTAATGGCGAACTCAGTGACAGACAAGTATAAGTATAATGGGTCGCCGAGCTTTGGTTTCTGCAAAACGGGTGGTTTGGAGAGGAAATGTTTGAAGCTTAAAAATGCTTCTTCACATTTTTCATCCCAGAAGAAGCTCTTCGTATTTTTCTTTAAACATTGGAAAAAGTTGAAAGATTTGAAGGCCAAGCAAGGCAAGAATCTTGACAATGCCGCTAATCTTCCTGTTAGCCGTTGAACATCTTTTGTCGTCTTTGGACTTTGCATATCGAGTATTGCTTGGCATTTCTCGGGGTTTGCCTCAATACCCCGACTTGTCAGGATGAATCCGAGGAATTTTCCGCCTTTGACACCGAAGGCGCACTTCTCGGGGTTCAGTCGCATGTTATATTTTCTGATTTGAGCAAATATTTCTTCCAGGTCGTGTATATGGGATTCGCCGACCTTTGTTTTGGCGACCATGTCGTCGACGTAAACCTCAATATTTCTGCCTATTTGCTGCTCAAAAACCCTGTTCATCAGTCTTTGGTACGTTGCCCCTGCATTCTTTAAACCGAAAGGCATAACATTAAAGCAGTAATTACCATATTCAGTTATAAAAGCCGTTTTTTCTTGGTCTGATGGATGCATAAGGATCTGATTATAACCCGAATATGCATCCATAAAACTTAAAGTGTCATACCCACAGGAGTTATCTACTAATGTATCTATGCAAGGTAAAGGATAGGCATCTTTTGGACATGCTTTATTTAAATCAGTAAAGTCGACGCACATGCGCCATTTACCATTATTCTTTTTTACCATGACGACGTTGGCCAACCATGTGGTGAATCTAATTTCGCGAATGAATTTCGCCTCAAGGAGCTTGTTAACTTCTGACATGGAGGCTGATCGTTTCTCGGCGCCGAGGTTTCTCTTTTTTTGGGAAATTGGTCGGGCTGCTGGACTGACAGCTAACTTGTGTGTGATTACTGACGGACTAATCCCCGGCATGTCTCCCGAAGTCCATGCGAATAGGTCAGCGTTCGCACATAAGAAATTGGTCATCGTTATCCTAGCGTCGTCGTCCATTGACGTTCCGATGTATGTGAACTTTGATGGATCGTCGGTTAAAGCGACTTTTTGAAGATCCTCATTAGGCATGGGACGTTCTTGAAAGTCGGCCCTTGGGTCTAATTCGGTCAAGATTGGCTGCTTGGATTGTATTGAATTGACCCGAGTTTCAGTGTTTCTTCTGATGGGTTTCAGACTTACGTTATAGCATTGCCGAGCTTCTTGCAAATCACCATGTATGGTTGCGACAACGTTATCCTGCACAGGGAACTTGACACAAAGGTGATAAGTAGAAACAATAGCAGCAAATCTATTTAAAAAAGGTCTCCCTAAGATAACGTTATAAGGGCTAAAACAGTCTACGATCAGGTACTGAATGTCCTGTGTTCTGGATAATGGCTGTTCGCCTAGTGTAGTCTGCAACCATGCAGACCCCATGACGGGCACTCGTTCTCCTGAGAATCCAACCAAGTCTCCTGAATATGGCTGCAAAATGTTAGTGCTCAATTTCATTTTTTGAAATGTTGCAAAAAAAAGTACATCAGCACTACTTCCTGGATCAAGCAATGCCTTCCGAACAATAAGGTCTCCCAATTGGATAGAGACGACTACAGGGTCGTCGTAGTTCGTATGTCGACCATCAGTAGGACGAAACGTCAGTTCGGGGAGCTCTGGGATCGGTGCCGAGTTATGGTCAGCGCCTTCGACCATTAACATAGCTCGGTACGTTCATTTTCTGGCCGAGTTGGTACTTCCTCCACCGGCATAGCCCCCTGAAATACAATTGATTACTCCCCGTGGTTGAGCTGGGGCCTTATCCCTTTCTTTTGATGATTGTCCTGTTGAGGGTTGCTCGGAGCCGGATGCCGTTCTCTTTTGAATGTGACCTGCAATAAATTTATCAAGATGGCCTTGTCGTGCCAACCGCTCTAGGAGATCTTTAGCAATGATACACTCATCAGTTGTATGACCATGCTTCTGATGAAAGGTGCAGTATTTAGATTTGTCGACGTTTCTGGGCTCGGGGTAATTGCCTGCCTTACGGGGGGGGGGGTTTAATCAACTTTGAGTTCAGAATTTCCTTAATGATATCATCCCTTTTGGTGTTGAACTGGGTATATGATTCGTAACGAGGTATTGGTTTGAAACCCTTCCTGGTATCCCGAGCTCTTTCGTCATCTTTAGCGACTGGTTTTTCTGACTTCCGTGCCTGGCGAAGCTCTTCAATATCAATCTGTCCCCTAGCTTTTTCGCGGAATTCGGCAAGAGTTTTCGGTTTAGCTACCGTGATGGTTTCTTGGAATTTCCCTGGACGAAGACCACTTTTAATAGCATGGAGGTGCACCTCGGGATGGAGGTCCGGAATACTCATGGCGACCTTAGTGAATCGAGTTATGTAGTCCTTCAGACTTTCCTGTGGACCCTGTTTGATGGTTGTTAAGTAGTCAGAATCATGAAGATATATTGCCGAGGCTGCAAAATGGTCCTCAAACTGCTTGGCTAACTCCTGAAAACGTGAAATAGAATCTGCAGGCAAGGAACAAAACCAGTCAAGTGCAGGACCATCTAAAAAAGAAGGAAAACATCGACATAAAATAGGATCAGAGGCACCGTTAACGATCATGATTGATCGGAATTTTTTAACATGTTGTTTTGGGTCTCCCAGCCCGTTATATGGGGTTAGTGTGGTCGGTAGAGTGAACTGTCTGGGTAGCTGGAAGTTCATTATCTCAGCTGTGAACGGTCCTACAGAGTTATCTGGGTTTTCTGCCTCATCTTCAGGTTGGGCTTCTTCATTCTGTTGTTCCTCGTCATCCCTATGTTGCGGGGTATCCGAGACATGAGTTGGTATCGATTGCCGTTCATCATTCCCGTGTTGTTCATGGTTATTATTGTTATGCTCCAGACGAGCATGTTCCAGTTGCGCGATTTGATTTTGCATACGCTGATTGTCCTCCGCCATTCGTTGGTTAGCTTGTTGAAGCTCGGTGACCATCCTTAGAAGCTCGGATGAGGTTGGGGGAGGAACATCAGCCATAAGGAATTTGGTACTTACACCGAACAATATTTCAAATCGGCCCTCCTTCTAGCGCCAAATGTTCTGACCTGATGACACCGAAGTATGGTTCGTTCCCCGGAAAAGATCGACGAACTTCTTGTGGTGGAGAGGGAAAGCACGGCCGTTGGAACCGAGGTGGTGAGTACCTGCAAAGGTTCTCCGACGCTCAAGTCAATAAGAGAGTATATGAATATGAGCTTTTTGGAAGAAAATTGATTACCTCTTTCATCTCTGCTGTCTATCTTATATCTGCTTAATTGATTGTAGGTGATCGTTGTTATGTAACGTCCGAGCATTAATTCACATATCCGACGTTATAAGAAAAACATAATTGCTGATTTAATCAGAATATTCGGTTATAACTGTAAATCATACGTTGCCGAGCTATAACTCGTAACCGACTTTTGCTTGCTTATATCAAGAGCATATTCTAGAATTAGTGTCCTTTGTCTCTGTTTTTTCCTCTATTTTACTATCTTGTACAATATGTATTGTTTATTTGCTTTTCATCGACATTGATCCATTAAGGTAGCAACTAAAACTTCGTTATTTTTTTAGTATTATGAATCTACAAATAATTTTTATTCCTTTAATTATTTCTAATAACAATTTGATCTTTATAATTTGGTATTGCAGTGCAATTGTCTTTTAATTTCTCGTAGTCATTTACAATGCATTATATTCATGAGTTAAGATCCATCTCGGGTAACAACACATCTAGGACAACGAAGATACAATTGACATAATTCACAAAATGTTTATACATGGTTTGTATATATAATTGTATATGATATATTTTGCTTTTCATTTATTAAAATAATTTCCATAGTTAGCTAATTATTTGTTATTATTTTCAATAATATCATTGTTATTTTACTAATCAATGTTTCTTAAATTTTTAAATGATCGCTACAGTTTACCAGATATTTAAAATACATAAATCCCAAATTTTATTGTGATTTATATTTTATTTATTAAAAATAAATTAGTCAATGCAATTTATTAATAATAAAATAGGATATTTGTGTAAATAATGTTAGGGGAAACACATTATTAACTATTTTTTACAGTTTAAATAAATAAGAAACTCTTATTATTATTATTATTATTATTATATATAGGTTCTGTCCTTGAGTGAGCGTCCAACGTGTTTGCATTAATTATTCTACAACTATTTATTTTCTATAAGTTTGACAAAATTTAATGAATAAATAATTAAGCATTTTGTCTGCATTAGAGCAATTCCAATGCTAAGAAATAGAGTTCCTCTTCTGACATATGGAGACTCAATTACCATTGGAGTGAAAAGGAAAAGAGGACTCTTCACGGGGATCAAAGTTGAGAGTCTCTCTAAACAGGGACTTGCAACAACCAATAAAATCATGCCATGTGATAAGTTAATAAAAAAAATAATAAATATATTAAATATATATATTAAATACTTATATATCTATTTAATTAATTATTTATATTAATTATTTAATAATTAGTTATATTAAATTATAATTAATATAAAAAATTATGTTAAATTAATATTAAATATTATTTATATTGTTATATTAAATCATAATTAATTAAATTTATTTTACATAAAAAATAAATTTAATTTTTATATATTATAAAATAATTTTTAGTTGGATTATTTATTTTTATTTATAAAATTTAAAATACTAATCAAATTTAAGTTATTTATTTTAATATTTTATAATATTGAATTATTTTGAATTTATAAATTTAAGTAATATTATTATAAAAAAATAATAATTATATTAATTTTAATTACTTTAATTAATTAATTAAGTGGGACCATAATAGGAATTAAAGTTAGTTCCTTCTAATGGAGAAGAGAGAGATTCTTTGAGTTTCTATTTATTGGTTATGAAGCAAAATCTGATATGGAGTTACTTTTTATGACAGGTGGACCATAAATAGGGACTGAAATGAGTTTCCTACCGGAGATGGTGTTAAGAATCTTGCTTGCAACTTGTAGTTCTACTTGCCTAACAAATTAAATAAAGCATTTATTAATCTCTGCACTCAATTTCTATGTGGACATACAATTGATTGAGTGGTTCCACGTATAGAATTGAGTAAATCCCCCAATATAGAGTAGTAGGGATAGGAATAGGACTAGGGATACCGTGGTTGCATATACAAAATGCTCCACTATAAATATAGGGCGTTCATGCAAGTTTTTTCATAAAATAATTTGGGTGTTCTCTTTATTTCATAGAAGATTAATAGTTTTATAATACAGTATATTATTAAGGAGAAAGAAAAAGAAGAAGATGAGAGTGGCAGTGGTGGGTGGTGGAATAAGTGGATTGGTTTCAGCGTATGTATTGGCCAAAGAAGGAGTGAATGTGACTCTTTATGAGAAAGAAGATTATTTGGGAGGCCATGCCAAAACTGTGAATGTTGATGGTATTGATTTGGACCTTGGTTTCATGGTTTTCAACCGGGTAAGTACTCTCAATTTTCATTGCCTCTCCGGTTTTAGCTGTTAGCTACTGCTATATTGCCATCCCATGAAGATTAAAATGTATAGATGTATTTACGAGTCAAAATCAATGTGCCAATAAATGTATAGATGTATTTACGGTTGATTTTGTGCTTCTAGAATTTGTACTTATTCTTTAAATTATTGACTTTGTTCTTGTACTACTGTTATGTAGGACATTCTGTTAATTATTTAACTTTGACCTCATGATGGGACTACATTGAAACTAAATAAAATTTTTCTGGATTCAAATAGAACAATTAAAACCTTAAGAACCAAAATACGATTACGCCCAAATATAAGAAATCAATTTAATATTTACCCATTAATTATACTATTAGTATATGAGTAAATGTTATATTATTATTTAAAGATTGATTAGATTATATATAAACTAATGTTAAATTTAAATTATTTATATGAAAAATAGTTTACAGAATGTTTATTTAATAATTTATATATAATTTCATATAATTTATTCAACTAAAATGTAATATATATTAAAATATAGTAGTTTATTAGTTTACAAATTTAAATTCATTTATTTTAAAAAAACATAGACCTTTTAATTATATTAGAGTTATATAAAATTATATCTTCACTTGTTGTTTTTATTTAATATAAATTAAAATATAATTTATTAGTTTAAAAATTTGAATTTATTTATTTTTAAAAATACACATAAGCTTTTTATATTAAAGTTGTACAAAATTACATATTTATTTATTGTTTTTATTTTTACATTTATTTTAGTTGTCATATTTTGTCTTCACATATGGTGTTCTTTACCTTATAAATAATTAAAAAAATTAAAAAATAAATAAGAATGAAAAAAACCAAAAATATAATATAAAATTAATTTGTAATTTTATAATCATTATATATTTGAAAATATACCTAGTAAAAAGATGTGTCAAATTTGAACTTACTTTGATTTAAAAAAATAAATGAAAATAAAAAATACTAAAAGTATAATATAAAATTATGAATAAATTTTATAATCATGATATATTTGAATGTATTTAGTAAGAAAAATGTGCTAAATTTAAACTTACTTGAAAGAGTAAGATAGATATACTATTGACATGTATAAATTATAGAATTTTAATATTTGTAACTGAAATTTTTATAATTATTATTATTACACTTTTAATATATATTTATTGTATTAATTTAGTATTTTATGTTTTAATGAATAATAATAAATAAGTATTTTTTTATTTTATTTTTTCAAATTTTATTAAAAAATAATTGGTTGATTTTTAAGTTTTGTCAAATTATTAAAGTTACTGATGTGGCATTATTAGAAGAGAAATACATTATTTAAATTTATTGTATAAGTTGGCATCTAACTTTTATATAATAAGAATCCATGTTAATAGGTTTTTATTGTAGATGTATTTAAAAGAAAAAAGATATTCTTAAAATATTTAAATGTGTATTAAATAAACCATACGAACTTCTTACAAATTTAGTCCAAGAATATAAATAATGTAAGTAAAATAATTACAAAGCTTTCAAATTTCAAATGTAAAGTTTCAGAAGATATTGTAATTAAGCTTTCGCAGGATCATTTTGTAATTGATAAATTGGTTTCCAAATCAATGTAATTTAATGTTATATTACATAGTGAGTGAATTATGTGGATTAGCAATCAATTTTATTTTTACAATGGAGGCCCGAAGGCCAAGGAAAAGAAAACTAATAAAATTAATTAAAATTAATTAAAACTAATTTAATAAAAATTAATAAATAAAAATTTAATCATAATTCAAATACAAATAAAAAATAATTAAATTATAACACAATTTTTTTACGTTCTTCTTTTTAAAGTTTAAACTCTCAACGCTAATGTCACAAAAAAAAAAAAAAAAACTCTCAACGCTAATAGAATCGTCTATCAAAATATCCGTTTTCAAATTAATGCAAAGAATAAAAAGATAATAGTTTCAACTTGATTTTTCAATAACAAAAATTTTACGTTTATAATACAACACAACACAAATATAAAAACAAAGTTTTACATAAAAAACAAAACAACCATCTTTATTTAAAAAAAAGTTAAGTCACATATCTTAGAGGATATAAATAGGAGTGCAAAATAAAATAAAAAATAAATTATTAAAATAATACTTAAAAATTTGTATCACTGACAAAACAAATTCTAAAAAATACTGATGATAAATAAGATTCAAAAAGATTTAAAGATACGATAAAAGAACTAAATATTAAATATATAATTTAAAAAATAACTTTAAAGATCAAATTTTGATGTAAATTTTTGCAAACATTCTTAGAAAAATAAAATATTTTCATCCTTAAGATTTGATATTTTTTTATCAAATAAATTTTTAAAAAAAATTTTTTATTATAAATAACCATATTTTTTTGAAAAATAAAAAAAAATCTAGAAATTAAATTTTGTTCTAAATTTTTCTGTACACTTTTTAAATATTTATTCAAATATAGTCATAAAAAATTTAGATTTAATAGATAAGTATTTGTTAAATATAAAAATATTTTTTTATTTACAAAAATTATAATATTTATTGATTTATTTTTCTCATATTTTCAAATTATTCAAGAACTATTTTATCGATAATATTTTTTAGGAATTTTTTTATTAACAGTTTAATTTTTTGGATAATAAATTGATAGTTAATCCTAAAATAAATAAAACTAGAGAATATATATACCTTGAAATACTCAAAATCTTAGTCTAATCAGTTCTTTTTTTAAATTTGGGGGGTTAAACAAGTTTAATCTGTTTTAACACGTTAGTTTTTGCCATCTTATCAAATAAGCCGATGTAACAGAATGATAAAAAGTAGGATGGTAAGTTTGTAACAAGAAATTATTTTGGTCTCTGCTTTTATAAATTTTAATAAAAAAAAAGATAAAAAATTTGGTTCACCTTGTATGTGTAAATACACAAAATATATATCATATGATATAAAGTTGTAAGGTAGTTATATAATCAAATCATGAATCATTATATGAATCGTTTGACGAATTTTTTTTTAATTAAAAAGTTTAATACAGTAAAGTGTAGTAATTAAAGTATATAAAGTACATAAAGTTATTAGTCAAATAAATACAAATTAATTTAAAATCATCTTTGACATTGTCATCAACTAAGGATCAAAATCAGTCTACTTTTTGTAGCTCTTAATAGACCTGTTAATAGACACCTATTTAATTTCTAAGTTCTTGAAAATTTTGTTATTCTTTTTTAACCACGCATTCTAAATGATAGTAAAAAAAAACCAATCAACTACCTATTATATTATTCTTCTTTTCTTACAGGTATTCTTGTCCAACTCTCAAAGTGTTGTTTGATTGTTCCTAGAACTGGCCATAGTTTATTATAGGCATCCAACTAAGTACACCACACATGCCAAGTAAACTCACACCCCGAAAACAAGTGAAAAATATTCTCAGTATGTTTTTTACGTAAAACACAAAGATTATCACTTTGATCAATAATACCAAATCTCCTCAATCTATCCTTAATATTAACACTTCCAACTAACATAAATCAGGTGAATAACTCAACTCTTGGTGGCAAAATAGAATTAGTGAAACTATAACTTGTAATATCTTCCGGAAGTGTTTCCCCCTGCAATACCTGCACAAATGAATTAGTAGAATAAACGTCTGACCTATCAAACTTTCATACTATCCCATCTTCTCTATCATTTGTTGGTCTCACAGATTGTATAATCCCATAAAGTTGGTTAACTAATTGTAACTCATTGAAATAAAGTTCTTCTCCAATGAAAATTTTAAATCCACTCAAACTCATTCTAGAACCCACAATTCTCTATGACAATTTGACTTGATTTGAAACTAAAAAAAAACTTGGAAAAATGTCCTTCAGCATACCATATAGTAATCAGTTATCCTCCCAGAATTAAATTTTTCGTCTATCTCCTATCTCTAACAACAACCCACTAACTATCTTATCTCTTACCTGTTGTTCTTTTATCTACAACTGACAAATATTTCTTCATAAACATCCTATTTTAGGTATAAACGGATAAGACAGTAAAATATTAAGATTTAAATCATTACAAAAATACATCAATTTCTTTTATAATAGCCATTCTTAGCTTCCTTTGAATGATAAATTTAGTATCGTTTCAAATGAAATAGTACAGTGGAGAAGCATACTTAAAAAATAGGCAAAAAGCATATCGCAACTTGCAAAAATCGTTAAAGAAATAATAAGTAACCAGAGAATAGAGAAACATAGCTAAAACAAAACAGTGAATATATTAGATGAAACTAAAACAGATTAAAATGCATCACTTTGAACTAAGGCATAATAAAGAGAGAAAATTTAACGCTAACTCTTTGTTCTAAGGTGAATTTAAAATGTAACAAACTAACAATTTGAACTAACAATTTTTTTCTTCAAATAATTCTGAAACTTATAAATTCCTTTGTTAAGTATCCAAACAAAATAATGTGTATAGTAAAGTAATTTAAATTCCCTCTAAAATTGTATTACCTATTTTAAAGTCAATATTTTGAAAGAAAAAAAAAAACACAAAAAAAAAACCATGATGAGCATGATGAATTATTGGAAATAAATGACGATACGAATGTTGATCTTGAATCGAGCGAAACAAATAATTTTTTACGTTTTCTTATTTAAGCATTTCTTGTTTTTGTTTGGAGACTAATTTGACTCGAATAATATAGTTAGATACAGATCCAAAAAATTATAAAGAGCCAAAAAATATACATAATATATAAAAAATAAAGATAAATACAAATAAAACTATAAGAGTTAAAATATGTGTCATTTATTTATAGAAGAGATAGACAAAATAGTATATTATGTTCTTTTACATTTCTAAATTCAATAACAGAATTTGTATCAAATTTTGTATAAAAAAAAATTGTTTTCAACCTTATTTGTTAGACCTAAAACTCATTGACATAAAAATTAATAAATTAAGTTGATATGAATATGAGTTCATGAATTGTTTATTATTTATTTTCTTTGGACCTTTTATATATTGATGAATTTTACTATATCCTCTCTAAAGTAACATATAAGTTACCATCTCTGATGTGTCACTTTTTAATTGTTTATTATCTTAATTATAATTGGACCATTTTATAATTAAAAAATTATTTAAAGAGGTAATTGTATAATATTTTAAAATATTAAAATTGAATCTTGCCATTTTTCCCCCAAATCATTCTTTCAGAAAAGGTATCTTAACTTTCTCTAATTGCATTTACTCCTCTCCACTCCTTCGTCGTCGTCGTTGTGCCTCCCAAGCATCACCATCTCATTGGGTGTCCTATTTTCTCCCTCTGTCAGGCTGTTACAGTCTTCCAAAGATATTAACTCTCATGAGATTAAAGTAACTTAGATTAAAATAAACACCCAATTAAAATATAACACATCAAAGAGAGTAACTTACATATTATTTTAGAGAGGGTAGGGTAACATTCACCATTTACGTGAGATATTATGTATATTATGTATATATGCTCTAATTTTGTTATAAAATTGTTGCATTGGGAGCATGTATCCATCTCTAAGACTACGTTTGATTATGAAAACAAGATAAAATAAGACACAGAGAATAAGACACAAAAAATATAGATACAAAAATTAGTATTCTTTTATTTTGTTTGATGATAAATTAAAATAAATTATGAAAGTCTAATTTATCTTATTTTTCTATTCAAAAAATTTGAGAAGAAAAATAAAATAATAAAAATTATAATTATAAAAAATTAATAAGAATAATGAAAGAAAAAATAAAAAATAAATTATGTCTTTTGTTAGTGTTTTTGTATCCTTCCTATCATGATGAATACAAATATACTAATTTAGTATCCCTGGATACAATATCTCTATTTATGTCTCATCTACTAACATGATTTTATATCTCTATATTCCTATTTCAGTGTCCTGTGCTTATAAACAAACGCAGCCTAACAGTGGTTGAAAAATGTTTCTGCTTCTTAAATTTTGGTTACTAATGAATTTTTCTAACTTGAAAGTACTATTAAAAATTGTATCACTTCTCATTAAATAGGTAACTTATCCTAACATGATGGAGTTCTTTGAGAGTCTTGGAGTTGACATGGAATTATCTGATATGTCATTCGCCATTAGCCTTGATAATGGCCACGACTGTGAATGGAGCAGCAGAAACGGTTTGTTTGGCTTGTTTGCACAAAAGAAAAATGTGATCAACCCTCACTTTTGGCAAATGCTTAGGGAAATTATGAAGTTCAAAGACGATGTTACAAGGCAAGTAGTATTATATGAGGATAGCAATGACTATATGACACTCATTTATTGCGCGCTGAGCTACTAAAAATATGATTGCTCGAGTAGGCTAGCAGGTTCACCCAGTGGGGACAAGTTAGCTCCTTTTGGCCCGTCTTTTTTTTAAAAGAAATATATAAATATAAACACTAGATACTAGACTTTTAAACTTTAGTATGAAAATGTATGAATGTTTAAATAAAATTGTTTGGAACTTTTTTCTTAAGCAACTCTTTTATTTGAACAGATATTAAAAAAAATTAAAAAGTAAAGTATGGGTCAACTCATTTAGCTTGTCAACTTGGACAAGTCGATTTTACTTGATGAAAAAGCATTGTCTACTTTAGCTTTCTTTGTCACTTTCGTGCAAAATTTTAATTAATTTTGAACTCAACTGCAAAATATTGAAAACTGACAAGAGTAGTGCTAATTTGCTAGTTCATGGGTGATTATATCCTAATAAATTGAGTTTGTTGTCTCATTTTCCAATTAAAAATGCAGCTATCTTGATATGCTTGACAACAACAATTCAGATATGGACCGCAATGAGACCTTGGACCAATTCATAACGTCAAGGGGTTATTCTAAATTATTTGTGAAAGCATATCTTGTGAGTAGTTCATTTGCATCTTATTAGATTGTTTTAATTTTTATAAACATTACTTTTGTTAGTGATATAATTAGTGTATGCTTCTTAATATGTTATAACATGAAATTAATGAATGTAGGTTCCAATTTGTGGTTCTATATGGCCCTGCTCTTCTGAAGGAGTTATGAGCTTTTCTGCCTTTTCTGTTTTCTCCTTTTTTAGAAATCATCATCATCTTCAGGTAATAAGGAGATAAAATCTATCTCAAATTTATACAGTGATGAATAATCTAATTTGAATAAAACAAAGGACTGCTTCTTGATTCACTTGGTCCTCTTTTTCTCCTTGTAGCTCTTTGGAAGACCACAATGGCTAACTGTTAAAGGGCGCTCGCACACTTATGTTAAGAAGGTACCATATAGTGATTAATTTTTAATGCTAAGCTTGATGATAGCATTTCCTAAAGGTATGGCCATTCACCTCTTTTGGCCATGCATTTGAAGCGTAGTAAGAAAAAGTGTGGCCAAATCTATAATTAATTGTCACCTTCATAAAGGCATTGCCGTTGACTTTTCAGCCACGCTTTTGAAGTGTAACAAAAAAAGCGTGGCTAAATCACTAATCAATCGCCACCCTTATAAAGGCGTGGCCATTGGCCCCTTTTGGCCACGCTTTTAAAGAGTGGCAAGAAAAAAAGTATAGCGACAAACTTTTTTTTTCTTGTAGTGGCTTATATGAGATATCTTTTAGTTTAAGCTGTAAATCAAGATTTTGACATTAATTATTTGTTATAATAACTAGGTCAAAGAAGAACTTGTTAGAAAAGGTGGCCAAGCAATAGTTAATTGTGAGGTGGAACTGGTTTTAGCATCGAAAAAAGGTGATTCATGTGTCTATTCCCATGTTGTACTCATTGACCTTCGGACATTCACGTTTCCTTCTTTAATTTCTTTTTCAAACATTGAGTGTGATTGTATGATTTTGATTAAGCAACAATCTTAGAAATTGTGCTGCAGGATGTATTGTGCATTGCAAAGATGGGTCCAAAGAAATGCATGATTGCTGCATAGTCGCGACACATGCACTTGACACTTTGAGATTATTAGGAGAGGAAGCAACATATGATGAACGAAGAATTCTTGGTGCTTTTCAATATGCATATAGGTATGGTTTATCTTAACATTTCTAACTCTTTTCTTCGCTGTTATCCACCCACAAAACAGGATAATGTAGCTTGTAGTAGTTACTAGTTACATTTAAAGTAATAAATTTCATCAAATGATATGACAATGATGATTATCATGATATTTTCTCTTATGACAATGTTGAAAATGAAGTTTTATCATAGTTAAACCTTTTATGCTTATGGTTTCCATGTTTGTGAAGAGAATAGTACTTAAAAAACATTTTATAGTGAAAAGATTTATGTTCAAATAATTAAGTCAACCTTTATAATAATGGTTTGATCTTTGCTGGCAGTGATATTTTTCTTCACCATGACAAAAAATTAATGCCTCGAAACCCATCTGCATGGAGTGCATGGAATTTTCTTGGATGTAACAACAACAAAGTTTGTGTGACATACTGGCTTAACATTCTTCAAGTTAGTAATAATTCATATAACGCATTTGTCCATAACTGAAACCTTTAGAAAGAAACTTAGACTCAAGTGAACTACAAATAAAACTTGTTAATTGATCTTATATTTTGATTTGCAGAATCTTGGTGAAACAAGATTACCTTTTCTTGTAACTCTAAATCCAAACCATACACCAAAAAATACTCTTCTTAAGTGGTCAACTGGACATCCAATTCCATCAGTTACTGCATTCAAAGCTTCACAAGAGCTTGAAAAAATTCAAGGAAAAAGAGGAATTTGGTTTTGCGGTGCCTACCAAGGTACTTTCTGGACCTAGCTAGTTTTTTCTATTTAATTAAGAGTTAAACACTAGTTAAATTATTAAATATTAAAATAAAGTTCTAGATAGATTAATTACTTATGTATATCTAATGACATCTTCTTTTTCAAGAACAAAAGCTTTACTATGTTGAGACATCTTGACCGACATTCAATATACTTGTAACTTAAGCAAATATTTATGCTTTTTAGGTTGTGGATATCATGAAGATGGATTAAAGGTAGTAAAAGAAAACTTATTATAAAATTAAAGAGGCTCAAATTTACTATGAATCAGTTTTTTGTTCAAATGACAAATTGAAAAGGAATGAAGAAACTAAACTATAAGAAGAACATTTTTAGGCTGGCATGATTGCTGCATATAACGTTCTTGGAAGATGTTGTTCCCTCCGAAAGAACCCCAAACACATGGTACCTTCTTGGAAGGAACTTAGTGCACGCCTTTTTGTGACGAGATTCTTAAGTTCCTATATCACCACTGGTAGTTTAACGTAAGTTTACTTTTATTAGTGTGTAGACATTTATTTCATATCATAAATTTGAGCCTAATTTACACTTATAATATTACCAAAATAATAATTTCTTGAAACAATCATTCTATCCATATGATTATAGCATTGTTATTCTAGTTCTTGAGTCACTTATACATCATGTTTTGAGGAGTTTACAGTTTATTGGAGGAGGGGGGAACAATGTTTTCCTTTGAAGGAATCAATAAAAAGTGCTCTTTGAAGTGTGTTATGAGAATTCACAGTCCCCAATTTTATTCGAAGGTGTGTGCTTTTGATATATGTATGAAAGGAAGTTATGGATTTTCATTTACAATTGTTGTTATGAAACTAAAACAAGTACCATTTTTTATGTGTTTGTCAGGTTATGACACAAGCTGATTTAGGCCTTGCAGATGCGTATATTAATGGAGACTTTTCCCTTGTTGATAAAGATGAAGGTCTTTTGAATCTTTTTCTGGTATGAATCTTTTCACACACAAATGTCACATACGGTATTTTAGTCTTTACTTTCATGTACTTTATACTTTTTCTACAGGTTTTCATAGCAAATAGAAATTCAAATGATTCAAGCTCAAAATTGAAGAAGAATAGGTAAGTTGTTGATTATGATGTATTAAAGTATTGAAATTTTATTTGTTCATTCTCAACCTTCTTTTTCACAATTTCATTGTTTTCAGGGGTTGGTGGACACCATTTTTCTTTACAGCGGGTTTAGCATCTGCAAATTTCTTCATTAAGCATTACTTTAGGAAAAATACTATCACACAATCTCGTCGCAACATCTCTAATCACTGACTTGGTATAAGATCAATAACTATCAAAGTTAAAAATTTCAATAATTTTTATTCTAATGAAGCAGCTACAAGTACATGTCATTTATCAATATATAAGTTGTATGGACATTTAACAAGTCATGCAGACTCAAAAATAAAAAATACGTCAAATGAGATATTCTTTACCTAAATAGATAATTCGTAATTGAAATTTCGGTTTTCGCCAAAATATATGCATTAGTAGGAGTTTTGCTACATGCATGAACAACCTTGGTTCTATCTCCCCACATTTTGGATTTTTCTTATACTTTCTTTAATTAGAATAGAATAAACTCAATGCATAAGTTATATTTTGTATACTATGAAGCTAGTTTATTAATTAATTATTTTTTATTTGTTTGATTATGCTTTTTTAGATATCTCAAGTGTTTGTGCTATTAATCTTCAATATCATTAGTTTACAATTTTTAATTGGTTTGTTTCTAGAGCAATGAACTCTTTGCACTATTCATGGATGAAACAATGACATATTCATGCGCAGTGTTCAAGGCAAGGCGACATCCTTACGATACTTGAGTCCAAATTGCTTGTAAATGATATTACATTTACCTTTCTTTAATTTGTCCATAATTTCGTATGAATATCTGATATAGAATAAAGAGGAAGATTTGAAAGATGCACAAATGAGAAAAATTTCTCTTCTCATTGAAAAAGTGAGTGCCTTATTAGAATGTTAATTTTATCAATGTATTTTAGTGGATAGATTGTAAAGGGCCTAACATGAGTTTTCTTTAAAAAAATGAAGGCTAGAATAGACCAAACACATGAAATTCTTGATATCGGATGCGGATGGGGAAGTTTAGCCATTGAAGTCGTCAAACAAACTGGTTGCAAATGCACTGGCATCACTTTGTCCATAGAGCAAATGAGACTTGCAGAAAAAAGAGTTAGAGATGCTAGACTTCAGGTATACGACAAGCTAATTGATTTTATCAATTTATTAACAGACAGTCTAATACAAAAACATGTTAAACTTAATATACAATCCAAATGAAATATGTCCATGATAGACATTAAACCTCCATATTTAGTTCTTTCATTTTACAATAAAAAATCATTGAAAGAGTATGGTTCATGCTAAATGTTGTGATTCATTGCTTTAGGATCATATCAAAATTCTTCTGTGCGATTATCGCCAACTACCGAAGACACTCAAATATGATAGGATTATATCTGTGTGAGCAAATTTTCAATTTAACTCTTCATAATAAATATATAAAATAGCAATATCTTTCAATATATTGCATAACATATAAAATGGTATTCAGTGGAATGATAGAAGCAGTTGGTCATGAATACATGAAAGAGTTCTTCAGTTGTTGTGAATCACTATTGGCAGAGGATGGACTTTTAGTTCTCGAGGTATAATTTTTTGGCAGTGCTTAAATTATAAAAATTTCTAGAGTATATGCAAGGTTGTAAATGCATGTTATTATCCCAAAAAAGAGTTACTACTCCAATAAAATTTGCTACTTAAATTGATGATAACGTTTGAGGATGGTTATCTTATTACATAGTTCATATCAATCCCGGACCAACGTTACGATGAGTGTAGGCGCAGTTCCGATTTCTTAAAGGAATATATTTTTCAGGAGGGATGTCTTCCCTCTCTAAGTAGCATAACATCAGCCATGACAACTGCATCAAGACTATGGTACAATTTACTTGTTACTGTTGGCTTCAAGAATCATGAACATCTCTTCATTCTTCTCCTTTTTTTTATTAACATTTTGAAATTCAGTGTAGAGCACACTGAGAATTTCGGAATTCATTACTACCAAACATTAAGGTGGTGGAAAAAAAACTTCCTTAAAAATAAAAGGTACATCATTAATTTTATTAAAAATACTTTAATTAATGCATTACCTATTGCAATGATTCCTTGTTTTATTAATACTTATGCTAAAAAATCTATTTCAAAATTGTGTATTTTCAGTGAAATCTTGGCTCTTGGGTTCGATGAAAAGTTCATTAGGACATGGGAATATTATTTTGATTTTTCTAGTGCAGGTTTTAAATCACGAACACTTGGGAATTATCAGGTATAAAACCAAGTTATATGATCCTATATATCGTATCCAAACTTTTTATTTGGACAATATAGTTTAATTTCGTTACTCAAAGGTATAAAGCTGTGAATAAATATTAAAACTTTTAACTTAAAACTCTATTTTGTTAGGTCTCCTTACTTATCCCTATAAGGAGTAACATTAATCAAAATTTGAATATGTTGATTAGAGTTAGAGATGTATCAAGTAAATTCAATTAGTTTTCATTTATATGTATCATACATGCGTAGATGGTTTTTTCAAGGCCTGGCAACACCACTACATTGAAGGATCCATACAAAAGTTGGCCCTCAGCATGCTGAGAACAAGAAGCCATGACACATAATAATATCATATTACATTGCTAGCTTCTTTATTGACAAATGACAAAAAGATAGACCAGTGATTAATCTTGTAAGTTGGCCCTCAGAATGCTGAGAACAAGAAGCCATGACACATAATAATATCATATTACATTGCTAGCTTCTTTATTGACAAATGACAAAAAGATAGATCGGTGATTAATCTTGTACGTTCTTTGTTGCATGCTGTTTTGCACTTCATATATATTATCAAAAATAAAGATGTGATTATTATATTAAGACCTTTCTTCATAGCTTTTGGTATTATACAGTGACAAATTAAAATGTGAAAGAAAATATATTGTTAGATAATTACACAATATCATGATCATGTGTTCCTTAGCAAACTATTGGTACTTCATGGTATATTTGTACACAAAAATTCTGCATATTGTACTTTACGAAAAACTCCTATGCATGCTCGTGCCAAGTATATGTTTCTTCCATTCTTTTCTTCTTTTCTTTCTTTTTTTCCTCCTTTATAATACTTTTTTTTTCTCTCATTCTCCATAATTTCTTCTTATTTTTTCATGATTTCAAAATTTCAATATTTTTTCTTAGGGTAAAGTATATTTTTTGTCCTTGAAGTTTGACAAAAGTTTCAAAAATACCCCTAAGTTTTATTTTGTTTCAATTTTGTCCCAGAAGTTTTCGATTTTCATTAAATATACATTCGACGACTAAATTTTCAAAAAATTTAAGACCGATCTAACAATAATGCATGAAAATTATGCTTGATTTGCTTGTGTTGAGGGTTGTTCTTATGAATTATTGTTGAATTGGTCTTAAATTCTTTGAAAAATTAGCCGTCAGGGGCATATTTGATGCAAATCAAAAAATTTTGGGACAAAATTAAAACAAAATAAAACTTAGGGGTATTTTTGAAATTTTGGTCAAATTTCAGGGACAAAAAATATACTTTATCCTTTTTTTATGTATTCCGTTGAATTTATTTATATATTTGTAACGTATTTGTAATTTTATCAAATATATTATTCATATTTTTTCTTTTCTTTGAGACATAACTGATGACTGGAAATTCACACAACACAAATTCCTTCGGCAAGTTTACCGAATCGTCAAGTAATAACTCACTATTGAGTGAGGTCGATCTCACACGGATTGATGGATTAAGCAACTTTAGTTAGGTGATTTATCTAGTCAAGCTAATATTTGATGATTTTGGTGTAATTGAACGAACAGAATATAATTGACAAGGAAAGTAACTATCCTTAATTTAAATTGTTGAAGAATAAAGAGCATGAAAGTAAATTGTGAAGGATAAATGGCGGAAACTTAAATGACAAGAAACTAAAGAGCTGAAACTTAAATGGCAAGAAAGTAAAAGCAAGAATGTAAATGGCTATGAAAAGTAAATTGCATGAATTGTAAATAGGTTCGGGGCACTGGGAATAAAAGAAAACAAGATATTCAAATCAATTAAGTGGGAGAAAGATAACGGGTATAATTCATTAGGGATTGGAGATATCATAATCCGTCATGAATCAATGGGTCTCAACTTCATTCTCAATCATATGAAGTAGATCTATGGCAGATTGTAATAATTGAATCCCAATTCTTTGCCGACTCAATTTTTCTTAACACAATCAATTGCCAATTCCTTGATCTAATTGTTCATGAGAAGAGGTTAAGTTCAATTCTCTAATCCATAAGCCACACAAGTTCTCAGGATCTCAATTCAAACCAGGAATTTATTAATCAAGAGAGTTGTGAGGGAAAGAGCTTCAAACTGAATTCCATGATCCCTCTTCCAAGGCTCACATGAAGATTCAAGTAGATCTAAACCCCCTTCCGGTAGTGAATAGATCTAATAAGCACAAAAGTTTTCACTTAGCTACAACAAGCTGATTGAGAAGAAGAAGAATTTCATTAATTCATTTGAATTACAATAGAGCTCCTCCCTCTAATGATTGGGGTTTAGTTTATCATCCCTCTAAGAACAATTACAGGAAATTGAAAGTGCATGAAAATAAACTAAGCCTTAATACCAGCAAAATATAAAATTGCAGAATGTAAAAGTGTATAAAACTAAGAGTCCTAAGCTAAGCTCTCTGGAGTATCCTCCAGTGTTCTCTCTTTTCAAGTTCAAAAACTCTCCTATATATACTCTTATTCTCATCTTCAAATGAGTCTTCAAGTACTTGGATGTGGGCTTTTAGCCTTAGTTGAAGCAAGTTAGGAGTGGCCCTTTCTGAAGTTAACGTTGGCGTTAGCTCACTAACACTCTCATACTTGCATGAGTGCCCTTGGAACTGGCGTTACTACTGGCATTAACAACATTGCTAACGCAACAATTCTCTTCCAAGCTGGCATTAACACACTAACGTTGCTATTAACGCTGCCTTCAAACCCATTCTGGCGTTGCTACTGGCGTTAACACACTAACGTGGCTATTAACGCTCTTCTTGTTGTGCGTACGCACACTGCTTCGTGCATGCGCACACTGGCCAATTTTCCTGTTGTGCGTACGCACACTACTCCGTGCGTATGCACACTAGCCAAATCTTCCAGCCCTAACTTCGTGCAATGATCGAAGACGTTAGTGTGCTAACGTTGGTGGCGTTAGCACACTAACGTTGGCACCTTCCTCCTTATGTAGTAGTGTTGGTGAGCTAACTTTGGTCACTAAAGTTGCCTTCTTCCTTGACCAATGTTGGCACTGGCGTTAGTGGGTTAACTTGGCCACTAACGCCAGCACCTCTTCATTGGCAACGTTGGCATTGGCGTTAGTGGACTAACTTTGCCACTAACGCCAGCTTCTTTCTCCTTGTAAAGCACGTTAGGACTGGCGTTAGTGGGCTAATTTGGCCACTAACGCCACATCTTCCTTGTTTTTCTCTGCCTCTTCTCTGCTTCTCTTTGCCTATCATCACTCAAACAAGTGCATCAAATATTTGCCATAATCACAAGATAATGCATCATTCATTGCATCAAGTAGTTTTTGCATAAATCTCATGAAAATGATTATAATTCACTTATGTTTGATGAATCAAGACATGCATAGATAACTCATCCAAATGCTTGTTTATTGATGAAGATAATGCATGAAACCAAGTAAAAACTATAGAAAATGGCTTGTAAAACTAGCCAAAAATATCTAGGCATCAATAACTAATTTGTATATAAAACTAACAAGATTTATATGAACAAGCAAACATGTTTTATTTACACAAATAAACATGTATATACAAATACACATGCACGTAATAACCAAGCATTTTTAGCACAACAAAAATATTTTTTAAAAATACTTTATTTTGTATAATAGTTTTGAGAATTAAATCAGACCTACACATTTAACTATGCTAATCAAGAACTAATCATCTTGTTTGTCTGGTTCAAACAAAAACATTGGCCGAACCAATAACAATTTTGGTGCTTAATTAGTTAAAAAATTGTTTAACTTTTTTAAATAATATAATTCATGTATAAATATATTATTTTGTTATATTGAATGAATCTCAATCAAACTTCTAAGCTTTTTAAATATATTGATCTATGTAATATAATTAGCTTGAAAAATACTCATTTTTATTTTTAGTATATTAAAGAGATAAGCAATCTAAACTCTTCATAAAGCCAAGAGAAAAATCTTGAAGAATATGTATATATTTATTGTGTGAAAATATAATACAAAAACCTATTTATAAGTAAAAACAAATAAGAGAAAAATCAAAGTAATGAATATATAATATCCTACCATATCATTAACGTTAACAGGAGATATATCATGCATATATTATCATTCTAATAGTTATACATATATTCTAATTATTTTAGCAAAGACCTTTCAAATATATAAAACACATATAACAAAATAGCTAACAAATAGATAAATAATCAATAGAAATTCATTGATTTTTTCGTCATATTTCATCGTAACGCTCTTGGCTTCTTGGCTTCTTGGACATTTTTAAAGTAATTAATAGTTCGTAAAGTTGGAATAAATTGAATAGGCTCCAGAAAAATTGCTCATTTGGTTTAATTAGGATTGTGTCATTATTTGTAGTTATATACAACCCAAAAAGGGTTACTCGTTGTATAATCACTCCCTTAGCCTAGGGCATTCCCTTTCCTATATATTTCTCCGGGAGACAATTACTTTCCTTTGTCATAATCTGTGTGCTCTTCACTAACGTCGAAATAGAATATCCCCTTCAGCCTTCACTCTATATATATTACATTCACGTGACTAATTTTCTTCGTCAATATCAATTACATTTATTGTTTTGTCTCTATCACTACTTAAATAATATTTCTACAACTTAAATAAACAAGGCTCAGTCATCATATACAATAGGTCAAATTTTAATTTATCTTATTTTAGCCTGCATTTCCTCTTCTAGAATGAGAAACTATATCTGACACACATGCGAGGATCTTATTATGTCTCTCATTAACCTGTTGCAGCTGCTAAACCTGTTGATGAATGTTCTGGGTGAGATTTAGTACCTGCTCTCTCAAATTAATGGCACTGTTCTCGGGATCAGCAATGCGGCTGGTGGCAAAGACAGATGAAGTCCTCAATGTGGAGGTATGATAGTTGTCAGTGAAGAACGATCCCAGCCTATAGACATAATTTTTGTACGGCTCAGATGCGGTTTCACGCCAAACCATCACTACAAGAAAAAGCAGTAGTTGTAACAAAAAAATTGTTACAAAAAATATGAATTTTGAAACGAAAGGTATTTGTAACAAAAAAAAATGACTGTTGTAGTATGTCTCGTTACAAAAAATTTTTGTAACAAAAAATGAAACTGTTACAATACAAAGTGATATTTTATAACAATTTTTTTAATACAAAAACCAAAATTTGATACAAAAGTGATAACAATTTTTTACCTTTAAAATATTTTTCATGACAATTTAGATTTTTGTGTCATAATATTTTGTTACAAAATACTATATACTTTTGTAACATTTTTTTTTCTTTTAGTTACAAAAATAGAAAGTTTATTTTAAAACATTTAATTAAATAATTGATATATCAAATTATCAATTAATTTTCTAAACATGTTAACTCAACATTTATATAATATATTATCATATAGATAATTAAAATATCTTACATGTCATTTAGCTTCTTTTACAATAAAATAAGTTCTACGAATTCAACTAAACACAACTTTTTTCTGACATAAAATTGTATCATATTAGATTTATAATTCTTGACTCTTCTAGCATATTTCGGTCAATATAAAGTCTACATGTTGGCATCAATTTTGTATCCCTGCAAATATGAACAATGAAAATCAAAATTAAAAAAATAACATATAACACTATTTTCATCAGAGTAAAAATTAAATTAGAACTTACAAGTTAAAATTAACTAATTCTTTACGAATCTATTCTCAAAGTTCAAAACTAGCCAATCAAGGATGCAAATTATCAAGAATTGACAATTCAAGTGCATGTTCTACACATTTCAATAAACAATTAAGAAATTGCAAATATCAATGTTCCTTAAACTATATATGACAAAAGGGCTCCATCACAGCCACAAAAGCTACCAATATTCCTAGTGGTGCTTCCTTTAAAATAAACCATCCAGACCTATTTTTCATCACAAAAGAAACTTGTCATAAAATGAGGAACCTCAAAAGGCCAAAGCAACAAACTAGAAAACAGGAGCATCATTATTGAATTACTAGCAGGGTTCCTAGTAATATAAAATAGTGACAACACAACAAAAAATTAATAGCATACAAGCCAAAAAAAATTCATACAAGGTTCATGACAAAAGTTTGTGTAACCAAATGAGATATATATCTACAGAAACACATACACATAAAGCAATGAATGATACACTTCTCTTGCACATATTTAAGTGTGCCTGAGAAATTTTGGCCAGGTTAAAAAGGAATGAATGAGTCACTTCTCATACATTCATTTAGGTTACAAAAATAATAACTAAATAATTTCAGTTCAATGCTGAGTAATATATAGCAATGAGAAAATCTACCTGCTCATTTGCAGGAACAGATATCCACTTTGGCTAACTATCACCATAAAGTTTCTCACAATGATTCCATACCTTCAATGAAACCAATGACCCCTCATTATGCGTTCCCATGCTACCATCAATGCTATGCCAAACAACAACCCATGAAAATCCTAGAAATTAACCCCATTTTTTACTTAAATTCCAAAAACCACCTTCCTTGTCAGCACAGAAAAACACAAGTCCAAAGGGGTTAAAACCAGAAAAAAACTACCTACATGAAAAAATTACAAATTTAAGACCAATCCATAGAGAAAGCATACAAGGTAGACCAAAAAATTTAGACTTTATGCGGAATTTGAAGTGAAATTCTGAAGAGAAGGACCAAGCACCAAGCTTTAGCTTCAATAAGCAAAATATTTAAAATCAGTGAGCAGCATCAAGCAAAAGCACAAGCATCAAGCTTTACCTTCAGTGACCACAAGCACAAAGGAGGAGGCAACCACCGAACAGAATACCGCCAAGCAAAGCAACGACACACCATGATCCACACGGACTAGCGGAGCAGCAATGGACCACCAGCAATGAATATAAAGCTTAAATCCTAAATCAACCAATGATAAACCCTAACTACCTAAATCAGAATGACATAATGACACAATACTACTTTATATGTTGAAATTTCAAAACCACAACACTACTTACCTTCTTAATGAAGCAAAATTGATGAACACATCAGTAGTAGGATGGCAGCACAAGCTGCTTCAATGCTGCAACAGAATAAATCACAAAGAGATAATAAAACAACAAAATTAAAAGAATTCCACTTACCAAACTGCAGAAATATGCCCAAAAAAGGTGAAATCAAATAATTAGATAAAAAATCATAATCGAGAACAACTTTAAAAAAATCCTAAGGAACCATCTACGGTAATAGTGGCGTCGCAGCAGTGGGCTTCTCTTCACGGTGAACCAGTTGCGGCGGCTACGAAGGAATGACAATGGAAGTGGGTGGCTCGACGATGGGGAGGCAGAACGGTGGCAGTCCGCTCGCGCATCCTCTTCTACCACTCACGACGACGACACGACGGTATTCCTCTCCTCCAACGTCTCCTCTCTCTCCTCCTCGATTCTGAGCTCCTGGCGCGACACGACGGCAGCGGCAAGGAGCGCGGCGGCATGAGCACCACGGCGCACTCCCTCTCCTCTCCTCGCATGACCCACTTCTCCCTCGGTTCTCTCTTCCTCTCCGCCCTCCCTTTCTTTCTTTCCTTCTTTCTTTTCTTTCTTTGCTTCTGCATCTATGTATGTATAATTGAGTGGAGGGAGTGCTGTAAGGGGGTGTGAGCGGCGCTGTGTGAGGAGAGTGTATTAGTGTAAGGTGAGAGTGTTGTTAGAACTTAGAAATTAGGGATAAGGTTTTAGGTAAAAATAGGTATAAAGGTAATTTGGCAATTTTTAATAAAAATACGGATAGTATATAATTGAAACCAATTTTAATTTAATAAAATTATTTTTAAAGAAAATATTATTTAATTATAATTTTATAAACTAATTTTAAAGAAATATTATTAAAGTTTTAATTTTAAATTAATTTTACAAAATTATCTTTAAAAAAATTATTTAATCAAATTACTAAAATTTTAAATTCTAAATAAGAAAATATTTAAGGAGTGAAGAGTGAAGTAAGGGTTAGAATTAGGGTTTTTACTAGTTACATTTGTTTTTATTTTTAAACTTTAACTATTTTTATTTGTGTTTAACAATTAATTTTTTAATTTAAAAATTAATTTCTAGTTAACATTTAAGACTTGATTATTAGTAAAAATTATATATTAATTTTATAAAAAATATAAAATAATATATACTATTTTTAAAAATTAATCCTTTAATCTTTAATTTCTTTATAAAAAATAATTAATTAATACAAATAATATTTTAAAAAATTAAATTTTGGAAACAAAATAAAATTATTTTAAAGATTTTAACATTTTAAAATTTTTTTAGTTACAAAAATTCTTATATTTTGTGACAAACAAATAACTTGTTACAAATAATATTAAATTTTGTGACAAATATATTTTTGTTACAAAATATTTTAAACTTTTGCAACAACTTCATTTTTTGTTACAAAATATTATAAAATTTTGCAATAAAATATCGATTCGTTACAAAAGCCAATATAATTTGTAACAAAAAAATCAAATCATTACAAAATATAAAAACATTTTGTAACAAATCGTATTGTTGTTACAAAATATTATTATTATGTAACAATCACTAATTTTTGTTACAAAAAATTAATTTTTTGTAACGGTTTTAAATTTATTATAAAGTTTTTGTTACAAATGTTCCATTTTCTTGTTGTGCATGTCAGGATCGACGACTGCATCAACAGCGTTGTTGTCGTCCTCTCCAGTAGGCTAGGATTACTGGGTTGCGGCCTCTAGTCTCTACGTGTAGGACTCCTGCATAACACACGTTAGATGGCGGATGACAGTTAATTGAAAATGTGACATCAAATGATGTTTACTCACATAATGATCCATAGACTGCTGATCAGCAAATATCTTCTTGTTCTCCTTCAAACCATCATCTGTATGATGGGAGATGGTGGAGGGACATCTAGTTGGAATTCATGAGAGGATTCCGGTACTGCGGTGTTTATCGCTAGAAGAGGCATCGTCGTCAAAATAGTGGGCTGCTGAGTGGATGGAGGTGGTGG
Source organism: Arachis hypogaea (assembly GCF_003086295.3). Lineage (NCBI taxonomy): Eukaryota > Viridiplantae > Streptophyta > Magnoliopsida > Fabales > Fabaceae > Arachis > Arachis hypogaea. Next base: position 131,924,612 of record NC_092054.1, read on the forward strand.
AGGAGTCCACTCTAGTGAAGCAAACGGACGACTTCTTGGTGGTGGGCGTGGCGCAATAGAAGGAGCCATGTAGTTCGGTTAGGGACCATGAGGAACAACTAATCATATGCACTAATTGCTTATGACGTCTCAGGGGTAGTCAGAATAGAGGGCGATGACTGAGAAGTCCCATGTGTACCAGTAGACATCCTCCCTTTTCCACGACCACAAGGCCGATTTGTGACACATCTGTCTATCGTCATGTCTGCATAGAACATACCAACAAACACATATATGTCACAAAAATAATATAATAGCAAAAATATGTTACAACCTATAACTCAAATCACAAAAACCTCAGAAAGAGACTAGTTAACAAATTTTAGACTAAGTCATGCTTTTAAATAAATCAGGCTCAAATATGAGCAGAAAATTTCTATCAAGTCATAAAGTAAACTTAGGTCATATAACTATGATACAAATATGACTTTTTAACGACAAAATACGTGACTGTAAAAATTAATAAAAAATCCTTAATTTATTGAATCTCAAGCAATCCACATTCACAACTATTCAATATGCCTAACATGATCAACTAATGTAAATCACATGGTAGCTACAAACATGCAATTTAAAATCCAAAATATTCATAAAGACATATTCACAAGCAATTGGTGTATGAAATAAACGAGAACAATGCAAATAGTTTTGGACAAAGCCTTAATCATTCAAAATTAAAAAATTTGGTCAATTAAAAACACATCACATTCAATCATCAATGCATAATAACAAGAATAATGTGGAATTAAGAATTGAACCAAAATTTTATTAAGAGCTCTTTGAGGCATTTTTTACAAACACTTGGTGTTCAAAATCATGAAACACATCAAATAACACAACCAAGCAGTTTCTCAACATCAATTAACAAGTATAGTACACTAGCAGCAGTAGTTCGCAACATTACCAACCACATATCCAAACAAACAGTTTTAATCAATCAAGCGATTCACAATTTCAAATACTTTACAGCAACTTAAAACCTAATACCCTAAATCTAACCTATCTTAACAACCTAAATCACAAAAATCTGAAAACTAAATTGAACCAACCATAAAACTTATTCAAAATTTAAAACTAAAATTCTAATCAAACCTAAACTAAATTAAACTAAAATTAATGGAATTAAAACAAAAATTGGTTCAAGAACCTACAACGGAGAATACAGAAATAGGGGAAAGACACAGTAGTGACGACGATGGAACAAAGTAGCAGCGACGACGATGGTTCAAGAACCTAAGGCAGCGACGGTGTTGGTTCAAGAACACGAGGCAGTAATGGCGATGGAACGAGGCAGCAGCGATGGAGACCTACAAGGCAGCAGCGACGAAGACCCACAAGGCAGCAGCGATGGCGATGGAACCCTTAACAACGACAATGACGTTACAAGGGAGAGGAGTGGGAGTTATAAGGTGAGAGAGAAGAAGAGAGGAGAAGGAAAAGTTGCAGAAATGAAAGAGAAGGGTTTCTAAATTCGAATTTCATTCAATTTTATCGTTGGATTTACTAGCGGATAAATCCGACGGTAAGGTGCTGGTCATTGTCCAAAATGCCATGTTTCACTAATTCATGTTATCGTCGAAATTTTTTAACAGTAAAATTAGCGCTTATAAAATAAATTTTTGCTTTCTTTTTACTGTTGAAATTAGGGATTAATTATGGAATCTGACGGTAAATTTTTTGGGGACAAATTTTCACTCATAACCATTAGAAAATCCGCTTCTAAAAGAAGAAATTTAAAAAGAAAATTATTTTCAAGTACAGTGATCATCGTTGTCTTATGAATCTTTTGAAAACCAATGGTTTAACATTCAAAACTCCAAAACCTTTTTAATAAAAATTAGTTAATTATCCAAAATACAAAACCTTTCTTTTAGTATAAGAAAATCTTAAAAGTTTCCTTGACTGTATGAGTGACCAACCTGTTCCAAGCATAGGTTCATTACGTCTATGCTGAACCAGCTTGATTTTTCATACTTAACTAAACCTCAATCAGAAAGTAATCACGGCCCCCAAACCATCATATAATCAATCAATACTATCATCAGCTCATCACCAATACTCAATCTCAAAAGTATCACAACAGGAACAGCCCTCAGCGCCTCCTTCACCCATCAAAGGGATCTCCCAGAAACAAACACAGGCAAAATAGACAAGGAAAGCAGAGGTATAGTGGTAGCCGTACGAATTCTCACACTTCGTACAACCAAACCAGCAAGTGCACTGGGTCATCCAAGTAATACCTGAGCGAGTCAGGGTTGATCCCACGAGGATAGTGGTTTGAAGCAAGCTATGGTTATCTTGTAGATCTTAGTTAGGTGAGTAGGAGATGTAGGTATGTTGTTTAATTACATAAAAGAAATAAAGAGATCTTAACTAGGTTGATATGTTTATAATGATAAGAAGATGGTTAAGGCTTGGAGATGCTTTGTCCTTCTGGATTAACTCTGGTCTTACTGTCTTATTCAACTGTGAATGATTTCTTCTATGGCAGGCTGTATGTGATCAACGCCTTTCTTGAGAGGTTGCTAATACTCCTCCAGATCTGAACCCCATGGTTAGTGTGGATCCATTCTGATTGAGGGTGAAGCTCCTGCAGTCCATTCTCCTTAATGATCCTACTCAAAACGCCACAGACAAGGTCGAATCTTCCGGATCAAAGAATGCTGCGCCTTTGGGTTCTAGCCTCTACCACAGAGACCCTAATCTCCCCATACCTCGGCTGAAATGATGTTTCGAGAAGTCCCCAACGAAGTCATAGATTAGCTGTCTAAGAGATGTATAATCAAGCTAGCAGTTCAATGCTTTCCAGTTACGTATTCACACAAACCCAAGAAGAATACGGATGGTTGTCAGGCACGCGGTCTTAGAATGAAGAATGAAGATGATTGTCGTGGGTCATCCCGTTCATCAAGTTGAAGAACGAAGATACATCTTAGAATTGAATCAAACACAGATTGAGGAGAAATAGTAATACTTTTATTAATCCATAAAACTCAGCAGGGCTCCTCCCCTCAACCTAGGAGGTTTAGAAACTCATACTGATAGAAAATACAATGTGAAAAACGAAATATGGCTGATCTCCCCTTGAAGATCGTGTAAAAGTTCTTTAAATACTAAGCTAATGACTAAGGATTACATAAGAAAGGGTAAAACAGTCTTTTAGTGCTAAAATCCACTTCTAGGGCCCACTTGGTGAGTGTTTAGGCTGAGTTTTTATGAGAACCATATGCTAGGAGGCCTCTAGGGCATTGAACGCTGGCTAGGGGGTCCTTTCTAGGCGTTTGAATGCTGGTCTCTTCTCCTTGGGCGTTGGACATTAGAATAGGGCAGGAGGCTGGCATTGGATGCCAGTTTTGGGCCTTTAATTCTGAAGCAAAGTATAGACTATTATATATATTTGGAAAGCTCTGGAAGTTAGCTTTGCATAGCCATTAAGAACGCTTTATTTGGACTTCTGTAGCGCCAGAAAAGCTCTTTTGAGTGAAAGGAGGTTAGATCCAGACAGCATCTGCAGTGCTTTTTCTGCCTCTGAATCAGACTTTTGCTCCAACTCCTCAATTTCATCCAGAAAATACCTGAAATTGCATAAAAATACACAAACTCAAAGTAGAATCCAAAAATGTGAATTTTACACTAAAACCTATGAAAACATAATAAAACTTAAACAAAACATACTAAAAACTATATGAAAATGATGGCAAAAAGCGTATAAAATATCCGCTCATCATATAGATAGCAGTTACAACAAATAATTCAGATAGCAGTCAGTTAAGTAATTACGGAAACCAAAACAAATTCAAACTCAAACAAAGCGTACAAATGCATATGATGTATGTCTACCCTATGGCCGATGAGTCTCATCTGTCGGTTATATAGCTAAACCCGATATGTCCGGTAGCTGTCCCTGGACAAAACACCAAACATGGAGCAAGTGGAACCGATCCACGATTCTTGCATCTTAACCGCATACCCGGAGCAAAGGAACAACCTCACCCTTGTCTCTTACCCAGGTGATGTTACAATTCTCGACCCGGAGCAAGCGGCGACAGAACTCAACCCTTGCCTCTTACCCGGAGTCTCAAATTCTTACCCGGAGCAAGTGGATAACACCACTGCATCTTACCCGGAGTCTCGACTCTTACCCGGAGCAAGTGGATAACATCACTGCATCTTTCCTAGAGTCTCAACTTATACCCGGAGCAAGTGGACAACGCCATCGCCTCTTACCCAATCACATATCTCTCATTTAATTTCAATTTTATTTTCAAATCCATTCTCAATATTATTCAATTCAATCAAAAAAATCATACTTGAAAATCAATCCTTCATCATCCTTCAAAACGTAATCCTTTCTAAATAACTGAAAATCAAATCATATAATCCTTAAAACCAAATCTTTCTAAATAACCACTTCAAACGAAGTCTCCAATTTTATAAAAATTTCGGCAGCATCCCCTCTAAAACTCATACTCTGCCACCCTTCTCGAGTCCCATCCAAACATTCCTCAAACCTTTCTCAACCATTTTCAAATAGCAAATCATTTCCAATAATCAAATCGTTTCCAAATATCAAATCATTTCTAAATTTGTTTGAACCGAATTCTGATAATAAATCTCTTCCAAACCAAACCAATTTCAATATTAAATCTTTTCTAAAATCAACTCATTTCCAAAATCAAACCAAATTCTAATATTAAATCTTTTAAAAAGTCAACTCATTTTCAATAACAAAACATTTTCAAATCTCAAGAAAATCAATTCGACAACTGCCAATTTAACAAAATCAATAACTCAAAATATTCAACCTTCTCAAACAGTCAATAATCCCACTAGACAAACAATTACAATCATCCAAAGTAACTCAATTCAATCCATAAGACTCACGAAATCATAAAATAAAATATATTTTTCAAATCAATATCTATTTATAACGATTCTGTGATATAAAATAAGTGTTAAGAAAAGCCCCTACCTCGAATGGTCAAAACCAACTAAACCAACGCGTCAAGAAAACCTTTCCTCCTAGGCCCACAATCAACGACATCAAATCCAACTATTTCCCGCAGGATCAACAACCACAAAAGCACTATCCGACAATAGTAACTCAACCTTGGGATTTTAGCGTCGCAAGAACCTTAGTAATATATAACAAAACAACAATTACAGAGGTTCGAAACGAGGAACAACTTGTTGTACTTACGAATAAGCGGGAGAACATAGCAGTGGCAGCTCCGGTGACGACACAGCCGCTTGATGTCGCATGCTCAGCCACAGAACTCAGCATGCAAGATTCGGAACTCAATCCAAGAAGACAAGGGCTCTAGCGGTGGTTTTTCGGCGGCTAGAACGGCATCTATAACGGCAGCGGACAGCCCAACGGCGGCGAGATGACAATGATGCTTCCTCTTCTCCCTCGCGAACTCGTCTCTCTCCCTCTCCTCTGTTTGCGATTCACGGCAGTGGCACTGGGCGGAGGCAACGACGGCGGGCTTGACGGCGATTACAACTCTGCGACGGCTCCCTCTCACACTTCCTTCGTTCACGATTCCACGACGGTGACTCTTCTGCAGACCCTCTCTCTCCGACGCATCTCTCCTCCAGGATGGCGCAACTGGAAGCGATGAGGACGAACGGTGGCAATGCGGGTGATGGGTTCGGTGGTGACAAGCTGGCGGCGGCTCTGACTCAATATCGACACTTCCTTTTCCGTGATACTCTCACCCTCACGTGCGTCCCTCTCCTCCTGGTGACACAGCAGCAACGAGGGTGGCAGTGATGCCCATCGGCGCTGTCTCCTTTTCCCTTTCTTCCCTTTTCTCCCCCGATTCCTCCTCATCTCTCTTTTTCCTTTCTTTTTTTTCTCTTTTCTCGTGGGTGGCGGCTGGAGGGTAGGAAGGGGAGTTAGGGTTAGGGCTAGGGTTTGTGGATTTTGATTTGGGAATTAGGTTTTGAGTAGGTATTTTTAATAAAATTAGGGGTAATGTAATCATTTTAATAAAAATAAAAGGATAGATTAATAATTTAAAATCAAATTAAATACAAAATGATTATCTTTAAAATACAATCTTATTATCAACTTGTAAATTATTTTCAAATATATATTAATTCAATGAAGATAATCAAATTAATTCTCTTTTATTTATAAAATAAGGTTTAAAATTTAATTATTCAAAATTATATAAAATTATCTAAAAATATAATCTTGAGTAAATATATTAAATCGTAAAATAACTTATTATTTTTTCTTCTTGGATATCAAGAATGGCCATAAAGAATAAAGACTATCAATTTACTGAAAGAATACGCTTTCCAAGAAGAGATAATGGAGGTTCTTGCGGATGTGGCTTCCAATTTGGATGACATGATCAAAGATTTGAACAACTTGCAGGCAATTCCCCTAAAAAGTGATGGTGGTGATGGTCGTCTTGGTGATGGTGATGGTGGTGATGGCAGTCTTGGTGATAGTGTGGTGGTGTTGTAGACAGAGACGGATCCAGAAATGATATTATGGAGGGGCCAATAATATATATAATATTAAAAATTCTGTAAAAAAATTATATAATATAAGATGTATTATAAAAATATACGGATAGAGAATATATTTTAAAGTAAAAAAAATATGTGTATATTTTTTATTAATGAAGTAGTCGATTTTTCGTATCATAAAATTCACCGATAATAGAATTTATGTCAAAATTTTCAACAATTTTCTTTTCAATATAATTAAAAGACAATTAGCAAGAAATTCATCTTTTATTTTGTTTCTAAGTTTTTTTCACAATATTCATAGTTGAAAAAGATCTCTTAATTGTAGCAGTTGAAACAGAGAGAATTAATACCAAATGAATAAAAAAAACAGCCACAAGAAGAAAAAGAATTCACTTTATGAGATTTAAAAAATTTTATTTAATTAAAAAATATTAGTAATAATATCTTTTTCATATTTTTTTAATATTGTTACTTATTTTTTAGATATTAAAAATTATTAATATTTAAATTAGACTGAACTTTTATTTATACTAAACTAAATACTAAATATTTTTTAAAAAAAATTAAATTATATATAATAATTTATTACTATTAAAAAAGTTTGGGGGGGGGGAGGCCGCCACTTGCCCCCTTATGTCCGTCCCTAGTTGTAGATGATTAAAGTAGTGGTAAGAGAGAGCTAGTTATGATGAAAATTTGTAATTTGGAAAAAAAGAGATGCAATGGTGTTAAAAGTTAATTAGAAAATAAAAAATAAATATACTTTGAAAATTTGGTTAATTTTAAAAAAAAATTAACAAAAATTTAAAATTTAAATATTTTTATCACATAATCTTTTTTATGAATATAAGTTTAGCTTTTTATTGTTAGTTTTTTCACCATTCTAAATATTTATGAATAAAGTGACTTTTTTATATATATTAATAGTTCTTAAAATTGGAACAAATTGATTAGCCTCAAGAAAAATTGCTAATTTGGTTTAATTAGGAATTTCGTCATTTGCGGTTTTATACAACACAAAAAGTAGGACAATTCTATAACAAAGAAGTCTTGTGTAGAAATAATAAAAAAGAGTATACAATTTATTTTAAAAAATTAATAAAAATAAAATAAAATATAAATAAATATTTAATTATTTATTAAAATAAATATTTTTCTTTATTATAACATGTACCAAAAATGATTACCTAATTAGATAACCACTCCATTAACTTAGAATATTTGCTTTTGATATATCTTTTAAAAAAAATTAAAATATTATCAGAATTTATTATTTAATTTTTTATTATTAATTAGTTATTAATATTTAAAAATATAGAATAAAATATATTATTAAATTATTAAGTACAAACAATTAAATAGTATCTTTCAATAAATTATGATGGTCCATAACATTCTGCCATTCTGGTACTATTTTCCTTCAATATAATTTATGCTCTCTCCACGTGACTAATTTCTTTTCACAATATGAATTGCTTTTATTGTTTTTCTTCTGTCAAGGCCTAAATAGTATTTCTCAAACTTAAATAAGCATGGCTCATCATTTCAATAGGTTAAATTTAACATTTATTTTACACCTAAGTTTCTTATGTAACACCCTACCACACCAAATTTTACGCTTAAGTCGTAAAATAGAGATAGTGTGGTATTACGACTTCTAAAATAAAATATATACATGTAATAGTAGAAAGATTATAATACACTAGGAGCCTTGAAGGATAGAGGAAATAAAAATCGCGAAATAAAAGCACAACGCTCAAGAAACGAGTTAACTTGCGTGTCAGGAAAACCATAACTATCGAACATAAGATAATAAAAATAGGAGTAGAGCGTCAAAGATACAAAATAACAAGCTCTTAACTCAGCCCGCAAAGCCAAGGTTGGCCGAAGAATATTTACACATATATACATACATATCCAAAATCCAAATATATATAAACAAAATCCTGTCTCTCCATAAATCTCTAAGAGGATCAAAAGAATAAGTTATGCGGAGAGGAAGCTAAGTATATATATACATCACTGTACAACAAAATGACGCAGTAACCACTTCGCTTCGGGTGTCCAGACGCCTAATAAGATGCCTCTCGACCTGCATATGAAAAATAACAACATAATATGAAATGAGAACCGGAGGTTCTCAGTATGGTAAAGGTGCCACACACAGAATATATAAGATAGTCCTCGGAATGCCAGAGGCAATCCTAAAACGCCGACACTCAGATTATAGAGCTTAAAGTATTAAACAAAAGCCATAAAAGGTGGTTTACTAAGAGTATCTAAACCTAACTTAACTTAACCTTAAATCCAAGTTCCATATTGCCATTCCTCCATACTTCCATCTCTGTAAGCATTTCATAGACAAATAAACAGATAAAGGCAAGCACAAGAAGGTTACATGTACTGCAGGTAACAAATATATATTTAGCATGGCAAGTACACTTAGGCACACCCAGTTAATGCACAGACAAGTAATTCAAGTAGAATGCATATGATGCATGCTTGTCCTATGGCTGATGAGGCTCATTTGTCGGTTATCCAGCCAACATGACAAGTCCGAAAACCTTAGACTGTCCTTCGACATACATCCCCAAGAGTCTATGCATAGCTTTTTCTCAAATAATCAATATTGCTCAATGGGGTTAACATTCCTGGGAATTTATAAGTGCCCGGTCACCCTTACGTCATAGGGTCAACAGAGTATCGAGTTTTCAACCTAGTACATGTGGTGGCAAGCCACGGTACTTTACCCAAGGAATCTTGTATCTCAGATCATTTAATCATTCAAGCCAAGTATCATACATTATCATTCATTTGATTTTTAAGTAAAGTATCATACATGATCATCCATAACATTTCATAGCCAATTCATCACTTTTCAGCTTTACTTCATCTCCAAGTTATCCTCATTTCCTAACTTCTTCTAATTATCAGGTTTAACACTATTATTTATGACTAAAGGAATGAAAATGGAGGTTTAGAGGTTTGAAATAAGGCTTTAAAACTCAAAAGTCATGTTTGCTGGAACAGGGTCCACGCGTGCGCGTGGAAGGTGAAACTACAGCCGCGCGGGCGTCCCTTTGTCATGCGTACGCGTGGGTAAAAACTTCATGTCACGCGTGCGCGTGGGTCATGCATACGCGTGGACATGCTTGCTAGCCCCCTGTGCGTACGCATAGGACCTGTCGCGTACGCATCTCCAAACATCCATGCCACGCGTACGCGTGGACGTACGTTCTTTGAAAAAATCAGATTCAGTAGCAGAGCTGCAGAATTTTAGAAAAACCAGTTTTGAGGTATAATCTTCCAACATCCATAACTTCTTCGACTTAAAATATTTTTCACCCGTTCTTCGAACGGCATAAACTTCACGAACCCAATTTTTATTTTAAAACAAGTTGGAAGCAAATTGAGGGTCCGGAAACCAAGTTATGCCTTGCCGAAGTTCGGCCAAAAACCAACTTTTGCAAAAGTACCCAAACCTCAATTTTCAATCAAAAACTCCATTCCTTTTACCACCAAACCTGCATCCTTCAATGTAGTATACCCCTTTCTCATCATTTCAACAATCAGCACAATAAACCTATCTCAAATTAGCAATAATGTACTTTGAATATCCAAATCCATCAATTAAAACCAATAAAAAACCATAGTTTACCAATCTACTATCATAAACATACCACAAGTCCATTCCATAGTTTACCAATCTACCATCATAAACATACCACAAGTCCATACTTCTCCAAATCATCAATTAATCAACCAGCACCAAGCCAAACTTATTTTCTCACAAGATACTAACAATATATATATACTCATGCATTTCAACCTATCCTGCGGTCATCTAGCCTAAGTTTTCACAGAACATTATATATTAAATGCAAGAAACCTAAACCATACCTTGGCCGATTTCCACGTAGTGATCAAGGCAACTTATTTAATACAAACACAGCCCCTCCAAAACTCAATAAACACTAGGCTCAGCTTCCTCCAAGTTCCAATATTCACAATTTTAAGCTCCAATTATTTATTCACAACCTAATACACATTTATAACACATATATACCCAATTTAATACTCAAAGCTTAAATTCAATGAAATTAAAATAGAATTATGGTATCTTCACCTTACCCAAGCTTCACATAAGTAAGAGTAAACGTTTTTCTCAAGCTAATTGGATTCTAAAACATCAAAAATCAAAGAACTTCAACATTCCTACTCAATTCTCGAAAATTTGGGAGAGAGGAGGCTGAGAGTGATTAAATAAGTTACCAATAAAATTGTTTTGGTAGAAATGTAGAGCTCGACGCGATGGACGCGTGGCCGCAAACGGTGCAGCAATCGGAGCTTGGACGGAGAAGTTACGGCGAGTTGAAGGTTGCCGTAAGGGTTCGGGAATTTTCTTCTTTCTCTTCTCCCTGCTTTTAGCTTCAGCGTGCTTCTGAAAGTGAGGAAGAAGAGCCCGTAAATCACTTAAATGTGCTGTGCCGGTTGGGCCCACAGGCCCGGTTTGGACCCGGTTTAACCGGTTCGGTCCGTTCGGTTTAATCTTAGACCGTTTTCTTCGAAATTAGTATCAAAATTTTCGTTTCGATGAGCTCTATCCTAATTTGATATAATATTCGCATTTCGAATCTTCTTTATTAAAAACTAATTTATTAACTAATTATCTACTAATTTAACAGAGTTTACATCTTACCTAATATATCCTTAACAAAACTACTAAATATAGTAACTTTTAATATTTTTAAGTAATGCATTTAATATATTAAAAATAAATTTAAAAAAAAAACAAATAAGTCCTTGACCTTTTGATCCACAGATATTTAAGTACTCGAAAATTTGAAAATACATTTAAATTCCTAACCTTTTTAAAACCTAGACATATTGATATCTCATGTTCAGTTGGATCTGTCAAATTCAACAAAAAAAATCTCAACGTAACTCCCGTATACTGACTTGGTTGATACGGATGCACACGTGAGAGAATTTTTAAAATTGAACAAATTAGACTCAGGGATCGATATGTCCAGATTTTGAAGAAGTTAGAAACTTAAATATATTTTTAAATTTTCAGAGACTTAAATGTCTGCGAACTAAAAAGTCAGGGATCGATTTATCCTTTTCTCTAAATTTTGGTTTAGTTAAAACATCAAATGTTTTTTAATCAACAAACAGCTAACAAAATAGTAGACAAGCAAAGTAGATTAAAGGAAGGAAACGAAAAATTGAGAAAACGAGAAATGTTGGTTTATCATTATAATTTTCTAAAACGCACATCACAATCTAATGCTGAATATACTTACGTCCAACGTGTCTGCAATAATGTTTTAAACTATTTATTTTCTATAAGTTTGACAAAATTGGATGAATTAATAATTAAGCTCTAATTGAGAGGAAAACCTTTTGTTTCAAAGGGTAATCCCAAGGGTTAAGTGCAGAAGAATCTTGCTTCCATCTTTTGTCTTTTGTAGTTCTACTTGTCTAACAAATTAAATTAGACCATTTATTGGTCTGCACTCAATTTCTATGTGTGGACATATAATTGAGTTCCACGTATAGAATTGAGCAAACCCCCCTCTATATATAGTAGTAGGCACAATGTGATTACATATGCAAATTGCTCCACTATATATACAGGGCGTTCATGCAAGTTTTTTTCATAAAATAATTTGGTTTTTCTACTATTAATAGAAGAATAATAGTTGAATAATATAGTATTATTAAGGGGTAAGAAAAAGAAAATGATGAGAGTGGCAGTGGTGGGTGGTGGAATAAGTGGATTGGTTTCAGCATATGTGTTGGCCAAAGAAGGAGTGAATGTGACTCTTTATGAAAAAGAAGATTATTTGGGAGGTCATGCAAAAACTGTGAATGTTGAGGGTCTTGATTTGGATCTTGATTTTATGGTCTTCAACCGGGTAAGTACTCAATTAAATTAGTTATATTATCAAATCATAAATCATTACATCATTACGTGAATCTTTTGACCAGCCTTTGAATCGTAAACTTAATATCTTCTCAAATGAAATGAAACAATGGAGAAGCATATTCATAAAATAGGAAAAAAGTATATAGCTAGAGCATATACGAAAAAAATCTTAAAAACTCGAAATAATAAGTATGAAACCAGAGACCAGAGAAATATAGCTGCAACAAAACAGAGAATAGAGCAGATGAAACTGAAACACATTAAACCGCAAAGATATATGAAACTAAGGCATAATATATATAGGGAAGAAAATTGAAACAATTCCTTTGTTAAAATATCCAAACAAAATAATGGGTATAGTAAAGTAATTTAAATTCCGCCCAAAATTATGTTACCTATTTTAAAGTCGATATTTCAAAGGGGAAAAAAAGCACATGCACATGTTGAGCTTGATGAATCGTTGAAGATAGATTATTCAAAAATTGAACCTGAATTGGGTGATAGCACAGTTTTTTACGTTTTCTAATTGAAGCATTTTCTTGTTTTGTTTGGACTTTAGAGACCGACTTTACTCAAGGAGTCGATACGGATATTGAAAAATTATTAGAAATATACATAACATAGAGAAAACAAAGATGAATAAAAATCAAATTATAAGAATTAAAATGTGTCATACCTTATTTGTAAAAGATTTTGTTTGAACCTTATTTGTTAAATTTTCAACACATTAACTAGTTTGAAATAACCACAATAAATTTCAACATATTTGAGATTGTAATTTAATTTTTATTTTTAGAGATTAATACTGAAGTTGGGTTATATATAATAATTATTTTTTCAATTATAATATACGTCAATTAAATTTTGTGGTGATTTATGGACTTATTTTTCTAAATATTTTGGAGTGACGGTGATGAGTTTCATATTTTTTTTAATATTTTGCATTAAGACGAAAACCGTTTAGAATATAAATTGCCGTTATAATAACAACAAAAAATATATATTAATCAATGATATATTTTATTTTCATTTTCTATCTGTATTTTTTAAAAAAATTATTAGTTATTATATTAAACAATTAAAAAGGAGATTCAATTAATACTTAATGGATGATTCAAAAGTATAAAAAAACATAAAATTTTATATATAAAAGAACAATAGCATTTAACATGTCACATATTTAAGTGCTAGCTTTGCTAGTAAATTGTTCGTTATGATAATTCCATTTATACAAAGACAATTACAATTACAATTACAATAAAAAGAATAAAGACAATGAAGATAATAATTATCCCTACTTCAAATAATACATATGCTTAGGTTTTCACCATATATCTCATTATTACAATTATAATAAACTTGAGTAATAATGATAATCTTTTTTTTTTTTTTTTTCTATATTTACAATAGAAAGAACAAATCATAATTCAAATACACATTTATCTTATTCAAATGATAATCAACTTATATCTTCAGCATAACTATCATGAACCTCAATTACATATTATCTTCATTGAAACATTCAAAACACATAAATGTACAACCACAGCTTGATTTTTCCAGTCTTCCACCTTTGCTGCATTGAATATACTATTAGTTCAAAGCAAGCCACAAATTTATTCTCAGTTTCAACAAATATAGAGTTTAGGGCGTCTCCAATTTTTGGTTTGAATTTCATTTTATTTTGGGTCTCATACAATATTATTTAAATATTTATGAGATTATATATTAGAAAATTAATTTAAAATTTAATGTAAAATTTGTCACTTTAATATTTAGTTTCATTTTAATTTAACGTTACACAACAAAGTTACAATATTCATTTAATTGATATACAAATAATAATATTTTACTAGTTTTTCTGTAAAAATCAAAACTAATATCCAAAAAATATCCAATTAAAGTTGCTCGTAAAAATACATTCCCTCTTCATTAGATAAGCTTTGAATTTAATTATTGTGTGGCTCCTTTTTCAAATTATTTCTAATATTATTTATTCGTCAACACTCATAAAAATACACGTACCAAATAAGTATCAGTAATACACCAAAAATACAATTTTATTCTTATAAAACTATTTTGGCACGGCCATTAAAAAACTTTGCTTTTTTTTTATTATTATTATTATGCATCACTGAATGCACAACACAAATTAAAACATAATATCAATAATAAATCCAACAAATATGCAAATGATGAGAGAGCCTCCAGGAGTTAATAAGTCATTTTTTTTACGTGAGATATCATATATGTATATATGCTCTGTTTTTTTTTTTTTTTTTAATTGTTGTGGCCCTGTATTTGTCTCTAACAAGTGGTTGAAAAATGTTCCCACCTCTTAAAATGTTAGTTACTAATGCATTTTCCTCACTTGAAAGTACAATTAGAAAATGTAACATTGATAATTAAATAGGTATCTTATCCTAACATGATGGAGTTGTTTGAGAATCTTGGAGTTGACATGAAATTATCAGACATGTCATTTGCCATTAGTCTTGATGGCGGTCGCGGCTGTGAATGGGGCAGCAGAAACGGTTTGTCTGGTTTGTTTGCACAGAAGAAGAATGTGATCAACCCTCACTTCTGGCAAATGCTTAGGGAAATTATCAAGTTCCAAGATGATGTTACAAGGCAAGTAGTACTACATGAGAATAACAATGACTATACCACTCATTTTAGTGCGAGTCGAGCTTGTAAAAATAATACTCGTCATAACTCAAGTTATACGGATTATGAATGTCTAAAATTGAGAAAAGTAATGCAAATTTGCTAGTTCATGAGTGATTATATCCTAATAAATTGAGTTTGTTGTCTCATTTTCCAATAAAAAATGTAGCTATCTTGATATGCTTGATAACAATCTGGATATGGAGCGCAATGAGACCTTGGAGCAATTCATAAAGACAAAGGGTTATTCTGAATTATTTGTAAAAGCATATCTTGTGAGTAGTTCATTTTTATCTTAAAGACTTTTTTATTTCTATAAACATTACTTTGGTAGTGATATTATTAGTGTATGCTTATTAATTTGTTACAATATGAAATTAATGAATGTAGATTCCAATTTGTGGTTCTATATGGCCCTGCTCTTTTGAAGGAGTTATGAGTTTTTCTACTTTCTCAGTTTTCTCCTTCTTTCGCAATCACCATCATCTTCATGTAGCTAATAAAGAGAAAATCTATCTCATATTTATATAATGATGAATGATCTAGTTTCAAATATCCAAATAAAAAAAATAAAGGACTGCTTAATTCACTTGAACCTCTTCTCCTTGTAGCTCTTTGGAAGACCGCAATGGCTAACTGTTAAACATCGTTCACACACTTATATTAAGAAGGTGCCATATAGTAATTAATTTAGAGGAGTGCTAGGGGACCAGCACTTTTGTTAAATTCTGGCCAGCACTTAACCATCAAAAGAAAATTGAATGATTCTACACCATTAGATGCAATCTCACACCATTAAAAACATCATTGATGGCAAATTGATGGCTAAAACCCACAAAATCTGCTGGCCCCTTAGACTTTTTCATTAATTTATAATGTTAAGCTTGATGGTAGTGTCTCTTCATATAACTTATACCAGATATCTTTTAGTTTAAGCTTTAAATCAAGATTTTAACATTAGTTATTTGTTATAATAACTAGGTCAAAGAAGAGCTTGTTATAAGAGGTGGTCAAGCAATTACAAATTGTGAGGTGGAATTGGTTTCAGCAACAGAAAATGGTAAGTCATGTGTTTATTCCCTTGTTATACTCATGATTTTTAGTCATGCACATTTTCTTTTTCTTTTTTTTTTCAAATATTGAGTGTGATTGAATGATGTTGATTAAGCAACAATCTTAGAAATTTTGTTGCAGGATGTCTTGTGCACTGCAAAGATGGTTCCAAAAAAATGTATGATTGCTGCATAATCGCGACACATGCACCTGGCGCTTTGAGATTATTAGGAGAGGAAGCGACATACGATGAGAGAAGAATTCTAGGTGCTTTTCAATATGCATATAGGTAAGATTCATCTTAACATTTTTAACTCTTATCTTGGCTATTATCCATTCATCTTAACTAGTTAGGTTTGAAAGTGATTAATTTCATCAAAAGATATGATGATGATGATGATATTTTCTTGTAAGATAGAGTTAAAAATCAAGTTTTATAAAACTAGAAGCCTTTTTTTGCTTAAGAGTTTCCATGTTTGTTAAATAATGAATAATACTTTACAAAACATGCTACAAGGAAAAGATTGATCTTTACTCTTCGTGTACAAATAATATAAGTCCACATGCACAACAATTCTTTGATTTCTGTTGGCAGTGATGCTTTTCTTCACCATGACAAAAATTTAATGCCCCGAAATCCATCAGCATGGAGTGCATGGAATTTTCTTGGATGTAACAATAATAACAGAGTTTGTGTGACATTCTGGCTCAACATTCTTCAGGTCGGTAACAATTCATACAATGCATTTTTTCGTAACTTAAATCTACTAGAAGATAAGTGAACTATGAATAAAACTTGTTAGTTGACCTTATATTCTAATTTGCAGAATCTTGGTGAAACAAGATTACCCTTTCTTGTAACTCTAAATCCAAATGATACACCAAAAAACACCCTTCTTAAGTGGTCAACTAAACATCCAGTTCCATCAGTTGCTGCATTCAAAGCTTCACATGAGCTTCAAAAAATTGAAGGAAAAAGAGGAATTTGGTTTTGCGGCGCTTACCAAGGTACATTAATTTGACCTGGTTTTTGCCATTTAATTACAAGTTAAACCCTAGTTAAATTATAAACGTTAAAATTACTTATACACAAAAATACTAACATAAAACTCTAGATAGATGAAGTTACTTATGTATATCAAATCACGTTTTCTTTTTCAAGAACCACCTTTACTATTTTGAGACATTTTGATATGCATTAAATATACATGTGACATAATCAAATATTTGTGCTTTTCAGGTTGTGGATTTCATGAAGATGGATTAAAGGTAGTTAAAGAAACTTTATTATAATAAAAACAAGATTGAAATGTTTTTTGTTTAAAAGTAATACTTTCTTATACATGCATGAGACAATCGAGCCTTTTTTTATATCAATGATGGCTAATAGAAATTGCAAACTTTTCTGCGAATCTATTTTCTAAAAGACTAATCTATATGAAAAAAATTGCAGTCTGGCATGATTGCTGCAAATGCAGTTCTTGGAAGATGTTGTTCCCTCCAAACAAATCCCAAACACATGGTACCTTCCTGGAAAGAACTTAGTGCACGCTTTTTTTTGATGAGATTCCTAAGTTCCTATGTCAATACCGGTTGTTTAACGTAAGTTCACTTTTATATATTAGTGCGTAGATGCCTCTTTCACACTCTCAAGTTGGAATTTTATATTCGTGAAAAATAGTACTATTGTGACAATAATGATATTCTCGTAAAGATGATAGCATTGATTTTATTCTATTTCTTGAATCACTCGTCTATCTTGCATTGTTTACAGTTTATTGGAGGAGGGAGGAACAATGTTTACCTTCAAAGGAACCGATATGAAGTGCTCTCTAAAGTGTGTTATGAGAATCCACAGTCCCCAATTTTATTGGAAGGTGTGTGTTTTTTAGTGATGCAGGAAATAAAATTATTGATTTTCATTTCCACTTGTTGGCTTAAAACTAAAGCAAGTAACATTTTTTATGTGTTTGTCAGGTTATGACACACGCGGATTTAGGCCTTGCAGATGCATATATTAATGGAGACTTCTCCCTTGTTGATGAAGATGAAGGTCTTCTGAATCTTTTTCTGGTATGCATACTCCTTAGGATTTAATCAACACACAATTGTCGTATACCGTATTTCAGTCTTTACTTTCATATACTTTGTGCTTTTTCTACAGATTTTCATAGCAAACAGAGAATCAAATGATTCAAGCTCAAAATTAAAGAAAAATAGGTAAATTGTTGATTATGGTGTGTTAAAGTAATGAAATTTTATTTGTTTATTATCAACCTTTTTTTGTCATTTTTAATGTTTTCAGGGGTTGGTGGACACCAGTTTTCCTTACAGCTGGTTTAGCATCTGCGAATTTCTTTGTTAAGCATTACTTTAGAAAAAATACTATCGCACAATCTCGTCGCAACATCTCTATGCACTATGACCTGGTATAAGATCAATAAGTACCAAAGTTAGAAGCTTCATTGATATTTATTCTAAAGTAGTTGTTACAAGTATATACATGTCATCATTTATCAATATATAAGTTGTGTGAACATTCAATAATAGTCATGCACACTGAAAAATAAAAAATACAATAAATGAAATATTCTTTACCTAAATAGATAGTTCATAATTGAAATTTTGGTTTTTTTTTCCCTAAAAATATATGCATCAATAGTAGATCTGCTACATGCATGAACAACTATGATTTTACCTCCCTACCTTTTGGATTTTTATTCTACTTTCTATAATTAGAATATAAAATAACTAAATACATAATACGCAATTTGTAGATTAGGAAGTTACTTTATATTAGCTACAATATTGCTTGACAAAGAAGTTTTAGTTGAATAATTAATTATTTTCTTTTATTTATTTGATTTCTTAATTTATCTCAAGTGTTTGTTCGATCTATTGATCATCAATATCATTTTTTTGTAATTATTATTTGGTTTTTTTCTAGAGCAATGAATTATTTGCACTGTTCCTGGATGAAACAATGACATATACAACTGCAGTGTTCAAGGCAAGGCAATAACCTTCTTGAGTCCAAATTTGTTGTAAATGATACTTTTTCTCAATTTCTGTAGCCCTTGTTCACATTTACCTTTCTTCATCTGTATGTATATCTAATATATATAGAACGAAGATGAAGATTTGAAAGACGCACAGATGAGAAAAATGTCTCTTCTCATTGAAAAAGTAAGTTCCTTAGAATGCTACTTTATCAATGTATTTTAGTTAATAGATTGTAAAGGGTCTAACATTAGTTTTCTTTAAATAAATGAAGGCTAGAATAGACCAGACACATGAAATTCTTGAGATCGGATGTGGATGGGGAAATTTAGCCATTGAAGTCGTCAAACAAACCGGCTGCAAATGCACTGGCATCACTTTGTCTATAGAGCAACAAAAACTTGCGGAAAAAAGAGTTAGAGATGCTGGACTTCAGGTATATGACAAGCTAATTGATTTCATCAATCTCTCAACATAAATTCTAATTCAAAAACATGGTAAACTTAATATACAAGTCAAATGAAAGATGTTCATGATAGACATTAAATCTCCATCTTTAGTTCTTTCATTTTACAATCAAGATCATTGAATGAGTATGGTTCATGCTAAATATTGTGAATTCATGACTTCAGGATCATATCAAAATTCTTCTGTGTGACTATCGCCAACTATCGAAGACATTCAAATATGATAGGATTATATCTGTGTGAGCAAATTTCCAATTTAGCTCTACATAACTACATAGAATAGCAATATTTTTCAGCATATTGCTTAACATATAGAATGGTATTTCAGTGGAATGATAGAAGCAGTTGGTCATGAATACATGGAAGAGTTTTTCGGTTGTTGCGAATCACTATTGGTAGATGATGGACTCCTAGTTCTCGAGGTATAATTTTTTTGGAAACGCTTAGATTATAAAAAAGGAGTTACTTCTACTACAACAAAATTTGGTAACTAAATTGGTGCTAACCTTTGAAGATGGTTATCTTATTTTATAGTTCATATCGATCCCGGATCAGCGTTACAATGAGTGTAGGCGCAGTTCTGATTTCTTGAAGGAATATATTTTCCATGGGGGATGTCTTCCCTCCCTAAATAGGATAACATCTGCCATGGCAGCTACATCAAGATTATGGTACATTTTACTTATTACTGCTGACTTCGATGACCATGTACATCCCTTCATTCTTCTCTTTTCTTATAAATAAAATGAACATTTCTGAATGCAGTGTAGAGCATACTGAGAATGTGGGACCTCATTACTACCAAACATTTAAGAGGTGGAGAACTAGCTTCCTTAAAAATCAGAGGTATATCATTAATGTTGTCAAAACATACTTTAATGTATTAGCTGTTGAAATATTTTTTGTTACTACTTATGCTAATAAATGTATTTGGAAATTGTGTGTTTTAGTAAAATTTTGGCTCTTGGATTCGATGAAAAGTTCATCAAGACTTGGAAATATTATTTTGATTTCTTAGGTGCAGGTTTTAAGTCACGAACAATTGGAAATTATCAGGTATGATGAAACCAAATTTACAATAATTACATGGACAATACTACGATCCATTAGGATAAACTTAATTAAGAAAATCTTCCTCCTGTATATTATAACGAAACTTAAGAAAGTAATAGTAATGCAGCTAAAATTTAGACTACTCGTAAATAGTGCTTAACTAATTAGTGAAAGAGTTAATTAATATGGATTAAGGAGTAACATTAATCAGAATTTAAATATGTTGCTTACAATTAGAGGTAGATTAAGTAAAATCAATTTGTTTAATTTTTATTTATGTATGATGGTTGTAGATTGTTTTCTCAAGGCCTGGCAATATCACTACACTACAGGATCCATACAAAAGTTGGCCCTCGGCATAATGTTGAGAACAAGCCATGACACATAATAATAGCATACCACGTTGCTGCTTTACAAATCACAATTACAAAGGGAAGATTGGGCGATTATTCATTTTTAATATAAAAAAGAATATGTTTTGCAGTACAGACTACTATAAATAAAGATGATATTATGTATTTTGGTCTTTAATTGTCCTCCTAACACCTACATAAGTAAAAATATAAATATATATGTTAATTTTTAAAAACAAAAAGATAAAAAATAAAAAACTTTATTTATTTAATTTAAAAATTAAGAAGATAATTAGAAAAATGAGTTAAGACCTCTAATATTTTTCTTCGCATAATGTACACTTTTTTGTGATGAATATATAACAATGTCAAATTAAATATTATTGTTTGATGATACGATGATCTATGCTTCTTAATAATAATAATAATAATAATAATAATAGTACACACATGACAAATTATGTGAAAAATAATTCATATAAAATATTAATTTTCTCTATCTAAATCAAGGTTCTGAAAACTGGTTCGAATTGGCCGGTCGAATTATAAACCAGTAAAAAAGACGGATCGGTCAGAAGCTATAATTGCTGGATTTGAAAATCGCATTTAGACCGTTGAACCGACTGAAAACTGTCCGGACGAATCGAACCAGCCCTGGTCAGTTTTTAAAGTTTTTCCCAAATGGCATCGTTTGTTCAAAGACCCCTAGCCAAAGCTGCACAGTACCCTCGTCTCTCTCACTCACTCAATCACTCCTTCTCCTTCCTCTCACCTCTGCCTCTCATCGCTCCTCCCTCACTCCTTCACTTCTGTCCAGCCACTGCCCTGTCATTGCCGCCGTCCAACTGCCGGAAGCTTCCTTCCCCGCTACGATCGTCTCCGCCACTATTCGAACTTTGAAGCCACCGTCGCCACTGCAACTGGTCTTGCCTCATGCCTCCATCGCGCAGCCATTGTCCCGCCGAGCCGTCGTCTCCAACACAATTCAAACATTGAAGCCACCATCGCCACTACAACTGGTCTCGCCTCATGCCTCCATTGTGCAGCCACTGTCCCGCCACACCGTCGTCTCTACCACTGTTCGAACTTCGAAGTCACTGTTGCCATTGCAATTGGTCTTGCCTCGTGCCTCCATATAGCCACTGTCCCGTCACACCAGCTCTGTTCCACCGCACTCTAGCCCTTCAGCCGCGTCGACCCTTCCGTCGTGCCCCTGTCCTCCTCTGTGCTCTGTATGCTCTCTCTAAAATGTATTTGTTATTTTGTTAACTGTAGTTATTATTTTAATTGTTTAGTTAATCTGTGATTTTTCATTACTGTGATTTAGGATTGTGGATGATCTTGAATATTGATTATGATATGATGTGGTTCTGTTAATTGATTGATTTGATTCTGATATTCTTGATTCAAACATTGTTGTTGTTAATTTTTTTATTGTGTATCACTGTATCTAATTATCAATGTTGAGATTATTGAGTTGCTGTAAACTTGTAATACTGTTATTAGATTGTATTGTAATTGGATTGCTGGTAATTTTTAGGTATGGATGAAGAGAGTATCAACCAAGAAGCACCTAGGGATAATAATGCATAGAATAATTCAGCTTCGAATCCTATTGCTTCAAATGAAGCTTCTCACCCTCCTGAATCTAATAACGATAGTCAATCAGAAACTTTGGCTGATTTTGATGATTGATGACAAATTTTGATGTTGGCATTTTATGTTTGGTTGTTTCTTTTGTTATTTGACTTTTGAGTTTGTATTTGAATGAGATTATAATATTATGGTTTACGTAACACTTTTAATTTGGATGATATTTTAAAGTTTTTAGTAGACTATAATTATATTTTAGTGTGTTTATTATTTTATTTTAAAATAATTTTTCCAGTTGAACTACAGTCGAACCGATTGAACCAGTAAAATAATAAATCAGTAGTTAGAACGGTTCAATGACCAGTCGATTTTCAGAACCATGATCTAAATTATATGGATATTTTATTTTATGAGTTAGCACAAAAAAATATATTACTTTATAAATTTTTGAATTTTCAAAATGAAAATTAATATGGAACGGAGAGAAATAGAATAGCATCCAAACAAAATGAAAATGAAAATAGGCAAGTGATTGGACTCCAATCCTTCAAATCTTCTTCAAGAATTAGTGGGACATGGTCAAATTTTGCACACTTCAACACCCTCACCTTTACCTTTGTTAGTCTTTGTATCCATCTTGGGTCTATACAAAACCTGTCAAGTTTACCAGTACTCCTACTATTCCTCCAAGTAAATTTTTGCCCACTAAGTGGCATTCGACCACCTCCATATCCTGCAGCCATTGTTTAAACTGTTGCATTCCCGCACTGCATGCTAACCTACTACTCCTCTCATTGGATCAGTAACCTCATTAAAGTTCCCAAATGCTATAGCAGGAATATTAACTTGGTCCCTCATAGCCAGCACCTCATCCCAATTTTTTCTCTCTCTTACTCTACTTGGCGCATAGGCAAGAACCAACAACATATTTTCTTTTAACTCTATAAATTTTCCAACCAAACATATCCATATTCTCCCCTTGAAACTTTTGTTTTACTTGAAAAAATGCTTTCTCCCAAATCCACAACAGCCCACACCATTGTTAGTAGCTTTTATCATATGCCATTCAAAATCAATGTTACCCCACATCCTCTTAACTTTATATTATTTAATTCTAGCCGTCTTTGTTTCCATTAATCCTACCATTCTCACACAGTTTTTACTCACCCAGTTTTTTATCACCACTAATTTTTCCCACTATTTAATCTTATACAATTCCAGAGTACAATCATTTGGATAAATTAACAAAAACACCACCTTTTTTCTGCCTCTTCTGTTTCTTGTTGCGGTTGTACCACTCCTTCTTGTCTTCTCTTTGGTTTGTTCATCGATAAGATACCTTTTCACCTTGTGTTCATCAACGGTGGTGAGTCCTAGTGTGCATCTTGTCCTCCATATCTTGCTTTTCAATCTCTTGGTCTTCAATCTCATCCTCACTAGTAGATACGTACCTCCTTTGGTTACTCCTTCCTACTTTTGCTATCTTCTTCATCTTTTCTTTCTTCTTTATTTCTTTCTATTTTGGTTTTCCTTCTTTTCTCACCTTTTGGTTTCTCTTCTTTCTTTTTACTACACTACTCTGCTAGTTGGAATTTGCAATTGTTTCGTCACTATCATTTGCGAATCCTTCCCTTTGCGTCCTACACTCAAACCTTGGTGCGATTGACGGGATTGATAGTGGAGATTGTTTGCCTTTCGTTTGCTCACTCTCACCGTTTAAATCTTGATCCATTTGCAACAATCATGCACATAACAACCAAGCATTTTTAATACAAAAAAAATCATTGCTTAAAATATACTTTTATTTTATATAACAATTATGAGAATCGAATCAGACCTGAACATTTAACTGGGTTAATCAAAAGCCAATCATCTTGTTAGTCTGATTCAAATAACAAATCAAAATGAACTAATAGCAATTTTAGTCGTTAATTGGTTAAAATTTGTTTATCTTTTTCAAGAAAAATACAATTTATCCATAAACATATTATTTTGTTATATATTGCTTTGTCTAATATGTTTGGAATTTAGTAAAGCATATGGTTCATAATTATTCTATTTCATATACATGTTTATATTTCTTTATTTGAGGCATGTTTTATGAGTTTATACACAACATATTTGTTATAGGCATGTGTAGTAGAAAAATTTTGGTTTGTTTATGTGGTAATGTTTGGTCAAACAAGTAGTTTAGCAACAATTTGGAGAATGATGCATAAATGAATCATATTTTAAGAGAAACTCTTAAAAGTGTCCCAAAAGATTTAGATATGGATAGAAATATCCTAAAAGATTAAAACAACAAAAACTTTTTCAAAAAATTTAAAACTTGAAAAAAATAACTAAGGAAAAGTATAGGTAAACAATAACATTAGTGAACAATGTAAACAATGGGGTTAAAAAAGTAAATTAATCCTAAATGTAATTAATGGTTTAATTAATTAAATTCTAATAATAATTATTTTTCAAATTAAAAAAGATCAGGGTTTTCACATTGGTGAATTGAAACTCTGCGACAAGCCTCTTATCTTATCTTCCTCTCGCTTGACCCTTTTCTCTTCTACACTCTCAACCCAGCCCCAACCCTCCGTCCGACACCACCACCATCACCACCGGCGACCACTGTTGCATACCTCCTCTCTCTTCCCTCTCTTCTTTTTTTCTTTCCTCTTTCTCCATTTCTCCTCAATCCCCTGTATGCTACCCTGTTCTCTGTGCAAAGCCCAACCCCGGCGAGAAACGCCAGTGTAACTCAGCAGCGGCTGAGCTCTGTGCCACTGCAACACCGCGTGTTCTACCCCTCTCTTTTCATTCTTCCCCTTTCACCAACGCAGGTTCCATGCTTTCTCCTGCCCGTGTTCTTTCGTTTATTTATTTTAATTAATTTTTAATTATGCTTTTAGTGTTTAGATTAGGCTTAGATTAATGGATCGATACTTTTTGGATTCCAAAATGTTTGATGGCTGATTTTTCTGGATTGATTGCTGCTTAAATTGAGTTTAAAATCCCTGTTTACATGTTGTGCACACCATATGCTCGATGAAATTCCTGAGTGAAACTTTTTGTTTAATTCTTATGTTTGGCGAGCATTTGTCTTAAATTTTGTTATCTTTAGGCATTATAATTCAGAATTGTGTAATATTATGCTATTTTTAATGATGTTTAGATTGAGTTTTGACAAGGCACTTGATTATTAGTTTTGTTTAAACACAAAATTGGTTTAAAATTTTAAATTTGGTCCTTTGATTAGTGTAATTTAAGAAGTGCATATCATGTTTAGTTAAGTGAATTGAATGAAACTACCTATTCATGTATGTTTTAAACATTCCACATGGTTGCCATTAGATTATTTTAAATTCCCATCCTTATGCTTCCATGCCATGCATGCACAAACAAATTTGGTCACAACTCACTTCATAGATGGAAATATATGCTCTAAGTGGAGATGCTGTTCATTTTGGATGCTCACTAAATGTGTTTTTTGTTTTTGCATTATTTTTTATTTTTCTACGCTATATAATATTGCTAGAAAATATATGTACAGTTGTGTATAACATACAATATAGTACTCAAAGGCCCCAAAATTTCAATTAGCAAGTCCACATACATACAACACTGATTACTATTATAAGAAAAATAAATTAATTAATAAACAAATAAGAAGAAGAAGAAATAAGAGAGGATTGACAAGGAAGGAATTGAAGAAACAAAAAATGGAGAACGGGAATGTATCATTCACATCCAAGAAGAAATAATGAGCTTTTTGACTTTTCCAAGCATAGAAATGGACTTGGTTTTAAGTTGTGTAGGTGCAATTCAATTGTGGCAGATTCATGCATGCTCTATATAAATACTTAATATAAGCCTAACTAATTAGGTGAGATTTTTTATGAGTACACTTTTCATTGTTATTATTTCTTGTAAGTTATGTATAGTAATAAATTTTTAATGATATTTTTGGAAAAAATATTAATAAAATCTTTTTAGTTGAAACTTGTTTAATCGTACGGTATTTAATTAGTTTGTGTATGTTTGATTGTAGGTCATAGAATGTACGGACATTACTGAAAGTGATGACACAGATCTTGTTGATGATGTTTGGTCTCTAGTATATTACTATTTTTTCGTGAACCGCATAATTGAATCAACCATTAATCCTCATGTTCATCGAATGATGTCTGTTTTGAACTGATTCGCAGTTACCGGATCATAGTTGCCTTGCTGAAGACGAAATACCAAGCGTTGGGATGCGGTTTGAGCATTTAAAGTTGGCTTAGGATTTTTATACAACATATGCAAAGAAAGTCGGTTTCAATTCAATAGCGTAGCGGATGGTTATTTCTATTGGTACCCAGATGGTTATTTTGTAATGGCCTTGGTGTGGTGTGTATAATTAGTTACAATTATGTTAAACTGGATATTCGATTTAATAGGATAGTGGATGTTTATTTCTTTTGTTACCCAGATGGTTATTTTGAATAATTTGGGTGTAGTGTGTGTGATTCGTTAAAAGTATTATAAATTGGATGTTTGATTTAATAGGAAAGCGAATGGTTATTTCTTTTGTTACCCAGATGGTTATTTCGGATAATCTGGGTGTAGTGTGTGTGATCAGTTGTAAGTATTTTAATATGGATGTTTGATTCAATAGGATAGCAAATGGTTATTTTTACTGGTACCCAAATGGTTATTCGTAATAGTCTTGGTGTAGAGTATGTGGTCAGTTACAAGTAATAAAGGCTGGATGTTCGATTCTATAGGCTAACAGATGGTTATCTCTATTGTCACCCAAATGGTTATTTAGAAGAGTCTTGGTGTAGTGTGTAAATAGTAACAAATAGTAGAGGCTGGATGTTCGATTCCATATGATAGCGGATGGTTATTTTTATTGGTACCTAGATGGTTATTCTTAACTAATAGCTTTTACGCTTCGCTAATATATTGAAACAGAATCAAAGTAGTTAGAGAACTAAAAATGTTATTCACCATGGAAATTTATCCTTTCTGTTGTAACAAAACTCCACCACGAAAACACGTAAACAATGTGAAAAATGTATTTGTGGTCTTAAGACTAAGGTCCAATTTGGGTTAACAACTTAAATAAGCTCTTTTAGAAAAAGAGTTTAAAGTAGAAGGACTTTTATTAATAGCAACTTATAAATAAGTTATTTTGTATTGAATTTTAGTTATAAAAGTACTTATTTTAAAATTGTAGTGTTTGGATAAATAACTCAAAAATACAATTTTTTTAAAGAGAATGGATATTAAAATTCTAATTCACAATAATCTTGATGGCAATGCAAAAGAAATTATTGTATAGTTAGTATTTGTTATTTTATTGTGCATGATATGGTAGGTGAAAATAAAAAATGAATATAAAATGCGTGTCAATGTATATTTTGTTGCTGTTTTTTAGCTTTTTTATTGTGACTTTTCATAATTTAAAAGTAAAAAAAAAAAGTAGCTTCTGCTACTTCCCAAATGGGCTCTAGGTACATCTATTGCTTTCTCTGATTTCGGTTCTTCCTCATAGCTTCATTAATGTCCTAGTGATTGGTGCTGTAAAAGGTGATTTAACCTCCTTTTTCTTGTTTCTTGTACGGTTGTGGCATACACGTTCTTCATTTCGGTCCAACAAAGTTCGCACCTTTTCAATGGATCCATTGTGTGCTCCCATGATAATATCCTCCATAATCTCCACTCTCATTGCTCGAAGTATATCTGTATGGTATTTTCATTGTGAGGGTGATGAAAAAACACAAACGAATAAGACAAACTGAATTTCAGAATCATATACACAAAATTTTTTCTACCATTATAATTAGTCTTCCATAAAATTCAGAACCGAATTTCACACGCATAAAAAATATTATTTCTATATAACTATGTATTATTCTTAAAATTTTAACACGAGTCTTTACAACATCCATGATCGAAAATAATAAAGTCATAAATATGTAGACATCAAACATTATGCAACTACAGTATTTACAACCAATTTAACTCATATCTAGTTAAGCAACCACTAAAAGCCATATCTTTTTTGCATCCATCATTTTTTACAAAATTGAACATCCATAATTCATAGAAATTAAAAGTCAATCACATGAACCAGAACCAGATAAAGAAAAGAATTCTAAAATATCAAGCACAAACTCCATCAAATTTCATACAGTTCGCTTTAATCCAAGCATCCATGAACCATGTGATATTTCTATCTTTGCTATAATTTCAAAAAAAAAATGAAAATCAATAGCAGAACACCCACAGTCGTGCGCAGTATGAGTACACAGGCAGATAACAAAAAATTCAAGTAAAACAAGGTTCTTGGAAGCGTAGCTGTCAAAATTGAACTTCTAATTACGAAAGTCACCAAAACAAGTCATAATATAATCAGCTTGATAGGCTCTAGAGATTAGTAACAATAGAAATTGCTTCCTAAATGCTTTAGATCATGTCACAACGCTCAACTTTTAACATTCATCTAGTATAATTTTCCTGCTGCAAGTATTAAAAAATCAAAAGGACCAATTAACTTGCAACTTCAAGGCAACGCACTATTTATTTCGATCTAGTGTGTCAAAAGGACTATTCATACTGACTTACTCAATGTTTTTAAAGTCTAAAGCTGGTTTATTTAGAATGTTCCCAAATATTGATTGCGATGGTAGTCAAATATGCTGATCAACATGTAAATAGAGTCTTTACATGGTCAAACTCAATGCCAAAACTACTGTCATTTAGATCCTATCCAATCAAATACATCAAATGCAAGTGGACATGTGAGGAAAAAGTAAAATACACTTTCAGCTAAGACTAGAAAAATGTAAATTTATTCCAAATTATACTTACAATTTTTTTCTTAAATAAACAAACAGGATACCAATTCAAACCTATCTCTTCAAAATCAAAAATGCATAATCAGAGAATTGAACAGTTATTCAAATGTGACACCCTTTTAGGTTAGGTATTGGAAGGAAAAAAAAAAGTTAACATCCTCAACCAAATTTCAAACAACCGTGCAAAAAATTCATCCATCCATTTATGTATAGAAATGACCATCCGACTTAGAGTGATTAAACAACTCACAAAGCAACAAATTTTAAGCACGTGCTTCACACCAATTGCTGACTTACTAATATCCGGAGACAAAACAAACCCAAATACAGTCAACCATTAAAAAACAAGATGCGAAAAACCGGATCCTCAGCAACATGTACGGGTCGTTATTCTTTCCATTTTCCTTATGTTAACAAACAATTGAAGAAGTCAAACAGGCTCAGCAATTCCCACAAGCAGCAAAACCCTTCTATGCAACCATAACATAAAAATTACTATGAACATCTAAACCTTGAAGAAACGGCTATCGGAAGACTGACCTTCAATAGGGGCAAGCAAACACATACCACTGTTGCTCTGGTTTTGTCTGAGGAAGACTCCAAGCGGCGCGGACATGCAGGGACTTCAACCTCGGGAGATGGCCGTTAAAAGACAACGCGGGTGGCGGCTAGGCGACTTCCACGTGACGGCGACAGGGGGTTCGCCTACTGCTGCTCGTCTTCACAATGGAGGCACCCCGGGGATGGTCGGTTCGGCGAGGGGCAGGATGGATGACAGGATATAGCAGAGAAGAGGCGTCGGATGTGAGAAGGTCCTCCTTTGTCAATGCCGTTTCAATTCGGGGTAGGGGAAGGCTACTACTTCCTGAATGCCGTTTGAATAGTGGGGAAGGGGAAAAGTTTTTACTGGGTCAAAAAAGAGGGAGTGGGTGGGATGATTATGATGTTAGTAATTAAGATTATTAAAATTAGGATTTGGGGGACGGGGTGTATATAGGTATACTGTGTTAGTAATCTAATTGGGTTAATTTTTAGGGTTCGTTGTTCATATTGTTCAACAAGGTCATTGTCTACCTAGCATTCCCCAATAACTAAATATTAGATGCGATGCTAAATCTCAAAAAAGGTTTTATAAGTCGGATTTTGATGTTTTTTTTAAAGATGATTAAAAAAGAGTCATTTTCATCATTAAAATTTTGTAGTTTTACACCAAATGAATTTTTTTGTGATACTTAATGGAATGGCAAATATACTTTTTAGATAAATGAAAAAGGTTTAGAGATCAAATTTTGCTATGTTTTCTTGCACTCACCTTTTAAATAATTTCTAAAGGTTCCCACAAAATTTGGATCAAATACAAATTTGAATCAAATACACAAGTTATATACTAGAAAGATATTGGAATAAAGTTATCTAGGAAACTAGTTAAGACTAAATTACCAAAAATATTTTCGAAATATTTAAATGCTTACAAAAATATTATTCCTAAAAGATGAAAACAATAAAAAATAATACCCTTAAAAAAATTTAAAGTTAGAAGAAAAAAATAACCAAATACATATATATTCACAAAAAATTTAAAGATTAGAGTTGAATACTGCTTTTTGCATGTATGAACAGAAAAATGAAATATTTTTATCTTTAAAATTTAGGAATTTATATATATTGAATTTTTTATGATTTTATCCTCGAAGATACTTAGATGCTGAAATAATACCCTTGAAAGATAAAACAAAAAAATGCTCCCAAAAGATGAAAAATGTGAAAAAAAAAGCCAAAAAAACAATTTTTTAATAAGAGATAAAAAAAACTTCCGTATTTGATAAACGATATATACACTAATCCGAAATTTTGTAAGAATATTTAGATAACTATTTTGAATGCACATATGAGAAATCAGAGCGAAGTTTAAATTTTAAATAGACCTCCTTTTAATTTCTTTTAAATCCGTCATTTCACTACTAGAAAACTAGTTATTACAGACAGATATTTCTGACGAATTTTGTCCCACAGAATTTCAGAGGGATTTTTTGTCAAAAAACCAAAAAAATGAATTAGTATAAATTACAGACGGAAAAGAAAATCCCTCAGTAATTCCGTCGAAAAAATTAATTTTTTTTTGTAAAAAACAGTTATAGACGGAAAATCCATTTGTAATTAAATGGACCAAAACGCTGTGTTTATTAAATTATTACAGACAAAAAATCCGTCTGTAATTTAAAATTTTCCGTCGGAAATATTAAAATAAAGTTCAGCGTTACGAAATCCTCCTCATTTCACATATCCTTCCCCGCACCTCCACACCCTCCCCTCCAAATGCTCTATCGGCGGCACTTCTTAGCCTTGCACCGCCGTCGCACCTTGCGCCGCCGCCACACCTTGCGCTGCCGCCGCACCGAACCTCCATTGCACTGAACTTCCATCGCCCTGTCACACCCCTTCCCGGCTCTTCTATGTGTGTTGCTCGCGTCATTCCTTTTAGAACCGTAATGTGCATTTCTCCGCCACCGTCTTCGTCGCCTTCGTCTACCTTCGCGATTTTATAAAACTACAGCACTGATCGCTCATTCAGTGGAACTAACCATAACCAATGGCGTCCGCCGAGCAGCCATTGAAGAAGTGAAAGCACGACACTCTCCTGGAATCCCCACTGCCACACCACCGCCGCCACAATCTCCTCAAACCCTAGCTCGTCCGCCTACTCCTCCTCCTCCGCCTCTGTCACAGGATGAGGTCGTCACTAAGCAGAGGAACAAAGATGAGGTTCGAACCATGTTTAAAAACTACCGTCGCATCAAGCTCTTCTTGTCAAAGAAGGAAGGTGATTTCATCCATGACCTTGAACAGAACTTCTTCGCTCTCGTCAATGCTTCCAGAGGTAAACACTACTAAACAACACTTCATAGTTCATTCTCTATCTTTTTGGAGGGTATAAATTTGAAATCAAGGTTAATGAATTTGAGTTTGTTTATACCATTCAGACCCTAATGTACCATTCTTCTCTTCCTCAGAATATAGCATTTTCTTATATCTTTCTAATTCAGTATTGCTTGCATCACCATTTACAAGTCTGTGAACTGGACTTGATATTCAACTTCCATAAGGTTTGTCCCCACAACTCCATGTCATGATTTATGTTAATAAACAAATAAATTGTAATAATAATTAGTTATTTCCATTAATTCTTCAAGGTGGCCACCCTGAACAAAAAATGCTATGTTTCCCTAATTTCCTTAATCAAATACTGTTTTGTGTTTTCAATGCTTGGTTCATTTGCCATAACTAAATAATCTTATAAGAGTAGATGCTTTATTTGAATTTTGATTTGAGCTATCATTTCCTGTGTATAATATTGCCTAAAAATTATTCCCAACTATTAATAATGTTAGTGTCTTGCTTCACGATGCAAAACTAGAAAGAACAAGTTGCTAACATAGACCTTAATCACGCTAACACGATGATCTTCACGGTTAACAAATGGATGCAGTTTCTCAGTGGAATAGAGAATTAGGGGAATAACAAAGTACCTTGATGGTTGTCTATTTTTTTCTTTCATTGAAAACCATAATTTTTTTCTTTCAGGTATGCTGCGACTCCTAAAAGAGTTGTGGTTCAAAAAGTATTTCATGATTTTTCAAATGAAAAATCTAAAGCTAAAGCACAAAAATTAGCAACTATGCTAGTATCATTTTCATGTTCCTCTTCATCTCTATAGCTGCTTGGTTGTGATGCTTTCCCTAGTTTTGATTATGTTTTATAACATAGTTGTACAAGTGTTGGTGTCTGTTTAAACATGTGACAGTTGCGATGGATGGTTTGAGATGATTTTAGTAGTTTTGATGATATGTTGTGACCAAGTTGGACTAATCTTAGTGTCCATGTATGAACATGTGAAAATTGCAGTGCCTGGTTTGTGTTTGTTCTGGGAAATTCAATGTGACTAGGAAAGTTTTGACATGTTCTGTAACTACTATCTGTTTTATTGCTAGTTCTTTAGCTGCATATGGAGCCTATGTGCACCCTATGCCATATTCGAATGAGGTTGGTTTGCGAATGCTTACAGGTGGAGCTGCCAGGGAGGCTGCAGTGTTAGGGTATCATATTACTCCCTTGTTTTCGTACTATGCGTATCACGGACCTGTTTTCAGAGTCTTACTCAGATTAAATCGTGGCAAGATTCATGACAGTAGGTAATGTACTTCTTTGCTTGTGTTGCACCTTTGATCTT
This sequence comes from Arachis hypogaea, assembly GCF_003086295.3. Classification (NCBI taxonomy): domain Eukaryota; kingdom Viridiplantae; phylum Streptophyta; class Magnoliopsida; order Fabales; family Fabaceae; genus Arachis; species Arachis hypogaea. The sequence continues at coordinate 131,958,325 of NC_092054.1, forward strand.
GTTTGTGTTACTCCCTTGATTTGATTTATAACTCATATGGTTATTGTAGGCATTATGCCCATATTTCAGGTTTTCCATAAGATTTTAGTGAAATTTCTTTGTTTGAATTCTAAGTTCCAGATATATTAGTTGCTTTTTCCTATTGAATATGCTTTGTAAGTTATGTAGCAGCAACGAATTTATGTTATGTAACACTTATTTTTACTCTTCCATTCTGTCAGTTGCTTAAATTATTGACTTATATAACTATTGAAGCTTCTGTAATCTTTTATTACTTTTCATTTTCAGTCTAGCAATACAGCGAAAAATCCAGTCATCAAGCTTGGAAGGGCCTTTCTTGGGGTATGGTGAGTTTTTCTTCCTTAATTTCTTCCTTTTATTATTAATTAGCTCTTATTTGTGTGTATGTGTGTGTTTCTTCTGATTGATTGGTTCTAGGTACCTCTTCTTGGTGGAGCACTTTGTGCATGTACATGACATTTCTTTTAATATACACTATACACCTAGCATGATTGAAAAGAAATAGGAAGAGTCTGAATCAATTTGTAGCCCTTTATTCTAGTGCTAGTGAATGCAGCAAAGTAATGAATGCATATAAATAGAATGAACCTGTGCATACGTGCGTGTGTTTTTTTGTTTGTATTTTTTGGGATGGAGAAATTGAATAGTAGAAGAAAAGTATAATAATGGAGAAGTTTATTATTTATTTGCTTCAATGGCAAAAGAAGAATCAAACTGGAGCTTAGCTTTAACAATTCAGTTTTGAATCAATGGGAACCAAAATTCTAGATATGAGAATTAAAATACTTGAAAAGTGAGGTAATGTTCTTTTTTTTAAAAAATTTACCTTTAATTAAAGTTGGTTTATATGAAGGGAAACTGTCATGAAGGGAAAATGAAATATGATACTTCTGGTGATTCAAACAGCTATAATGCCTCTCTTCTTTTGGAAGCTTGGAGGCCTATATCAATGGCACACAAGAGAAGGTAGTTACTGGCTGGTTTTACCTGCTTAAATGAAGCCAAAATAGACGGAATTAAATTATAGAACCTTCTATTTCAGGACTAACATGACTAAACCAAGCTGTTATCCAAAATTTCAAGGCCCTGCACATTTATCTATCTTAGTTTTCATCTAGTGGAGGAATAACGTTGTATCCCAAAACAATACCCTAAACCAAGAATCGATTTTAAATTGCAGCTGCAGTCATAGGTGCAATTCTCTTATGATATGAAAAATTGTACCAAATGCAGCTGCAACTGCCGCTGTGCAATATTGTGGCAGCGATTATGGTAATAAGCCCTTGAATGTAGCGGAAGATAAGCAAATATTATGAGGAATGGTATATGAAAATGCAATAAAAAAAAGGGAAATTGGAGAGAAGGAAATGATATTATTACCTTCAATGAGAATTCCCATTATAAGGGCTTCCGTCCCCGTAGTGGGATACTTCAATTTCCTAGCAATATGTTTGGATGGAACATAAAATAAATATTTGGATGGAACATTTGCAGTATGTTTGGATGGAACATTGCCAGCCTATCACTTTCATCCTGGATCCGGATCAGGAGCCAATAGTTGGCTCATTGACTTAGAGGTACATTCAAAAAATATATACACTTGATTTCAGCATCTTTTGCCAGTTCTATTTTGAGTTTGGTCTGTTATTTTTAGCTTATAATGATTGCTGCATATCAAATGTAATTGAATGTAATAATTATATGGTTTCTCTCTCTAACTAACCCACGGTCATATTATTTGCGAAGGCTGTGCATTCAAGCTAGTAGTAAGTTGATTTTCATGTCTTATACCATAAACTTATTTACTTTTTGACTGGTTACAAACTGATTTGGAAGAGAAAAAGGCACATGAAATTGCCAAGTTATTCACTGGAACTAGACCAGATGTTGAGGTGAGCTTCACTTATTCATCTCAAGAATACATTGTATATAGATTATGTGTTACTATTTTTTATTTTTGTCAGAATTTGATACTTGAGAAACAGATGAGAAATAGAAAAATATAAGGAGGCAGAGAAGCTTGAGGCAAAGGAGCAATTCATGACCCCACTGTTTGAATCAATGGACACAATAACGATGAATGGTTTCTGTACAGATAAAGTTCCAATTTTAGAACCTAATTAAGCAACCTTATTGTATATTTTGACTTAATTAGAGGACAATAGTTGATGTATTAATACACTTTGTTGATGTATGGTTGTTACTTGTTATTATAATTGATGTATCAACATTTTGTTTATATTTTGAATTATATTGACTTGTTTGTTTATAGTATTTTTCTTTTAGTTTGATAATACGATGAATTTGTTTATTTTTTAAAATATTATAAATATTCGAATACAAATTAGATAAAAATTTGTATTAAATTTATATATTTTGTATGAAAACAAGTTTATTTTGTAATTGAAAAAAAAATTATTTTACCTTACTAACGGATTTACAGACGGATTTTCTGTCTGTAATAAGAGTGTGAGATGATTTTATAATTACAGATGGAAAATCCGTCAGAAAATCTGTCTGTAATTATAGACGGAAAATCCATCAGGAAATTCGTCTATAATTACAGATGGAAAATAAGTCGAAAATCCGTCTATAATTACCGACGGAAAATTTGTCAGAAAGTTCGTCGACTTCGGGAAATGGATGGAGAATTTACAGAGAAAAAATTCGTCGGTAACCGGTAAAAATCCGTCGGTAATTTTCCGACGGAAAAAAATCCGTCGGTAAATAATTTCCGACGGAACTTTTACAGAGGGACAAAATCCGTCGGTAATTTCATCGGTAACCAAAAATCCGTCTGTAATAAAGACTAAATCTGTCTGTAAATATGTCTGTATTAATCCATTTTCTAGTTGTGTTCACCAAAAAAAAAAAAGGATTAAAAAAAGATTCACTTGATAAAAGATCACCAAGTTTTAAGAATTGTTAGAAACAAGAAACTAAACTGGAGGAAGGATTTGTATTATTGAGTGTAATCAAGTTGTCTATTCAAGTTGTCTAGAATGATACAATATAAAAGGGTATTTATAGGTACTAAGAGAATCGTAATAATAAAGACGTAATCTCCTATAATAAATATTCAGATATACTAAATAATACTAATTAATCCAAATTGATCCTAATTATATTCTAACAAAAATAAAAAATCTCATTTTTAATTATGAGTCGTATCAAAATTTAGTTCTTTCTGAGAATATATTTAAATTACTTTGTTATTTTTGTTATATTTAAAATATTTTAAGAATATTTTTGTCGTTGTCATCTTTCAAAAATTTTTATTCATGTCTAAATCTTTGTAGAATTTCATATTATCTCAAACCTATCCCTCCAAGTGAAAAAAAAGTACGATAGCACACATAATAAGTCATGCCAAAATCCATGTAAATAGTAAGAACGATTTTTCATTTCCAAATACAAATTATATATGGATATATCATATGAAATATCCATATTAGAGTGTAATTAGAGTAAATTTAATTAAAAAAGTAAATTTAATTAGTAACATTAAATTAGAGTGTAATTTATTTTCATTTGATTGGTAATTGTTCATGTTGTTCAAAATTTTCATTGTTTCCCTAGCACTCCCTTTGAGAGAAAGAGTGTGGATAGATCCTAGCACGGGTCATTTTCTTAACCCGTTTTGTGTTTATGAGAATGACATTATGGACAATTGCATTAGTTTTGGTCCTTTTCCTTAACCAAGCTTGAGAGGAAATTTGTCGGCTGCAGCATGCAGCGGATGGAAATAATAGACCCATATTTTTGTTGGGTTGTGTGGGCTAAATTCAATACGAAAGTAAAAAATGTGGGCCAAGTTTGAAATTGGGTAACATACGATGACAAAATAAAGGGTAACACAATGAGTGTAGGTTATGATTGAAAAGTAATATTTTAAAGTTATTGTTAAGCCCTTTTATTAATAATGGCTAAAAACGAATGGTTTGCGTAGTGGTAATTTTAGTCGTACGCATAGTAATTAAGTTGGGTTAAGTACGATTTTGATCTCAAGGTATAGGTAGAATATTTTTTTCGTCTCTAACTTTTTTTGCATACAAAATGGTCCTTAAGATTTAACTTGGTTTTAAAATCGCTCCTAAGTTTTAACTTTGTTTTAAATTTTTGGTGGCGAAAACGGAGGTAAAGGTGGATTGTAGACAGCTTCTTCTCCTTCTTCACTTCTTCCTTCTTTTTTTTCCATTCTCCCTTCGCAGGAGCAGAAATAATCTCTTTCTCTTATTTTTTCTTTTTTTTTTATTTTATAATTTTTTTTGTTATGGATTATTTGGTCCAAAATTTTAATATTTAAGTAAAAATGGCGATTTTAAAACTTGGTTTTAAACGTTAGGAACGATTTTGTATACAAAAAAAGATTGAGGACGAAAAAACTTTCGATCTATACCTTAGAGATCAAAATCGTACTTAATACTAATTAAGCTTTATTGGAGTTGCTATGTTATTAGGATTTGGATTTTCTAAAATTTGAATTTCACTTTAGAGAGTAAAGTGTAATCTCTCATCATTTATTTCATAGGTGAGACAAAAAAAAAATATGAGAGAGAAATCATTCAAGGGTGAAAGATCACACTTTTCCCTCTAAAGTAAAAAATTTAAAATTTAAAGGATCCAAATTTATGTTATTATATGTTGAATGTTGAAACAAACTGAATGTTAGGTTCAATGAGAATGAAAGCAAAATGGCAGTGACCTTAAAAAAATTAATATGAGCTTAAAAAATTAATGATCTTGTTAGTAATAGTTTGGTTGCATAAGAAAATCTATGTGAAATATTTAATTAGCAACATATTGAATGAGTTTGAATTTGAGTGTTGAATGGTAAATGCTTTCGTAACCAAATTGAAATTTTTTTTTACATTTTAATTCAGATGCAATAAATTATAATTTTTGTATTTTCGTTTAATTGTTAGATTAAAAAGTAATTGAAAAAATTTAATTTTTCTGCTAATTTATCATTCAATCATATTTATAATAAGAAATATCAGAAACAATAATAAGAATTTTTTGTATTTTTTATGGTTGTGTTTTAGAAAAATCTTTTTTGGACTATCATTTTTAGTATTTTTTTTTTCAAATTTTAATTTTTTTTATCAATTTTTTATTTATTTTTTGTTTGTTTATATTGTGAATGTTTTTGTTTAGAGTTTTTTTTTATGTTCTCTAATACATATTATTGTATTTTTGTAATAGAATTTTTAGTACTCATTATTCATATAATTTTTTTAATTATTTTTATTAATACATATTTTTTATAGAATTTTATTATTTTTTGGTTTAGTTTTATATAATTTTGGTTTTGAATTAAAATCTACTTTATTTACTATTGTTATTTTTTTATAAGATAAATTATTAATTCCATTAAAAATGCCAAATTCAATATATAAAGTGAGGGCCAATGAGTTATAGCTCAAATGACATAGTCTCTCCATATTCAATTAAGAGGTTGCGGGTTTGAGTCTCCTATCTTTGGTAATATATATATATATATATATATATATATATATATATATATATATATATAAAGTGAGGATTCATTCATTGTGACCAACATGAACTCGCCACACCCAATGGGACTCCAATGCATTGCATCTATCGGTGGTTTTGTTCACATTTCGCAAGGCCCATTCATGATTAGTATTTAGTCCAACTATTTCACGCCGTATGTGGCCTACTTTGCGAAACTCGGCTTTAGTGACTTCACCATGCAGTCATTCAAGCTCAACGTGGTTGTCTTGACAATTGCCCTTTTTGTCTTTTTGGATAAATTTCAAGGATGTGTCTGGTATTTCATTTCATACAACATGACAAACCTGTTACATCGAACCGAACTGTACTTACTATACCAGTGTTTCATTAAAGCAAATGGAACATGTGAAAATTTTTCTATATCTTAAGCTGAAAGTGATTGATTATAAGATTATGATTATTTAAATATAAATTTTTGTTACATGTGGTCTTGGTGACGATGGACTTCTTTGCGGGCTTTATTGCATTATTTGAGTTTGTTGATGGGTATGTCGAGCCTTATAACCTTATTGATGTGTTGAACCCATGTGAGGTTGTTTGAAGATATTTATGTTAAGTTAACGCTCAAATTGGTCTCTAAATTTTAAATCGCTATTCAATTTAGTCCTTGATTTTTAAAAATAACTAACTAAATTCCTGAAATTCGAAAACGTGCATCTCCATTAGTCCCTCGCAGAAGTACCGTCTAAACGTTGATGATGTGGAACATGAACTGCCATGTGGACATTCCATTAAATGATGTCGTTGAGGGAGAGGATGCCCTAAGTGTGTGAAACGACGTTGTTCAACGTCTTCTCCCCTTTGAATAAACAATTCTTGCTGGTCCCTCCTCCACTTCAATGTTTTCCACCAAAACCTCAAAAAAGCTTTCTCTTCTTCTCTGTCCGTTCGTTCTCCCATACTTCCCACTCACACTTTCTCGCGCGGCGATCATCCTTAGAATCTATTCTCTCCGGTCAGTGAAGGAATTATCGACGAAGCATCACCTTCGCACACTGCCAACGGTGAGAGGTAAGAGTTCATGTTGATCCGTCTCTTCTATTTTTTGTATTCCATTGAGGGTTCTTGATACTTATGCGTGAATGAGTTATTGTATACATAAGTGAGTGGTTTAGAATGTTATGGTTGTCAATGGCACAAATGTTAGGGTTTATGGTTTCTGATATGAACCTTGTAACCACATAAATCATAATCTGGTTTAAGTTATAGTCAATAGGAAGTAAATATATGCATTCTTATTACAAATATAGTGTTAATTTCTAGTTCTTTGCAACATGGTTGTTTTGCGATAAAATGAGTAATGCTATCTGTTTTGTGCATTGTGCTGTAAACTTTAGATGCCTGATCGATTGAAACTTGTTTTTCACCATGGTGGAAAGTTTGAGATAGATCCTGGTGAAATTTTTATCTAGACATCTGACTTGTACGATGAATGGGTTGGAGTGGATGAAGACTATCTTGATGTGTTTGCAGTAACAGGTTATTATAACGAATTAGGGTATGACAAGGTTGAAGCATGTTGGTTTTTGGACCCTGAAGATGGGTTAGAGTTTGGTCTTAGGAGATTGCAAGTGGACTAGGACCTTGTTAGTATGATCAAGCACTGCCATGAGAATAACAACGTCATCCACATTTATTTTGAGCACAGACCTTCAATTCTTGATATAATTGATGTAATGGAATTGTCTGACGATTATCATACTATAGGCCAAAAGGTTGGAATGGAAGGCATGGAAGAAGATAGAGTAGAAGGTGTTAAAGCTGTGAAGGAAATAATGCCAGGGCATCTTGGCTAGTTTTACAAGCCATTTTTAGTTTGTTTTAGAGTAGTTTCATGCGTTTCTTAGGCAATAAGTAAGCATTTGGATGAGAATTTTATACATGCCTTGATTCAATCAAACATTGTTAATTTGATACATTTTCATGAGATTTATGCCATAATTACTTGTGTGTTAAGAATGATGCAATTTCTTGTGAATTTAGCAAAGCTTTGATACATGTGTTTGGTTAACGATAGGTGAAAAGAAATAGAGGAAGAGCAAGAAAAGGGGGGAAATGCAACATTCTGCAAGTTTTTGGTGCCAACATTGGAGGGAACGTTGGTTTCCAATGTTTTTCAATACAGAGTGCTTTCTGGAAATTGGAAAAATTTGGTGCGACGCGTACGCATGGTTGACGCGTACGCGTGGGTGACGCGCACGCGTGGAAAGGTCAATGTTGGAGGGAGCGTTTGTAGTCCAACGCTGAGATCAACGTACGCGATGAGACTCCCAAATCTGGAATTGGGAAAATTTGAGGCGACGCGTACGCGTGGATGCGAATTTTGGCCTTGCACGCAAACGCTTGAGCGACGCATACTTGCAAAAACCTGTTTGACGCGTACGCATGGTCAACGCGCACGCGTGGATGCGCGAACGTTGTTGCACCAACGTTGAGTCAAACGTTGCTGGCAAAGCCCAGAATTCATTTTTTTTCAAGCAACGTTTGACCCAATGTTCCTCTACAAACGTGATCATCAATGTTAAGGCTAATTCCATTCCAAATTGCACCTATGCAGAGTAGAATGTTAGTGCCAATGTCCATTATCAATTACTAAAGAATCACTCCTAACTGCTTCAGCCAAGGCCCACATCCAAGTACTTGATCCAATTGAAGATGAGAAAGAAGAGTATAAATAGAAGGATTGTTGAAGATTGAAGAGAGCTCTCTGGGAGGCCCTTAGGGGGCTCTAGGAGTTCAGAACTCTGCTTTCAATTTTCTTTGCATTTTCTTAAGTTTTATGTACTTTCTTTTCTTTTCTTTTTCTATTTGGGGGTTGGACAGATTGAGATCTGTAATTGTACTCTATGCACAATTTACTTTTCTGCATTTCCAATTTTGTAATGTACTTTTCAATTTCACTTTCCATTCTGAGAGCTATGAACAGCTAAACCCCTTTCATTGGGTTAAGGAGCTCTATTGTAATTCAATGGATCAATAATAGTTTTCATCTTCTTCTTCTATCTTTTCTCTTGATTTTGTTAGAAAGCTTTCGATCTTAATTCAATTAGATAGTTGTCTTGACAGAGAAGCTATTCATAATTGGGTTTTCTCTGATCCTTGAGAGAGGGATGAAGAAATCATGCTAGAAATGCTTTCTCACATTGGATTAGATTGGGGTTTGGATGGATATCGTGACATGTAATTCTACCAATACTTTGATCTATGAATTTGTGTGGTATAATCAGTGACCAAACTTCATCTCTTCCCATGAGCAATTAAATCAAGACATTGGGCAATTGTTCAATCTTAGAGAGATTGGTGAGCCAAGACATTGGAATCCAATCACCTAAGATTGCCAAGCAAAGTCAATGAATGCGTTGATTGAGGAAGAGATGAGAATGATTTGATCCGGAGAATTCAATATCTCCTAAAATCCAATGACTCCCCAATTCTGATCTACCCATCCTCTTTACATTCTGCCTTTTAATTTGATGTTTAACAATCCCCATTCCCTTTTAATTTCTTGCAATTTAAGCTTCTGCACTTTAATTTCCTGCAATTTCCCTTCTGCCATTTAATTTCTGCCATTTACATCCAGTTATTTACATTTCTTGCTCTTTAAGTTTCCCGCCAATTTATATTCTGCAATCCCAATCTCAAATCTGATTTAGTTAAACTAGAACATTCTTCCAATTAACATTGATCAACCAACCAATGCCTGTGGGATTCGACCTCACTCTATAGTGAATTTTTACTTGACGACAAGCCGGTGCACTTGCCGGTGAAAATTTGTTGAGAGACAAGTTTTTGTGTGATCAGGAAACCAGCACAATATTAAGTCAACTTGAAGAACCAATTACCTTTATCCCAGTTGAACTGAAATCTACTGCACCAAGCCCACTGTCCCCTACCCACTACCCCCTATCCATTGCCCCCAGCCCATTGCCCCCAATTCCACTGCCCTTCCAGCCCACTGCCCCCAAGTCCACTGCCCCCCAGCCCATTACTCCTAATCCCAGTGCCCACTAGCCCACTGCTCCCTAGCCCATTTCCTTCAAGCCCATTCCACTAAAATCCACTACCCTCAATTTTAGTGTCCCCAAACCTTGTTCACAAGCGAAGTCCCCCAAATCTCTATCCCAACCAAACCTCATTACTTCTAAACTCATATCTAAAAAAGTCTTCTCTCAACCCACCCCCTCAACCAACAATGCACAAATCAAGAAACCTAGTACATCAAAGAAACAAGCCAAGCCTATTAACTTTAAATTCAACACATCTAAAAAAATGCCTAGAAGGTATATCACAAGATCACAAGGCTGGAGAAAACAAGTAAGCAAGGAACCAGTTCACTTGAATGTTGATAGCTCATCTGATTCTTATGAGTCTGCAGAGGACAATTTATACAAATCACACATGCCACTTGACTGTGTGGACTCAAGCAGTGACAACGATGATGATGCTGGTCCTTCCAGCAATAGGAAAAAAAGGAAGACTGACAATGACGATGATAAAGGCAAGAAAAAGGCTATTAATGATGAAGATTTTTTCGTCCCCCTTCAATGGATGCATCTGATTATGAGAAGGAGGTAGATGATGATGAGAAAGAAGAAAACTTGCAATGTATGTAAAATATATTTTTTATTATAATTAATGTGTATATGTATTGATTTTATTATTTTTCTGTCAGTGATGTAATGCATGAATCTGTATGGCAGTGTCTTTTTCTGATGATAGTTGAAAATCTGATGAACTGAAGACTCCACCAGATTTTGAGGACGATGCAGACCCAGCTGTGAATCCCATCTTCAATGACGCTGCCAAGTTTGGACATGTGAGGTTAGAGCTAGGTATGGAATTTACTACTAGGGATGCTTTCAAGAAATGGGTTAAAAATTATACATTGCAAGAGGGTAGGGGTGTTAGGTACAAGAAAAATGACACTACTAGATGTAGGGTGGTATGCAAGAATGAAGATTGTCCGTGGATGGTGTTTTGTTCTTATAACAAATCAAATGGATGTTGGCATATTAAGACGTTTAATGATGATCATACATGTGAGAGAATTTTCAAGAATAGATGTGCAACTAGGTCTTGGGTAAATGATATACTTGTTAAGAAGGTTAGGAAGCTCCCTACATTTAGACACTGTAAGGTTTTTAATTACTTTAAAGCAAAAAATGGAATAAAATTGTCTAGGACTACAATTATAAGAGCTTTGGGTGATGCAAGAAAAATAGTGAGGGGTGATGAAGCTGCAGAATATGCTAAACTCAGAGATTATGCAGAGGAGCTATTGAGATCTAATTCGAGTTCAACTGTCAAGTTAGGTGTTAGTCCGATGCCTAACGGAGAAGGTGTAATTGAAAGGTTTTATGTCTATTTGGATGGATGCAAGAAAGGTTTTATGGGTGGCTGTAGACCCTTGGTAGGACTAGATGGGGCTTTTTTGAAGACCTATTATAGAGGTTGGCTGCTATGCGCCATGGGTCAGGACGCGAATTATCATGTCTACCCAATTGCATGGGCAATTGTTCATATTGAGAATAAAGACAACTGGAAGTGGTTCTTGGAGCTCTTGCATGAAGACATTAGAGACCAGACAGAGCATGGTTGGTGCTTCATCTCTGACGTGCAAAAAGTAACCTATATGCTTCAATTAGAGTCACGTTACATGATTTTAAGGACCATTTTGAATTAATGAACACAATTCGAAGGACTATTTTATATTAATAATTGATTCCAAACACAATAATTCATTTTAAATTCAATTCATTTCAATGCAATTCATTTTATAATTCATTGACATTTTGTTGATTTGAAGGTCAAAAAAGGGTGTTCATAATCATGTTTGTTAGGTTTGGGGTGAACTCATAGTTACTGTAAGACCCGGTTAATTAATGGCTAATTAACCCATAAATGAGAATTTATTCTAGAAAGCCAAAAATGATATTTTTATGGCTTAATATGATAGAGGAAATTGAGACGAGAATTTCGGTACCAATTTTATAGAATTCGGACCAAGATTGGACCGAACAGGCCAAACCGGGCCAACCGGACCCAAAGTGGGCCCTTGGCCCAACATAACTAAACCAAAACCCTAGTTTTCAGCACTCTCTCTCCTCACAACACACTCAAACACGCTGAAATTGAAGAGAGGGGAGGAAGAACACTCTCTCAAGTTCTTTCTCTCACTTGATCTTCAAACCACCATAACTTTTGATCTAGAGCTCCGATTGCCGCTCCGTTTGTGGCCACGCGTTCACCGCGGAGAGCTCTACAAAACCCATACAACTAATCTTGAGGTAAGCCACGTGTTTCTGTTCGAAATTCCAGCCCTTATTTTCGAGTTTCATGGGTAAAATGTTGAGATTTTGGGTTCTTTGATGTTATAGGACCCAACTCTCTTGAAGGAGAAGGTTAATCTTGTCTCCTTGGACCTTGGGTGTGGTAAGATTCTCAACCCTAGTATAATTTGTTGTTCTATGATGTTTGGGTATTGAGATGTTGTGTATGGGTATGATGATTGTGGCTTAGGTTGTGTATATGTGAATATTGGAGCTTGATTGGTGATTTTGGAAAGCTTGGAAGAGGGTTTTGTGTGATAAAATCTGTTCTTGGAGGTGTTGATACCTTGAGAGATTGTGGACAAGTGGTTTGGAAGTGCTCCGGTTGAGCTTGGGGAATCGGCTAAGGTATGGTTTTAGTTTCCCGTATCTAATATGTAATGTGGTAGGAAATACTTAGGCTAGAGGCCCTAAGATAGGCATTGAATTGTTGGTGTTGTTGAATGGTTGAAATATATGATGTGTTCATATATGTGATTATGAATATTGATGCCTTGATTGTGTGAAATATGAGAAATGCATGTTGTGATATATGCTTGATGGATGATTGAGGTTGAATTGATGGGTGGTACCATGTTGATGGTGAGTATGATGTTGATTATGTATAATGATGGTTAATTGGAAATAGTATTATTGGAAATTGGGATGAGGAAGGATGTATGACATGATATTGTGTTTGTCCTTTAGCCATTTGATTGAGAAGTGTTAAAATGGTTGGATGTGGTTTTGGAAACCTTGGTAAAGTGTCAATGTGTGAGTTGAGGATGGCTTGTTGTTGATTTTGGTACATTTTGAATGATTTCAAAGAGAAGGATTGAAATTGGCATGTTTGATTGATTTTGAAAAGAGTTGAAAGTGGCTTGTTTTGAAAATGGCACCTTGTGGTTTTGTATGAAAACATGGTTTTTGGGCATACTTTGACGGGACATAACTTGGACTACGGATCTCTGATTTGTGCTAAATCTGTTTAGAAATGAAATTGGATCCAGGATGTCCATGCCGTTCGAAGAACGAGTGAAAAACGATTTAAAATGAGGAAGTTATGTCCGTCGGAAGATTGGGGTTTGAATCTGTAAATTCTGCAGCTTTTAACTTAGAAAATTTTTAGCAGAATGACCCCTCGCGCATAGGCGCACTTGGTGCGTACGCGCCGTTCTTCGAGAAAGCGCCATCCACGCGTGCGCGTGGAGTGCGCATACGCGTGGACCTGTTTTCATCCCAAAGTTGATTTTTGAGTTTTAAAAGCCAAATTTCATACTTCTAAGCCTCCGATCTCACCACTTATGTCTTAAATCATTATGATATGCCTAGCATGAGAAAAAGGGCTAGTGAATGTGGTAACTTGCGAGTGAAGCAAGGGAAAAATGAATGATCATTGAGGATCAAAGATGATTATGTGAGATGCGGAGAATGGCGGTGGAAGTGCTTGTTGTGCCATGGGCCGAAGGGCCGTAATTGTTAATGAATTGGCTGGTTATGGATTTAACCGTGAGCCGGATGGCTAGATTATTGCCGTGTTACGGCGGAGCCATGTTTATGGCCAAGTATAAATGCATATATGATGTTGATTGAATTGTGAAGGTTTGCACTTCCACCATTGGAGATGAGGGTTTCCCTGGGTAGTAGCAATGGCTAGCTACCATGTGCTCCAGGTTGAGACTCGAAGCTCTTTTGACCCTATGTCGTAAGTGTGGCCGGGCACTGTGAAAGGCCCGGATGAGCTCGCCCCCATAAATATTCACCAGTGATGGTGATGGATAAATATTCACCAGTGAGGGTGATGGATATGGATCATGATTATGATCAAGTTTATGATGAGTATAACTCGAGTTGGGGATGCACGACAGAGGGACAGTCCAATGGTTAGCTACCAGGACTTGTCGGGTTGGCTCTATAACCGACAGATGATATCATCAGCCACTAGGGACAGGCATGCATCATAAGCATACTACATGAATTGTTTGAGATTGCCTATTTGACTGCATATTACTTGCTAATTGCCTAAATGCCTTATCTGTTCCTATTTGTAAATCTCTTGTCTGATATAACTGTGTTTGCTATATTATACTCCTGCTGGTGGTTGGGAGGTCTGAAGGAATTGGAAAGGGAAGTATTAGTTAGACTGAAGAATATTTAGTCAGTTGCCACTTACGGTTTAGCTTGTTTATAAGCTTTGATATTATCTGGAGGAAGTTCTAGGATTGCCTTCGGCTTTCCTCTATTATTATGTATTATATATGTGGAAGCTGTTACCGTGCTGGGGACCTCTGGTTCTCACCCATGCGGATTTTGTGGTTTTCAGATGCAGGACGCGAGGCTTCTCGTTGAGGCATGCTGGAGACTTCTGGATTAGCGAAGATCCTTTGTTCTCGGGACTCTGTTTTGGGATATATATTTTGTTTAGATACTTTTATCTCCATTAAATAATACAAACTGTGATGACTCCTTCTAGAGGGGATTTTGGAGATTAGGTTTTCGGTATTTATGTCCCTTTGGGTTTTCCTTGGGGTTTTCCTTATTTTATTATATGTATATATTGCTATGCTCGAACCGGTTATCTTCGCAGCCGGATTTTGAGTCTTGATATTCCTGTTTTTGATACTCTTTATATATATGATCTTGCGCTAGCTTATCCTTTGCTCGTTACGTTATCATTCGGAGTGTTGCGTTTTCGAGTTACGGTTTTTGTTTACCCCTTTTTCTACAAAGGCTCCTAGTTATAATCAATTATTCATACTACTATACGTACTAAATTTTTGTTTTAGAGGTCGTAATACCTTGCCATCTCTGAATTATGACTTAAGCATAAGTCTCTGTATGGTAGGGTGTTACATTATGGTATCAGAGCAGTTCGTTCCTGTAGAGCCTGAGGAATGGACTGACTATGCTTCTGTGCATTCTCTGTGTGTGTGTTATGTGCTACTAGTATATCTGCTTGATATAATTGGCATAAACGTTCATGAGCATGCATTTGGGACTTTGAAGCACTGAACTTCCGATATTGAGACTGATCAACTTAATATCGATTGTTTGGTTTGTATAGGAACCAAATGGCGCCTCGTGGACGCGGTAGAGGTCGTGAGAGAGGTCGTACTAATACTCGTGTGTCGGAGACTAACCCTAATGATCCGGTGAACTTTATGACTGCGTTAGAGAACATGGCTGCTGCTATGCAAGCCACTGCTGAGGCTCTTGGTCAACAGATGAACAACCATGGTAATGACGGAGGTGGAGTTTAGGGTCCGATGACACTGGCGAACTTTTTGAAGGTTAATCCACCGAAGTTCAAGGGAACTACTAGCCCGACTGAAGCCGATACATGGTTTCAGGCCATGGAACGAGCATTGCAAGCGCAGGTGGTGCCTGAAAGGCAGCGTGTAGAGTTCGCTACCTATTTGCTCACTGGGGAAGCGTCGCATTGGTGGCAAGGAATCCGACGCCTTCTGCAGCAGGGTGATGATTATATCACCTGGGATGTCTTCCAAGAGGAGTTCTATAAGAAGTACTTTCCGACTTCTGCTAGGACGGCCAAGGAGCTTGAATTATTGTAGCTGAAGCAGGGTACTATGTCCGTATCTGAGTATACTGACAAGTTTGAGGAGCTGTTCAGATTCTCTCGTATGTGTCAAGGGACTCCGGTGGAATATGAGGAATGGAAGTGTGTTAAGTACGAAGGAGGACTCCGGAGTGATATTTTCGGTTCGGTGGGGTCAATGGAGATTAGGACTTTCTCCGAGTTGGTGAACAAGTGTAGGGTTGCTGAAGAGTGTGTGAAGAGGGCAGCCACTGAGAAAGGGAGTCACAAAGGATCATTTTCACAAAATCGAGGGAAGAGCTTTGCACCTAGAGGTCCGCCCTTCAAGAGGGGAGGTTCTTTTAGGAGGCCCAACAACAACAACTCCCAATGGAAAAGGTTTGGGAAGCAGCCTCAGAATGATCAAGCTTGTACTAGGTGTGGAAGTCACCATCCGGGAGCACCATGCAAAGCCGGATGGGGTTTGTGCTACAATTGTGGAAAAGTGGGGCATAAAGCCACAAGTTGTCCGGAGAAGCAAAAGCAAGGTGCTGGAAAAGCACAACAGACTGGTCGGATGTTCACCACCTCAGCTGTGGGTGCAGAGGGATTTGAGACACTCATTCGAGGTAACTGTGAAATGGCTGGTCAAACTTTAAATGCTTTATTTGATTCGGGAGCATCACATTCATTTATTGCATTTGAGAAAGCCCATGAGTTAGGATTGAAGATCGTAACCTTAGGTTATGACTTAAAAGTGTATAATGCTACCCATGAGGCCATGGTAACTAGGCTAGGATGCCCGAAAGTTTCGTTCAGGTTCAAGCAGCGTGATTTTGTCCATAATTTAATCTGCTTACCGATGATCGGTCTTGATCTTATCTTGGGATTGGACTGGTTATCTGAGAACTATGTCCTGCTTGATTGTTCTACAAAGTTGGTGTACTTTATGCCGGAAGATACAGAAGGGCCGGTCGTGGTGAATAATTATTACTTGAATTCGATGATGGTGAACTGTTCTGGAATCGAATGTCAGGGTATCCTGTTGTTAACCGCTGGTGTTTCGGGTGATGATCAAAAGTTGGATCAGATTCCGGTAGTGTGTGAGTTTCCGGAAGTGTTTCCCGATGATATTGAGGAATTTCCACCTAACCGAGAGGTCGAGTTTGCTATTGAGTTGGTGCCTGGGGCGGGACCAATCTCAAGTGCTCCTTATAGGATGTCACCGTTAGAGATGGCCGAGCTAAAGTCTCAGTTAGAGGAATTGTTGGGTAAGAACTTTATCCGACCAAGTGTTTCCCCGTGGGGTGCTCCAGTGTTACTGGTAAAGAAAAAAAGATGGAAGTATGCGGCTCTGTGTGGATTACAGGTAGCTGAACAAGGTCACTATAAAGAATAAGTACCCATTGCCAAGGATTGATGATCTCATGGATCAGTTACAAGGAGCTGGGGTTTTCTCTAAGATCGATTTGCGATCCGGTTATCACCAAATAAGGGTAAGGGGTGAGGATATCCCTAAGACCGCTTTCAGGACTCGTTATGGTCATTACGAGTATACTATGATGTCTTTTGGGTTGACGAATGCTCCTGCAGTGTTTATGGATTACATGAATAGAGTATTCCGTCCGTTTCTGGATAAATTCGTTGTTGTCTTCATTGACGACATACTGATTTACTCCAAGACCGAAGAAGAGCATGCGGAACACTTGCAGACCGTGTTGCAAATTTTAAAGGAGAAGAAACTCTATGCGAAATTGTCTAAGTGTGAGTTTTGGAAGGATGAGGTAAAGTTTTTGGGTCACGTGGTGAGTAAGAGAGGAATAGCCGTAGATCCAACTAAGGTGGAGGCTGTGATGGAATGGAAGCAACCAACCACAGTAACTGAGATAAGGAGTTTTCTGGGTTTAGCTGGCTATTACCGAAGGTTCATCAAAGGCTTTTCGCAATTAGCTTTGCCGTTGACAAAGTTAACTCGCAAAGACACTATGTTTGTTTGGACTCCTGAGTGCGAGGAGAGCTTTCAGGCATTGAAGAAAAAGTTGACCACTGCACCTGTGTTAGTGTTACCTGAGCCGAACGAGTCTTTTGAGGTGTACTGTGATGCATCGTTGAAGGGTCTAGGGTGCGTGCTGATGCAGCATCATAATGTGGTGGCGTATGCCTCACGACAGTTGAGACCTCATGAAGTTAGTTACCCTACGCACGATCTGGAACTCGCTGCGGTCGTATTTGCCTTGAAGGTGTGGAGGCATTATCTCTATGGGGTTAAGTTCCAAGTCTTTTCCGATCACAAGAGTTTGAAATACCTCTTTGATCAGAAAGAGCTTAATATGAGGCAAAGGAGGTGGATGGAATTATTGAAGGACTACGACTTTGAGTTGAATTACCATCCGGGAAAGGCAAATGTAGTGGCGGATGCGTTAAGTCGGAAGTCGTTATATGCGTCTTGGATGATGCTTCAAGAGGAGAAGTTGCTCAAGGGATTCGAGAGTCTAAAAATTGGTGCTCGAGAAGTATCTGGAACCTTGTGTTTAAGCCGATTAGAAATCTCAAGTGACTTTAAGTCCGAACTCCTAAAGGCTCATGAAAATGATGAAGCGTTATGGAAGGTGTTACCGGCTATCGAGCAAGGAAAATAGTGGAGAGTGTCGGAAGAAAAAGATGGGTTATGGAGATTCAAGGGTAGGATCATTGTGCCGGATGTTGGTACTTTGAGGCAAGATATCTTAAAGGAGGCACACAAAAGCGGATTCTCCATTCACCCGGGAAGTACTAAGATGTACCATGATTTAAAGGCGATGTTTTGGTGGCTGGGTATGAAGAATGATATGGCGGAATATGTTTCAAAGTGCTTAACTTGTCAAAAGGTAAAGATTGAACATCAAAGACCTTCCGGGATGTTGCAACCTTTAGAGATTCCGCAATGGAAGTGGGAAAGTATTGCAATGGACTTTGTGTCGGGATTGCCAAGGACTGGTTTTGATGCTATCTGGGTGATTGTGGACCGACTGACAAAGTCAGCTCACTTTTTGCCCATTCGGATGACTTACACCCTTGAGGAGCTAGCTCGGTTATACATAAAGGAGATTGTGAGACTCCATGGTGTACCTGCTACTATAATCTCTGATAGAGATCCTCGTTTCACTTCGAGATTCTGGGGTGCATTTCAGAAAGCTTTTGGAACCCGATTAAGCTTGAGTACAGCTTACCATCCTCAAACAGATGGTCAATCTGAGAAGACGATCCAAACACTAGAGGATATGTTGAGAGCTTGTGTTTTGGATCAACCGGCAAGTTGGGATTGGTATATGCTGTTAGTGGAGTTTGTATACAATAATAGTTACCATATGAGCATCGGAATGGCTCCGTATGAGGCATTGTATGGGAGGAAATGTCAATCTCCGCTATGTTGGTATGAAGCTGGAGAGAAAGGCTTGTTGGGGCCAGAAATGATAGCTGAAACCACTGAACAAGTCAAGAAAATCCGAGACAGGATGCTTACGGCGCAAAGTCGCCAAAAGAGTTACGCCGATCAGAGGCGGAAGCCCTTGGAATTTGAGGAAGGAGATCATGTTTTCCTGAAGGTTACTCCGACCACAGGAGTAGGTAGAGCGATTAAAGCAAAGAAGTTGAATCCTCGATACATTGGTCCATTTCAGATCCTGGAGAGGATTGGGCCAGTGGCGTATCGGGTGGCTCTACCACCTCATTTTTCGAACCTGCACGATGTGTTTCACGTGTCACAGCTTCGGAAGTACACTCCTGATGCTAGCCATGTGTTAAAAACTGAATCAGTTCAGTTAAGAGAAGATTTGACGCTTCCAGTGGCTCCAGTTAGAATTGACGATACTAGTATCAAACGATTGCGTGGAAAAGAGGTTTCATTAGTCAAAGTGGCTTGGAGTCGAGGCGGTGTTGAAGAACACACTTGGGAACTTGAGTCGGAGATACGAACGGATTATCCGCACTTATTCTCAGGTAATTGAATTTGAATTTTGTGGGCAAAATTCCCAATTAGGTGGGTAGAATGTAAGACCCGGTTAATTAATGGCTAATTAACCCATAAATGAGAATTTATTCTAGAAAGCCAAAAACGATATTTTTATGGCTTAATATGATAGAGGAAATTGAGACGAGAATTTCGGTACCAATTTTATAGAATTCGGACCAAGATTAGACCGAACGGGCCAAACCGGGCCAACCGGACCCAAAGTGGGCCCTTGGCCCAACATAACTAAACCAAAACCCTAGTTTTCAGCACTCTCTCTCCTCACAACACACTCAAACACGCTGAAATTGAAGAGAGGGGAGGAAGAACACTCTCTCAAGTTCTTTCTCTCACTTGATCTTCAAACCACCATAACTTTTGATCTAGAGCTCCGATTGCCGCTCCGTTTGTGGCCACGCGTTCACCGCGGAGAGCTCTACAAAACCCATACAACTAATCTTGAGGTAAGCCACGTGTTTCTGTTCGAAATTCCAGCCCTTATTTTCGAGTTTCATGGGTAAAATGTTGAGATTTTGGGTTCTTTGATGTTATAGGACCCAACTCTCTTGAAGGAGAAGGTTAATCTTGTCTCCTTGGACCTTGGGTGTGGTAAGATTCTCAACCCTAGTATAATTTGTTGTTCTATGATGTTTGGGTATTGAGATGTTGTGTATGGGTATGATGATTGTGGCTTAGGTTGTGTATATGTGAATATTGGAGCTTGATTGGTGATTTTGGAAAGCTTGGAAGAGGGTTTTGTGTGATAAAATCTGTTCTTGGAGGTGTTGATACCTTGAGAGATTGTGGACAAGTGGTTTGGAAGTGCTCCGGTTGAGCTTGGGGAATCGGCTAAGGTATGGTTTTAGTTTCCCGTATCTAATATGTAATGTGGTAGGAAATACTTAGGCTAGAGGCCCTAAGATAGGCATTGAATTGTTGGTGTTGTTGAATGGTTGAAATATATGATGTGTTCATATATGTGATTATGAATATTGATGCCTTGATTGTGTGAAATATGAGAAATGCATGTTGTGATATATGCTTGATGGATGATTGAGGTTGAATTGATGGGTGGTACCATGTTGATGGTGAGTATGATGTTGATTATGTATAATGATGGTTAATTGGAAATAGTATTATTGGAAATTGGGATGAGGAAGGATGTATGACATGATATTGTGTTTGTCCTTTAGCCATTTGATTGAGAAGTGTTAAAATGGTTGGATGTGGTTTTGGAAACCTTGGTAAAGTGTCAATGTGTGAGTTGAGGATGGCTTGTTGTTGATTTTGGTACATTTTGAATGATTTCAAAGAGAAGGATTGAAATTGGCATGTTTGATTGATTTTGAAAAGAGTTGAAAGTGGCTTGTTTTGAAAATGGCACCTTGTGGTTTTGTATGAAAACATGGTTTTTGGGCATACTTTGACGGGACATAACTTGGACTACGGATCTCTGATTTGTGCCAAATCTGTTTAGAAATGAAATTGGATCCAGGATGTCCATGCCGTTCGAAGAACGAGTGAAAAACGATTTAAAATGAGGAAGTTATGTCCGTCGGAAGATTGGGGTTTGAATCTGTAAATTCTGCAGCTTTTAACTTAGAAAATTTTTAGCAGAATGACCCCTCGCGCATAGGCGCACTTGGTGCGTACGCGCCGTTCTTCGAGAAAGCGCCATCCACGCGTGCGCGTGGAGTGCGCGTACGCGTGGACCTATTTTCATCCCAAAGTTGATTTTTGAGTTTTAAAAGCCAAATTTCATACTTCTAAGCCTCCGATCTCACCACTTATGTCTTAAATCATTATGATATGCCTAGCATGAGAAAAAGGGCTAGTGAATGTGGTAACTTGCGAGTGAAGCAAGGGAAAAATGAATGATCATTGAGGATCAAAGATGATTATGTGAGATGCGGAGAATGGCGGTGGAAGTGCTTGTTGTGCCATGGGCCGAAGGGCCGTAATTGTTAATGAATTGGCTGGTTATGGATTTAACCGTGAGCCGGATGGCTAGATTATTGCCGTGTTACGGCGGAGCCATGTTTATGGCCAAGTATAAATGCATATATGATGTTGATTGAATTGTGAAGGTTTGCACTTCCACCATTGGAGATGAGGGTTTCCCTGGGTAGTAGCAATGGCTAGCCACCATGTGCTCCAGGTTGAGACTCGAAGCTCTTTTGACCCTATGTCGTAAGTGTGGCCGGGCACTGTGAAAGGCCCGGATGAGCTCGCCCCCATAAATATTCACCAGTGATGGTGATGGATAAATATTCACCAGTGAGGGTGATGGATATGGATCATGATTATGATCAAGTTTATGATGAGTATAACTCGAGTTGGGGATGCACGACAGAGGGACAGTCCAATGGTTAGCTACCAGGACTTGTCGGGTTGGCTCTATAACCGACAGATGATATCATCAGCCACTAGGGACAGGCATGCATCATAAGCATACTACATGAATTGTTTGAGATTGCCTATTTGACTGCATATTACTTGCTAATTGCCTAAATGCCTTATCTGTTCCTATTTGTAAATCTCTTGTCTGATATAACTGTGTTTGCTATATTATACTCCTGCTGGTGGTTGGGAGGTCTGAATGAATTGGAAAGGGAAGTATTAGTTAGACTGAAGAATCTTTAGTCAGTTGCCACTTACGGTTTAGCTTGTTTATAAGCTTTGATATTATCTGGAGGAAGTTCTAGGATTGCCTTCGGCTTTCCTCTATTATTATGTATTATATATGTGGAAGCTGTTACCGTGCTGGGGACCTCTGGTTCTCACCCATGCGGATTTTGTGGTTTTCAGATGCAGGACGCGAGGCTTCTCGTTGAGGCATGCTGGAGACTTCTGGATTAGCGAAGATCCTTTGTTCTCGGGACTCTGTTTTGGGATATATATTTTGTTTAGATACTTTTATCTCCATTAAATAATACAAACTGTGATGACTCCTTCT
The DNA here is from genome assembly GCF_003086295.3 of Arachis hypogaea. Lineage (NCBI taxonomy): Eukaryota > Viridiplantae > Streptophyta > Magnoliopsida > Fabales > Fabaceae > Arachis > Arachis hypogaea. The sequence continues at coordinate 131,980,674 of NC_092054.1, forward strand.
AGAGGGGATTTTGGAGATTAGGTTTTCGGTATTTATGTCCCTTTGGGTTTTCCTTGGGGTTTTCCTTATTTTATTATATGTATATATTGCTATGCTCGAACCGGTTATCTTCGCAGCCGGATTTTGAGTCTTGATATTCCTGTTTTTGATACTCTTTATATATATGATCTTGCGCTAGCTTATCCTTTGCTCGTTACGTTATCATTCGGAGTGTTGCGTTTTCGAGTTACGGTTTTTGTTTACCCCTTTTTCTACAAAGGCTCCTAGTTATAATCAATTATTCATACTAATATACGTACTAAATTTTTGTTTTAGAGGTCGTAATACCTTGCCATCTCTGAATTATGACTTAAGCATAAGTCTCTGTATGGTAGGGTGTTACAGTTACTATCACTTTTTCTAGCATTGTACTGTGATTGCTGACTTTTTCTGGAGTACTTTATTTGATATATTAAATTTTGGGTGTCCCTTATTAACTTAGACTAAATTCTTATAGACTAGCCTTGCTGAAATTTTTTATTTATTTATTTTTTATGACTAGCCTTGCTGGATTTGTATAGTATAGAAACTTGACTAGCAATATTTATGCTATCAACTTCATTTGGTATACTATTGTTATTCCAATTGCAGAATTTAGGAATCCTTAAGCGCATAACTTCAAATTAGCCCCTATTTTTCAATTTATTATTATATAGATGGTAAAACTCAAGAATTCTTTATTTGATAAGGTTTTTTAGTGACTATTTTGTTGTCTTGTAGGGTCTGATCCCAGCATTGCGTGAGGTTATGCCAGGTGCGCATTACCGCTTCTGTGCGTGGAACCTTTGGCAAAACTTCAAGAAATAATGGAAGGACTCACACTTGAAGAGTTTGCTTTGGAAGTGTGTTAGAGGAATGACTGTCCAAGAATTCAATGGGCATATGTAGTCTATAAAGAGGGTGAATGAGAAGGCGTTGGCATGGACCAGGGCTCACTACAAGGACTTTCCAAAGGTTGACAATGTGTGTAACAACATGTGTGAGGTGTTTAATGCTGCCACTAAACCATACAGATGCAAGCCCGTCTTGACTTTACTGGAGGAGGTTAGGAGGTATGCCATGACTAGTATGGCAAGGAACAAACTGAAACTCTCTAGCCATGTAGGACACTTACCTCCGATTCAACAAAGTAGACTTGCAAAGGAGAGGTATTACAGTAGGTATCATACACCAATGTGGTCTGGAGATGCGGCTGAGGTCATGTTTGAAGTGAATGGTGAACCACATAATGTGGTGGTTAATTTGGGAAACCAAACATGTAGCTGCAGGTTTTGGCAGTTATCGGGTAAGTAATATTTTGTTGTTTTCTTTTTTTTTTTTTTTGTAATTGCACGGTAGCATACATATCCACACACTTAATTACTCAATTTTATTATTTGCTAGGATTACCTTGTCGTCGTGCAATAACTGCAATTTCAGTCATGAATGGTAGGCCCGAGAATTATGTCCATGCATGGCTAACAATGGGCTCTGATGTGGGATAAATGCCGGTTAAGAATTGACCAAAGAATTTTTCTAATTCAATGTCGCAAAGTATAGTCCCAACCGACGAGATACCCCAAATCAAAGTTTACTAGAGTGTCACAACAATCCAAATAATAACTGGGAGTAGAATCCCAGGTCGTTCTTCCAAGGACTTGCATTAGAATGCACATTGTTGGTTAGGAATTTTGGGATTTTGGATTGCTTACGGAAGAAGTAAAGTGACAAGTATAGAAAAGCAACAAACAACTAACAATTAAAGTGATATAACTAGAAATACCAAACAAGCATTGTCAAACTAATGAGCATTGATGAGCGGATATTTTATACACTTTTTGACATCACTTTCATATAGTTTTTAGTAGTTTTTATTTAGTTTTTATAGGTTTTAGTGTTAAAATCATATTTTTAGATTCTACTATGAGTTGTTGAATTTTTGGGCAATTTCAGGTATTTTCTGGCTGAAATTGAGGAGTTGGAGCAGAAGTCTGATTCAGAGACAGAGAAAGCACCGCAGATGCTGTCCAAATCTGACCTGCTTGCATTCGGAAGAGCTTTTCTGGAGCTACAGAAGTTCATATGGAGCGCTCTTAATGGCTATGGAAAGCTGACTTCCAGATTTTTCCAGCAATATATAATAGTCTATACTTTTCTTCGGATTAGAAGGCCAAAAACTGGCGTCCAACGCCAGCTTCTTGCCCCCTTCCGGGCGTCCAGTGCCCAAAAGAATAGAGACCAATGTACAAACGTCCAAAGAGGACCCCTAGCTGGCATTCCATGCCCAAGAGACCTCATAGCACGTGGATCTCATCAAAGCTCAGCCCAAACACTCACCAAGTGGGCCCTAGAAGTAGATTTTAGCACTAAATAGACTGTTTTACCCTTACTAGTCATTTGTTTAGTATTTAAGGGATTTTATCTATGTAATTCAGACCTTCTTCGATTCCTTTGAGCATCATTCACGTTTTTCACTTGTATTTTACTTTCATTATGAGTTTCTAAACCTTCTAGGTTGAGGGGAGGAACCCTGCTGAGTCCTATGAATTAATAAAAGTATTACTGTTTCTCTTCGATCCGTGTTTGATTAATTTTAAGATGTATATTCGATCTTCATCGTGGTGAATAGGATGATCTAACAAATTAGCTTTGTTCATCACATTAAGATGAACGTGCCTGACAAACACCCGCATCTACTTGGGTTCAGAATGCGTCTTTCACCGGATAAGGATGAACCAACAGCTATGTTCATACATCTCTCAGACGGCTAATCCACCACTTCGTTGGGGACTTCTCGATACATCAGTTCAGCCGATTTCCAGGGAGATTAGGGTCTTTATGGTAGAGGCTAGAACCCAAGGTGCAGTATTCTCTGATCCGGAAGATCTGACCTTGTCTGTGGCGTTTTGAGTAGGATCATTAAGGAGAATGAACTGTACGAACTTCACTCTCAATCAGAATGGATCCACACTAAACCTGGGGTTCAGATCTGGAGGAGTATCGGTAGCTGTTCAAACCAGTGTCAATCACATACAGCCTGCCATTGAAGAAATCACTCACAAGCAAAGAGAGCAGTAATATCAGAGTTAATTCAGAAAGACAAAGCAACTCTAATCCTCAACTCTATTCTTATTACTGATTTTAATATATACAATATATTCCTTTCATGAATTGCCCTTGCATCAATCCAACAACCTTCTGATCTACCTGACTAAGACCTGCAGGATAACCATAGCTTGCTTTAAACCACAATCCTCGTGGAATCGACCATGACTCGCTCAGGTATTACTTGGACGACCCAGTGTACTTGCTGGTACTGCCCGTACGAAAAGGTGTGGGGTTTGCTTACGCGTACAAAGTTTTTGGCGCCGTTGCCAGGGATTGTTGAGTTTGGACAAACTGACGAATTGTCTTGCTCCCTAGATCAGGTAATTTTTATTTTTGTTTGAGTCTTTTATTTTTGTTTTCTTTTTCTTAATTTTCGAAAAAATTAAAAAAAATTTTCAAAAATATTTTTATTTTCTTTATTCAATTTTTGTTCTTGGTATTGAGTCTTCCATGTTCTTGTTTCCTATTTTTCAATTCCAAAAATTTTAAAACTTCTTCCTATACTCTTTTTTAAAATATTTGTCTTTTCTCTTTTTGAGTCTTTGTTAATGTTCTTGGTTTGAGTCTTTGAGTCTTTTATTTTTATTTTACTCTTCTTCAAATTTTTGAAAATCATAAAAGGTTTTTCAAAAATATTTTTATTTTCTTTGCTTAATTTATGTTCAATTGGTTAGAGCGTTGTGCTTATGTTTTTGGTAAAATTTCATGTTTATTGAATCTTTCTTTCTAAAAATTTTTAAAAATATTTTTTTTTGTTTAATCTTATGACAAGTCTTTAAGTTTGGTGTTTTCTTGTTTATTTTCTTTTGGTTTTTGAAAATCCTTGTTTAATTTTCTAAAAAATTTTAAGTTTGGCGTTTTTTTTATGTTCTTGTGTTCTTTGAGTCTTTGAATTATGTTCTTTGTGTTCTTGTGAGTCTTCAAAGTATTCTTGAGTCTTTTTTGTGTTTTGATCTTAAAATTTTTAAGTTTGGTGTCCCTTTGTATTTTCCTCCAAAAAATTTTTGAAAAACAAGGGTGCTAGATCTAAAAATTTTAAGTCTTATGTCTTTTTGTGTTTTTCTCTTTCATCAAAAAATTAAAAAAAAATCTTTTCTAACTAATTTTATCCATAAATTTCGAAAATTACAAATAAAAATTCAGATTTTGTTTCAAATTTTTATCTTATCATATCTTAATTGTCAAGTTTTCAAAAATCAAATTTTCAAAATTTAAAAATCTTATCTTATCTTTTTCAAAATTCAAATCATATCTTTTTCAAAATCAAATTTCAAAATCTTATCTTTCTAAAATCAATTTCAAATCTTTTTAATTTCATGTCTTATCTTTTTCTAATTTCAAATTCTAATTTCAAAATCTTTTCTTATCTTATTTTTTTATCTTATTTTAAATTTAAATCTTGTCTTATCTTATCTTTTGTTTATTTTTATTTTTATCTTTTCTTAATTAATATCTTATTCTCTCTCTCTCTCTCTTCTTTTTCAAAACTACCTAACTAACTCTCTTCTCTCTCAATTTTTGAAAATTTCTCTCTCTTCTCTCTCTTCTATTTTCGAAAATTCAACAATTAAAATTCAAATCTTTTTAAATTAATTAACTAATTTTCAAAAATAATTAAATAAATAAAAACAAAAAATATTTTAATTCTTATTTACTTTTTCTATTTATACTGCTCTTCTTCTCACATCTCTATTATTCAAAACTCTCCTATCCCTATCTCTTCTATTGGTCTACCTCAACTTTTTTATTCTTCTTTCCTTCCTTCTTCATATCTCACTTGGAGCTTCTTGCCAATTGGCACAGAAAGCTTTCTTGTGATTTCTCTTCCATCTTTTTTTATTCCATCTTCTTTTATTTACTCTTATCTACTATATCCAAGGTATTTTTTCTTTACTTATTTTATTTATTTTTATTTTTACTTCTGACTTTAAGGAGGAGCTTCTTGCCTATTGGCGTGGTCTCTTCCTCTTTTTTTCTTTTCTTCTTGTTTATGTCCAGAAACGGGATAAAGAACCCCTCTTAACTCCTAATCCTGAACCTAAAAAGACTCTAAGGAGGCGTTTACAACTAGCTAAAGCACAACACTCTGGAAAAGACCTTTCAGAAAGTTTTGAACAAGAAACAGAGGATATGGCCAAACCACAAGAGGAGCCTAGAAAGGTCCTTGGTGACTTCACAATGCCTATCTCTGACTTTTATGGCAGAAGCATTGTTGTACCTGCCATTGGAGCTAACAATTTTGAGTTTAAGCCTCAATTAGTCTCTCTTCTGCAGCAAAACTGTAAATTTCATGGACTTCTAATGGAAGATCCACATAAGTTCTTAGCAAAATTTTTACAGATCTGTGATACTGTAAAGACTAATGGAGTTAATCCTGAAGTCTACAAGCTGATGCTCTTTCCCTTTGCCTTAAGAGACAGAGCTAAGTTCTGGTTGGACGCCCAAAGGATGAGCAAGATTAGAGTGGAAGTTCAAACCTAGTTAATGCTTTTCTGGCTAAGTTCTTTCATCCTCAAAGGATGAGCAAGATTAGAGTGGAAGTTCAAACCTTCAGACAAAGAGAAGGTGAATCCCTCTATGAAGCTTGAGAAAGATACAAGCAATTAATCAGGAGATGTCCTCCTGACATGCTCTCAGAGTGGTTCCTCATAGGCATGTTCTATGATGGCTTGTCTGAGATATCCAAGATTTCCTTGGATAGCTCTGTAGGTGGATCCCTCCACTTGAAGAAAATACTTGCAGAAGTAAGAGAACTCATTGAGATGGTTGCAAACAACCAATTCATGTACACCTCTGAGAGGAATCTTGTAAACCATGGAATCTCTCAGAAGAAACGAGTTCATGAAGTTTGAGACTTTGAATGCCATCCTGGCTTAGAATAAGATCTTGATCCAATAGGTCAACATGATCTCTCAACATCTCACTGGGATGCAAACTGCAGTTGGCAGTGCTCAGGAAGCTTCTCTTGAAGAAGAAGCCTATGATCCTGATCAACCCGCCATGGAGGAGGTGAATTATATAGGAGAAACCTATGGAAACACTTACAACCCTTCATGGAGGAATCATCCTAACCTCTCATGGAAGGATCAACAGAAACCTCAGCAAGGTTTCAATCAAGGTGGTAGGAACCAGAATAGGTTCAACAACAGACCACCATTCCCATCTTCTCAAGGGAATATGGAGACTTCTAAGCAGATCCTTTCTGACTTGGCTATTCTAGTCTCTAGTCTCACTAAGACCACCCACAGTTTCATTAATGAATTAAGGTTCTACATTAGAAACTTGAAGAATGCCAGCTTGGGTTTCCCACATCTCATCTTCCGCCTCTATGAGGCCGCTAGGGTGAAGATAGAGAATGATTTCCCCATCCCATATGAGAAGCCCATCACCAAGAAGACTATAGAACTGGCGATGGAATGTCAGAGGCTCCCAAGAGAAGAAGCTGAAGAAGGAGCTGAAGAAGGAGCTGAAGAGGAGCAGCACTGCCTTAGGGACACTACTTCCCTCCTCAAGAATACTGGAAGCAGCTCGCATTCTCCATGGAGCAGATGAGGGTCACCAATGACAGCCGCTAGCAGCAGTACATGGCGTCTGTAGAAGAGATGAGAGCTACACAGGACAGCCGTTGGGCGCGTCTCTGTACCACTCTTGATGAGATGAGAGCTGATCAGAACCTTCAGCGGCAGGAGATCTCCCAGCTGAGACAGGACTACAGCCGCTTGAGAGGACCATACGGAGCTCAGTCTGAGGAGAGAGATCCCCACCAGCGAGATTGAGGTGGCTAAGTTCCTTTTTATTTTCCTTATTATTTTACTATTTTTTATGATTAGGTTCCTGTCTTCTGCTATTTTTGTTATTGCATGATCAGTTGTTATTTCAATTTCTAGGTTCTAGTTTTATTTACTGTTTATTTTGTTATTTAATTTTTATTCTGAAAGGATGTCTCATGTATTGCTCACTGAGCTTGAAATCTAAAGAAAAGAAAGAAGAAAAAGATGTAATGCATGAGTAAGAGAGTTTATAACTGAAAGTAGTCTCATTTAATCAAATATGGTGGTGTTCTCTGTGATTCTGAATGTATGACATGAACCGTGCATGTTTGAATTTGAATCAAAGGGTGTTGATGTATAAGGAAAAGGAATTTAGAGAACTATTATGAATTTTCTGGAATTAGTAAATGTTGATCCTTGAAGCAAAAAAAGAATAAAAAGTAGGGTCCAAGGCTCTGAGTATCAATACTAGGGAGGTCAGCCATGATTAAAAGCTCAAAGAGTTGTTTCCCTAGTCATATGCTTGTGGTGTTCTTGTGTCAATTAATCCTTGAGACAGAACATTGAGAGTCGAGATCAAATGCATTTAGCAGAGTATGCTAAAGGCTTTGAGCACCACTATCTGGGAATAACTGAAAGAAAAATCAAAACTTCAAGAGAGTTCCCCAGTTAAGTGCTTGTGGTGTTCTTGTGTCAATTAAACCTTGAGACAGAACATTTAAAGTCACGGCTAGGCTCTAGGTGCAAAGCACCAATTACTTGAGAATTAAAGGATATCTGCCGTGTTCAAGGATTAAACTGAAGTATAAAGATCAGAGAATTCAAAATATGATCCGGATTCTAATTTCGAATGACAGTGACACCCCTTTGATTCAAAGGAGTGTGAGATGCCAAAACTATTCAGAATTACAAGAGATAAATCCCACTTTAAGAAGAGACATGAGCATAACTGAACTCTCGCTTCTCATGCAAATTCACATCTTAATCATGTGCTAATTTTGGTTGCTTGAGGACAAGCAACAATTCAAGTTTGGTGTTGTGATGCGTGAGCATCTTCTCTATCTTTTTCTAGTGAATTTGTATTTGAATTACTAAATTTGATCAAGATTTAACATATTTTAGCCACTATAGACGTTACTTTGAGTTGTGAGCAATTCTGTTTATTTCAGGTAGCGTTATGGACGAATTTGACAGAGTTGGAGTAAAGGACGGGCAACGGAGAACTTGCTGCCACTCCCACGCCGAACTTGAGTTTATTCAAGTTCGGTGATGGGGGAAAATCGTCGGTAAAGAATTTCACAAAAAAATAAGCGCGTTGTAAGTATAGTTCTAAACCGACAATTAAACCTCAATCAAATTTAACTTGTTTGTCACTTAAGCAGACCCAATAAAATTAACCAAAGTATTAAACCTCGGGTCGTCTCTCAAGGAATTGCAGGAAAGTGTACTTATAATTGGTTATGAGATTGTATCTTTTTGGGTTTTGAAATAAGGAACAAGAAAGTAAAATGACAAGAAAATAAACTAATAATTAAGAAAAGTCCTAGCAAGAATTGAGAATTGGAATTCCCATCCCCATTATCATAGTCACTTGTGATGGTAATTGCCTTTTGCTCTCACTTAGTTAACCTCTAACAATTGAAGGTAAGTCAAGTGAGCAATTCAACTTGAGTTCACAAGTTCTAATCAAAGACTAGAGTTAGTGAGGCTCAAGCCAACTAGCAACTTTCAATCACCTACCAACAAGAGACTTTGATAATTCAAGAGTCTCCAATTTACTCAATCTAAGCTAAGAACGTAAAAATCTAATTTAAAATCCAACCAAGCATTTTATCAAACACTTGGAAGGCATAAAATAGAAACATAGAAAATTAATAAGAGATAATAACATCTAAACCAACAATTGTAAGGAATCAACAACAACAAATAAAGGAAGAAGCAATAAACATGAAATACCTCAAATTGCATTAAAAGGAAAATCGAATCTAACATGAAGAGTTCATAAATTAAATTGGGAAAATAAAAACATCAACAAGGGAAATTAAACTAAGATGTTAGAATAATAGAATGTAGAAGAAAACTAAATTAAAGTAAAGTAGAATTCTGAAATTGAGAAGAAACAAAGCTAAAAACCCTAAAACCTAGAGAGAGGAGAGAGCATCCCTCTCCAGAAAAACTACATCTAAACCTAATGTGTGAATAATGAGGTCTGAATGAATGATTCTCCCACTCTGCAGCCTCTAATCTGTGTTTTCGGGCTTGGAACTGGGCCAAAAAAACAGCCCAAAAATTGCCCCCCAGCGTTTTCTGATATCTGCAGCACGTGATGCTTTGTCACGCGTATGCGTCGTTTAACAAAAATCCTGGTCATGCGTACGCGTCATGTCACGCGTACGCGTCGCTCGGCTCCTGCACTTGTCACACGTATGCGTCACCCACGCGTACGCGTCGCTGCCAGCTTCTCAAAACCTCATTTTCTTGCTTTTCTTTCACCTTTGCATGCTTCCTTTCCATCCTCTAAGCCATTCCTGCCCTATAAACCCTGAAAACACTCACCAAACATATCACGGCATCGAATGGTAATAAGAGGGGATTAATATTAGTAAATTTAAGGCCAAAGAAACATGTGTCCAATCATAGTACAAAATTAGGAAGGAAAATGTAAAACATGCGAATTATATGAATAAATGTGAGAATAATGGATAAAATCTACTAAATTAAGCACAAGATAAACCCTAAAAATGGGGTTTATCAATCTCCCCACACTTAAACATTAGCATGTCCTCATGCTAAGCTCAAGAGAGCCAAAAGAGTAAAGGCAAAAGGGTAGAACTTATGCAATGCAACCTATCCAGATGTAAGCTACCTACATGCATCATGCTATTCTAATTACTATATATATAAGCATATACGTGGTCAAAGTGAGTCAAATTTCCAAGAAATCATATATGCACAATCAAGGACTAAATCGATCATATCAAAGCACATTCACAATTGAGTTGAGTTAATCAAAAGAGTTCACAAACTTGCAAGACAAGCAATGATCAAATATGGACATATGGAAATGAGCAATTGAACCCTCACTGGATGTGTATATGCACTCTAATCACTCAAGTGTTTGGGGTTAAACTACTCAAATCTCCTCTAATCATGCTTTCTAAAACTTTTCTCTTCATCTAACCAATCAACAATTATCAAGTGTACAAATGCAAATATCATGAGGATATATGTATGGCTAAGCGAGCTATCATATGAATCTTTGACTAACCTAAGTTCTCACCTAACACATACACACACTCTATACAATTCTAAAGTCAAGCTTAGCCACCCAAAATCTCACTTTTGCATATTTTTACACACTCATGTATCAATACTAATTCCATCACATATGCATTGATCTTTTTATTGAACTTAACATTGGGGTGATTTTATCCCCTATTCATTTATTTCTTCTCTTTTTTTTTCTTTTCTTTTCTCTTTTTTTTCTTTTTTATATAAACGAAAGCATAATACATCAATGCATATGGTTTTTATAATTTCACACGAGTAAGCACCCCAAATTCTCAATATTTGTCAATAAAAACAAAACACCTTCTCATCAACCATAGTTCCCACATTTTCCCACACTTAGTTGACACACACTATCTTAAGCTAACCAAAGATTCGAATAGGGTAATTAATTATTTTTCTGCTTAAGGCTAGTGATGTGGTAATATAAAGAACAAATAGGGGGTTAAAAAGCTCAAAATGGCAAACAAAGGTAAATGAAACGGTAGGCTATTTGGGATAAGTGAGCTATAATCAAATGATGGCCTCAATCACATATATGCATGAATATACACTAAATAATGGACATATAGAATGGAACAAACCAAAGATTGCAATCATAGAGAAGAAAACACACAAGAATAAAAATCATGGTTAAATAATGTAACCATGCAATTAAGCTCAAAAACTCACGGGTTGTGTGTTCTTAGCTCAAAAACCATATTTCAAACTATATATATATATATATATATATATATATATATATATATATATATATATATATATATATATATATATATATATATACACACACACACTAAATGAAATGTTGGGATTATGAAAAGTTATTAAAAATTTTTAGTTCACTCCCTATTTTCAATAAACCAAAGTTTCATATGCAAAAGGGTAACCTAAGCTCAATAATCCATATTTTTCCAAATCACAACTAATAATCTAAAAGTGCAATTCAAACTAAAAGTCTAAGATATATACAAGCCAAAGTACAAAGTGCAACAAAGTAAAAATAAACAAAAGTACAATAAAGTAAAAATATGCAAGTACTAAAAAAACAAAATAAAGCAAAATAGAACAAAAGTCTGAAATGATTCACCAAAATATAGACTCCGCTGATGAGGGCAACCTCCCCACACTTAAATAACAGCATCGTTCTCGATGCTCCGCAAATCAAGTCGGGTGAGTGAGGTCAACGTTTGCATCTCTATCATCGCCGGTCGAAGGATGTGCCTCTGGCTCTGTTGGCTGTGCCTGTGCCTGTGGCTCTGTAGGATGCTCAAGCTGAGTCGCCTCCTGCTGGGCCTCCTCCTAATCATCCTCCTCCTCTTCAGAGTGCTCCGAGGGTGTGTCAAGCTCAGAGGGGATGTCAGTACGCCCCAAAGTCACAATTAGCTTCAAATGTGCATAGCATCGCTTGTTGCGATGCTCAGACTGCTCATAACAAGCGCCGCTCCATCCGATCCATGCGCTCAAAGAGGTGCTGCACAAGATGGTAGACCGGCTGTAATGCAGATGAAGGTGCTGATCGAGATGGTGCAGATGGTCCTGCTGCAGCTGAAGAAGTAGTCGGCTCAGTAGCTACTGGTATGGCTGCTCAATCTCTGCATCGGGCTACTGGGCGGTCATTAGACCAGTCACCCCAAGGGATAACCTTCTCCTTACCATGAGCGGTTGGTGCCTCATTGCCCTGCTCCTAGGGTACCTCAGCCCGGTGAGCTAGCTGTGTGACCAAACAAGGGAATGGCAGGTTTCCTCTGATATTGGCTCGGTACATGTATCTCCTGATGAGTCGTGGAAGGTACAACTCATTCCCCTCTAAGACACACCAAATCAGAACTACCATATCGGCCGGGACCTCAGTAGAATGAGTATTGGGCATGACATAGGTGCATAGAATCTGCTGCCATAGCTTTGCCTCCTTTTTTAGATAATCGAACTTAATGCCTCTCGGAGTCTCTTTCGATGATCCATGCTCCCAAGGGGCATTAGGAAAGGCAATTGTATGATGCACTGTGTCCCAATCAAAACTCATGCATTTAATATCCTCCTCAGCCTTATGGAAGGCATCCTTATCACTGATCATAGGCTAAAAGTGGAGGATCTCCTCAATAGCCTCCTCTGTAATCAGAATCTGCCTATTTCTGAGATGAACTGCATCAAGGGTCACTCGGTAGAAATTGCAATAGAATTTCCGGACCCAAGACTCGTTCACTCGCACTAACTCCCTGTCCAGAAATACCCAATCCCTCTCCGCAATCCGACGCTCAGTATACTGCTTCAGATCGAAGGGTACAACTAGTTTCTTTTTCACAATGAGGTTCTGCTTATCAAAGTGCTCAAATCTGAGCTCATAGTATAGGTTGGGAAACTTATATGAGTTGTTAGAAGGCATAGCTTGGTCAGCCTTCTCCTTCTCATTAAGCTTTCGCTCAAATAAGCCTAAGGTCGCCGGCTCAGTGGATGGCTGCGACCTTTTCCTCTTATTGGAGGTTACCTTGGCTTTGCCTTTCCCTCTGTCAGACATTCTGAAAACAGAAATGATAGGATACAGAATATTAAATAAAGCAGAAGAAAGAAAAGTAGGTAAATAAGCAAGCAGACAGAAAGCCAGAAACAGAAGGGTATTGACCTAACTTGAAACAAAATTAAAAACAGAAAAGGGCTTCAAAATCACTTGGTCAATCAAGGTTTTATTTGACACAGAATTTCGTCAAATAGTTCCTTGTTGCCATTAAACAAGTAGTTCAGATAAAGGGAAGTAAAGAAGGGGTGGAAATGCTAGCTGACCAATTTATGAATTGAATTTGGCAGTAATCAAGTAGGAATAAAGTCAAAATGTGCCAAATTCAATTCACAATTGGAAATTGATAGCATAAACATTTTAGAAAAATTCGACAACATTCTGACAGTAAATTGAGCGTTCCTGGATAAAAACAGCAGTAAACAACAAGTCATATGAATTTAGAGAAATTCAAACAGATGCAGTGAACAGTAAATCCATATGATTCAGTTAACATTAAGCTAGAGTAGTATAGCAGCAATATGTAGCTCATATGAGTTCAAAACAATTCAGATAAATCAGCAACTATAATTTTATATGAGCTGATATGCATATTCAAACAGAGCAGCCAATTTCAATCCATCAAACCAAGTGTCATATGAATATATTAACTACTAAACACACACAAATCACATGTGAATTTGTATGAACTAAACAAATAGGCCATCATGCAGCAGCAAGGGCAGGCAATATTCTGAACTTATCTGTGTACCAGAAGAAGGAATAAAATCAAGAACATACTCATTCCAAATAGTAGCAATAAACACGAACACAGCAGCAATAACAACTTAGAATCAAACGTTAAGCAAAATCGGTATCACTGCAGAAAATCCATAAATTGTTCATATAAAATAGCAATCATCAGCAACAGGGAAACAGCAAGAACAATTATGCAGCAGCATCCACAAACCAAATTAACACAGGGGTAAGTCATTACCAGCAACAGAAAAACCAATTTCAGATAGAATAAACAATAGAATTCAAACCTAAATCCCCTACAAAATCATTTAACTACCTAACCGCATGCAATTCTAACTAACTAAAATGCAATTAAAGTAAGCTAAGTGTGCTAACTAAACAGAATAGAAAGAACGCAAAAGGAAGAACAGGGGAAACCTGGAAGGGGTTTCGGAAGTAGAAGCAGAGATGGAAAGTGGAAGGGGGAAAGAGCAGTGCCAACCCAAAGACGGCGACTACAGATGGCGGTGATGAAGGTAGAATGGTGGTGCTGAACTCAGGAAGCAGGGGAAGAAGCAGAGCCATAGAAGAAGGGCAGTTCAGATGCAAT